>NW_024573499.1:0-627552 GCF_018153835.1 Drosophila eugracilis
AAAACAAAAATATAACAAAAAAGCAAGAAAAGGGAAAGGGAATATAGCCAAAGTTGGGAGTAAAGTTTTCCAAGTTAAGGCAGCCCCATCTCAGCTCATCTCAGTTCGGTTGAGTTCAGTTCAGTTCGGTTAAGTTCGGTTCGGATGTCAGCCCCATCAGGAGCATTCAGCTGGGGAGTTGTCAGTGTCCTGTGTCCTGAGTCCTGTTCACCCTGCTCCCTGCTCCCTGTTCCCTGTTCCCTGTTACTATCCCTAGCCCGATGCCGATTCGACCCTGTCTCCTGCACATCCTGTGGCCCATTTTGGTGCTCACTGTGGCAACTGAGGCGTCATCATCGAGCTGGGTCCATTGTTGCTGCCCTAGCAGGACATCAAGGGATTGGAGATGGAGGACTCTCGGTGAGGGTTTTTCGGTAAAAATGAAGTTTTTTCCCGTTCTTTCGTCATGAATTGATAATGTACACATGCTCATAAGGGGATGCGTGTGACAGGAGGTGGAGGGGCTTTGGGGTCCGGGCGGAGGATTGTTGCTATTTGCATACGTATGTGGATGTTTATCTCCTCTGTGGCTGTATCTATAATACTGCTGAATGCACATCAGCTTCTGTATGTATGAATTTGCAGATTATTTAGCCAAAAGTTGAAAGGTATTTCGAACAAACTAAAAAACAAAAAGCACATTTGACTCACACTCGCACAGATGAGCGAAAGAAAAACAGGAGAAAAACCCCAAAACTTTTATTAAGTTGGAAGATATTTTGTTGAAATTTATACACATTTGCTTTCTTCTCAGAAGAGGTTTTAGCAACCCTCTCTCTCTCTCTCTTCCGCTCGCCCTCCTCCACCAGCTTAGAGCACACTTTTGTTTCGTGTGCTTTTTGCTTTGTTTTTTATTTCGATGCCTTTTCTGTATGTTTTCTTTTCGTTTTTGCCCCATTTTTTGCGCCTGGCCGTTAAAAAACTACAAGCAAATGGTTCGGCACAAAATTCGGCATTCGGTCTGGCTCTATTTCTTTGTCTTCCGGACCCGGGCTTTCCTCTTTTTTTTCCTCATTTCAACTGCGTCTTCGGCTTCTACTACGGCTTGCATTCCGCTTCATGGGGATTTATATTTTTTAATGGAAAGTTAAGCTCATAATAAACTGTAAAGAAAATGGAGCGTCTTAGTTTCGTTGCTCGTTAGTTTTTGGAAAGTAAACAAAAATCTGCTGACTGTCCTGTCCTCTCTTCCCATTCCTCTTATGAATGTCTGTGTGTGTGTGTTTTAGTCTGTTTGTTTGTTTTGCCTTTGTGTGCGTTTGTTTCAGTATGAGTGTGTGTGTTGAAGGATTCGCCGCAGAACTTTGGAATACCTTGGGTGGGTTAATACGCGTACCTGTGGTCAGAGCCGTGGCCTTTTTGAATTGAGGTAAAGGCTTCGGTTTGTTATCCGGATTAAAGGTAAATTCCTGATCTCTAAGGGCTTCACTTTTGTTTGGTTTAAAAACAATCGAAAAGCGTATGTTGGGATTTTGGATTAATTAAAATAGTGCTTGAATTTATCTCATTGTTGGCGACTAATAATCAATTCAACACGGCGAGAAATTAGTTTTAAATTGTAAAATATAAAAGATATTAAGAGGTTTGGTTGGATTTCTCTTCTAATAAGTTCCTTATAAAGTAGATAACCTATGATGAGTGCTTCGAAAACTTTATTTTAATTTTAAAAATAATAAAATTTTTCAGTTTGAACTAAACCTTTCTTTCTGGTTGTGCATCAATTAATAGATTTGTTTTCAACCGACCAATTCTCCCCTTTTTGGCTGTCAAAAGCTTGGATTAACCAGACCAAAGTCACCGCGTACAATGTCCATACATAAAACTAAACATCTGAATTGGGGCCTACAGCCATTCATCAGGAACACAATTTGCATGATTATCGCGAGAAAAAGTGGGTGGCCTAGGCAATCGATAATGAAAACCGGGCACGGAATTGGGCAAAATGATTATTGAGCACTGGGTTGGGGGCTCACAACTATGTACTTATGGCATTCGGCTAACATATTTATAAATAATTTCCATACTAATATGCATTTTATGTAATTAGCGGTTAAAATAATAAATACACTACATAATTATCGCTCATTGGCTGACCGCACAGAGGCAGCGACAGAAATGAACTAGCCGAGTGGAAGAGTGGGTTGGCATTATGTCGGGATGTCGGGCGGATGTACTCTACTCTACTATACTATACTATACTATATGTGTGTGTGTACTTATAGTTGGTCACTTATCGCTGCTTTTGCAGGTATTTGTATGTGTGTGTGGTTGTGCGAGGGGGCGTGGCATTAAGGCATTAGCACCGCAAAAACATCAACTAATTGTGCATTTTAGCGATAATAAACACAATCGTCGACTGGCTAAGAGTTTATTATTTCAGGCCCCAACCACGTGGCATAATGTTCAAAAAAAAAAAAAGGCAGTGAAGTGATTGCAGGGGGTGGAGGGAGGTAGCAGCCAAATCCCGCCACCTCGCACATGTGACAAAAAGTTTGACATTCCCAGAGGGCGACGGTGCCCTTTTGTGGCCCAGAGAAATTAATAAGCGTCGCATTTATTAGCAGTCAAATAAAGTGATCAAAATGTCACTCATACGCAACGTATGCCGCCAGCTGATGCTGTGGCAACAGTAAAATATTTCCCACTGTGAAGTGTGCGAGTGTGCGAATGCGTGTGTGCAACAGTCAAGCCAACAAACAAAGCCACACTGCCACGCCTCCACAACGTTAAATATTTCAAATAGTTAAGCGCATTAGCGGCACTTTCAGTTTGGGTTCGGTTCGCTGGCTGGTTGGTTGGCTGTTGGGCTGAAGTGGGTTGCTTTTGGGCTGTTTGGCCTGTTTGGGTTGGAAAGCAGACAGCTGCCACTTTGCGAACAGGGCCACCATTACCCAAACTCCTTCTTTCAGTTCTTCCTTTCATTCATCCGCCTGCTTCTGCGTCCCTCCTGCTCCAGCCGTGCAACAAATCCTTTTGCATATGCCGAGAGCTATCGCATATCAAGCATACGCAGCATGCGCCGCAGCCAATTAAAGTTTTTAATTCCCTCACACCGCACCGTCACCTCGTTCCCAACAGACAGTGGAGCTGGCAAACAGATGCGGAATGGCAGGGATCGGCGAGAGAGAGAGAGAGAGAGAGAGGGAGTGGAGTACTTATCCATTATCCATGACAATTGTTAAATGAACTTTACGCTCTAATGAGCTCATGGTACATGAATTAAAAATTCGCCAACTTTGGCCGCATCTCTCGCTGACTTTCATTTAAGTTTACCGCTGCAAGGAGTGGAAGGGTGGGGTACGGTGTTGGGTGGTTAGAGCGTTATGGGGCTAGGGGTTAGGGGATTTTAAAAGTACGCAAATGTGGCTGGGCCATCATGCAAAATATATATTTGCATAAATTGAATCAATTAATGAATCGCATTATGTTTTAGTAATGAGCCCAGCAGATGCCAAAGCAATCACCCCGCGTCCCTCGAGGACTCGAAAAACTTGGCTTCAAATATTAATGTCATGTCAAACAGCAATTATGCCATGTAACAACAACAATAACAACAACAACTGTGGCAAGGATAACAACAATAGCAATAAATCCCGGCTCTTCATTCTTTGCATATGCACACACGCACAAAGACACACAGAAACACATACGCACACAGAGATACAACACATACATACATATATTCATGCGAATCTATATGTGCATATTTATACACATTTGTACACTTGAGCAATTTGGCAAATAAATCATTATTATTTCATCAAATTTGTCATTGATAATGTTACGAGAATGTTGCCAGCCATTTATGTGTGGATATGCCTCCGTTCCGTTTGTGTGTGTGTATATCATGTGCGAGTGTGTGTGCTAGGGGCATCTCTCTGTGTGTGTGTACTATATGCGTGTGTCGTTGTTAAATTGCAGAAGGATTTCAAAGCTAGCCAAAGACAAAGCACACTACTGAGCCAAGAACAAACGGGCCAACAACGAGGCTGTTTGCCCCAGCAAAGTTTATGGCAGGAACTGCAACATAAATTCAGCCGAAACTTAAATTCACAGGCGACAATCTGAAACTGTCGGGCGATTGTCTGATATAATTTTCAAAAATTTAAGAAATATACATGAGAAAGCAAAGGCTTTTGCAAGAATTAAAGTAAGGCAAAACTAAAGTTTTGACTTATAAATTGCAAGGTGCTTAGAAACTAATGGAAGTAATGAAGGAACTTAAACGAAGAACTATAACACTCTGCTTAAAATGGGATTTAATTTCTTAATGCGAATAATTAATAATAATATTGCATAGTAATTAGAGCAAACGGGGTAAGTTTAACAATTTGATAACTGATTTCCGTGAAATCAAAACCATTCTTTCGTTTCAAGCAACATTAATATTTACTTACACTAATTTAAACTGCCTTTTCCGATGTACCAGGAAGGCACTGCATTTCGAAGGATTAGTAACTAAGAAGATTCAATCATTTGAAGCTGCTTTCATTCTACAGGCATAATTAATATTTCAATTTGCCAGATATCTGCCAGCGACCCTTCTTCCCTTCCCTTGCCCTGAAAAATCCACTTGACATCAACTTAATATTCCCAATTCCCAGTAAGCACAAATCAATGAAAGTCAATCAACTTTTGGCCAGTGTATTGGGGCATATAATGATCAAACTAAGGATAATTTAAGCTTCAAGACATTGCTATATCTTTGGGTGTGTGTGTGGGAATTTTGTGTATTTAATGCATTTTGTAATATCGAAATAAGGTTTCTTTTGCCGCCCACAAATACCGAGATTCCCAAAATAGATGGATGGCGAAGGATAAAGCAAGAATGATAGATAGCTGGCTGGGTGAATGGTTTGGGTAATTTTAACACACAATCGAGCATCATTATCAATCATAAATTTTGGTAAATTGCACTTAGACTGTAAATGTTGGCCAGCATAAATTGTGAATTGCATTAGTAGTGCATGGACATACAAACACAGGAAAGTGCACAGATAGCAGTGTGCAATCAACGGCAAATGGTTATTAAATTTACATTCCACAAGAGACAAAATACAGAGAGCGACTGCGATGGAGATATGGCTTTTCAGATGACTTTCATTAGTTGATTTCATTTCGGTTAATTCGCCAGAATATTTTGCCTTCATTACTCGACGTTTTGACAAGCTGGTTGAGTGCATAAATACCCATCCGCACCTCCCGCACTCTGTTTTCTGTTTTCTGGCTTTACTTTGCCACTGGCAATAAGAAGATTAAATGCATTTTAGCTTAAATGAATTAAAAACCTGCAAGGATTCCTCTCGTTCGGCTGGTGAATTTTAAATTGAATTTATGTCGCCCAAAAAGGTTCCCAAACTAATTGAGGTGCCTAAGCAGATTTATACGAATTAAAAGCATTTTAACCAGCAATGAAGGAAAACTATAAATCTGGAAAATTTCCTCTGATTAAATAAGTGACTTCGTTTCGGACTGGTTGGGATTGGTTTTGGGTTTGGTTTCAGTTTGGTTTTGGTTAAATGCAAAGAGGAAACACACACGTCCGTGATTTATTAGTTATTCAAGCAGTTATCGTGATTTATGATATATTGATTTATACGCTTCTCGTTTATATTATACCTTCTTTTTTTTCGTTGGTTTGTTTGTTTAATAAAGCTTTCAGAAAAGTTTTCCGGAACCCCGTGATTTGCATAATTCAATAATTACGAGAGTGCGGGAATGAATCGAGCGACAAACAACAGCGAACAATGGCAATCGGATGGGAATCTTCACGCCGATGGATATCCCTTGATGGCGGTCTTGAGAATTAATAACAATTTGTATTCATTTGTGAATATTACAAAAGGATTATTCAAAATTAATTAAAATTTGCACTTCCAAATTGGTTTTTGGGCACGAAAGAGCCGCGATTGATGCCGCCTAAATCGAGTTTAAGCACATTGATGAGCATCAATTAATCATGCCACAAATGACACTCGCCCCAGTTGGCCTAAGCCGACGAAAGCCCCCAAATTACGCATACGACACGTACGCCTCAAAGCGCCCGCCAAAGCCCAATTGCCAATTAAAAATTGAGCCCGCCGAAGAGTTGCCAATTACAGCGGATGGAAGTGAGCGACCAGAGAGTGGTAACCGAAGACATTGACACTGATGCCGGTTGCTTAAAGCACTCAATAAACGGAATCGTTTCGGACTGGTAAATGCGCGACTTAAAGATGGCTCAAACCACACCCATTCTATACGCAAACACACACCTGTCGGGCAGACAAACACACAAACAAACATGTCATTATCATAATGCCAAAAGGAGACCTCGTTGTAGCGTCTCAGGACATTGTGTCAGACACAGGAGGACGATTTGGCATTCAAGGGGAGTGGAGGTGGTAGAATGAATAGTAGGTTGGCGGGCGGTTGGGCGTTTGGGTGGATAGAATGAGACATTCCCATTCTGCACCAGTGAAGCATGCGAAATGGCGACAGTTTGTGTGCGCATAACTGAGCATAATCGACGCCTTTTGGTTATAATTAACTCATTAAAGTGAAACGGCAGCCGCAGGATGTGCTCGCTAAATGCGCTGCTCAGCCATCAAAGTGCACACATGTTCCCTCCCGTGTAATCCGAACCACTCAGCACACACATATCCCGTTCGCACAAACATATATATGTCCCGGGAATCAACCGCTAACCCCAACAGAGCCAAACCGAACCATCCAAACCCAGCCAAACCGAACGAGACCAAGGCAAACATGCTTTCCTCGTTACGCCCACACCAGCCCACGTCGCCCCGCCCAGCCATTGGCCTGTCTAACCGCAGGCTCGTAAATAAGAAATGAAATCAAAGTTAACATTTTATAAATCTGATTTTTATAACTTTTCTTGCACCACACCACAACACACCAGCACACACAACCAACACACTTACAGAAATACGCGCTCCGACTGCTGGGCAATTCCCATGTGAAATTGCAATTAAATTAATGTCACGCATACGCCGCGTATGGCAAGCTCACACATACTCACGCTTCCACTTCCTGCCTTCTATTCTACGCGAAGGTTAGAGAGGGGAGGAGGGCGAAGCGGCAACGGGAGCGGAACAGGAACAACGGGCCACATAGCTCAGGTTTTATTGCTCAGCCGCAAACAATAACAACACAGCTTTTGCGACAGCGGCAGGAACAGCAACTGAAACAGGACAACAGCAATAGCAACAGCGGCGACAACAACGACAGCGCTCACAATTAGTGCGTGTTGCCACCAGCAGTGGTTACACCATAAAGGTCATGGCAACCTGGATACCCTGTACTTAGTTAGATTTATTTTAAATCTAATTAATATAGTTTCATTAAGCATTACAACATTCTTTAAGCAAACTACTCTGAACAGAAAACTCACATAAAAAGTGTATGAAAATAATTTGTAAAACCCAGAGTGCCGAAGGACCTTTGACCTAAGTGCTACCGCGTTTGAGAGCAACAACAGCGACAGTAACCAAATCGCCAGCTGCTGCTGCTTGGCGGTCAAAGTTGCGGATGAGGGGCTGGCATTTGTGCTCTGCATATAAATCGATGCTGATGTTGATGCTGTGAAAATTTGCTAAAATAACTACGAGCATACATACGCACGCACGCGAATCGACACATACTTGGCCAAAAGCAATTAAACTGCTAAAACCACATTTTGTGCGAGAAATAATTGCGAAAATGCCAAAACATAAAGCCGAACAACAAAACATAACCGAGTGCCGCCAAAAACGCACAACAACGAGAAAAAAAAGAAACAGAATTTGTTCGGCCTAAAGCAGCCCCAATACGAACAGCTACAACAACAGCAACAGTAGGGCATCAATTACAATAGAAGTGGGTGGAGTGAGATGGGGATTTCAGGGATGAGGAGGTGGCTGGGCCAAGCAGCCCCAAGAGGGATGACAAGGACGGGCTCCCGATGATCGAAGCCCAACCGGCAAAAAGTCAAACCCAAAACGGCAAGGACCGAAAAAAGTGGCCAAAATGGCAACAACAAATCAAATATATTATAACGCACAAAAACAAACCAAACTCAAATGCCAGCTTCAATAACAATAACACAGTTGGGCGGAGCTGGGAGGTGGAATGGTGGGGGGTTGGGGTCGAAGGTTATAGGGGGTGGAGATGGTCGGAGGTAGTAGAACAGTAACGAGCACTGACAGAATTCGGTTGCGGCGGTTTTGTGTTTACACTTTACAATAGGATTGCCGAGGCTTTGGCGGAATTTCACATTTTTGCCAGGGGCTTTCTAATGAAATCTCCAAAGGCAACAAATTAGTTTTCGCTGTCCCCGAAATGGGTTCTCTGAAATGGAGCAGGGCGGTTTATCTGGAGGTTTCTAATGGTGATATTGAAGGGATTTCCCTGGGTTAGATTGGAGACCCTTATCTTTGATGAAGGTGATATTTTAATTTTTAATGGGGCTTTTAAAAACATTATTATGATGAAGTAAAAGGCATTGAAATGACTTTAATGATTTCTAAATAACATACTGTTTTAAAATGTCTATTTATCTAGCACATTCTTAACCAAGCAACCTCAGCTTTCAATTAAGAAAACTTTTCCCCGACCTCAAAGGCGATCGGTTCGAAAACAAATCTCAGGCCCAAACGCCAAAGTTTCGTTCAAAATTGATGCCTTATGAATCGAGACCGCCTATAACAGCGAAGGACCAACTTTTTGCTACCATTGAGCTGTTCAAACTTTGTTCATACAGTCCGATCATAAACACATCCCAGGAGCGAGCCCTCGAAAGTAGGCAACAGATGCGAAATGCCGCTGGGTTAGCGCACGGATGCAAAATCCAAAATGCGTAAACAGCCAGGATAGCGAAAACAAAAAACAAAAACCAGAAAAACAAAAACAAACAGGCAGCCAGGACAAACAAAATGAATGGCATTCGCGGTTGAGCGAAAGACAAATTAAGATTATAAAAAAAAGAAAATAAATATAATAATAAAAATAACACATAGCACAGGGCACAGAGAAGGGCAACAGCAAGCAGAAAAAAAACCGAATTGATTGATTGATTTATCAAATGTCTGCCATGGCAATAGGAAGGTGTGCATGGACGGGGGATTGGGTTTAAGCAAGGGGATCGGTGGGTGGTGGGGGGGAGGGGGTTCTAAAAAGGAGCTGGTGCCAGCTGCGGCGTGCCCCTGTCCATATCTTTGTCTGCGACTGTGGCGCGTTTGTGATTTGACAGACAAACTGACAGCAAGACGTGCACAGCGACAGTCGGTCCAAAAGGCAGGAGGTTTCTGATCAGAGGGTTTTCGCGGCGGGTGTGAGGAGGCTTTGTGGGTCAGGGGTTGCGGGTAGCCTGGCAGCAGCGACGACTGCCTGTCGGCGTTTATGTATGCGCGTAATTCCGGAGGCCAGTTCGCCAGAACGGGAAAGATGGAGTGAACTGAACTGAATTGGAGCGAAGTGAAGTGGAGAACGAGATAGAAGCGGAGGCGGTGCGTAGGTGTGCCTATATCCTGGCTGTCTGTGTGTGTGTGTGTGTGTCTGCGACACGTAGCACATTTTATTTTCCAAGTAATAAATCAATTTTCCGCACCACTAAAAATGAAAACGAAAAACGAACGAGCGGAGCTGAAGTTGACGCTTCTATCGAGTGGGGCCAAGAAGAGGGGTTGGCTAGTAAAAGTCGCAGCTGCCTTTTGGTCTGGGACACGGAGTTGGGACTGGGGCAGGAGGCAACAGTTGGCGCACCTGGGCAGAGCGTAAATTAAAGTCACTAAATCAAAAAATTCCCAAAAACACAAAAGGCAGAGTGGAAGCAAGAGTGAAGCGAAGCAAACGGGAAAGTTAACATTTGTTTACGTGGTTGGACGATTGCGGACGTCTTGGACGTGGAGCTGATGCTGATGCTGAAGCTGGAGCTGTACCTATCCGGCGGCATGTCTACCTGGGAGCTCGGCAAGTTTCCCAGTCATTTATTGGCCAGAAAAGTTCGTCCCGAAAGACAAGAGGAGTGGGGAATGCGTCTAGGAATGGGTCGGAATGAGCAGCAGGAGCAAATGAGCAACTTGGCGCAAAACAAAAAGTAAGTAAAACAATTTGTTGTTTTTACACTTGCCATCCATTAGGCGAATGGGTATATTCGGCTAGATTTGCCTTTTGGGTGGCCACAAAGGGTTGAATCGAGAAAAGTTGGCAGAGTTCCTTGAATTTAAATGGAAATTTGTGCATTCCTCAGTTTCCTTTCGCACTCGCTTTTCCTTTTGGGCTAAATTACAAGTTTAAATTACTACAAATAGAAATAGTGCTTTTTGATCTAACTTACTGAAATTACAAGGAATTAGTATTAATTGAGTTCAATTGATTTCGTTTAGTTATTTAGTTGTCTGTTTATTAACAATATTATGTTATTACTAAATATTAAATAGTTTTATTACCAAGCAAAATCTGTTTATTAGGCTTTCACCGTAGTAAGTTAATTAGCTTCCTTGTACCAGTAAAAAAAGCGTTTGAAGAATTTCCTTTGCGGGAAAATTCCAGAGATCTTTACACCTGCGAGTAACTGCGAGTAAATAACAAAATATTTGTACTAGAACTTCATATAAATTTCATGTTTAAAGTGCAGAATAAAGATGAAACTGCTGTAAGGACAGGAATCGAATTTAGCCATGTTTCCCTTGGAATGTTCATTTCGGCCAGCTAAATGGCATCGCTTAGTCGAATCACTTTCATTTGGGGCACACGGACTTGATTTTTTGTTTTCCTTGGCCAGTGCGGCAATTTGTTTTGAGTGGGGTCGATGGGGCCAGGGGAGCAATGGTCAGGGGGATGGGTTTTCCTAGTTGGGGGGTGCCAGTGGGGCAGCGTCAAAGGCAGCAAAAACAAATCAAGTCAACAATCAACGGAACGCACAAACACACAGAATCACAGGCCAGCGAGCAAACAGTTGGTGGTGAAAAGGGGATTGTTAGGGGGTTGAAGGGGGAATAGGGGAATAGGAGGCCAGAGACATTGGGGCAGACACCCTGTAAAAGTTAATGTAACGGCGCATTTAATTGCACGCACGGAATGAATTCCACTCCGGCACTCGGCCGCATGCCACGCCCACATTCCCCCCAGAGTGGACGAACGTAACTTTTTTTTTACCTGCCAACGGACCGACCGACAAACGGCGGGACGGACACACAAACTTGGCTTTTTGGCCTCACACCGGTGTTTTCGGGCCAGGTGAGAAGCGGCAGTGAAGTAAGTAAAAATGGCTATTAGCCAAAGCATTTTATGTGGCTCCTTTTACTCGGGACACGCCCGCTTGGCCTGCATGCTCCTTGGGATCCTTCGACTCCTGGCAGAGGGCAACACTCACCTAACCCCACTTCACCTCACCCTGCCTGCCATCCCTTTGTTGCCTAATGCGCTTTGCTATTTTTTAATTATAACGCAAGTTACCTGCAAATGAAAAGTAAAAGGGCTGCCAAGACGACGAAGACGACGACGAGGACGTCCGCATCCTGTCTCAGGAAGTGGCTGCGGCCAAGACACGAACAGCCAGTATGAAGGGAAGAAGAAAGAAGAAGATGAGGCTGCATTGGCATGGCTGTAGCCTCCCCATTTTATTTTTCTGCTACAGCCTTTATTTTTTGTGCTAGCTGCAACGATGCTGGAAAATTCGCTGGCAACAATTTTAATTGCGTAAACTGTGCAGTTTCTTGCCCCGTCTCGCTCCCTCTCTTGCTCCCTCTCTCTCTCTTTCTCTCACTCTATCTCTCACTATCCATCTCTTTCGCCTGGTGGCTGTTGCAATCTCTAGCTTTCTCTGGTATTCCTGACCAGTTGGAGCAGCAAAGGCCAAGCTGTGGCAAAATTAAATTACTCATACGCTCAGTTGGCCAAGACTATATATATATATATATATATCCCTCTCGCCGTCTCGACTGCGACGGATTTATTGTTAATTGGAAATGAGGCATGCCCCGACTGTTTGATGCGAACGGAACAAGATTTCCACCACTCAGCCGAAGAGCAACTGAACACCGAAGAGATTCGCATCCCCACAAAGGCACAAAAACACCGAAAAAACGCTGACAAATAGCACGCGTAATTAGAAATTAAGTTTCTCTTACTGTTACTGGTACCCTTGGTGTGCCTTCCTTTACCATCCTCTCTGAAGTCTTGCAGCCAGGAGTGATTAGTACAATGACAATCTGAATGGGCCAACTGGAAACCGCTCGAGACTACGCCGCAAAAGATCTGGAAACGGCGAGCTGGCAATGACAGAAACTGCTTCCGTGCCGAGCTAATTTATTACAAATGCTCGCCGGCATCTTCTGGCTCTGCTGGTGCTCCTGCTGCCATTTCCTACTCCCGCTTCCCCCACTGTCTGGTTTGCTTTAATGAAGGTCTTTCAATTATTTTCTAGTTATGCACTTACCAACGACAACGTCACGAAATGAGCTCCAAACTAAATTTAGTCATTTTCTGCGGAAATTTCGCAGTGACTCAAAGCGAAAATAACTTGATCAATCGGATGGTCAGGGTGTCTATGGAGACTTGGCATTTCCATGAATTCTAATTTTAAGAAAGTTTAATTATCTTAGCCAGAGCTAAAGGTCTACCCTTTACTCAATATTAACCTATAGGTTTCAACATAGGAAAATCTTATTAATAGATTCAGCTTAAGCCTTATTTTAGTTTGACATCAATGATAGACGCTAAAGCTTGCCATAAACAAACCAAATTTCCTTGGCTATCCTCCCAACCGAAGGACGAACATGGTAATCCTCTCTTTGTTGATTTTGATAATAATTAAAAATATAAGCTTCTCAATTATTGAATATCTTGGGAGCGCTTAGCCAAGCGTATTGAACTGCAATTAAGTTGCTTAAATTTCCCATTCAAATTAAATTGCATACACATACTCGTATTGTTCATTTTGCAGTCGAAATTGTATTTAACTGTCGTCTAGCACTTTAAATATCATAAGCTCAGGAGGATGAAGCTTAAATAATCTCGAAAACCTAAACAGGGCCCAAGCCCAAGCCACACTCCTACTGGTCTGAGCCTTCAGCAGCAAGAAACCAATTTGGAAGCACATAACTGACTTCAGGGGTTAGCTGCCGACTAAAGTCTCCATCCTTGGAGCCGTTTACTCCCTCAATTACCCCGAACACGGAGATATGTCGGCACACATACATGCATACAGATATTCGTAGATACGTGCACAGACACACTCGTGCATATGTATAAAGCATCAAATTAGAATGGCTAATTGCAAAGTCCTCACATCAGGACCACATTTTCTTTTGTTAACTTGCCCAAAAACTTGCCTCCAGCAATCATCACAACTGCCAGCAGAGTGGGTGGAAAACTTGGGAGCTTTTCCACCTCCCTTTCGGATACGGATTGTGAGCTGGTGAGGAGTGGCAACTATTGCATGCTGTCCATGCCGACTCTTCTGCTGGCAAGCAGTTAAATTACTTCTCGTTTATTTTAAATTGTGAAAAATATGTGCAAATGCTCGGCAGCCAGCAGACATTACACAATGATACCTAACAAGACCGAACACGAAGGAGCAACCCTTCCTTGCTTTCCACTGCTCCTGATGCTCCTGCTGCAAGCTAAAAAAAGAGGGGGAAAAAAAGAAAATACCCACAGAGCCACCCAGAAAAGACGATTCCTGGCACTCGGATTGGGCAGGACAAAATGGGACAGGCTATATATATAGGGGTAACGAATTGCGGGGGATTTGGGTGGCGGGCCAATGCAAAAACATGGGCCAAAACTCTTCTGCAATTTGCAGTGAAAATCGCATCGCACGCGCTGTATTTTCAAATAATGCGAAAACTTTTCCGCCTATGTTTTCCCGCAGAAGAACACGAGTGAGCACAAGGAGCAGTAGCAGCACCAGCACCAACACCACCAGTAGCAGCAGATGAGTTGGGTAGCGACTACCGGGGAATAACCATCAACCCATACCCATACTTAGACCCATATCCAAGCCCATAGCCAAACCCAACTGAACCGAAGAGAACTGAACTGAACTGAACCGAACCATCTAGGACAGAACCAGAACCAGAATCCGACAAAAGCTGCAGCAGAAACTCCAATATACTTTTGTTTCTTTGCCTCTATTGTGCTGCCGTCTCGCTCTCGCTCTTGCTCTCGCTCCCATTTCGCTCTCCCCACCTCTTTCGCTCCTTTGGCTGGCTGCGTGAAATGCAATTTCTCATATTTGCATAACTGCAGACAGCAGATAGCTCAAAATAAAGTTGAAATTTTCGCTGCGGTGGCGGCAACAACAAAGCACCAGCAACAGCAACAACTTTAATATTGCCTGGCCGTGCTGCGTAATTGCCCTCCTTCCCCTTCCATTCCAGCGAAAGCCCCACAACTTTACTCCCGATCAGCCACAAGTACACTTAAACAAATATTAAGACTATTGAAGTGATAAATTAAAAGAACTAACTTTATCAGAGAGCCAATAAAGACATCAATGAAAATATTTTCAGTAACAAGAGTAAACTCCTTCACAAATCTTGGTTATTTCAACTATAAAGGTTTTTAGTTTAGTAAGTAGATAAATTATAGACTTAATAAATTATAGACTTAAATATAAATAAATAAATAAATACATAAAACTCCACATACTTAGTATTAGTTTCTTTTTCTAAGTGCAGGAGATTATGAAAATACCATAAAACGCTTATGCGAGAAAAGTATGCTTATGTTCTCTGAAAAAAGAAGTTATTCATATTAAGTCTTTCAAGCTCAGCTTTTTTTGCAGGAATATCAAGGCATGGCAAATAAAAAATAAAGCATTCAAACATAAAACTAATCATAATCTTATAATGCAAAAAATGAAGTTGTT
Organism: Drosophila eugracilis; assembly: GCF_018153835.1. Lineage (NCBI taxonomy): Eukaryota > Metazoa > Arthropoda > Insecta > Diptera > Drosophilidae > Drosophila > Drosophila eugracilis. The sequence goes on from NW_024573499.1 coordinate 14,894, forward strand.
AAATGATTAACACTAAAAAATTTAGCGTTTCCCTTTCAGAACATAACCAATGTCAACAGCTTAATAAATTAGCCTGCCATTTCGTCGAGTGCATCTGCATAGTGGCTGCAACAGCGGAATCCCTTCCGCTTGGCGCCAGTACGTAGTCCGTGGGTTTCCGCCAACTGTGCGCTCGATTTTACAAAACAATACGGCAATGGAATGCGACGGGGCACGGCGCCAGCAGTGGCAGCCAAATCAACGGAGTTACGCGCACAACAGCCGCACTCACACACACACGCACACACAATCGCATTGGATTCGTAAAGGGAGGGAGGGGAGTGGCAGTGGGAGTGGCAGTGGAAGTTGCAGGCACAATGCAATACAGCCGAACATGCATAAGACAAAGCATACTTTCGGGCGCAAATAACCGCCGCTGCGAACGGAAACCAAAATTGAGCGTCCTTCGCAACGCAACGCGCCAGGAGCAAAAAGGAAACGGAGCGAGAGTTGGTTCTATTCTATTAGGATAAACACAAATCACAGCTGGAGAGTAGAGGAGAGGAGCGAAGGGTGGGTAGTGCCAGCAGTAGAGGAGTGGAGGCGGGGCAGTTTGGTCCACTGGCACACTGGACGCAGCAAATTTCACGCACAAACAAAGCAAACAATGTCGGTGGCCAAAAGCAAACATAATTGATATCGTAATCAATTCAAAAATCTGGGAAAACTAAAAACAGCAAATGCTGTGAAAACAACGCTGTGGACATGGGACAAGTGCTGTCCCGGCCGCAGGCTGGCTATGCACACAAGGACCCATGCATGGGCCACCCACCAACCTACACCCACCACCCGTAACCACTTTCCCATCAGACATATGTGCTTGCCAGTGCGTGCCACTCAATCAACTCTGAAAAAGTCTACAAATATTAGCCCCTAATACCATTGAGACTCGCATGAAGGACGAGGTCGAGCAGGAGGAGGGGGAGACTGTGGCCGAGAAGGAGGAACTGCACCCACTTCCACACCCATAAAAAAGTGGAATTGTGTATAAAAATGAAGCAGCAGCCGAGAGCAACAAAAAGTGGCAGCTTCAAATAAAATTGTTGCGACAAAAGGCGAAGGAGCAGCTGAAGGAGCAGTCCTGGCACAACGATAACATTAAGACGGAGTATCGAAAAAATGTGTAGTTCCGCACACTCACACACACACATACACACACACTCTTACTTACAAGCACACACACCGTCTGAGACGATGGCAAGAACACAAAAGCTGAATAACAACACAATCAAGCGAGGAGCTTGGCGGCTTTGTGGGAGGTTTTGGGTGGCTTTTTGCTTGGCAGAGGGACGAGGACAAGGACGAGCTGGAGGGGAAGGTGCGAGCGTGTCTGTGCATAGGCAGCAGCGCTGCATAAGTTGCCAGCGCCAGGCGCAAGCGGCACGTAATAACATTTTTCTAAAGAAAGCGTCAGCAGCAACAAGAGCAGCAACAACTACACTGGGAAAAATCTATAAGGTTTTATTATTTACATCAAGAAATTAATAAGTTATAGAATTTAAAATGTGTTTGCCTTTTATATAAGCAAACTAATGACAAGAAAACAAAAGAAAGATCACATAATAATACACTTGCAATACATAGATAACATTTTCTCTCAGTGTCTCGCGAGGACAACAAAATACCGTCACACAGCAAGGCAAACGAAGATGTCAAGCGAGCGAAGGAGCAGGCAGCCGAACTTGGGGCAACGAAAAGAAGCGAAAAATGCGAAAAGCGAAACACAGCCAAAAAAGCAGGAAAAGACAGAAGAAAAAAAACAGAAGAAAAAAAGTCGAAGGAATAAAGAAATGTGCGTGGCGTGTCCTGGCTCTTGTGGAATGCTGTCAGGAGACAAGTTATTGTTTTTGATTTCATTTTTCTTGCGTCTCTGCGTTTTCCCAGCCGCCACTCCACTTTACGAGCCACCAAATGCGGTGGGAGTTCGAGTACTCCAAGTTCATACATATGTGCGATTTGGGGGACTTATTTCCATATAGGGAGATGCCGGGACTAACCCCCGGATTGGTTAGTTCGGCTAATCGAGGTATTTGGGCCGGGACCCGTCAGGATTTGCCTCGCTTGGCTTTTTTACGAGACCTAAGAAGATTGGCGCTGGCTGCCTTATTATTATTATTATTATTACGATTATAAAAAGTTGCCCTAATCCGAGTGGGTAATTCATTTCTGAGAGCTAGACGAGCTTGATGGGGCGCCCGTCGACCTGCGGACTGTAGGACTCCGGAAAATGCCGGGAAACTATGACGGAAATCTTAACACTAAAGAACCCTTATGGGAATTTCAAATGTGCACGAAGTGAACGTGCTTTTCTTTTTAGCAGAACTAGTTTTTTTGGGGCACTGGAAGGTTTCAGATGGGCATACTCATACATATATGCATTTTTAAGCAGAGAAGTTTGTGTAATTTTCTGGCACTCACTTCTGGAGAATTATAAAAGAGCCTTTTGACATTTTGTACTATTTAATTAAGTTAAATTCAATAGAGAGCGGATTCTGTTTATGAAAGCTTATGGAGAAGAACGTGCAAATTAAACATAAAGCTGTCGGCTTAAGATTGTCAAGCATATAAGCTCAGACATTTACCGTTAACATAAGAAGCTTATTTAAAAAAGACTTAAAAGATAAGCCAGCTGTCAGATAAATGTTCATCAAAATTGCTTACTTTACAAATCGTAAAATAATTTTGAAGTTTTTAAGTTGAAAAGAATAATAAGCTTTGTTATAGTTTTCGCTTTTTAAGGCTTTTATTTATTTTTCTTCTTAAAATTCAATTTTTTTTAAATTTGAATTCCCATAGCTTCGTCAAAATATGACACACCGCCCAATGAACGACTGTTTTGAGCAGCTAAAGACCTAAACTTACGACCCTGATCATCGTTGGTTTTGATTTTGATAAATTTGAATTTTTGAGAAAAATGGCTAAATTTTGACATTTCAAACTGTGAATATGGTTAGACTAGGAATTAAAAAACGAGCTGAACGAGGTATGGCATTCCATATTCGGACCATTATTTGCTGAGTTATGGGAACAAATCTACAGCTGTTTGGGGTAAATCGGTACAGACCAGATCTGACATTTTCGATAAGGGGTACCATCATCTTTTTTTGCGAAAAATGGCTCAAATTTTTCATTTCAAACTGTGAACACAGTTCGACTACGAATTTAAAATCAAGCTCAACAAGGTATTACATTCCATATTCGGACCATCATTGGGTTAGTTATGGGTATTAACTTTGTCAAAACATGACACTAAACCAAAATATCGAATGATTTGTGCAGCTTATAACCAAAACTAATAACTCATATAACCATGTTTTCTTTTTAACTATTCTTGGTAAGCCAGTGAGGAATTTTTATTCCAAGTCCAAGATATGAGCAAGTAACTTTGTAAATAATTGAATGCCAGCAGAGGTTGAAGTTTACAACATTTGAAAACTCCGATCATTAGGTGAAGTTTTCTTATCAAGTCTTATCCACACCGCACGAGGCGAAACCGGAGAATCATCAAGTGGCATAGAAGTGGGTGGAAAACAAATAGAATAAAATAAAAGTAAAAGTAAAAAGTACAAAAATGCAAACGATGTGAAAATGTGAATAAACCAGGAATGACAATCAATCATTCAGTTAGTTGCAGCAGCAAACTTCAGCAATTTGGGCCCCCCAAAAACACCGCCCCCCTTTTCGAAGGGGGGTCATTAGGCCCCGCACCCCTCGAGCATTTTGGCAGCCGCAATTCTGGTCTGTTTCACTCGCAAACTAACTTTCGGGTAAACTTTCTAATAAAATAGCCCTCTATGCGCCCCAAGGTCCAGGGACCCTGGCAAGTTACTGTTCCTATTCCGTGGCAGTGGTTATCCTTGCTATCCCACCGGCCAACTACCCAAAAAGAGAGTCCAAGGAGCAAGAGAAACCAGAACCGCAACAGAAGCAGGAGCAACTGCAGCAGCAACCGAGAGCCGAGGATTCAATTCAGTTTTGTTGTTGCAGGCACAATGCAGTTGCCAGAGTTACGAGAGAAAGCTTTTTCCTAACTTTCTCTCTCTTGGCTACCCGTTTCCATTTAGTTCCGTACATGTGTGTGTGTCTGTGTGTGTGTTAGTGAGTGAGTGTGTCTGTGTATACATGGCCGCAACATCCGTTACAATTTTTTACGACTGCGGCGCTGACGTTGATGTTACTGTTTGGTATGGATGTGTTTGTGTGTGTGTGTGTGCGCTTGTGGGGAGACGGGGCATGCCACATTTAAGGATTGAGGAAATTTTTGTGGCCTCCTCCAGTAATGATATGGAATGTGTTGGAATTTCAAGAAGTTACTCCAGATTTCTTTATTTATTTAAATGAGCAGCCAGCGAGAATGCCACAAAGTCATTCCCGTAGCCCTGTCTGTGCTCGTGCCTGTGCCTCTGCCTGAGTCTGTTGTTTGTGTCTGGCCCCGTGTCTGAGTGTCTGTGTGCCTGTGCATCTGTGGTGGTGGCCAGCCAACCAGCATCTTCAATTGACTGACTCGCTGACTAACTGACTAACTGATTGACTGACTGACTGACTCACTGACTGAGTGAGCATACAACTAAATGAGCGTTGTTATCGGTCCATGCCGCTCCCTCGGCGACTGTCTGTCTGCCACTGAATCTCTCTACACGGCGCAAAATCAAGTGTACATGCTAATGAAGCCTAATCAATTATAATTGCACAACAGTGACTGAGTCCTGTCATCGAAAAGCAGGTCAAAACATCAAATAGTCGTCTAGGAATAGGAAGCTGTGGTGTAAGTATGGCAATTTCTAGCTCTAATCTACTTTGGAATCTATACAAAATATTTGTAAATTTATATTTTAAAGTAATTTTCTCTTTGTTAAGTCGTTATCATTATCCACAAATATTGATTTAAATAACAATAAAATAAAGTTTAATTTGTATTTAAAAATAAATAAGCTTTTTTACCTCCCACAACTTATCAGTCGCACAAAATGTATTTACATGGTAAAGTACATGAGCAACTTTTAATTTGTTTTTAATTTAATCAGCCTCTTTTCTGCAAGAAACCCCCCTTTTCTTACAGTGCAGGACTGTTTGACTGGCTGTGTGACTGTGCGTATAATTGTGAGGGCAACCTGCTGGCGGCGGCAGTTGGATGGAAGTCGAGGTTCAAGGGAGTGGAACATGGAAGGGAGCATCAGCCAAGAAGCAAAGAGCAGCCAGGAGCGCTGAGCCAGCAACAGAATCAGATGACGGAGATGAGGACGGAGGACGAAGGAGAAGATTCAACTACCCGCAATCCACAAGCAACCAGCAACGTCATTGAAATTTATGCACGTTGTACTTTCGTGTAGTGATATTTGTATTGGGAATTAAAACTATGCCCCCGGGATTATATCCTAATTTTTGGCGCTGTTCTGCTTTGGTTGCTCCGTCTCCTTCCCCCCGTTCTCAGCCCTTGCTGATGTCTTATTTTCCATCTAGCCCAAGCCACCCACCTCATTTCCCTTGGCTGTCTGTCTTGCCATTGCCATTTTTACTTTTCATTGCTTTTGTTTGCCGTGTAATTAAAATAAAGGCGTGGAGTAATTGCTTAGGTCAGTGGGCAGCGGCAAATAGCGGCAAACAGCGGAGCGGAGCGAAGTTCTGCACTTGGCCAGCTGTACGTATACGTAATGTTAACTAAGCTCACCGAGCAGCGTTGAAATTAACACTTTTTTTTGGCTAGTTCAGCTCGTTGCTGGGTTTTTTGTGTGGGCGGGTATTCCTTGGAGTCCAGAGCTGTGAATTACCGAACAGCAGATAAAATTCTCAGTTTAACACTTTGTTAAAATGCTACCCATACGGATACGGATACGCTTACGTTCGTTTACGTTTACGTATACGCCATGTGGCGCGTCCGCCCATAAAGTGTGCCAACATTTGGCACCCCTTACCCTGCTACAACCCAATCCCAACCCACTTAACTGGACTTTGGTCACGTTGCTTCTGCTGGTTGCCTTTCTCGATGGGCAACGGTCGGGCATCGTTGGGGCGCCTGCGGTAAATTTCATTTTGCAGGGCATCATTAGACTGAGACCCAGAGACCTAGATTTCCATGCTAATTGGATTCGCAATAAAGGCGCCAGCCCGAAGATCGAAGCATTCCAGCCGTCTTGCCAGCCCCAACGAGCAGTCAAGAATTTGAAGAAAAATTAAATTCCCCAGTCAACATGAATGTTTCATCTGCCACATATTTGCAAATGAGTTATGACCGCAAAAGAATTTTGCCAGCCAGAAAAAAAAAGAGAAAACGAATCAAATGAATTATTAAGACCAAATTTGATGAATGGAGTGTGCTGACAGTACGTATATGTGGGATTTCTTGGCAGAAAAGAAAAAAGGTTAACCAAACCAAAAGGGAAAATTCAATTCATAAACTGTCTGAGGGCTGGTTAACCTTTATCGAGGTTGCAGATACTTAAAAGAAACCGAGGAAAGTTTATGGTATATGTACTTCGGAGTAAGCCCCTTCAGACTCCTTGGCCATTCGCATTTCTCTCGCCTTCATGTGACTCTAATCAGCGCTTAATTATGCATGCTTGCCGGGCCAAAAGTCCCCCATTAATCAACATCATTTATTGCCGAGCAAGCTGCTCGAATTCAAACTCGAATTGAAATTCAAGCTGCCAGCCAAAAATGCCAAGCTCGGCACGGTGGCCCCAAATGGCCAAAAAGAGCTAGGAACAGGAACAAGACCAGGACCAGGACCAGGACAACAAGCAACTGCCAACTAAGCCAAATTGTACGCTCAAGTGCCATAAAGCAATCAAAGTTGATATCAAAGTACCACACTGCTAACTTATGCTCTCATGTATTCAATTAGGACAGCTTTTCGAATGCCCTGCCCGGCCAGTTCTTTGGAAGCCGCTCCTCTCCCCAACCTCCATCCCTCTTTCATTTAAAAGAATTAAGCACTTTTCTGCAGCGCAACCGCAGCCAAGGAGATGAAGAAACTGCTGCAGCTCCTGGCATTGAAACAGGCTTCTGGTCCTGTTCCGGGAGCTCCTCCTTCAGGAACTTTCAACAACTTCCTATGCCCAAAGTTTCCACAAATTAGTTATGCAAATTATGTGAGTCGCCTTCACCTCACCAGGACTCCATCTCCATCTCCATCTCCTCCACGTCTAAAGTCTACCAGCTAGCATCTACCATCCGCCACCAAAAAACACCCCCACTGTGATCCGGCATTTAAAACAATGGCTGGCGACCCTTGGCTGCCAAACGCTCCCAAAAGTGAGTCCTCCGAGCAGAAGACCAGCCCGATTAGGACGCATAACAAAGTAGAATTTGTGTAAGTTCGTATTTAACATGCTTTATGCATTCCTCAATTATAAATAGATTAAAGTCCCGAATAGACTAAAGTTAAATGTTAACTTTCCGGCCAAGGCGGACACCATTCACAAAGCAATTAACGCAACCCAACCCCTCTGCCCTCTGTCTCGTCGATTCTCCACTCCTTTTAGGCCGAAAAGGAAAGGCAGGAACCCAATTTAACTGACTGCCAACTTTCCACAATCACTGCCCATCATCAATTTCAGATTTTGTTGTATGTTTTATGAAGCAGTCAAGGCACAGGACAGCCGCCCGTCAACCAGACACTTGGACAGACAAACAGACAGGCTCAGAGACAGTCGGCGATTGGGTGGGCTGAGGTGGGTGTTGGTTGGGAGGCTGGTTGAAGATGGGTGGCTTTCGGTGGAAAGTGAAAACAATGCCTGGCCACAAACGGCTGGGCAATGGCTGTCCAGGGAGGCGACCGCCTGCCGAGTGTGTGCGGATGCCTCTTGCTGAGTGTTTACTTAACCGTAAGCCTGACCCACCGACCCACCAACCCAGCAACCCACCGACCCCCGGCGGTGTGCTGAACTTGAACCACATAGAAACAACAAAGGCGAACAGATAAAGCAGCGATGGGTAAAAAAAGGGTTGGACGGACGTCTTAAAGGATTGCTCAAGTTGGCCAAAACCAATATGTAAATGTGCGTGTTGTGATTAAGCACAAAAGCAAAGTAAGCCAGATACAAAGACGGACAACGACGGTGGACAGACGGAAGAGTTTTCTTGTCCGATGCCGAAGCAGAGGCTGAAGCTGAAGCCAAAGTCCCGAAAGCCAAAATCTCCAACCGCACCGCACACACATAATGTGGGCCAAAACGAAGCCAAGCAAAAACGCAGCCTTGGCTAACTTTACACACCTCAAGTGTTTGTTTAGGTTGCTTTGCTTTGCTTGGGGTTTTGGTTTTTGTTTGAGCGATGGATGGAGCCGGGGAAAAACACTTAGGAAAAATTACCAAAAAAGAGGATTAGTGCAACTCGTTCAACTTGAGAGGAAAACCATTTCTCAGTGGTCAAAAGTAGTTTTGCAAGCTCAAAAAAACTTCTCGCAAAGCCCACAAAGGAGTCCCACAAACAATCTGAAATATGCATTTAAAATTTAAACTAAAATTAGGTACATTAAATAATCAAAATGAATTATGACGTAAGTAGAAGTTTACTAAGAGTCTGATTAACATGAAATAAAAAGATTCTTATAGAATACACTTCTCTTCGAAAACTTTTCTTGAAAACAAACAAAAACGAACCAAACTATTATTGAAAGCATTAAGCAAATTATTTTTATAGTAGTGTAGGGAGGAGGGGTATCTGTGGCCATTTGACGCCTTTGTTGTTCTTCGCCAGCTGTATTATAAATCTTGCCCGCAATGTTGGAAGCGATCAGAACCCTGCTCCTGACCCTGCCACCACCATCACTTCCCCATCGCCGAAGACAATGCCTTGGAACCCTATTAGCGTAGACCAATCCTCCTTGGCATCCTCGAGTTCTCCCATATCCTTTCCGCCAGAGTGTGTGAAATTTTAAGGGGTACGGCCATAAATTGCAACCGCCAGGTGAGCGGTAAGTGGGTGCTGGCTCAGGGATGCGAGGGGCTAATGGGTCACTCCTTGATGTATCACACAAACAGACACAAATGATATTTATGCTGCGGCAGTTTGCCCTGCTCCTGCTCCGGCTCCAACTCGAGCTCCTTGGGCTTCGGCAAAGGAGGAACCCGTGAGGCTTCTTATGGACAGCAGCCGCGCACTGCTTGGTGTAATAAAAACTAAAATCCGCACAACAATATGTGCGAGGATAATGCCATTTCCGTTTTATGGGAAATCCTGTTAGTCCTCCGTCCGTGTGTGTGAGCTGTGAGCGCTCGCATGTGCGGCTTCCTCAAGGAGCCCCAAATCTGAGCGAACGAGTTACGACTACACCGGGCCAAAAAGAATAAACCCGGCCAAGAGCTATTGCGGTCGCCATGGCAGTGATGGGTTGCGATAGGATTCGCCAGGCGTAAAGGCGGCAACGGCATGCGTGCCAGCCGGGAATGAATGGATCAGGGATCAAATTTTATGGATTGCCCTCGCATTCTATATGCGCACTCCGCACTCACATAATAATGAAGTCACAACTAAGAAATAAATTCCACAAATTTCATTAGCCGGGAAAGTGAGAGTCTGTGGTAGTTTAAAGTGCAGAGATTCAATGCACAAAAGATGGGATTGGAAAATTATTGGAATTCGCAATGTGGCAAGGTTAAGTGGAGGATTTCCCTTCGAGCTTTGCCTTAAATGAATTTATTAACTCGACAATAAATCGTTGATAAGTTGGACACCCAAAGGCAGTCAGTATTGATGTTCTTAGTACTGAAAATATTACCAAAGGGAAGAAGCCTATTTAACTTTTAAGATATTCTACAGTAAAACTAAGTGAATTAAAGATTTTACATATAATTTTTAATAACTTATCAAAAATAAAGAGAGTAAAGAACCCGTTTTACACCCTGACAACTTTCCCCATCGCGGACTTACAATCAGCTAATCTGTCTTACATATTTGCATATCGCCTCGGCTTCAGCTTGGATTACGATGGTTATTCATTAGCCGCATTCCTGGACGCCCTGGGCCAACAACTGGGACGCTTGCTGCGGTTAGCCGCAGGACTTTCGTCCTTCCTCCACAACTCCCTTTCCGCATTTGCCCTTCTCAACCGTACCTCTCTATTACCATCTCTTTCTCAGCCATAACTAGGCAAACCTTTTTTGCTCAGTGTGTGTGCGGAACGGCAGAGAAAAACAAACGTCCGACTGCCGGGAGAATGTATGTGTCTGTGTGCGAAGTAAAAAGCGCAACCGGAGAAGAGACGGATGGACAGCAGGACGAAAGAAGGGGACGTGGGGCAGGAGCTCGAAGCGGAAAGCCGGAGAGTAAGAAAAACCATAACTAAATCCATTGCCATAGGAAAATCCAAAGCAAAGTCTGCGATGCAAATAGTAGAGATTATGGGACTGCAGATGTATGAAGAACGAGAACGAGATGGAGCTGGATATGGTAGCTGAAACCCAAGGCGCGGCTTTCGGAGTTGAAAAGGGGGTCCGAAGGGGCAGCGGGTGTAGATGAAGGTTCCCGGCAGAAGGTGTTATGTGTACGTGTGTACGAGTGTATGAGGCACAATAAATCTTGCAAGGGTGCCGAATGGCCAGGCAAGGGGATTGAGGCCTCCGGTCTGGAGCCTGGGCATTGGCATGGATTTGAGCCGGGACGTTAGCCCCATCCCCATTATTTGCCACCATTCCTTTTCCAAAGAGACCTTTAGCCAACAACCCACCGCGCCCCGCCAGTGAAAACCAAAACCAAATAAAACTGACATTATGCGAAAAGCGAAAGCCATAACTAAAAGTTGGATAACGTGGCCATGATGGAGCCGAACTGGAGTGGGCGAGAAATCCAGAGCAGAAGCAGCCGTAAAGTTGATACTAAAGCAAAGAGCAGAGCGAGCGAAGCTAAAACAAATCGGAGATGCTATTGTCAAGAGTGCTAGACCACCAAGTACCTATCTAAGATTTAATACTAGTCATGATGCTAATGTTCATTAAACTACTACTGCGATGAAGGAAAATATATATTTCATATTTTAATTGTTTAGAAGGAGCAGAAATATATTTGGGTCAAGGGGACAAACCTTTGTTCGCTTTTCTTTTTTTCATTTTAAAGCTTTTCTTCAAATGGCTGAACTGTGAAAAGTGTTTAACTGCTTAGGAAAACTTTTTATTTTTCAACTTTAATATTTTTTATGATTGATAATTTAGACCAACTCGTTAAGCAGTTATTAATAATAAAATGAGTAGATAAGCTAGCCTCTTTAACAAATGATTATTAAGACAAGTATATATTCTTGTAAAAGTAAAAGTAATTTATTTTTATGAGTCTGCATTTAAGTCAAAGTTCTTAATTTTTTATAAGCTATCATTTTCTATCGAAGACAACTTGAATCCTTAACCCAAATCCATTTGTAATTCAGTAATTTCTAAGAAAAAATGAAATATAATTCCCAACAATACCAGACGATATTAAATTATCATCCAATTTGCTGCTGGAGAAAAACTTGAGTCACTCCAACAGGTTTCAATTTGTACACCCCAGTAGCTCCTTATTGGATCATTAAATCAAGAGGAGCTGACCTAAAAAACTGAGACCGCTTAAATGCTGCTAAGCGAACTCAGTTTGTTCTTTAATCGCTTCTCACAGCCACCCAGCAGCAGCAGGATAACACCCAAAAAGGCAAAGGTAGGTCTCTGGGCCCGCGGATCCAAACCACCTCCGAGTGCACCACAATGGATTTGCCACAGCCAGCTCTGGCACGAGCTGAATATTCTCCGATTTTACCCTTTTGCTCGGCGATTGGGGGGAATCAGTTGAGAGTGGGCGAAGGGATAGAGATATCGGGTATGAAAAACAGAAACAGGAAAATAGAAATGATAGCAAAGTTGCGAAGGGATATGGGTGGGTCGAGGGGAATGAGGGCTGAGAGGCTGAGGGGATGCTGAAACGGAAATCGACTTTGGTAAGGAGTTTTTCTCGTACCTGTGAATCGGAATCTGAACGCTGGAGCTGCACCGAAGTTATGCAAATGTAAAGTTGTTCGTGCCTGCTCCTGGCTGCTGAATCCTGCGGCAGGATCTGCTGCTCCTGCTCTTGCCACTGCTTCTTCTCCCTTCCCGCTGTCAATCGAAGGCGATGTCGCGAGTGCTAATGACGTTTGCTTTGATTGCGCCCCGCATGCGAAGCCAAATCTGAGCCACAACTCACAACTGTCATTTTCGCAACGATATTTGTACTGTACGTACTCGTATCCGAGTATATAGTATGTGGCACGAATATATATAGATTCTTGAGTGTCTATCTCAGCTGTTCCTCCCGGTCCTCGGATGTCTATTTATTTAATTTGCATGCAATTTTCAATTTTTATGCGGAATACTTGGCATTGACAGCAAACGATGCGCACATTTCGCATCGGCAATGCACAATAGAAATTGAATTGCAAAAATTTGTTTGCCCGTCCAGGGCAGCAGGCAGCAAGCAGCAGGCAAATGGATTGCGAATACAGTAGGATAGCGGATTTTGAGGGCTCTTCACGTCTTCACGCCAATGTCACAAGGAGCTCGATGGAAGGAACCAAGCTCAAGCAAGCCCAAAGGAGCCAAAGGAGCTGAACAAGTTGAAGAAATCGCACAATTTGGCGGCGAAGATGTCAAGTATACGCAGCGTTGCCAGTGCCACACTGACTGCAATTACAATGGTTGGCCAACAACAATGCGGATATGCCGGCTGGCTGCCACACACAGACACAGTCACAGTCACAGTCACACACTGGCGGAGTTGAAGCCACAAAATACGTACGCTCCACAGGATCCGCTGGAGGAAAAGTCTGAGTCACGAGCGAAGACAGGCGACAGATCCTGGTTCCTTGCCTCGTCGCAAGTGTGCGAAATAAATGCACACGCACACACTGTCGCAAAAAATCGCGCGAAATTTTGCGACAAAAACCAAAACAAAACAACAACTTCGTTTCGTTTTAGAACGACGAGATGACGGAAATTCGAAATTCAGCCGCTTTCCACTACCGAACGCTCCGAAACTGAATTCGCAACTGAGCCAGGCCAGGACGAAAAGGATGCTGCCATCTGGAGCCGACGTACAGGATGCCGACGCTGATGACGAGGATGCTTCGGATGCAGACTCGGAGAGCTTTTTGGCGAGAGAGCGAGAGGAACTGGCATTGGCGACGTGTGACTTCGTTAAATTTCTGCGGCGACAGCACACAAAACGGATTCGGAAGCGGAAGTAGCAAGTAAGCGAGCAAGGAGCGCTCTGTGGGTCTGTGTGTGAGTGAGTGTGCCACTGTTTTGTATATGTGTGTGTATGCTGTATGTGTGAGTGGGCGGGCTGAGTGGGTGGAGTGGCACTGAAGTGGGCGAAGTAGCGCCAAGTGGCTGGCTAAAGTCGACTCGCGGAGCACGACCAGAATGGAAGTTTTGTGTTTGTGTTTTGCAATGCCAACTATACACACATGCACACACACATGTATATTTATATATATTAAAACCCATACATACTCATGCTGTGGCATCAATATTCACATTCGCACTTGTGCGAGTATTTTCTGATTTGCTGCAATCGCGTTTGCCAACAACAAACTTGGCCCACAACAACAGCTGCCGGAGTCGGAGCGGGGTATTTTCCTACGGATGTTTGGTAAATCTTTGGCGCCGGATACCAGAGCTGTGCTGTCTTCCCCGGAGCCGAAGCTGGAGCAGGAGCTAGAGCTAGAGCTGGAGCCTGAGCCCCGCCTCCATAGATCGCCTCACCCTTCGAGACACGGTTAGACTCTTCCCATATCTTTCCATCTTGGTCTTACACAAGAAGAAATATCTGAGGGCCAATTAAAGTTTCTTTCAGAAAACATTTAAGGCAAAGATGAGATTGTAATTTGACTAAAGAAGGACATTTCTTGATTCCAAAAATAGATGCAATAATGAAACAGATCGGTATTTTGATCCTAATGAGGGAACATTATAATGGCTTTTGTCTGCAAACTTTAACCAATTTACAACTTTTTGCCGATTCAAGAGATTGTAAGTGAGTATCAAATTTCTCTCAGTGCACAAAGCCTGCACCCATGGGTGTGTATGTGTTGGTATCGATAACTAATAAAAGCATTACATTTATGTTAGAGCCAAGCGCTGTAGCCCCTTAGTTTCCCCCTCTGTTTCGCCCTGAGCAATAATTCAGTTTTCATTTCTGTGTTTTCCTCAGTTTCTCATTTTCATTTTGCAGCCAGTGCATGTGTGCCTTTCCACTCCCTTCCCATCCCTTCCACCATCATCCCCCCCTATATTTGTGCTACAGTCATGGCCAACTAATTGGAAACACTAGCCAGCTGCGCTTTCTTGGGCAATTTTGAGTCCATAACGGCTTGAAGAGCTGAAGAGGTGCCTGCTGGTGTCTCGTTTAGTTGCCAATTGCTTAGTTGATTTTCATTGTCTGCCCTTTGGGCCACACTCACAGGTGGCTAAAAAGGGAGAGACAGGACGCAGGAGGGAGACGAAAGTGGGGGAGTGGAAAATGCAGGGGGTTTTCCGCTGTATTGGCTTGTAAGTGAAACGATAAACGCTGGAGCTCGCTGTCATTAATTGGCTGCCGGTTGATGTTTATGTCGTTAGCTCTTCGTTACTGAAAGAGGGAAAAGCGGATTGGATGTTTAATAATCTTTTCACATTCAGCTGGTTTCAGTGATTTTCCTGCTCTTCCTCAACCGCTTTTAGCTTCATATTCAATTAACTTTTCAGGACGACTCTGGGCGACGAATGTGGGTGGATTCTGTGAGGGACAGCCTGGCTGAATGTTAATTAATAATGTTTGTGCTTGTATCTGGTAAATGGTATCTGGCTGGTGGTTCTGTTTATGCTGTTTAGGCTGCAAAAGGAACTATTCCCCATTTCCTCGCCTCAAACGGCTTCCGTCTGATCCCGAGTGCCACGTCTTCGTCTGCAGCTGGCCGTCCTGCTGTTTGTGTCAGGCTGCGTTTACCTGCGACCGAGGGCGAAAAGAAAATATCCGGTTTTCAACCGCAAACTGCACTTTTCTACCCATTGTGCCTGGCTTCATTCGTTATCCTGCTGAGTGGCCCCATCCCCCTCCCTCTCTCTCTCTCTCTCTCTCTCGCTACAAAAACTCACACAGAACGACCGAAGGACATAGACAGACACACGTTCGGGACATTGAATTTGTTTTGGGTTTTGATTTTTCGATTTCAGATTGCACGTTTGAATGGCCAGGACCAGAACCAAGCACTAGCACCAGAATCAGAATCAGAATCAGGAGCCGGCAAAAAGGACCAAGGAGCAAGCGACGCCAGACCTAAGCCCGACAAATTCAAGTCGTAGCTGAAGTGTTGACTGCCACATTTATCGCAGCTGCATCTGCAGCCACATGAAAATATTCCAATTGATTGCAAAGTGCTGGCTGGCCATTCAATAAACTAATTAAATACAAGTGGCGTATAATTAATTTGCTGTCGAGCACCGATTTCTAAGGGGATATCCGGGGAATTGAATTTTTGTTTATGCCCATCCTTGACTAATTAAATTCACCAGTCTCAAGAGAGAGCGACTCTGCTTTTCTAATTCCACTATTGTAGATGAAAATTCATCAATTTTCAGCTCGATTCGCTTTTGCTTCGAGCATTCAAATTGTGTTTGCATTCTCGATTTTCATATTTCTCATATTTCTCAGCTGCTTTTTCCCAGTTTTTCGTGTTTGTCTTGGCCGAATGGAAGAATGCTATAGCTTGAATTTGATGTGAGAATCATCTCAGTTTCACTAGAACAAAGCAAAAGGAAATTGAGTTAATTCTGCAGTCACACTCCGGGGCTGGCTTTAATAAATATTTGAGTCCGTTGCCAGTAATCGGCTAATGAATCAGTAGCAAGTCGATTTCCAATGCACTCTTTTCCATTAGCCAGTTCGCCTGCTAGTCAGTAGTTGGTAGTCGATAGCTGATAGCTTACGGCTGCTGGGCTCCGACATAGAAAGGCTTTTATCTCCTAGTTAATGCACAATGGCTGCAGCTAAAGACTGCAGCTGGGAGCTCATCAAATTGGCATGCATGGCCTGGCCACATAATTGCAAATGACACCGCAAAGGGAATCCCCGCTATTCCCGCTTAGCTTTTCCGAATGTCGGGGAAATGTTTCAAGTCTTCTACTCTGTGTTTAGGCTTTTTCTCTGTTGTTTTTTCCCCCAACCATTATTCTGTATTTTTTTCTCTATATTTTCTCCTTTGAGCCCAGTCCAGGGCCTTTGACTGTAGTTGCAGCTCTAACTGCAACTGCAACGGCAACGGCTATGGCTATGGCAACGGCAACGGCAATTGCAACTGCACCTGGCAGCGCTCGCCGCTTTCCACTTGTTTACCACTTTTTGTTCTGGCCTTGGCTTAGCTTTCTGCCATTGTTGCTGGTCGTTTGTTGCTTGTTTGTTGCATATCAGGGAATAAGTATTTCTGGCATTATGGCTATATGAGTGCTACGACACACAGGGAAACTGCAAAACTGGGGAAGCAGAAAGAAGGAAAATAAGAGACAACTCTAATACACTTAACCCTTGGCAGGGCTCAAGGGAATCCACCCAGCGATTTCCCTTAGTTGGCGTTTTTAGAAAAGCCTTTTTAATAGATAACCTCAGATCTGCTGGGAAAGATTTCGACATTTCCCTGGGTGATAATTTAAATATTTACGCTACATTTTAAAATATTTTGTTTTACTGAGCAATGACAATGTTAATGTGACATCTTCTATTTAGTTTTTTATGTTTAGTATTAATTTTCTCCACCTATTTTGATTTTATCCCAAAAGTGAAAAAATGATTATTATCACCCTGCTTTTAACTTTATTATTTTACCCTTAAAAACTTTAGAAGACCCTTTTTATATTTCTCACGATCTTGAAACTCGAATCAAACTTTATCTGGACCTGGGCGAACGAAGTGAAAAGGTCAATCAAAGTTTGTCGAAGTATCCAAAATTATCCATTGGGCCGGTCGAGAAGGGGTTAACTGCTGCGGGAAGGCTTTCAGGCGAGGCGCCGTCTCTGGACGGATTAACTGGTGGGCAGGGCAACTCAGCAGCAACTCCAACTCACGCTCAGACTCTCGCTCGCTTGCCCCCAAACCGAAAAGCTGAGACTTTGGCAGGGCAAAAGGATAGTGGCAATTGAACCGGCACTGGATGTCTCAACTTTTGCAGCTGCCATATCCGTGGTACAGCCGTTCCTGCAGCCGCTCTCCATCGTTGCCATCGAAGCCAACACCAGCCAAGGGCTAAAAAGCTTCTGCAACGTTTTTTGGGCCTTATGCCACTGCCATTTTTCTCGTTGTTTACCAAGTTTTCAAGACTTTTGTGCTCTTTGCCGAGCTTGTTTGTTTGTTTGTTTGTTCGTTTGTTGCCGCCTTTTGCCTGCCGTCTACCGCCTGGTTCCTGCTTCCTTTTTCTCAACCATCCCTTGCCCTGGCCCAAAATCTGCGTTATCGAGTTGATTGATATTTTTAAATTATGTGCCGCAGTCGGCATAAATTTAAAAATTTTCGTCTGCCGCCTCAAGATGCTGATGCTCTTAATCCGCCGTCGAGGGCTCAGCTCGCCGTCCGTGTCAAAATGCCAATCGAGAATCGGCTTCCGCCACCGCCGTCTTCTTTGCCTCCTCCGGCCTCCAAAATTTCCCGATGATGATGTTGATGTTGATTGGCGCGGCCGCTGCGGTGCTGGCCTCATTTTTCCCAGCATTTTCCCAGCCTCCCATTGCGCTCAGTGTGGTCCGTCGACGCTGGCGGCTTTAGCATAAAATTAACATTAATTTACTTGCGGTCTTTGAAGTTATTGTCGGCCCGCCTGGTCGTGCTGCCGTGTTTTTTGTTCTTGTGTTTTTTGAATTATGGAGCCGAGAATCGAGAGAGACGAGAACCGCTTTCTTTCCCGTTCTCGACCGTTCTAGATATTGGGCCGAGATCCTCGAACAATGGCCCCGGCCGTGGGATTTTGGGTTGCGCCGCTTATCGAAGCGTGGCACAAATGTTATCGGCCATTTCCATTAATGAGGCGGCCGTTTAATGAATTCTAAAGTGTGAGCAGGATGTAGTCAGTACCCAGGACCAGGTTTGAAAGTCCGAAAGTCGGAGCCGTTGAAGGATGTGAAGGATGTAGCTCGCACATCCCCGGGCTGGGTGAAAAGATTTTCGATTTCGGTCGGCTTTTCAATTGTTCGCACGGCAGCGACGCGGCCCAAAACTAATTTGCGGGCAACGTTTTAGGGTGCCGGAAATGGCTAAGGCCATTAGGCCCGGCCCAGTCGATTCCCAGTCGATCCCAGCCGGGAATATCCTCGCTTGCCACCCGCGCCCTAATTCGCTCTCCTGGTGAAAAGTCATCAAATGGCTTATGTGCCCCTTACACATGACGATTTTGGCATTTCGATAAGGCGGCGTAACAAATTTAAGCCCGCTCTCTCTCTCTCTCTCTCTCTCTCTCTCTCTCTGTTTGCGTCCTTGTCACCCAGGCATTGATTAACTATTTCAATGGCTGGCGCCCAGATGTAGGCAACGTTTCTTTTCCAATTCTGCTATTTTACTTTGTTTTCGAATCTTGATTATTGCGATGGATTTTGGCCATTAAGGACTTCAGTTTACAGCTTACAGATGGACTCTAACAAGTAACCTAAAACCAAGTCTGGTTTTAAATCTGCTGATTACGGGGCGTATGCGCAATGTGGCTGTGTCAAGGGACTGACTTGCAAATTGGATGTGATAGTGATACGAGGTATTCTAATGTGTGTGTGTGTGTATGTGTTTGCCACATGGAAATATTCCCTCATTAACGATTACTATTCAGTTACATGCAGCGAATGCCCTATGCCATCGTTCGGTGGCCACAGAACTTAATCAAGCCACATAATGCATGCAAATGGTAAATCAAATTTAACACCCCGCACAGCGCACCAATAAAGGGGTTCGCCACTTACTTATTCAAATCAACAAAATGAGCAGCCGCAGCAGGAGCAACACGCCCGGTGGCAACATCAAGCACCCCGCAGCAACAGCAACAGCAACAACAACATCAACGGCAGCATTTAAATCAAGCAGGCTCGCACGCACTTTGCTCAGACTTATTAAATGGATTAAAATGTGCTCAAAAGCGGCCGTCGAGGGTTCTCGGAAATCGGAAGCCGCCGAAGGGTCCTTCAGCCAAAGGATTAACTGAATTGGCCGGGCAAATAATTGAAATTGCTTTCCATATTGCATGCTGAATTCCAAATAATATTTACTCCGCACAATTCAAACTTTGGCCGGCAAATGTTTGCCAGCCGCTTTAGGCCAAGAGGCCAGAAGGCCAGGAGGCCAAAAGGCGGCAAACAAAAGCGATTTGAAAATAATGCCAAAGACAAATAATATTACCTGTTACACACAAGGCAGGCCAGCCAGCCACATGGAGCTAACCATTTGGATGAGGCAAGGGGAGAGATGAGAGGGCAGGAGGCACGCACAGCCTGTGGCGCTATCGGTTTATTTATTTAATCAACACTCCACAGTTGGCTTAGTGGGTGCTTCCTTTTTTCGGCTGCCTTTAAGCCAAATAAAGTGCGGCGCTTAATCTTTGCCACATTTTATCAATTTAATTATTTCAATTTGAGCGTAAGCAGCGGCAACAACAAGCGACAGCCAGAGCCACCGACAATTTCAGCTGCAGACAACACACACATACACACACACACAGCAAAAACACCCACACCCACTCGAACTCGCACTCACACCCACAAGGAGGATAAAGGAGCTCCGGTATCCTGCCTCGACTCCTGTCCTGTTCCTCCTGGCTAAAATGCGCGCAATCTGCGCATCAATAAACGCTTTAATCTCTGCTCTGCCTGCCATGTTGCTGCCGTTTCTGCTGTTGCTGACTTGTTTGCCCCTCGAATCGTCCCCTCGATTCATCCAATCCTCGAGCCCTTGTTGCCTGTTGTTGTCTGCCCGAGTTGGTCGGGATTGGTTTTGGCCTGGCCTGGTCTGGTATGGAATGGTCTGGGCCTGCCGTTGAGCTTTGACCTAAAGCGATTCAATAATCAACTGCCAACAATTTTACCGTACTTTACTTTATTTTCACGCTAAACTATCTCAAAGATGCGAGCTCATAGATACGCTACAACGATTTTTTGTGCGGATTGCAGACACACTCCGCCACACACACAGAGACAGCTACATAGATATAGATATAGATACATATATATATATATATTTGTGTGTCTAGCCTTAGGCCAAAAGTTACCATACTAACTTGTTTTTAGTTTCGAGTTCGTACGACATCATTTTACTTTAAGCACTTAAATATACTTTGCCCCACCACCAAACCAGAACCAACCGAGTTGAGTTGAGCAGAGAAACGGAGCCCAAGGCAGGACAACCGCTCTCCAGCTCCTCCTTATCCCCCTGTCACGCCCCCTCGTCATCCTCCAGCGGCTAAGCTAGAAGTATATTCTATTTTATTCTACCATCTATGGGCGGGTGGCGGCCACTCGAGCAGTCCACACTTTTTATATCGGCAAACTTTTGTTGCGCTGCGAGTTGTTTGTGTTTTTCTTTTGCAGTTTTTCAGTTTGTGTTTCTCTGCTCCTCAATGCTCCTCCCTGTTCTCTTATCCTTGCCCCCTTCCAACCATTTCGTCCTTTGGTTTTCGGCTCAGCCAGAGATTTCTTTGGAGCCCACCTACAGGCCACATAGGCTTCCCCGCCAGTGTTGGCGGCAATCGATTACCGGAAAGCCAGATTCCGGATAATCACAGTCCACCGTCTGGCTGCAGATGCAGTGCACAAAAGATGACAATATCAACTCCTCCAGTTGGCCAAATCTTTTGTTGGTAATTCACTTAATTTCTCATTTTTGGGATGGAAAATAGTCCTATAACTATTTTGTTTAGCTTAGAAAAATATTATAAATTAAATTTTACTTCTAAATAAAAGTTAATGTTCTTAAAATCATTTTCTAAAATAAGCCATTTAACCGTTTAAATAAATTATAGACCGATTCCACACGACCCTTAAACTCAAATCAAATCTGGCTGAAATCCAGCTGCTCCCTCATCTCTCCACCACCTCTCGTACTCCTTTTGACGCATTTATGGTGCTTTGCCTATACCCACCCCCCTTCCCCTGACTCAGTCCAATCCAGTTCGAATCCAAGTGCCGGCTTCCATCCCTTCCATCAGTGGCATCCATCCCAAAGGCGGCGTATTGAAAAGCAGCAATGGCATCAAAATCGCATTTGAATTTAGTCGCCCTATTGTCCCCTCTCCTTGGACTCCTTGTTGTGTCCTGCCTTGTTGCCATTGCTGCCTATTGCTCTGGCCACTGCTCTGCTCCTTGGGGGCGAATTGTTGGCGGAGATGGTGATGGGGATGGAGATGGAGATGCGGATTTGCGGGGTCTCACTTCGGGCAGCGCGTAAAGTCAGCCGACCCTTTTAGACTATGCGGCGCATATAAATTTCAGTTGAAAGGGGGTGGGTTTTCAAAGGGAGGCGGAGGGGTTTTTGGGAGAATGTCCTGGCCACGCCGTGTTTTCCAGTTGTTGCTGTTGTTGTTGTTGTTGTGTTGGCGACATCGGCAGCATCGTTGTCGGCCTTGTGGGGCATTAAGGCAAATCGGGTTTAATTGAAAATAAAAATTCTTAATGGTCTTTAACCCAAGATTATGGTCCTGTATTGCCATCGTCTTTTAGTGGCCTCTTTTATGAAATGGATGTGTGCGTGTGCCTGAGAGTGTGTGAGTATATTGTATGTGTGTTAGCTGGAGAAAAATAAAACCCTTTTTGGCCCGAGCATCTTCGTCTTCGGTTGGCCTGCACCATTTTTATGTCGCCGGAAGTGGCGTGTAATCGTTTTTATTTTGTAATTGTTTTAGTGCCACTTCCTTTCGTGTTTTTTATGTGCTCCCTTCCTGCTTTTGCTCCTTGCTTCCTTCCCGTCCCCTCTCATCCGAACTTCCTGCCTTTTTCGGTTTTGGTCCTTTCTCGCCCAGCATTTTTTTTTCCAGCTCCCTTTTCGGTTATCCATCGTCCAACGTCCATCGTCCATCGTCCATGCTTTTATGTTGTTCGGGCGCCGCGCACTTCTGGGGCCAAATAGGTGGCCTCATAAATCAAATATGTCACAGCAATTTAGGTGTCAGAAATTTTATTTTTTATTTTTATAACATTTTCCCTGGCCCGAAAGAGGAAATGTCCATCGGCGAGGGCGATCGCAGAGGGGCAGCGAAATGCGTAAAAACCCGCAAAAATATTTAGAGCCGTTCTCAATGGACAGCCGCCTTGGGTCCGAGAGTTAAAGGCTCTGCCAAAGGGTGGCCTGCGGGTCAAATATTTTCCGACGGCTCCGCCGAATCGCTCTCAAGAAAACGCAAAATTTAATGAAAAAAGTTTCATAAATATGGCAATGAATTTAATTAAGGCCGACAACAACAATGCCAGTTCTCAGCACAACAGCAAGAGCCACCAAAACATAACAAAAAAAAAAGTTGAAAACGGTCGGCGAAAATACCAAAAAAAAATAACAAGAAAAAGGAAAACGGGCAGAAAAATGTCGGAACACTAATTACGCGAATTAAACGTCAAATTACAAAAACAATTTGTTTGCAGTCATTCAGCGAAGGAAAATCATAAAGATAAAGGGGGAATCGGAGGGGCCACAGGGAGCGAAATGGTGCCGCCATTACGCATATGAGGGTTATAACCTGTGACGAGGTAATGAAAACTTGATGGCTTAGCTGGAAATTGGCAAGATGAATTTCTGGCACTTTGGGACTCCAAGTTTTCACATTAAGAGTTTCAGGTTTTACTTAAGCGCGGGAGGGGATTAAAGATTACAATCAGAATGGTCTTCCTTAAATAGCTTGTTTGCTGACCCAAGAACTTCTACAACTACTATACACAAACAAATCAAAAGTTAAGTAAATTAATTAAATGGCGATTAACCCCGTTTAAGTTCTGTGATGCTTAACCAATCCAATTAGGTCACATCTCCATGAGTATAATCACATTCACGCCTTGCTACTTCAGGCCTAATGCCCAATTATCCTTGCCTAATCTATCAAACACATGTAAATTTTCAAGCCCCTGTTAACATGGGGTTAATTAATTGCCTGCCCACTCTTAACTTAACTCCCAAACATAGTCTGACCCAAACAGAAATAAACTTTTCCAGCTTGTGGAAAACTTATGTATTTAAATGATGATGATTTTTCCACGCCCGAGCACCATAAGAGATAATCACTTTATTAATACAACATAATGTGTGCGCGCTCTAATATTCGCCAGATTGAATCGCATGGCCATAAAATCATTTGGCTCATAACGAGGCATAAGCTAATAATGAATACAATTCCTATTAAGCTCGGCCTTAATTGAAATCCTCCCCCAGAAACAAGAACAAAATCGAAACATTGAAACTGTTGACTGCTGGCTGTTTCTGTCGAATGTCAGCGAATTAAGTCTAATTACGCTGGAGTCTGGAACGATGATGAAAAATGTTTTGGCACACGGTGTCAACGTGGGTGAAAGTTTCGAAGGGCGGTGTAGGGGAGAGTATTGAGGGTATGGATCTGGATATAGAGCGCATCAAAAGCAGCCGCATCATCGAAAACGCGATAGAGATTCATTAAACGAGGCCAGGACAAGGTCTTCCACCCACCCCCACTCTTTCGATTCATGGTCAAATGTTAATGAATCTATCGGTCGGCCCCCGAATAGAAGTGCCTGGAAAGGGGGGAACCCGGCTGGTGGGGCAGTACATCATTGTAATTGAGTGTTCATTAGTGGGCCAAACCAGGCCAGACCGGGCGAGGCAGGAACGAATTGGTGGCCAACTTATTGGCTCTGGCTCCTTCGACTGCGGCTATCAAATCATCGGTACAACGTCATTAACATGCCCGCCAATGAAGCAGTCAAGCCGAAAGCCTCACAATCCTTGGCACCCTTGGAAGTCCTCCACCCCTCGGCCAACCTCCGCAGCTAATCCAACCCCAAGTAAACCCCGCACACATCCTCATTATCGTCATGAAATCATCATCTTTATGCGCTAATATTTGTGATGTGCTCGCCAAGTTTCGCCAATTTCATTGTACATTAAAGACGGCCAGGGGCGGGTGTCTGCGGCGGGGTCTTTGGGGTGGGAGGTTTTGATGGGGGCTGAAAGTCTGACTTAGTCAAGAATCTGTGAAGGGCCACTCGCTGCCGGTAAGTGAAGTTTACAAATATAATTTTGTAAATGTGCGTTATGCCAATGGAATGAAAGAAAGGGGACGCCCAAACGAACTCTTTTGCCAAAGTGCTGAATGCGGAGGATAGGGACAGGGGGTGCCAGGAGAGCGGAAAGGGGTTTTTGGGTTAGGAGTGAAACTGAGCGAATGCCAAGAATAACAACAAATTGCTGTCGGTGTTGTTGTGCTTAAGTTTTTTGGCAGCGCGAAACATCTGACTGGGATTTGATTAATTCTGAAGTCGGTTTAACGTCTAAGAGGGAGGTATCCTGAGAGGGGTTGCCAGGGGGTTGAGCACAGCTTATTCATTTCGCTGTGGCTTCAGTCTGTCGGGTTAAACTTTGACGAGCGGCGGGGCGGGCTGTGGGAGCCATGTTGCTGGGCATCCGGCAGACGTTAAATCAAAAGTAGCTCGAGTAACAAGTTTGATTATAAAATGCAACAACTGTAAATGTTATGACGGCGGAAATTTGTGGCAAGCAGTATGATGGGGCAGAGGGGTTTCTGAGGGGGTAAATGTGGTTATATCTGCTGCATTGTTTGTGGCACTTAGAGCTCAACTCATCCCATGGACCCAATCAATTATTTATGAAAAGCGTCTTTAAATTACAGCTACTGATTGCTTTCACTTGGAAAAAAGTGTGTTTTAAAAATAAAATGAATTTAATTGCCAGCAGAGAAAGTTGAGTTGGGAATACATTTAGATGTGCTTTTGATTTGATATGCAAATGTGGGGAGAAATGAAGAGGTCATCTCTGGCCAAAAATAAATGATTATAAAAGTTTCAAGTCGAAATGTTTCGTATTTTTGTAAGTGCAGTAATCCTAAGACTTTAAACCTTATCAATCAAAAATTGCTTTGCTTATTTAATAAGCGATTATCTTTTCAAAATTTTTGGGTAAACAACAACATTTTGTGGCACACTTTTGGGCGCTGTCCAAAGCCGGCTTAATTGGTCTCCAATTGGACAGTTATTGGGGAGTGGTCAAACGTGTGTAAATAACTTTTGCCACTTGCCGGCACTTTATGGATAAGTCTCCCAAAAGCGACACATAATCAAAGATAGCTTTGCAGCTTGTTGTGTATGTGTGTATGTGTGTGTGAGCGTGTGTTGGCGTGTTGGTCTCCGGTTGAGTGACAGTCAGCTCTTAACTCTCAACTCCCAACACTCCACTTCAGTTGCAGCTCCAACTGATAGTTAATTTCTGTCATTCACTGGAGATGGAGAAGCAAAAGGAGATGGCAATGGAGACAGAGACAGAGACAGAGACGGATATAAAGTGAAAGCGGGAGGGGAGAACGCTCCGGCTGAGTGCATTTGTAGCCTTTGCTGTTGCAACTTGAATTATGTGCATGTCATTGTCTAACTACACTCGCATAAAACTCATTTTCCATTTGAAGAACGCTCTCGGATGGTCGTTGGTCCTCCACGTTCCTGATTTCGGCCCTCAGTTTTTGGTCCTCGGTCCTTGGTCCTCCGTGCTTGGACCTGGTAGCATCGTCATTATCATTCAGCTATCCAACTGCGACAACGATCAGAACAAACAAAAATACGGAAAATACGAGCCAGAAATGCTCGCATCCCAACCCTTTTCGCTGCAAACACAAAATAAATTAGAATTGAAATAATTCCGGGGCGAAAGTTTGTTCCTTCTCGCTTTTATTTTCATTTTTTGGTAGTTTTTAATAAAGCAAACGGCGTTGTGCAAACTTTTGACCAGCGGCAACGCTGCGTATGGGCAATATGCAAAAATGCCAGCGTACCCAGCTCAACTTCCTAGCTCTCCCCCACCGCCCTTCCACTGACGAGCCAACAGCTTTTGCGGTCGGAATTGTGGCAAACAAGCAAACAAACAAACAAAGCAATAAGGAGCGAGGCAGGAAACAGGACTAGGAATAGGACGAGCCGGAGTGCGACGGAGAGATCCAGATATAAATAAATAAAAGTTCAAGGATGCGTGCGCTTTTATCTTCTTGGTCTTTTGCCGCTGATTCCACTTGCTTTGCTTTCGTTTTTCATTTTTCCGGCACATTTTTTTTCTCGTGTTTTGTATTTTGTATTTTTTTTTGCTTTTTTTTCAGCTCATTCACGTTTTCATATTTTGTAAATAGCCAAGCGAAAATGCTCTCCGTCCGTCGCAAACTTTTTGCGGCAATTTAAACTAATGATTTAACATTTTATGCGGCTTTGTGCGTCTGTATGTTGTTAGAGGACATTCGCATTCATTCGATTCTGAGCTCCGCCCCCGCAGCTTCCCCTCATCTCCTGCCTTCATTCATGTCCTGTCGAGACGACGAGTCGAGGGTCGGTCAGCAAAACCGCAATTTGAATATATAAATATATTTTAATGATGTCGCCGCTCATTAATCATAATCTATTCATTAATTTTAGCCTCCTAGCCTGACATATCCGTTGACGAGGGGCAGTGGCAAGTGCGTGGGTAGGCGAGGAGGGGCTGGGGCTAGAATGTTTTACAAACAAGTGATATGTTTGTATGGCATCATACCTTTGGCCAAACACAAAGTACAGATAGAATCGCGAGGCGGCGGAGATTCAAACTCAAACATGACATCACAGCTAATTAACGAAAATATCCGTACCCAAGCCAGCGACACCACCTGGCCAATTAGTAGGGGAAAACTGAAAACGGAAAAGCGCCGCCTTCCCTAATGACAAATTTTTTCTTACATATAAATTATGCATTAGCCAACGGCAAGCTCGGCGCGAAAAGCTGTTAAATATTTGAAAAATATTTAGCGCTGAGCTCAGCTGGGACCCAAGTTAAACTGAGTTGAGATATCAAATAGGCGACAGTTGGCGTTTTTTTTTTTGGATACACAGGGAAAAATTGAGACTCCATTGATTAAAATCAATACTTCCGATAAGTTAGGTTTTCCGATAAGACGTTTCCGATACCTTTTATACACCATAGAGATGATAATTTCGCACATTTTAAGTTGATAGGCTGATATCAGATTCAAATTAAAATGAAATATCACCAAATTAATCATCCTGCAATATCAATCTCTTTTATTCAAGTGTAAGGAGGCGTAGTCGGAGGCGTGGCAGCTACAGAAAATGTGTCCCATTAGCCCGTTTTTATTAAATTCAAGTCACAGTTGTCCGGTTCGGTTGGCTGGTAGTGAAATCGGGAGTTCAGGGGCGGCCACTGTACTGGATGGATGGAGTCTCCGAGAAATCGAAGCAGGATAATTTGTCACCAACGAGGAGCTAGACAGGATCGAAGGAGCGGCAGGATGGCGGGGAAGAGGGCGAGGACGAGGGCCTGGCAAAATGGTGAAACATTAAATTTGGCAAATAAATGGACACTTGTTTGTCATAACGCTGCAAATGCGCCCAAATAAAATGGAAAATGAAAATGAAAAACCAAAAAAGGAAAAGCGAACGAATTGACGGTGTGACGGCAATGGCAACGGCAACGGCAGCGGCAGCAGCAGCAGCGACGGCGACGGCAGCGATGTAATCCAAACAAACAAAAAACGGGGATGGAAAAATGTTAAAAATGAAAAACAAGACCATTACCATTGGTGCAATAAAGTAGAAAACAACCAGCGCAACTATTATTGTAAGTTATAGGTAGACGACCCAAGGGATATCCTGTAAGAAAGGATCTATATTATCATGCTAAATTAAGAAATTATAAAAACTAAACAATTTAGGTTAGGAAAATGTGGCTTATCATTAAAGTAATAAAGTTTTTTCAATCAATATTAAGGCTTATTATTTTCCAAAGGATATATAATGGTATGTCATGTGATTATCGGAATCTTACATAGCTCACTGTTATAGGTAACCTAAAAAAAAGCATGTCTATTCACCCAAATATAGTCGAAATGCTTAATTAGTGTCCTTGGACAAATAAAGTTAAATTAAAAGCTTTGTAATTTATTCAAAAATTTAACAATTTTAATTGGTTTCCCTGTCTATGACGGCTTTTTTGCACTTCTGCACAAAAAATTGTCAGCGAATAATTCAATAATATTTGTTAAAATGGGTTTTCCATCTCCGTTTTCTACGACCCCTGTTAGTGATACTTTTAACCCGATCTCCTGATCCCTGAACACTGCCCAAATCGCTGGTTCAAAGATCCGTTTCCATTATGACCTTATCGCTACATTGAATCCGATGCTGTCAAATCAATAAGGCAAATACTTTAGTGCCCTTCCATTCCAATATGCCTCAATTTGTAGCTGCACCGCATCTAGAAAGCAGGAGAAGAAGAAGAAGTAGCAGCCCAGCCGAAGGATATAGAGCTGAAGGGGAAAAGGGGTGGAGAACGTACTGGAGTGCGAGCAAAGCGGCAAATACAACGACACGAGGAAACGGCAAATGGCAATGGCAAAAAGTAAATAAATCGCTTCAAATTTTCGCATGGATTGCGGGTTAGGAACTGGCAGAGGTGGGGCTAGGGTGGGCTACGGCGAGTGACAGGGGAAGTGACGAGGGGTGTAGAGGCAGGGAATTGGAACCCAAAAACTGCTGAGCTCAAAGCTGAGCAGAGACCAAAAGGCGACAGAGGAGAAGAAGTTGAAGGCGATGCCAAAAGTTGCAGCTACACAGTAAAAATTTATTTAAAATTCGAGTTTTTTTAATAAGGTTCTAAGCTTCACTAAGCGCAGCGTTAAAAAATAAATATTTAAAAATAATACGAAGATGATAATGCAAAATTTTATCATCATCATTATCATTATCATCATAACAATTCTTGGTTAACACTTATATTTTCTCTCAGTGTACCTTCCGATAGAGGGCGCCTTTTTGGTTCTTTATTGTTTTTGTTGCTGCTGCCGCTGCTTGTTATTATTGTTGTTTGCTGGTTTTGTTGGTGTCGTAGGTTGTTAAAGGTTCTGCTCACTCCGAAGGATCTGGGGACAACTAGGGACACTTTCTGCGTAGCGTGGCATGTACCAGGTGCAATCTATCGATTCGCTGTTTCTTTCACTCCCCCATCGTCCCTGTCTCCCCTGCCCCTCTGCCTCCTTGGCTCCTTCTCGCCTTGTCGCCTGCTCCTTGTTTGCTATTTGTGCTCGTTATGGTTGCTGGAGCTGCCTCGCTGTTGTTGCCGCTCGCATTGCTGTTGTTGCAGTTGAAATATTTACGACGTACGTTGGACTATTCCACTATTTGTAACACCCTGAGATGGAGCCTCGACACACGCACAAATGCTACCCGGAAATTCGCTCAAAACAAGGGTATACTCAATCTAATATTCAGTTAGATTCAGGAAACAGCAGTCTTTTCAAGCTCTCATTAAATCAAGTTAGCTTAATACGTAGTAATTGGAAATTAAACTAAAATTAATATTTCTTAATGAAATGCATTAAACAAATTGAAAAATATGTCAGAAAAGAGAAAAACCCAAAAACTTAAATTTCCGTTGACCCAATCAATGCATATTAATTTACATATTTTTTCAGAAAACATTTTTGTGCTTTCGCTTAAATACCAGTTTACCAAAAAATCACCACGATCATATAGTTTTTAACCCGGTTTTTATGGAAACATATTTGTTTATCTGATTGAAGCAAAACGAAGTGCGAAAACCGCGCAACACACAAATGTTGCGTCAACTTTTTATTTATTAAACATATTCTGCATGTTATTAAAGATAGCTGTGTTTTCTAGAGATTAAAACCCCTTGTCAAAAAGTTTATTTTTTTTGGTTTTAAAAATGCATTTGAAATTAATATATTATAATGTACCAGGTATCCAACAGTTTCAAAACTTCACTCTTGAAATTTCTACTTTTTCCCCATTGTTTACCCCCTCAGTCATCCACCCGCATCCCCTCTTTGCACTAGCTGGCTGTGCATCAGTTTTGTATTTTTGTATTTTTCGGTTCTTATTGTTGGCTGGCTTGCCAGGACGAAAGCGAAACCAAAGGGGAATACACAGTAATAAAATAACAAAATAACAGAAAAAGTAAGGAAAAACCAAACAAGACGCGTCCTGCTTTCATTTATAATTTTATTTATTTTTTCAATGCATTTGGCGTAAATAAAGAAGTAAAGCGTTGGCAAAATACAAAATGCGAAAAACAAGAAAGACCCAGTTGGCTTCGAAGCGTTGTAGAGGGACTGGAAATGGGGGAGGAGCAGTGGAAGCTGCGGAATAATTTGTGCAAATTTTATGTGCGGCACTTTTCATTATTTGCAAGAACAAAAATGCTGAAGAAAAAATAAGAAGGCATAGAGTCAGACAAGTGATGGCAAAGGCGAAGAGTTGGAGGAGTATTTTAATAAAACCGTACACTGGGAGAAACAGGGAGGGCGGATGGCAGAGGATGGAGGACACACGCATAGAGTTTCATAAAGGCAAAGAAAGCAATTGAGTTGCGTTGAAGTGGCATAAAGTAGTGGCAAGTGGCGGTTGGGAAGTTGTTGTTCTTGTTGGCCCTGCTTGGCTTGGCTTGCTTTTTAACCATTTTTGTTTGGTTGCTGCGCTCACCGTTCAGCGTTCTCCCTTCTGGGCCACACAAACACACATATACCCGCGCTGGTGGCTAACACACACATTTACCCATTGGCAAGATAATAGCATTAAAGAAATATATAAAATTGGTTTTTTTTTGGTATTTAGCCGATCGAGAGAAGGAATAATTACATTAAAAGAGATTCGAATTGATGTAAAATAAAAACAATTTTATTACAATTATAGTTTTATTAAGTAATATTACATCTTGCGGAACTGCGAGAACTATTTTTTCAGCCTCAGGTGTACATATAACGAGCAGGAGAGCCAGGTGGATCCTGATGCGGAGAGCTCCTCCTGGGTTGTAATGGGAAATGAAATGAATGAATGAGCATAAGCACTTTTTTGTTTGTCTCTGTGTTTGTTTGTCTGTGGTGGCTTCCTTGGTGAATGTGAATGTGTATGTGTATGTGTATTTTGTGGGACCGTGTTCGTGTTTGTATTTGTGTGTGTTTGTGGCCGCAGACTCAGACGGCAGAACAGAAATGATGCACTTCAAATTAAAATGCGAATGCAAGCGAAAACTTCAAAAGAAGCACTAGAACAGAAAACAGAAGCGCAAACGAGATACTAATAGACAATGCCAAATGCTCGGGGATCTCTTTCTATCCTTGGATAGGGATTGTATTAGTGTGCGTGAGTCATTCGAAAGGGGCCGCTGGTCCTTGGTAGGCGTGGTCGTTTCATTGAATTGAAGGACCTACCATAAACACACTAACACACTGTCCCAGCGAAAGTGTCGTCATCTAAGTAGATATGTCTGCCAATGTGAGTATGTTTGTGTGTACGTGCAGGAGTGTGTTAGTGCAGCCAGCGAAGGATAAAGTTAGCGACGATGACGAAGCAGGACTTACAAATGCACTCTGCCCCTAGAGATGGTCCAGGATCCTTTTTTTGAAGAAATTAAGCAATTAATTTAAACACAAACTCTGTCAGCCCAAACTAGTCTGCTCATCATTTGCAATACGATGATTCAATTCAGGATAAGCTTT
This sequence comes from Drosophila eugracilis, assembly GCF_018153835.1. NCBI lineage: Eukaryota > Metazoa > Arthropoda > Insecta > Diptera > Drosophilidae > Drosophila > Drosophila eugracilis. The sequence continues at coordinate 46,608 of NW_024573499.1, forward strand.
TGCCAGCGCACAAATTTATTACAATTTCATCAGCGCTTTTTGTGTTTATCTGCGCTTTGATTTTGACATATCGAATGTCCAACAAAAAATGTGGTTGCCGATGTGCTTTGTAATTTAATAACGTTGGGAGAAATGTAATTAATAACCACTTCAGATGCTGCAGAGGTTTCCTAAAAATACGCAAATGATAAATCAACAAATTAAATCAATTGATATGCCTGGTAAAAAATGAACCCACCTTCAACAGGGCGTATACGTAATTTTTTTAAAATGAACATCTATACCTTAAAAGTTATTTATCTCAAAAGAGTAAAGCAAATCCCTTCACAGATTTGTCATTTCGCAAAACGTTTTCAAACAACTTAAGTCTGATTGTGGGCAATCGTTCAAAATCACTCCGGAATCCGGATCCTTGCCGCAATTCGATTCGCCTAGCTCCTCCTCGTTTCAATTCGATTCAATTCGCTGCGATCCAATCACGTTCTCGGGCACGAACGAGGTCACGCGCCCATCCCTAATACAAATGCACTTTGGACGTGGCCGACGCGCGCTAAATTCGCCTTAATTCACTTTTCATACAAAACAGGCAGCAGCACAAAAGCACGCCCCACACGCACACACACAAACAAACAGTCTGTAAAGAAAGGGGCTTCCCCCACATATACACACACACCAACACACAGACAAACAGGGACACAAACACCCTCACAGGGAAGCAAATGCATGTTTGTTGTAATTAATTTAAAATATTATTACAAGAGCGCGCGCGAGCGCTAAACTAAAGAAGGAAACAGAAACAGGAGCCGAGGTGGCAAAAGGATTCAGAGGATAGCGCTGCGGGATGTTCCAAGGGGGGGAAACAGAAAGCGGAAAGAGGAGCAGACAGTGACAAGGCAACGTTAAATAATTATAGCCCAAGCGAACTGCAAACAGAAGGCAAACAAACACAGTGCCAGCAAACAGCATGTGAAGTGAACGAGAGGGATGTGGCTAAATAACCGTATGCTGCTTTTGCTTTCTGGAAACTAAAAATCCCCACCACCTCGAATCCCAGACTCCGAGCCAACTTTACTTTTTAATTGACGCGACAACAAGCAAAAACGGCAAATCACAAGCTTCAGCCCAAAGAATGGGTTAAAAAGGGGAGTTGCTGAGCGTTTGCCAAAATAGCAGCAAAAAATACCAAAAACGAAATTAAAAAGGTTCGCTTCGCAAAAAAAAGAGTAAGAAAGTAATAAACGTAAAGCTATTACAAAATCTGATAATGGTCTGAGGGCAATGGCAATGAGGCAGACAAATAAACGCATGCCGGCTAACACACACACACACAAACGAAAAGGATATTAAAAAGAGAGCTAGAGCTCTTGAGAGAGCGGCAAAGAGAGAGCGGAACGATGGGCTATGGAACACTACAGAAAGCAGAAACTCAATTGCAACTAAACAAACTGTGAGGATAATATGTATGGGAAACTATTATAATGTTTAAGGTATAATTATTTAGATTTTCTATTGTCAAAATTTTGAATTTTTGTTTTTTATATTCAAAATGAAATATTCTGTTGCCTACTTTTAGGAAGTGAAGTAATATTTTGGGTATTTTATAAATTGACTTCTTTGTATGACCTTTCTTAGTACAGCGTTAGGTTTCAGAGATATTTATTGTTTAGATAGTATTTCTTATCATTTCTAACATCCAAGCCCATTTTCCCTGTGTATAATAATACAAGGCATCGAAAGCATAACAAAGTGCAGAGCGGCCATAAAAAGCGTTACAATATGCCCTGCCACGACAGCAACATCGGATGCACAGCGGCAACATCTACGACAATAGCAACAGCAACAGCAACATTCGCGACACAGCAGCAACATCTAAAGCGGCAACAGCAACACCAACAACAGCGCCAGGAGCAACATAAACATTGAGGCGCGCGTGCTGCGACGGTTGCCGCAATATTAATTTCACGAATGAACAACCCTTGAATAAGCATGCACTTCATGTACCGTTATTATGGTCCAGCTACGTGAGAGGACTCGTATTCGTATTCGTATTCTCTCTCTTTCGAGAGCGAAAGACCCGAAAACAACCGACACAGAGAGAGAGCCAAAAACATTCTCTGAAAGCTTTCCTCCTTTCGTTTAACTTCGTTTAATCAGCCGAAGTGTGCGTGTGTGAGTGCGCGTAAGACTCCGATTTGATGTGTGTCTATGTGTGTGAGTGTGTTTGAGGCCAGTTGCTTTTTCATTGTGCATTTCCCAGAGGTGCATTTTTCTGAAAATCTAATTTGAGAGATTGAGATTGTTTGGTCTTTCAATGTTCAGCTCGCTCGTTCGTGTTGCGACGCTTGCAATTTCTGGCCAGCCAGTCAGTCCCTATATAGAATATATATGTTTTAATATATGTGTGTGTATGGCTGTGTGCTACTGAATGTGGCCATAAATTTATGCAGCAGTGGCAGCGTATCGGGGAGTTATGGTCTCGTCTACGAAACACTCCAAGTCACAGTCACACGCTCACTTTAATTGGTACAGCGCGCCGCAACGCTGTGGCAATTTCTGTTGAAAAATCTACATGGGAGATTTGGCAGCAGCAACTGTAATGGCAGCAGCCGCAGTAGCAACAGCAGCAGCAGCAGCACCAACAGCAGCATCACTAGCAACATCTGCAGAAGCAGAAACAGCAGAAGCAGCAGCAGTGGAATCCGCATGGCAGCGACTTCAATCATTGCGCGCCACGCTCGCTGCGGTTTGACAAACATTTTTCACAGAATGTGCGAAGGCAACCGCCAAACGCCCTGGCACCCAACTCCTTGTTTAATGGCACACAGTCACAAAAAATGTAGTTTTTAAGTTTGGTCAGGAATGTATTTGAAATTGAGAAGTTGAGAACCTTGAACTCGGGAAGAATTTGTGAAATTTAAATCATATTTTTACAGAAGTTTTTAAGTAAGTTTTAGGTTTTTCTGTGGTATATTAAATGCACCTCTCTAAGAGCTGCAGCAAATTTTGTATTCCCTATATATTTTCTCAGTGCACGTTAGCAGAATTCCCACTCCTTTAGCCCTTGCCCGTCCCTTACTTATTCGTGTATGTTTGATGAGTATGCGAGAGTTTTATGGCTGTATTGGGAATGAGCTGTGAGCAGGAGGAGAAATCCGAATCAGGGAAAGGGCTGGGGGAGCAGGTCCTGAAATGAGGAGCAGGAGGACCAGGAGGGACCTTCAGAGAGCGGGGAAGAGGCGTCAGGCTTTGGCTTTGGCTTCAGCTTGGCGCCTCTTCACAGGAACTGTGGAGGCTGATTGGGTTATGCTGTGATTTTAATTTTGAAATCATACGAATGCGAGTGCTGCAATGCAAAGCGATACGATACGATGTGCGGATTTATTTATGCACGTATACATACACTAACAGCAAAACCAAAAAATACAAAAAAACGTATCAAATAAAGAAAGAAAAAAGTGTGTTTGTGTGCGAGCGTAAAGCGATAAAGCGCCTTACAGGATTTTGCATCGGACTGCTGCTGTTCGCAATTTGATAAGCTACCTCTGGGCATTATTTTTACGACTCTTTTTGCTCTTCGCACACAAACACGCCCGGAAATATGCAATAAAATATTCCGATTTTAAGCTGGTGTGTAAATCAAACGAATCTTATTGTTTTCAATTTGTGCTCATTCCCATTTCCCCCTGCTCCCCCTACTGCCTCTTTATATTTTTCCAACAAGTCTCAGTCCAGGCTTATACGTTCAGTCAATTGAGAAACTCTCCGACACTTGATCCCATAGAAATCGCAGACAGAGGAGTCATAAGAATCTGCCTCAATAGAGCGGGGAATGAAGTTGAAGGTTAACGTTGAGTGAAACCTGCCGGGAAAACCGAAAAATACATGTATTTAAGAGTCAGGCAACATTTATTAAGCATACGCACTGGTGAGCAATTTAAGCACTCATTTAAAAAGAGCTTTTCAATTCAATGCTCGCAATGATAAAATGAAATTCGTTTCAGTTTCAATTAAAGGCGGTCTGGCTCATACTTTAAACAGTGAAATGTATCCTTGTTTGTATATTAAGTATACGACTTGTTGAGCAACTTGCACTATTTAAATTGGTTTCGTTTTAAATGTTTTCATATGTTTGTTTTATAAAATCCAAAAAGGGTTTGGACTTGTTTGAGCTCTTGACCTACTTTTATGTTAGTTTAAATTGCGATAAAATAAACTTGGGAACACACACATTCAAACGGTTGTCAAATGAACATGCAATTTGCTTAATTAATGCAATTCCTGTCAGGTTTCGCATCGCGAAATGATATAAATTAAATTAAAAAGAAAGCCAGTAAACGATTCCCAAACAAAATGTGAAGCAGTTTTTATTGTACTTTAAATCGATCATCTACATCCACATTACGCCATCAACTTTAGCAAATTTACATTTAGAGACGTACGAACTAAGCTATACAAGATTCGGATAAAGCGTTTCAAACATATGACTATGGGCATATGGTTATGGTACAAACATACAAACGATATATACGATACGTACAACTATAACTAACAACTATTGCGGAAACGGAAATGTTAGAAGAGGGTGCGCCGAAAGATTGAGGATTAGAAGATATATGCCCTATAATGAATACGAAAGATAGAGTTAACAGGTCCTATAAAAACAACTTGACCAGGGCATACAGCGCCCAGCCAGCTAAAGCGTAGAAAATAGCCAGTGTCGTGTAGTGCAGGACCTTCAATCTGAAATATAAAATAAATTAATAAAATTGTAACTAAAAATGACAGCAAACAACACACCTCTCGTAACGCTTGATGGACTCTGGAATATTGCTGGGATCATCCTTGACCACATACAGACGCAGTCCGTAGAGACTGACGCGGAACAGGTTGGTCCAGTCAAGATCTCGCATATCGAAGGAGAACAGTCGCTTGTCCCGATTATCTAACTTTTCCGTGAGTTTTCTGACATTGTCGTTATCGAAGCGGAACTCGTTCGAACTGAAGTACTTGAGGACATTGCTCAGTTTGTGGATCTTGCGGTAGATCTTCATCATTCTGTGGAAAAATCAGAAATTATTATTTTGCAATTAAAATAAATAATAAAAAACCTACCTGGGCTTCTTGCCAATTATCACCATGATGGCATCCATGACCAGGGCGGGCAATGTGTGGTAGAGGAAGCACAGGATGTGGTACTGCCACATGTGCGGCACAATGGTGAAGCGCGGATACCAGATGGATTTCCGCATCGGGATGTCACAGCCGTACTCAAAGCCATCCTCCATATAGCGCCTCCAGGTGACCATGTTCTCGGCATCCGGGACATAATTGTAAATCGGAGGAGTCTCATATCTGTTATGGCAATTATATATTAATTATCTTTTAAAAAAATAGATTTATATGTTTACTTACTTGTTTCGCGCTATATCCCAGGCACTGGCCAGAAGTGCATTCACACACATGTCAACTGGGACAATGTGTGCCTTGTTATCCATGTCGCCTGTGAAGACTCTTAGAACTCCGGATCCGATTCCCACGATGACTCCACAGGGTCCGTACATGTTGTCGATCCAACCAGTGACCGGTTCGCGGTAAGTGGTGATCACTGTAAATGTATATAGAATGAATGTTTAATATTGTTCTATAAGAAACATGTTCTCAGACCATTTTTAGACATATCTTTTAACACTCTCTGAAACCAGTTTGAAATCAGCAAATCATTTAACATTGCAGCTTGACTGACTAAGAATAAGTACTGAGAACGTAAATTCCTTAATGAAAGATTTCATTACAAAACGATGACTCTAGAAAGTGTTATTTAATTTTAACTAAACAAACTTGTTCAAAGCAAAATCTATGTGCAAGGTCTGAAGCAAAGATAAATATTACATATAAAATGTTTAATTTGAATATAAAAATCTCACTCACCAATGCCCGGTCTGAAGATGGTGACTGGCAGGTTCTGGGCGCTCTGTTGCACTACATTTTCGGCCAGTACTTTGGTAAAGGTATATGTGTTTGGATATCCCTTGATGATGGTCGGCGTCAGGGTATTAAGGGTGTGCTCATCGAGGCACTCACTCAGCTTAAAGGCGTTCTCGCCGCTCATAGTGCCACTGTAGAACTTCTCCTGAATATGCCGCAAGTTGCAGTGCGCAAATGCTGTGGAGACGTGGACGAGGGCCTGGGAAGATTAAGATCGAAATGTTATTAATAACTTGGCTAAATTGAGCCAACCAAATAAAAGATTAACTCTACTGCAAAGTTGTTATTTCCATACTGGTTTAAAAAAAATATTTTTTTTAACCAAATTTTGCATTTTTGATAAGGGGTACCATCATCTTCTTTTGCGAAAAATTGCCAATATTTTACATGTTTAACTTTGAATCCAGATTTGATAGGAATTGAAAAACAAGCTTAACGAGGTATGACAATCAATATTTGGACCACTATTGGCGTAGTTAAGGAAGTAAAACTTTCATATTGAGGAGAAAATCGGGACTAAATATATTCGCATTTTCTTTTTTGCAAAAAAATGGCTAAAATTTTACATTTTGAACTGTGAATACAGTTTGACTAGGAATTAGAAAACGAGCTGAACGAGGTATGACATTCCATTTTTGGACCATTATTGGCTTAGTTATGGGAACAAACCTACAGCAGTTTGGGGAAAATCGGTAAAAGCCAGATTTCGCATTTTCGACAAGGGGTACCATCATCTTTTTTTGCGAAATATGGCTAAAATTTTACATTTTCAACTGCGAATGCAAATCTCAAATGAATTAAAAAACAAGCTCAATAAGGTATGAAATTCCGTATTTGGAGCATTATTATCTGAGTTATGGATGTAATGCTGCCATTTTAACGAGAAAATCGGGATAAGCAAAATTTCACTAAATTTTTTGTCTGAGTATACGCTAGAAATCGAAAGTTCCAGACTAACCTTTAGGTTGACAATCTCTTTGGCCAACTTAATGATTTCCTTAGTGCCGTGCACATTGATGGCAATGGCCATTTTGAGTTTCTCATCGAATCGCACCGTGGCGGCACTGTGCAGGACGATATTGACGTTCTCCAGGATTGTCTCGCGTTCATCGGGACTGATCCCCAGACCAGGTAGAGAGCAATCACCGCTAATGATGGTGATCTGGCAGCGGTACTTTGGGTTCACCTGCTTCATCTTGGCAAAGACCTGTCCAAGCGGAAATCAATTAGTCTGAGAACGAAAATCAATTACTACTAGGCCTTCTCTATCACTTACCGGATCATTAAACAGATCCTCAATGCGAGCGAAGGCATCCTTGCCCTTCTTGGTGCGTATCAGCAAATAGATTTGTCCCACCTCCGTGACGCGCAACAATTTCTCGATGATAACTGGGGGACACAAGACGAGACGAAGCGAGATGAGAGATGGGGTAAATGAGTGGTCGGAATTCCAGTCACGTACTGGGAGTCGAGTGGAACTTACTTTTGCCAAAGAATCCTGTGCCTCCAGTGAGGAAGACGCCCTTATCCTTGTAGAACATTTGCATGGGCGACTCGTCTGGGGAAGAGATCAATGCAAACAGTCATTAAACAATTAGCCAATTTGATGCGCATCATTGGTAGTGGCTGTGGTGGGCTCAGTAGGGCAGCCCTACACCACACCAAACCATCTGTTTGCTTTGCTTCGACTCGGTTTGTTTGCCACCAACTTGAAGCCCCGTCACGAATTTAAATGCGCATCAAATGCCACTTGAATTGCGCATAATTCACGCCACACACAGATACTGACACCCATACAAACGCAGCCAGAGCAGAGCAGAGACAGACCCACAAACACTCGACATGCATACAGACATACATACGAACGTAGAAACATAGTTGGGAGGGCAGGAGGTTAGCTCCTGGCTGCATTTTTGCCAAAGTGCCAAAACGGCAACAACACTTGACGTTTCAACGCCGCCTGCCAATGGGTCTCACAACCTCCTTTAGCCCACCCTCCATCAACCTCCCCCTATGGAGGCCATCCATCTCTGCCCACATTGTTGTTTGCGGCATCGGTTGCCGTTGCCTGCCACTTGCTGGGCCACTCATAAATATTTGCAAGTTAGCAGCTCGTCGAGCCATTCATCTATTGTCTAAAACGCACACACGCCTAAAATACTGACACACGCACAGTTGCATATGCTACACGTGTGTGGCCAACTAGACTGGCAGAAAAACGTTGGTCAAATGGCAAATTTATCATTGTCATTTAGAAATATACACTTGCTTAACTAGAAGTAAATAGCTTATTAATGACCGAAATTATCAGTAATTATGTTACAGATTAACTTATTAAAAAGAACTTTGAGATGATTTGATTTAATTTTCCTATTCTTGACTACAACTTAGTATATTTTGTTCAGTGCCAGGGCTCTCGACATTCCTCTATTGAATGGCATTTCATCTTGAGATGGCCCTCTTCGCCTTAGCCTTCATCTCGAGCTGCCTAATTGCCAATCGTCGGCGTAAATCACTGTCATTCGGAGAACAGGGACCCATACAGACAAGCACACATTCTGGTATCCTATCCGACACCCATGCACAATTGCCACTTGATAATTGCATAATAAATGCAACATTGCCGAGGAGGATGTGCCGCCGCCGGCCCTTCATCCTCTTCCCGGAGGCTGAGGCATAACAAACACATTCATACAAATACAACTTGACACCTAGAGCTGACACACCGGCAACAGCTCCTGCCCAATGGCAAGCCACCGCTATGCCATTCAGCCATCCAACCATACAACCATCCGAACATCCAACCGCCCAAGCACCACCCTCTCCTTGGAGCAAATTCCTTGCCCGAGGCCGCACTCAACCACAAGCACTTGGCTGGCTCACTCAAATGTTTTGTTTACCTATGCTAATTGGCTTAAATGCAACTCAAGCGCACTTTGCATCGCCTCGCGCTCGTCCAAAAACCTTAAACTGAAAATGTGTAAGGCACCACCCCCCGTGAGCAGCACCCACCCAAATCCCATCAGAAAGACAGCACTCAACCAGCCAGGCCATCATTGTTCCGTGGACGCGGCGAAATTGAGCCTCACTTGGAGTGACTCGAGTGGGAGTTGGAGTGCGGCGTTTAAAGCTTTTCGAGCGCTTTGGGGCATTTGTTCAACGCTAACTCCAACACCAACAGTAACAGCAACAGCAACAGCCACAGCCACAGTTAAAGCCCCACCAGCAGCACCACCCACACCACTGGAGCCAACAGAAACAACAACGGGGGTCCCCACTTTGAGTGAATTGTCAACAATTGTTGTTGGCTCTTCGGATTCTATGGGCGGGAGACAAAAGTCTGTCACATAATTTGTCAATTTCAACAAATTTTTGTTTTTAAACCCCCTCCCAGAACCCCAACTTTCCCTGAGGCCAGCAACATCCCCCGCTAATGTAATATTTCACATAAATGCCTTTTATTTTTCCTGGTTTGTGGCCGGGCTTTTGCGTTGTGCGGTACTTGATCTTGGGTCGGATTTTTTGTTTGCATTTTTTCGGTGTTTTTACTGGTCACTCACCCTTCACGTCATTTATGAGCTGACAATGATCTTCCAGCGATTTCATGCCGTTCATGATGTTCATTATTTTGGGGTCATCCATCTTGGCCAGGTAAATGTTTCCTAATTATCTGTCGGAAGAGAAAAAAAATGGGAAATAAATTAGTAAGTAAATCAGATCTTAAACTGGTTTAATTCTGTGTATTAGATGTAGGATCTAGGATAATGTCATTTAACATTTCTATAAGTTAAATTTTCAACTAAATAAAGTAAGCTGCTAATCAGTTGTTAAAACATAAACCGCTTAGGAGCAAATGCCGCCCACTTTAAACCAAAATTTATAGTGAAAAGAAGTGCAGTTTCAGTCCCTTTCAGCGACACAGATAATCCCTTAATTGAATATCTGGACACCCATTCAGCTCTAACCGCCCCAACAGAACTTTCGGGAAATTATTCCTTTAATTCGAGCTAGATGAATGGGAAGCGAAAACCATAAAGCCAATTACAAGAGCCCCAAAGCGGTAGCCATGCGACTGTTTCTTGGCTACTAAAAATCAAATATATATAAGTAAATTTCGCTCCAGTAAAGCTCGAAATTTAATTAAAACTTTGTTCCTTCCTGGCAGACCAGAGAAAACAGGATAGGACTAGAGAATCAGAACAGAGAGGGAGATGGGAAGAAAGGAGTGGAGCGCGTCAGTGAAATTTCTAATGAAGTGCCAGACGCACCTGTTGACACAGGCCAAAAACACGAAGGAAAAACAAAAAACCGTAGAGATATGAAACCGAACACCCAATGAGAGTCAAACTCAAATAAAATTTAATAAAATTCAAATTTTTGGAAAGTAAGTGCAGCAGGGAATGAGGTGAACGCAACTATGCAAAGGCTGCAATAACAAATGAATTACAGAATTTTTGAACTTGTTTAATTTACCCCAAAGTTGGCTCAAATTTAAGCGAATATCGAACTGGACCCGCATATATTTAAATGAACTCGTTTTCGGCATAGCATTTCCAAACTGCAGGCGCATGCAGTTATTAACCTGTTACTTAAACTTAAACTCATATATTTTATTTCATTTTCAACTTCGATTTCATTTTCGATTCGTGTGTCCAATGTCAGTCATTAGCAGTTCGATGACGCCTGAAAGTTCTGACTGTTCAAATGCGCACATTTTCGAAACCTTGATTGGTACATACTAATAGTGATAATCACAGACTGGCCGGGCTGCATTAACAAAGGCTCCAGCCAATCGAATTAAGTTTTCCGAAAAACCCAGACCCGGGTCGAGTCGCGAGATCCGGACCAGGGAGCCCAAACGAAAATGACAAAGTAATCAAAGCTCAGAGGGCATTGTTTCGCAGTCAGATATCTCAGCCAACAAAAGCAGCGGGAGCAGAACAAACAGTCAGGTACAGTGCGTTTCACAACTGAATTCTAGGTATTCCGCTCGAAAGACAACAGGTATTTAGCTCACTTTTATAGCTCCAAATTATTGGTTTAATTGTGGGCGTGAACAATCCAAAGAAATTAGCTATGTAAATGGGTGACCGTGTTTGTTCATTAAAGAAAAGTGCAGGGCGATAAGGGAATGATATAACCACGGTGTTTGGAATAATTACCGCATAACTTAAGTCAGTTATTAACTCAATTTAAATAATTGGTAATGCTTTCACTTTTCCTGGCAACTATGATGCATTAATTGGTTTCATTTTGTGGAATTCTTATTTAATATTTTGAGTATTTATTTCTTTATTAAAAATCAATAAGAAATACCTTATAAGCATTTAATTTAAAAACACAAATGACATTGTTTTTTAATAAGCTTTTATTATAAAAGCATTTATTGGAATAATAGCATTACTTTCTCCATTTATTTATGGATAAACATAATGTTAATGAAATGGAAAATATATCAATGAATGTTTGAGTAATATTAACAAACTTTTTTACTGGTAAGCCATGAGATTTAATGAATTTAATTTAATAAATCCAAGCGATTTATACCTCTGGCCCAGACTGTCGACATGCAAGTGCGTGGAAAACAAACAATCCAACAAACAGTCAAACAACGTGGCCTGAACAATGGGCGGGAATAAACAAAGACACCCCAAAAAGGAAGGCAAGAGGGCTGAAAAGACAAAGCGACCGCGACAGCTCGAATTCGATATGAAAATTAAATAATTTCGTGCAAGTCAAAGTCTCGCACAATTAACCCATATTTGCCATATTTGCGAGTGCAAACTGAGCTCCCCCATTACCCATTCTCCGTTTTCCACTCCTCACTATCCATTTTCCATTCCCATGCAGTTTCTGTGGCCGCTGGGTGTTGCATTTCACACCAATTGAGAAGCTTTTACACCACTCGCGCTTGGCTCGGCGCTCACTCAGTCGGATGAGTGACGAAAGCAACGCAGTGCAATCCAATGACAGAAAGCGGGGATTCCCCGGGGCAGGCAGGGACACTTAGTTAGCCGGGCAGCCTGCCAGCTTCGTTCAACTGACTGGATACAGCCTACAGACTAGTCCCTCTTCCTTTCCCCTATCCCATCCCATCCGAAAAAAAAAAGAAAACCCAACTCCCGACTAGCTGGCTAACTGGCAGTGCGGCCAAAAAGCCACTGCAGCTGATTGCACCACGTTGACGACCACAGAGCCACCGATGCCAGCGAAGAGCGTCCATCCATCCATCCGCCCATCTATCCATCCAGCATCCGTTGGAAAAGCTACGAAAGGTACTCGTTTTGTACGCACTGAATGAACTTCTCATACAGAATGAGGAGGGGCAAAGGCAAAGGGGCACTGATGCGACTTTGTAGACGAATTTATACATTGTTTAAGTATCAGCCGCAGATACTTCCCCAGCACCCCATCGTGCTTACCCCGCTGTCCACTCAGTTGTCGACACCGAAACTCCATCGTCAATGCACATCGAAGCGCAGCTAATTGAAACAGTTCGGTACAGTGGGACAGAAAAGTAGGCAAAAACTGTATGGGTATGGAATGGAATATTTAGAAAAGCTCTTAGCTGATTATCAACTTAATTCTTGATTTATAAAGAAGATGTTTTCTTTAATCATTACATGTGTAAAAGTAAGACAAACTTCTTACCAAATAATTTCTACAGTAAAAAGTACTTTTGCAAAGACATTAGACCAGATATTTTACCACTGTGTGACTCGATCTGGTGTTGCCGCTTTTGGTACTTCTTTTACTTTCGGTGCTTGTTTGCGTGCGGTGCACCATACTGCCTGCAGTTGTTGTTGCTGCTGCTGTTGCCCAGCCTGCTGTTGCTGCTGCTGCTGCTGCTGCTGCTACTCCACCAGCAACAACAACAATACAAAAAACTTTTCGAGTAACAATGGGCTGAAAAACAAAAGTATGAACCACAACAATAACAACTGCACCCGGGGGCCAGGGATGCAGAATCAGCACTGTTAGCAATGCAACAACATAGCATCGGTGGCAACAATGAGAACAACGCGGCCAACAGCAAACAAAAAATCAGCGACTGCACCACTTTGCTTATTTCCATGAAATTCTGTTCGCACCACCCAAAATGCGAATCGAAAATTACAACACCATGCCCCCCCCTCGTTTTTCACTGCTTTTCTCCGGTTTTCTCTGCTTTTCCTTTACTTTTCGCTGGCCACAAAACTCAGACCCTCGTCGAACACTTTTGACGAGACTCATTCGCTTTGAAATTTTATTTAATGCTTTTGTAATAAAGTGTAAAATGGTGGAAAAGTGCAAACAACGGCCACAAGAGCGAGAAATGCAAAGAGGAAAACGGGTAGCGGTGCATAACATCAGCAGCATCATCATCAACGAACGGAGGCAACATCGTTACCAGGCGGAGGATACGGAGAAGGTACTGAAAATAAGGGGGCGGAATAAGTAAGAACTGCGGCCAACACCAGTGGCCACATTAAAAGAAGAAGAAATAATTAACAGCAACAGTTTGAAAGTCCATAAAATGGAAATGGCCGAGCATTGCCATCGCCATCGTCATCGCCGTGTGGAGTCAACCAGGAGCTACCCATGAGCCACCCAGGGAGCCACCCACGAACCACTCCATACACCATCGCCTCATTGGCATCGCCATTACCAGTGGTGCAGACGCCATCGCCATCGCAACCGCCACGACCACCGCATGTGCCATACAACTTCCGACTTCCGTTGGCTTTGGCCTGTCTGAGAGTCTGACTGGGTCCGGACCATGGTACTATATAGTATAAACTTATATATATATATAGAGGAGAGATGCACTGGGCCTTACCCGCCATACCCTTTACGGTTAAGTGGCCATGACTGTGCTATCGATTTGGTTGCATCTCGACGTATTTACTGGCAAACCCGTGACAATGCAAATAACTTGAAGAGCAAACACAATGTTTCCCTAGATTATTCAAACGATTTTCTTATACAATTACTGATTATATCAGATAACATATTCAATTACTTTGCACTTGGTCAGGGGGGGAAAATAGGATTGAAAATATTTTAAGGAGTGTCAGATATTCCCACATTCCCACATAATATCATATTATACGAAAAACCTTATAATCTTTGTCACTTCAATTCAGTTTTAGTCCCATATAGAGTAGGGCATTCCAACTTCGTTATATTCAGTAAACTGACTTTCCCGATTTCATTCTTCGCTATTTGTTAATACCCTTGTTGCTTTTGCTGTTGTCACTGGGTTGACACACAAGCGAAGACTCGGTGCGAAAAATGTTCGTTAAATCTATTAAAAGATAATTACGTGAAGACAAATGGACGGGCGGCCAGGAGCACAGCGGGGTGTCCGGGTGGATGGGTGGCCGTGTGTATCCTTATGCCGGGCACGGGCTTCCAATCCAGTGGCAGTGCCGTTGTCCGTGTCCGTATATGGTCTACAGGACAGGAGCGTCCGTTGCGTCTGCGGTAGCCACCACCCTACATCCATACATATGTACGCTATTATTATTCGAGTTCGTTGATACGATAACGCTAATGGATATGGATATTGATTATAGTTTTTATGTCGCTTATGCATCGTGGCTCCTGCGGCTTCTCGCCCCGCTACCGCCTTTATTTTTCCTTTTCCCATCTCGCATTTCGCATCTGCCGGGCTGTCGGGCTGCCGAGCTCCATTTCCCTGGCCACTCAATGCTGGTGGTAATGATAATTTTGATTATATTGATGCGTCATTTTATGAGCCGCAATGGTATTGAAATTGAGTGGTCTGTGACAGCGTCTAGTTTATGGGGAGCAGCATAATGGCCAACCAATGCCAATTAACAGCTGCTCAAATGAATCTCCCCGACGGGATCTAATGAAAGAAGCCTTCTTTCAGACCCCATTAAGCAGGGATTAGGAGGAGTACTCCCATCCTTGGAAACTCGTAGTCAGCCCGACCTTTGGATAATATGTTTGAGTGTGTGGGTGCTGGGGCACTAAGTGGGTCGGCGGTAGTAATTGCAGTCAGTCGATGGGAAACTGCGAAGTTTAGCTATTGTTGGCGAAATGCGATGTCTTAACGACATTATCCAACGTCCGATGTTTGCATTGAGCAAACTGCAGGTTCTTGACACTACACCTCTCCTACACCCCTCCTCACATTTTGGAAAGCTTCTGGAAAATGCTAATTACACGTATCTTTTCAGCAGAACGTGTGCGAACTCGCAATATCCAATTACGAATCTTACACAAGTGACAAACATTTGCGGCAATTAAATTAATGAAACTTTGCGGGGCTACGTGTCTTGGATCTTGTTCAGATATCTCTCTGAATATATATGTTTTTTTGAGTGCTATCAGTTGATATCTTTCCAGTTGGGATAGCTGCGCCTGCGTCACAATCGTTGTAAGCCACTCCATTGCATTCCAATCCCAATCCCAACACCAAAACCCAGCCACACCTGAGCTGCCGGCCAATTCGAGCGTTTAACCAAATAGTTTCGGTTATGGCCGTGTGGCTGGCCATAACGTTTATGTATTGGCCGGGCAGGCAAATATTGCCAAGCAATTTCCTCATATTCGCATTTTTGCATGGCCATAACAGCAATCAAAGCCAAATTGAATAGGCAAATTACCAATCTTCATCTACACGCAACCAGAGCTGCTGCCCAATGATGGTCCGGAGAGCTTTCGGTGAAATGTATCCAACAAAATGGGGTTTAAATGCAGTTAAATATGAATTTGACCCCAGGCGATGGTCTGACAGTAACTCAAAGCCCAATGGTTTATTAAACTGCCGAATTATGGTTGAACATGGAGATGGCCTGAGTCACTTTATTCACTGTTTATATCCGATATATATTTTGTATATTTTACATTGTTTAATTTTCAGTTAACATGAATAAGTTAAATGTTTTTTTGAAAGGAAGATTATTTAAAAGAGACCATGGTAAAACCATTTCAATGCTCGATTAATTGAATTCTCATTAATTAAACATTGATTTTCATTATGATTTATTTTAATTTGATTGTTTTCATTCTTCACATTAATGAATATATAAGGTTAATTTAAAATTTTCATAAAATGAACAATGAACAAAAAGCGCCGCTAACAATTTCTAAATCAATTTCAATTGTTTGTTGCGCCATTATTACACCTGTTTATTTATGTGCCAGTTTTTCGAAAAATTGTGGAAAAACTAAGCATACTCCTATACATGCATACATAAACACACACTATTACAAATTGTAATTACATAATTCGCTCATTATCAATGACAACAACAATTACAGCAACACGACATTACAAAATCGACATAAAACAAAAAAGCGTAACGAATGCGCGAAGGCGAATAAAAAAATATAAATAAATTAAATGCGCTACGCTATAATTTATATTAATTAATCGGTTTATTTTTTCTTCATTCACGATTTTGTTGCTGCCACAAGCGTGGAAATCACGGCAAAAATCAATGCAACAACAACAATCGGTGGCATGTAATGCACAACCGGCCGATGTAAAAAATTATTATACAAAAACAAATTTATGCGCTAATAAATAAGCAAACATTTAAATCGTTTTCAATTGCTATCTCTCTCTCACCCTACCTCTATGACTCCATCTCACTCTCACTGCCGCAATCTGTGTAATTTATAATTGAATGTAATTTGAAATTTTTGTTTGGCCCACACATACATCTAAATAAAGTATGATATTTTCCAATTAAACTAAAACAAAAGCCTGCAAACTTCAAGCTTACGTAAAATGCAGTCACATATGAAAAGCAGTGATAAAAACTAGGGGATTCGGCTAAGGAATACTCATTAATTGGACTGTATTTAGTAATTTCATTACATTTTATAAAATCCAATATAGTTCTGTACAATCCTTCTTTTTGATTAATTGTTTAATACCTATGAACAGGATAACCTTTATGTTTTCCCGTATAAAGATTTGTTATATCATTTCTTATATCTTTCAAATAAACAATAAGATTTTTTCTTATTAAGTTCTTAATTTAAGTAACTATTACTTAATTAATTCATTCACTAAAACAAATCAAAGTACCATCTCTCCTAATTGAAATCCTCTACCCAATCTCCTCAAGGGTATCTGGGGAGTGAGGAGTCATAATGGAAATTCTTTGCAAATTGAAATTGCAGCCTCTTGAGCTCAAAGTGGCATGCGACATGGCTGGAACTAAAGTGAGGGGGGCGTGGCAAGGGCTCGACCCACTTAGATGACGGGTGATGGCTGAACAGCATGGACGCAAACGGGAGGGTGGGTAAACGGTTAAGAAATCACGTCATAAACGCGCCGAGCACGAATTATTTACAAAGCACGCGAAAGCCTAAAAGAAGGCCCTCCCCAATAAAATAACAATAAACTATGCTCCATAGCCCAGTCGATGGGCGTTGGGCTGTGGGCGGTAGGCGGTAGGCGGTGGGTGGCGGTTTGAGTTGGCCATAAAAACAAAGCAACAAAAGCAAGGGGAACAACAAGCCACAGTGGCATAAACAATTGTGTTACAAATACGACTACAAATGCATAAAGCAGCAGCCGAGTTGGCCAAAAGGAATCCAGCCAGCAACAACAAAACGGAGCAACAAATGTCGTCTCTTATAGACGATTATTTATTGTTAACGATTTATATTTGTTGTTGGTGCCGCTCCGCTGCCGGAGCAGCTCACATTTCAAGGCAGCGGCCCTTGTACGTGCGAATGTGTGAGTGCCAGGCCCCAGATTGCAAGCTCCGTTCCCGGGGTTTCGTCCTGGCCCAAACGATTGAGCCTGATTGCCGGCTCAAGTGTCGGTCGCGTCACACGGGGCGTATGCGTGTCGGCCGGGCATGGATTCGAGGATTCAAGGCATAGAGCGTGGGGCGTGGGCGTGGGCGTGCGGCATGGGTGTGGCCTCTTAGAGCTGAGCACTTGGTCCTGCCAACAAGGCAATCATTTTTTAATATTTTCTGTGGCATCCAAAAATCTTTAAGAGCATTCCACTTAAGCTACAGTTTTTGTTGGGAAAAACAAGGTCAAAGTGAAATGTCTATTGGTATATCATAATTTACTGAAGAGGATGTCATCTATATAATTTATGCAGTTCATTTCGGGTCAAATAGTTTATTTGCATCTATTTTTTACACTCTAGTACTGCCGGTTTTCATTCTTGGAAACACACGTGTTTAAACCGACAATCAGTAGTGTTAACTGCAACTGCGAAATAACTACCTTGGCTAAAATTTCACACTGATCGTGTCAGATTACAAAACAGCAGACTGTTTTTTGTTTTCTATATTCAACTTTTGCCATAGCACGTTTCAGTAATGGTTGTTAAGCTACTTAAATGTTTACAATTTTGAGGTCATAAAACTTTTCTGAAAACAAAACCAATACATTTTTACTATTATTTCTTTTATTGGAGTTAGCTTTTCTCTATAACTTAGGAAGAACATTAGGGATCTGTTTAGAATATACTGCCTATGATCCCTGGCTGATCTGAGGACCCCCACCCACCACGAGCATCTCTGGCTATGATGGCCATCAGCCGCAAGTGCTACAGTTACAGCTCGCTTTCCCACACGTCGCAGGCAACATTCTTCTTCGTCAAGTGCGCGGCATGTTTGACAGCAATGAGTGCTTAACACGTACGAGAGCTTTTGTTCGATATTCACTGATGATGTTGATGCCGATGCTGTTGTAGTTGTTCTGCTGTTGTGTTTGTTGTGTTTGTTGCCATTGTTGGCATTGTGGGCACTGTTGGTGTTGCTCATTTGCCACTTTATCTTGGCATTGTGCATGTTATTTACTGTTGCCTCACGAGCTTCCTTCAGCCTTCAGTCTCCTTTGTGCCCCAACTTGAAGTATCTGCGGACTGTCAAAGTATCTGTATATTATATATATATATATATGTATATCTGAATCTGCAGCTGGATCTCTGTGCGTGCACATTGTTTTGCTGTGGGTGTGTGTGTGGGGGTGTGACAAATATTCGTAGGAAATCATTTGGTATGCTCTGTTAAGCGACGACTTCTTTCCCAGACTCAAGTCTCTATTTCTGTTTGTGTGACGCCCAATTCATTGAGTCTACTGCCTGCGGGCTTAGTCGGACCCCCCACCACCCGATAACCCACCCAAATAAACCAATTTAGGAGGAACAAGCTGGAACAAGACCAAGACGAAGAACAATAACCGACCCACTGACCCACACAAAGTAGCACAAAGATGTTTTACGAGTGCTGGCTGTTGTTGTAACAATTTGTTCATTACTTTTTATCACTCGTAGAGGGCTGACCTTTGCCCTCGGAGCGAAATTGTTGCCCCTTTTTTTTGGAAACAATTTTTTCCCCGTTTTGTTTTTCTCCGTTTTCGATGCTGCTCATCCATTGTTTTTCTATTGCTTTGGCTGTGATTTTTCCCCCATTGTTAATTCCTCTGATTGCCAATGTTGTATTTATTGTTTCATGCGGCTGCTGCACCCACAACGTGGGTCAGTTAATGCCAAAAAAGCTGGAAAAAACCATTGCAAAATTGTGTCTGGTTGTGGCCACAAGCAGTTTCCTCAAAACATATAATTATGTACGAATATTGTGGATAATACATGCACTCAACCCAAAAAACGAAAACCCAGAGCCTAGACCCCGGCACGACCCCCTAAATGCCCGAGGGCCAAATGTGTTTTCCCTCGTTTTTATGCTGCCCACAAATTGCATTCAATTTATTTTGCTTGTTGCAAATCAAAAATCTCCATAAAGCAAAATGTTTCCTCCGCAATGTTTGTGGACTGCATAAAAATGTTTAACATCGCATAAAAGTTATTACTTCATTTATTTCAAATGCAAACATTGTTCTCAACCGAATCCGTTTTGGAAACTTACTGCCAGGATGGGTATGTTGGGGGTTTATTGCGTTTAAATGGAGCATGTTTCTTGGCCAGCCTTCTGGATTTACATTCAGGTAATTCGGAACTTTTATAACTTTTTAGTGCTTTTTTAGATGGACTTTCAATGTTGGCTAATTAAATATTATTAAATTATAATCGGTTTTGGGGTAATTAAATTGTTTTCTTGTTTTCAGCTGCTTTGGTTAATTAAGGGTTATAAAAACTTTACTCTGTTTAAAAACTCTTAACCGACAAACCATTTCAAAGGCTTTATGTAAATAAAAAAATGTGGCAAATGAAATGGAAATTGTCTGCTTATTGGACACATGAAGTGGCAGCTTTTGTTCATGGCCAGGCATATGCATCCTAGAACCTTCATTGTAACTTAATCAACCGCTGGTCGTGTATCCTTCGAAGAAAGAGAAAGAACTTTGGGTGAAACAAGAGACCTGACCTGGGCTTTCAATGGCTACTCCGAAATCAAAAACAATTTCAAGGGTCTTAGATCAGATCAATTTAAAGCCCAGGCTTGTGTTTTTTATTTTTAATAAATACTTAAGCGTAAACCGGATATTTCAATATCCTGCCCACTGGCGCTAACACACACTACCCCCCAAACGATGTGGGATATATATCTATATGGATATACAAATATAGATATAGATATATATATAGACGAGTGTGCGGACAGGGTAAGAATGGAAAATGCTCTGGCGTATTTGCATAAGAAAAACTAAGTTGAACCAAAATCAATGATTGTACACTACCAACGCCACGCCCCCGAATTCCTTGGACCGCCCCAGCCTCACCCCTAACCCCTATCCTATCGCCCCTGAGTGCTGCGATGAAACAGTAGACGAAGGATAAAAAGGGGGCGTAGAGAGGGGCTGGGCCGGTCGCTTTCATATTATTACTTTATGGTTGCCTCCAGTTATGCATACTATAACCATAAATATGCTCCAATGGAGCCAAAGTCAGCTAGCAACAAAATCAGACCGGAGCGGAAAATAACAACAATAGCAGGAGGGATAATATTTTGTGTTTGTATTAATGCAGCACGCATACATATTTATACTATAACTCAGAACAATAAATAGTAAAAGCTGGATTATGATTAAATCGATTACATGGGGAGCTAACGTTGGCCAAACATTCGTTATGCGTTTATGTGTGTTTGCCTGCATTATGCCCACAGACCGACCACGCCTACTACCATCCAGAAATCTGAAATCCGAAAAAAAAAAACGTATCGTAGGAAAAACGCAATCGAAATAAAGAAGTAAACAAGGAACCCATAAAAATGAGTCTATGACGGGATACATATTCATAAATGCAAACAAATTTGTGAGTGTATGTGTAAGGGTGTGTGTGTGTGCGTGTGTGTGTTTGGGGCAGGCGGACACACAGATACAAAATAAATACGCAGCACTCGGTTTTCATAACTGAATTGCATGCCCGATTGAATGACGAATGGAAATTGAATGAATCCCCCAGCCAAATGCAATCGAAGATGGGATGGATGGAAATGGACATGGATACGGAATGCTGGGCAGAGGACAGAGGACACAGGACACGGCCCATCCACTCCCACATCCTCCCATTCGTCCTGCGCCCTTGGTGACCGTTTTTAAAGCTGATATATTAACTTTATCCGCACTCAACCTTAATGCCTCGAACGACATAAATGCGATTTTAAAGCTGTCGAATATTCTGATCCGCTGAAAAGTGAATTTTTAAAGACCTGGTAAAAGTCTGCCGATGAGCTGAGGAGCACTTATTTTCTTAATGTGAAGACCATAAAACCAGTGGTAAAATATTGATTGATTTTCGGTTGGCCATTAATGTTTATAGCGGCGGCATGATTATAATTCCTTTTTCACAAAATTAACTAGATAACTATCTTAATTTGAAAATCCAATTTGTGCTAATTGAAATGTTTCATTCGTGGGAGCTCAAACCAAATGTGCGATATCATAAACATATTTACAGTGTTAAATAAAGCTTATTGAATGCCAAAGTGGGCTGCAATGAACGAAAACCAAAATTAATTTTATTGAAATAATTAGTTTATTTGACTTGAGGTAAAACGTTTGGGTTTATGTGAGTGATGCGTTTATAGTAATTCAAATACAGTAGGTCAGAATTATGGTTAATTCGCTTGATTTAATAATCAAGTTATAGAAAATAAATTGGAATTAATTAACCAACTAATGTATTTTGTAATTAAGTTCATAAAGAACTGCCAGACTATATAGTGAAGTAAGTAAGTTTCAATGTCACTTCCATTGAACAAATCACACATCTTTTATCCCCTGAAATCTTCACTGGCACTATCTAAGTGGATGCAACCTCTACGGTGGCCTCAAGACATCCAAATCACTCCCAATGTTCTCCTCTCATAC
This sequence comes from Drosophila eugracilis, assembly GCF_018153835.1. Lineage (NCBI taxonomy): Eukaryota > Metazoa > Arthropoda > Insecta > Diptera > Drosophilidae > Drosophila > Drosophila eugracilis. The sequence goes on from NW_024573499.1 coordinate 68,859, forward strand.
TCAAAGTACCCACGCAGATGGCTAGAAACCAAACCTGCCCCAAAAGTCGATAAAAACGCGTAATCACAAACAGACGGAGAACGTGATGGGGAGTTGGTCAGGTGTTAATTGGAGCGAAGCGATTCAAGAGCAGCTAAGTTCAATGTTGAGGCACTTAACAGTTGTTAATTGCAGACACTCCCCGAGCTGGATTTAGTTAGTTAGTTGGTCACTTAGTTGGCTCACTGGGCCATTAATAGAATCTCGGACAAGAAATTTGCCAATTAAAAGTCATGATCAACTGACGCGGCCATCACACCAACTAGTTAATCATCATTCATGCCAGCATCCCCATAGTCATTATATTATCGTCAACATGCCATCATCTTCATCATCATCATCATCATCGATGGGTGATGTTGTCGTTGTAGTTGTCGTTTCGGTTGGTAACTTTTCGCACTTGGCCAAACTTCCGCTGAAGGCGAACCGAAACTTTCATTGAACAAGAGACTTCGGAATCGACTCGGGGCGACTTGAAAAACTTCAATTAGCATTAATCTTGTTGACAAAATTTGTTTGTGCAAATCAACAGAACAACATCGGCTTGGCGGCAACAAAAACAACCAAGAGAGATTTAAATGCAAAAGCAGTTTGTCATCTCGTTTGCACATATATATTTTTAGAACGTCCGAACGTCCTATTAAAGATTCTTGTCTTCTAGTTAGTTCAGCACTCTCTACTCCTCTACAGCTTTTCACTCAGCTCAGCAGCCCACCATAACCCAACCAGTGGCATAATACTCCTCATCCTGTGGCCCCTTCTCTCCTCTGGCTTTATTTTCTTCTTTTTTTGCGGTCCTTGCAGCCCTCTTTGATTTTATGATTTTCCATCATGTCGGCAATATCGTATGTCTGCATGCATTACTATCCATACCCTATGAATGGGTATAGCAGTTGATATCAAATATAAATCTGAATCAAAGTTCATTATGAATGCGTCATCGTGTGTGAAAGATTTGCAATAAAAACAACAATGTACATCATTTGTTAAAATTACTGCTTAGCAGTGAGAAAGATAAAAAAGCTGTCAGCTTGATCGTCCAAAAATGGAACTGGTTTGCTTTCGGCGGTTCTTGACTCCAATTGGTATTTTTTATTGTTACTCACGATTAAACAGAAATTATAAAAAAATATATGTACACAAAAATCTTCATGCTTGGAATACCTTTGATGTTTCCTTATATTTTCAAGAAATTTTTATACATTTTTATAAAGGGTATTGCAGTTTTCAAGCCACCTGAGGACTGCCCTTGGCTAGCTTTTTGTTGGCTCTTATTTTATTCCATTTTATATTATTTTATTCCAGCTTCTTTTTTGCGGCTGCTCGTGGTGGAATCAGAGGACCCGAGGCACTTTGCATACCGATATGATCGGCATGTTATCCGCTCTGACCATGGCTTTGGCTTTGGCTGTGCTATAGCGATAGCTTTGGCTTCAGGGGCTTGCATTTCCCTGGTAACGGGTGAACAGTAATGGGTGACTGGCAACTGGTAACTGGTCCAACAGTTCTGGCCCTTGTTCTGGCCATTCTCGAATGGATGCAACTGGGCCAACGGCATCAGTCCTGTAATGGGCTTAATCGCTTGCATGCATCAATTATGACGAGCTGAGGGGCGGTCCAGCATGTGTGAATGGAAAGTTAATTTCCAGGCAAATCCCTCAACCGGCCGACTAATCAATAGTCAGACCCACTACCTAATAAATCGATGTCCAGTAGTACTAGTATCATCTTACCGGTCATGCTCGACATGGCAATTAAAGTGTGCACTAATCTGACGAATTAGTCAAGTGTTAATTGTAGGAAGTTAGCTGTGATGGAGAGGTTGTATTTATTCTAAATACTATTTACTGGCATTTGTAGCTGAATTGAACTTTGAATTTAGAATTGGATATTAATAAAGTGAGGTAGAAGTGCAACAAAATAGTTTTAACCTACTTTTCTGCGTTTTGATTCTGTGCCTAATAGTTGTCAGACATAACATAATGTATAAAGTTATTCCAAAAACCAACTGGCTTTCTACACCCATTTCCATTTTTATGCACATTTTTTTGATTCCCCACGAAGGTTGCCCAGCAAATGCTGTCACGTAAAGTGTGGAAAAAGCAGGGAGATTTCGAAACTGGGACTGGGTCGCAATTGGTAACCGCGGCACAGGAACAGAAACAGAAACAGAAACCCACGCACGCGTCGCATTTCGACGATGGTTTTCGGGTGCGTAATGCATATCAATGTCACAGGTTGCGAATCGAAATGGATTCGAATTGGGATCGAATCGGAATCGAAATTGGAATAGGAATCGAATCGAATTCACAGAAAGATCGGTGGATGGGCTGGCGGCACGTATGCGGAACCCGTTAGCCACCGTTGATCGCTGGGCATAGTTTCACTGGTTCCCCTTCCTCGTCTTCAAGTTGCCATGAGAATCTTGTTAGGGGGAATCCAGCACCACACCTCCAAGTTCCCTTATTTGTGGCCAGGTAAACAACTTTTATTTTCACATCTATCTGTTAGATACCACGTACAAGTGGCCAGCGTACGTGCGTTTTGATATTTTAAACAAATATTTAAAACAAATTACCACAGCACAAAACTCGTACGCAAACGAGTGTGTGAGCTGCCAAGGAGCTGGGCAACAGTGGTCTGGAATCTTGGAAAAACTTTAATCAGAATGGTAAGGGATACATTTGAAGGTCTACTTTGTTATTGAGATACAAAATGTACTTTATTAGGTATTCATGATTTTTGTACTAAAAGGGTTGCCATAAAACCTTTCAAAGTAATAACAAAACTAATAAAGATGTCTGAAAATACAAAAATAATCACTAAGACTTACATTTTATTTTTATGAATTAAGCTGTAACCACAAAATCCATTAAGATATTGTAAGTGTTTTTAGCTGTAAATTATTTTCTGAACAGTAACAACATTTTCATATTAAGTTAATGGAAAAACGCCCAAAATTTTCCTACTAATAGTACTAACCACTGTCCATGGTGTTCGATTCATTTAAAAGTGGGAAGTTGGTAGCGACTTGTTGGCTTTTAGTTAGTTTCTGTGCCCCCGCCCCCTTCCTGTCCCTCCTCAGTCATATTTTTTCCTGTTTTTGGTCAGATAGTTAGTTTTGGTCACTGTGGCCGAAAAGCGGACACAAAAGCGCTAAAGCTTTGGCTTAGAAATTGGGAAGCAATCCGAAAGTGAGACAACGGTCAATGGTGGTCAGTGCGTATGAAGTGCGAATGGAGAACAAGGTGGTGGTGGGTGGTGTATATGGAGGGGCCACTGTACTGTCCCATGAGTTGTGCAAACAAACACAAACACAAACCAAAACCGAAACAGAAACCGAAGCCCAAACAGAAAATCCCCCACAAAGTAAGGCAGCAATGTAAAACGCTTCACGTTTTGTACGGGCCACGTACGGGTATCTATGCATCTGAGAGATACAAAATGGCAAATGGCCCGCGGACCAGGCCAAAGACTTAAAAACTGCAACTGGAACTGCGTGTGCTGGAACTTGGTTGGAATCGGGGTACTGGGATTGAAACGTTTGGCCAGTTTATCAACGTCTGGAAACTTGTCCCGTTCACCCCCATTCCCAGCCCCTCCACGGACAACCCACCAACAGCTGTCGGAGGAGAGTCTATGATTGTCAGATTGGCAACATTTCGTGGTGCTGCTGAAATTATGTCAAACCTGTTTGATTGAAACACTGAAAATTGTCTGCAAATTGTTTTTTACAGCATTGCCCAGTATGGTGCAACGAAATCGGGGGGCGGCTGCAAAAAATTGGGTGGGGGGTAGGTATATGAGTATGTATAGTTGGCTGTCCAACGTAACCAATTCCAGGCGATTGCTCTAATGCTGGCTCATTACAAATGCACAACATCAACATTAACGGCAACAACAAAGGATGTCGGCTTTTCTACGATTTTCGAATTATTTTTGACATAATACAAAAATGTGTGTGTGTGTTCACACACACGCATGGTGCGGGACAACCCATGGGGAAATGCGGTTTGATTTATAGGAAGTGTGCACTGACTTATTCGATTTCTGTAATTGGATGATTGCATTTAAGCCTTACGCAATCGAAAATCGAAAATAGCACATTTATGTGTCACCATTCGCTACAATGTAGTAATTTATGCAATCGCTTATCAAGCTTTCCGCTGAAATTATACTTCTTCTTTAATAAGTAATATTAATTGACCAAATTGGCTTAACAGAAACTTAAGTTAAGGTTATTCAGCAGTTGTTACTGAAATTTCAGTTCGAGTGCCCCTTGCAACAGTTTAACATTCAAAGAAATTCCAGATTTATTTATTTACAATGCATTTTAAAAATGTTCCATCAAAGAAGCTTCAGTTGCAGTTTTATGGCTGCATGTGTGTGTATGGCCAAAATGCAATCGAATGGGAAATACATATACATATGTTTCGGTAGGAATATGTACATATATTGAATGTATGCAAACTGCATAAATGCTTCCTGAATCGAATTTAATTGTATCTGGTGTCTGCATGCAGCATTCGTATCCGTATCTGAATCTGCATCTGCATCTGTAGTATATATATATATTATATATATGTATCCATATCTGTAGTTGCCAGTGAGCGATGTTGTCTATCCATCTCGTTGGACTCCCATTCCCCGCTCAACCCCTTTGCGGCTTTCTGGTTTAATTGGCTGCGGGAATATTCCATGTGATTACTTAATGAGCCCCAACTTATGTTTACTACGCGAAACATTGGTTCGCTCCGGTCGGTTCGGTTCGGTTTCGGTGAACAAAAGTTAAAAGGTTAACAGTAGCCGGGCGAGAGAAAAGAAATAAAAAAAACACAACACACAAAATGATTCCACAAAATGATTCCACCCAACAACAACAACAGTTGTGGGGGCGTGTGCACGTAGTTTATTATTCAATTATGCATTCATTAAGGTACATAATTAATAATTCAATTAAGATAGCACTGCGTAGTGCATCAATTTGTGGCAATGTTTCCTTTATTACTCATTTTCACGCACTATGGCTCGCATTCCGCTGAATCCGGTAAGTTCCACTCCGTGACTCACAGCCCCACAGTTTAAGCCAGGGGCGGGAAGAGCCACAGTGGGTTAAGGGTTACGCTCGATCGCAGCTCGAGGAAGTTGGCAGCAATCCGAGCCACTGGCTGCGGCATGCGTGATTTCCGATTGAAATCGAATACCGAATCTTACAGTTTATTGCCTGCCAAATGATGCAAATCATTGTTCAATATCTGTAGCTGGAGAGAGATGACTTGCCAAAAGTCTGGCAAAAATATTCCACTTCACGAATCAACTCTCAATTGCAATAATTCAATTAGTATTGAGTTGTAGAACAGTCATCGAGTGCATTTACGGAAATCGTACATTATTTTTCTAACTCAAGATTTCTTCGAATAGAAGTAGCATATCTACATAAGGATTATTGAAATTTTAGAATATTTTAGGAAATGAAATCACAGAAGTAAGGAAATTCCCCTATAGCTAATCAACACAGCTTCTAGTTAACCTTCCATAGTTTATACCCCAAAGAAGCCGTATCTCATAACCCAACACAAGCCAACTTAACCCTCGTGAGAGGTCAAGAGGTGCTCTCGAAAGCCCCTAAATAAGAGACAGCAAGTGCCCGACCTAAGCCAACTCTCAGAACTGCCGTCTCCATCGTCTCCGGGCCAAACTCTAATTTATGTCTTTATGGCACATTACATTCAAGACAATTCACTTGCTTTATAACCTGTTGGAGTAAGTCTTTTACGGCCCCATCAGCAGGAGATCAAAGCCAGGCCATGGTAATGACCCAGTTGGCCGGGCTGGCGAACCTTTTAGCCGGGCAGCGACGATTTCATAGCGACATGCATAATTAAAAAGCCGTTACAGGATGTACACGGCCAGGGTTTATGTTTAAATGGCCATGCCATGGCAAAGTTATGAGGCCCGCTCTTAATTGGGCCAAAAACGTTGACAAACACAGTCAAAAGCTAACAGCCAACAGCTAACCACTTTACGTGCAGAGTTTCGGGCCACGTTCATGTTTAATGCCTTTGTCGAATAGTGTTGACCTTTCCAAATGGCCAATTGCCGACGGCCAAACCGAAGATTCTGAGAGAACCAGAAAGCCTTGCCCAAGCCCAGTCCGAGTTTCAGCCCAAGCTCAGGCTCAGGCTCAGTCTCAGGCTCAAGGCGGTCAGGTGCATTTATCGCAATTAAACACTTGTTGCTGCCAAAGTCAAAGCTGCAAAGCTGCCACCGCAAAAACAACGCCACATCTAACAAGAAGAGAGGCAAGATTAATACGTGTATTACGGCCGGGCCACGATTCGACAATTCAACATCGAACAAATATATATATATATATACAGATATATCTATATGGCAATAGCGATTTGCTTAGAATGCGACAACCGCCGGGCCCCAAATAAAAGCCAAAGTGCTGACCTTGTCAGTGGCTACTACGACTACTGGCAGTACTGCCAGTGCCCACAACTACTACTACTACTACCAATGTTGCAATCGCTTGCACTGCTGAATCTCGAGTGGTTTTCCTTGTGTTTGATTTTTCAATTTTTGCAGCACAAAGCGGGCACACATACTCGTACACCGACGATGAACGAATTCGATGGAAGAGCATAGACTTGGATTTGCCTGAAATTCGATCAAAATAGCCATTCTCTAAGACTTAAATGTATTTTTCATAAACATCTATTGATTCTATAGAATTTGTTAATTGAATAGCAAGAAAAAGATAATAAATCTCTTTAACTCTGTTATGCCATTAAAACATGTAAATAATTCCATTGTTTGGGTTAACCTCTTATCAATGGTTTATATATAATTTAAGTCCAATCCATTTAAATTTAACTGTCTGTCAGTCAGAGTGAGCGAATCGACCGGCTGGAATTTTAAAATTATATGTTACATGGCTGGTTAAATAATTAATAAGTGTGATATGAAACACATCAGCACAGGTATGTTCTTGGATAAATATAATTACATTAATTAAATGAACATTCAGAATGAAAATGTCGAAATATATGTTCAACGTACTAAATATTCTATAGAGAATGTAGAATTATTAGTCATAAAGATTTCTCTAAAGGTATTGTTATCCAAAAATCAGGCTAATTGCTGGTTTTTAATGTTAGTTTTGAGATATGAATTTCCGTCAAGTAAATGTCAAATATTTGGTTTATGTTTTCAAAGCTTTGGCTTTAAAATTGTAAAGTTTTAATCTTGGTAATATCTACAGAATTTATTGGTTAGAAAATGTGCAGACACTAGAGATACCAATTCAGATACAGTGAAAACATCGCTCAACAATGCTTGGCCACTTAACATTTTAAATGAAGATGTTCCCAATTTGATTCATGGTCAGGTGGCCATCGAGTTATTTATGCATATTTTACACGCTCGGAAAATGCTAAGCGAAGAGCGTCTTTGGCGCTGCAAACTTCGAAGCCTGCTAATTCGCAGCAGAAGCAATATTCGCACATTTATCGATTGCAAATCAATTTCGTGCAATTGCACATCTCACGTAATGCTAGCCCCTCTTGGCCAGGTCGAAACCCAGTGGCTCTGGGCTCTTGCTTTGGCATCGCCGCGCTGCAATGCATCGCTGCCGGATTACCCCCCGATTAATGCTGCTTGCATACAAATTGGCGCATTTACGTTCGCCTTCACCTGGTGGCCAGGTGGAGTATAGAAGGGGGTATGGACGTATAAGGGGTTTCCATATCCACAAGATACAGATACAGATACAGACACGCGCCTGCACTCGTTAGCCAGAAGTCTGGGGCATTTGCTTTCCTTTGGCATTCGCAAGGCGACTCGCCAAATTGCATAAACAACAACAAAAACAACAACAATGAAGCAAAGTGCGAAATATAAATTACACCGCGATAGATGCATGCAAATGCAGTTTTTGATTTTCACATGCAAATACAATGTCGAACATTAAAAGTTCTCGACTGATGCCACTGTCTTCCGGTGCAATCCTAATCAGTATGACTGGCCCAGTGCCAGTCACACTGCAAATCCCATCCCAACAGTTAGCCCATCCTCATCCTAATCCTAGTCCTCATCCTGTCGTTTGGAAAAAGGCGAAAAACGAAGCGAGGTGACAACATAAGCAGACTTTCCGCGGGATTTGTCAAATATTTGCGCTACGCTGCGCTTATTCAAAAAAAATAAAATTGAAAAAAAATAGAAAAGGGAACCCAAACTGCAGCTTGGGATTCCGAAAAACCCTTAGAACCCGAAAAAACCCCCACCTTTTTTGTGTGCGCTTTCACGCCTCTCAGAAGGCGGGCAAACTTTTATTATTATTTCATTTTTATTTTTTTTTTCGGGGCCCGCCTCGCAAGTTCAAAAAGTTTAATGCTATTTGACTTTGATTCAATGTTTGCATTGTGCCCGGGCACATCATCGATTATTTTCCACTTGACGCCCCTTGTCGGTCCACTGACTAGGAGCCGAGCCACCCACCCATCCACGGATCCGAGTTGTTTGTGGTGGACAAATGAAATATGTTTGGCCGAATCAAAAAGCCCTGGCACTGACAATGCCCCGGCTACGAGTATTTTGATAAATTGCGAATTAATTGAATCGCTATGACATGAAGTTTAGCACCATTTTTTCGTGCCATAATTAAAGAGTTGTCAGTTGGCTGAGTTTTTCCTGCACAGACATTTAGAAACTTTAATTGAGCCAAAATCCTTGAGAGTCATTAATTGTGAAAATTCACAAATAGATTTTTGAAATTCTCCATCACTCAATCGCAATTTGTATGGGAAATGTGAGTTGCCATTTAAATTTGGCCAATAAAAATATTTATTTAAAGGCCTTTGGGTTTGCTCTTTAAAATCCTTTAAAGGATTTAAATTCAGCCTTTGTTTGATCCACTCATTAAAAGAGGATTTAAAATAGTTTATAAAAAATAAGGAAAATGTTCAGCACTTAAGTTCGACTTACATTTTCAACATACATATTTAATTCATTGCTCTGGCATTGTGTGCATTTTAAACCAATTTAAAATTTGACAATAAATATGAATATTAAAGCCCACAGGCATTTCACTAAAAGCTCTTTAAAATGTTTTAAATATTTAATTCCATGTCCTAGCCTTGTCATTGGGTCTTCCTTAATATATGAGGAGGTATATAAATACTGAACGATATGAATTATATATCAAGCTGATATCTTTTTAAGCAAATAAGTAAATTTCAAAATTGAAAATGTTTCATTCTCCTTTTTTGTATTCGATGGCCAGCATAGATGGGGAGCCCACAAACAATTATTCACAGAATTGTAAAACCAAAAGTCAGAGATATTATTATTTCTGTTGAATTAGTGACATGCTAAATGGTAATTTAAATATTGATCGAAAATCTCTTGATCCAGTAATAAATGTTTTTCCCAATCTAATCAATTACTTTTTTTGGGTTTGGCCAAATGCAAACCCGTTTGGAGTACACAAAGACCACGGGGGTAATATAATAATCCGAATGGTGATTATCGATTCTTTGGCAGCCGTAACTCTCATTGCATTGGCAAAACAATGAATTATTTCCCAATTGCTGTGTTTGTGTATAAAATTTGGGAAATTCAATGAAATTTCACACATTTTTTCGTGAATGCCTGTGTGTTAGCCATGAGCTTTTTGTCGGCCCCTCCTGGACCTGCGGAGCGAATCCAACCCGTTTTGGGTATTTTTTAGAAAGCCACTACTATTGCCGTGTGCACACGTAATGGCATTTGTCATACGATTACCAGAGTACCAGAGCGCCAGATTGCCAGATTGGTAGATTGGCAGATTGGCCATAATCCCATGTAATTCAAGACTCACCGAATTGCTGGCTGCACAGGCACAGATCCCACGCCCACAGATTGGATTTCGACAAATTGTTGGCTAATTACAGGGCTCTTTAATCTGCCACACAAATCTTCCTCTCTCTGGCACAGGGATATCTCTAATATTTTTTGTATTGACTGACCACTTTCGAAATATACTTTATTTTCTTCAAATACTTTGACGCGCTTTTGAGAGCGGCACGCAGTGTTGCACAAGAGTATCGAAAAGAGCGATTCCAAAATAGTTGCAACAGGCTGAAAAACAGCGGACGCACCACGATCCGAACCGAATCGATACGAAAACCGACTTGAGTCCCGAGTTGGAAAATCTGTTTTTCGAGACAAGACAAGTCAAGACAAGAGGAGACGAGACGAAACGAACGTTACGCGTTCCAGAACCGCGCTGCCAGGCAGACGAAAACAGACTCAGCTCGAACGCGGCTTGCAAAAACCACAACACCTGACATCGGCGTCTCAGCGGCTCAGTGGTTCGGCGGTTCGGTGGCTCAGCAGCGGCGCTGACTGCGACGGCGACTGCAGTGTTTTGTGGGCGGTAAGCCAAGCTCAGCGGCAGTAACAGCACCGGCAGCGGCAGCGCCTAAAAAAGTCAAATTGAGTGGCGCAGTTTGGACTGCCGATTGAAGTATGTAACTAACCGCAACTGAGCATCGGTTTTAGCCAGCGCGAATGTTATGATCCAATTTTATGGAGCCTCGTAAAGCCAGCGCTATTAAAGAAGGAGATATGCATTGGACTCCACTTAAGAGCTGGTCGCTTGGGTTAAAAAAGCTCTAGTCTCTGAAATGCTAGATCGTAATATATTCTAATAAGTGGAGTGATTTGCGTATCTGAAACTTTGTTGTTTCGGAAACATTTTAAGTGAACAATTTGATAAACAAGTGATAATACACCAGGAAACAGAATAAACAACTTTCAATTCCGTGCTTTTCTGAAGTTGTCAAATTTATCAAAATATTACTTATACGCAGTGTTCTCAGCAAAATATGCCAACTTAAAAGAACTTTTCTTTAAAACGGTTTTTAGCCAATAATAGGTACAGATAGTAAGCAGAAATCTTATCAAACTTGAATATAATTCCCAGAACTACCTACTAAGGTAGCCTTCACAAACTTAACTTTGTACCATTGCCCTATATATATATTTTTCGTGCTAAATTCCTTTGCTAATTAGGTGATGAAAACTTATGATTATTACTTATTACTTATGACTGACCCTAAGTTGTGGATGGAAAATGAAGTAATTATTTGCAAAGCTCTCGGCAGCCTTGCAATGCAATTAGAGTCAGCCGACGAACCTGAACCCCTTCTTTATAGTTTGATCTGAGTGACAGGGCTGAACCTACACGGACCTCCGTCTGAGTCATCCTCCCAGTGCAGTCCACATCCGCTCAATCCCAATCCCAATCCCAATCCGAATCCCAATCGAAATCCCAGCCCACTTGGTATTCTTGCTCCGTTCGCCCGGAGACGTCGTTCGACGTAGTTCGCTCATAAATTTTGCATTTGCTGTGTGATTTTCCTTTTTAGACGCGACAAGATTTCACTGATTTCGCATATATCCCAGCATTTATAATATATTCTATACTGAGTTCAGTACTTTTTAGCTGTTCTGTGGTAATCGCAGGTCCGCCATCAATCACGTAATTCCCAGCATGTTTTGTCGCCGATCCCATCTGTATCTGGACGCAGTATCTAACTTCTCACACCAAAACCAAACAAAGCCAGACGACGCAGAGTCTATAAACTCGAAAATCTTTCGCATAAATGCTATACCAAGTCGAAACAAAAGGTCCATTAATGACAGATCCAAAAAAAAACAAAATAATAAAGCCATATTTGCGAATCAGTCATTGCATATTAATGGTGCCCTCATCAAAAGCCACTCAAGTGCACACTTTGCCGGCATGATCCGATCTTGTTCAGATCTGCTCAAACACTTGACAATGACATGATTCGCTTTTGATGTTTAATTACTTCACTTTTGGCATCACAATGGCTTGCAGATTGTTTGATGCCTTCATTATCGTTGTGTAATTCCATTTAAATACTATTTCACTTACGGAGATTTCAAATAAATTGTTTACTTCAATTATATAAAAAAAAAGATTAATTTGTAGGCGTATAGTTTGCAGTAAACAAATAGGGTAACATTTGCACAGTCAACTAAGTGTGAAAACGTGTCAAGTTACTGAACAGGGGTCAAAAAGTTTAAATGAGACAACGCTCTAAAATTAAATTATTAAGATGAAGTCCGAAAGCTGATTTTCACACTGGGTTTTTCAATTGAGAACTAAGTAGGTTCAAGTTCACATCTCAATTATTAGAAATGGATAGTCATGACAAATGACACTTCCTAGATTAAGTTTAATAATAATCTGCAGCAAATAGGCAAATGTCAAAGGAGAACTTTTTTGACCGTTTCAAAATTCCACTAATATGCTAGTTCTATCCACTATTTTGCAGTTCAATTTAAAATCATTTTCAAGGTGATCACTTAAAGAGCTTTCAATTAATATTCTCTCTATAAATTAGTCTGGTCTTTTGTGCTCTTTATGTATGAAGTTTATAACAGGAATAACATGCATCGCCAAGACGGAACCGTATGGCCAAAAACCATGTGGCTTAGCCAAACAGTCGAACTGCAATAAACGCAACCGGATTTTAAGAACCCTATAAAGTGGAGCGATAAACGAGACAAAAAAAAAAAAAACGAAAGTTGACCTTCACCGTCGCTCGCCGAGAATCCGGCCCGAAATCTCGAATCCATCTAAATGGTTGCACCCCCAAAACTGGCTAGCTCCATCATCGCGATAATAGCCTAAGCAAATTGCTAAGTCATTCGGGTTTTTGCCATACGATATTCTAGCAAATCGACAAGCAAATAGCGCCAAGCAAACAAAAACACAAAAACAACATCCACAAGAAATCAAAGTCAAAGTCAAAGTCTAGTAGCTACAAATCCGAAAGGTAATTGCCAGGGCTAATTCGGAATACGGATTACGGATTACTATGGACTATGGGGTATGGAAAATCGTCGCGTCACCGCATAATTATTCGAGGAGGCTCGATGATGAGAGGGCTAGTGTCTGGTAATTTGCCGTTTCAGCCGTGATTTACTATTGACTCCGGTGTCGGGCTCCTTGATTTATTTTATGACTCAACGCATCGCAGCGTACGCCGCCGTCTCCAATATGTTCTTATGGCATAAAAATAAGAACTTTGGAGGCTGATTCTATGGATACCCTAGCTTTTTCTTGAATAAAATATACATGAATACATAAATATACATGATACTGAATCGAAAATTAATTTAAATATTAGAGTTACTTCACTTTACTCTATTAAATTAAATTAAATTAAACTTATTGAAAGTAAGAGATTTTTAAGATTTTCTTCTCTCTGACTTAATGTTTCTATCTCAGTCATCTACAGAGACCAAGTAACTTACCTCCTAATTGCTAAGACAAACAAAATGCCTTTATTTAAATTGAAAGGTTAAAAAGTTAAAATTAGAACAGCATTCATGAGAAATTTCCCACATACTTAGCAATATCAGCTTGTAACGTTGACAATGAATATTTTGGGCAATTTCACCATTCTAGGAAAAAATAAAATGCCCTATCAAGAGTATAGAAATATCAGTCACGGTAGAACGCAGAATTACCAACACATTGGCTGCACAAATACACACACATCGGAAGACACACATGGACATGGATGAACGGAATCCATTGAAATTCAGAGCGGGTTCAAAGACGGTCGGCCACGGCAACAAATCGTGCAAACAACAACTCGCCGAATTGCATGGAGCAACATCTTCGTTCCGGGGGTTTTATTGGAGGCTATCTGGGAGCAGGGGGAGCACGGAGTCAGCAGTAGAGGGAGGTGGGATAAAGTCGCAGTCGCCAAAGCGATTCAGCTAAATGCATTCGAGTGCTTTATTGATTGGGTTTCGTGTGCTTCGCAGAGAGTGCAAAAAGTATAAAAATCTATTAATTCTACTCGGGGATAAGCAAATGCATCTCAAGTGGCCCGCTTCAGCGAGGTGGGGGATTTAGAGGGGCAGCAGCCAAGTGGCTGACGTCGACACGGACATGACTTTTGGGCCCGTTGACAGGTGTTGACTGAACTACGAGTCGCCGCCAGTCAGGCCATTAATGAAAACAGGTACGAGCCGTAGACAATAGCCGAGTTTTCCGACTACCAGATACCGGGGGCTCATTCATTCCTTTCGTTTAAAGTAACACAATTTAAAATGGAAATTAGATACGATGCACTCCTTGCAGTTTAACTACGATTTAATTTAAAATAGAAGTCAGACACATTGCTGACGTCAATTTGTTTGCTGAATTGACAATATAATGGCACGTAGTAAAAATTTTGTTTGTTTATTACACGATTTCAGTCACCGGTATTCAAATGGTATTTGGAAACACCGAGAAATGGCATACACATCTGTTAAATCGTATGAAAGATATAATAATCATATATACCCCTGGTTCCTATAAGCGATCAATCTACTTGATTGTGAGGGAGTAGAATTTAGAACTTTCCTATGGCAGAGCCGAGACTTAGCGTGCGCTTGACTTCCGACTTTGACTTCAAAGTTAAGTGTTAGTCAATTGCATATTTACCGAATCTAATAATGTTTGACTTTCATCAATTGAGAGAATACTCACGCAGGCATTTAGCTAAGGATCCGCTTGCCTATATATTTATTTCCATATATTCCTATGAAGAAAATGAGGAAGCGCTCTTCATGCGTCAATGCCGAAGTGCAGACAAGTGAGGAGGCTTCAACTAACCGGCAGTAAAAGCCAAGTTAACGCACTGTGACCAAATCGAAGAGACTCTTAAAAATTAATTACTCCCTGAGTGGCCCAAAGGTCAGTTCCAAATACCTAGTCAAGGCAATTGTTATGATAGAAACGCAATTGTGTGGGATTAAGTTTATGAATAGATTATGAAATGAAGGGTCTACAGGGTCTAGCAGAGCATTTTGTAGCATTTTTCAAAGTCAACTCAAACGCGCAGTGGACCCAAAAAGGCACATAAATTTAATATACTGAACAAACATTGTAAAGTGTCATAACTATGAGGTAGTCAATTAACGAGGCAGAAATTGATTGATTACCCGCTAATCTACAAATGCTGAAATAATAATGTTATAATTATTTGCTCAGGCACGAGTATCTAATTTACTGTGAAAGCCAAATACGAGAAAATTTCGTAGAATTTTCGCCACTTTTCCATTAGCAGCGAAGCCATGAGGAGTGTGCTGGTTATTTATCCGCTATTTATGTTGTTTCAACATTATCAAAGTGTAAAAACATGTTCTGTTTCTGTCAATTATCTTTAATATTATATTTTATTTTTCAAGGAAGCTGTTATTTTCAAAATGACCAATGCCGTCTGTGAGTCATACAACAAATCCTGGGTGGAATTCGGCCTCTGTCGTTTGCGAGCTGTGAGTCGGAATAAAGTCTGTCTTAATGTCGATGCCAACCTGCTTCACCCGGTTCACAATGTTATAGTAAAGGCCCAGTTGATGAAAAGGGCCAATGGGTACAAGCCCTGGCTCTATAGCGTCAATTTTGATGGCTGTCAGTTTATAAGGCGGAGAAATAATGCCCTAATACGCATTGTTTGGGACCTTTTCAAAGAGTACTCAACGATAAATCACTCCTGTCCCTATGTGGTGAGTAAGGAAAATCAAATGTAGAAAATATATAAATATATATAATATTTTTTATATAAGGGCTTGCAACAAGTTAAGAACTTTTATCTGAGATCTGAGAAGCTGCCAACTCCAATACCCACTGGGGAATATCTCTTGCTGATCGACTGGGTGTTCAACAAAAAGCCTCAAGCGGCCACAAATGTGTACTTCACCTTTGTGGAGGATCTGAAAGATAGTTAGTAGTTCTGCCCATTACATCCAGTTGTTTTGAAATTCAAAAAAAATAAATTGCAAATCAATTTTCTTATACAGTTTCCGATATAAATCAAGTCTTAAAGGTATTTTTACTGAGAATAAGAGTAAACGATATTGTATTCCAGTGCTCATTTAAAAAAAAAAACATTTGGATTTATCTGTGGAATACAAATGCGATTATTAAATCTTTGTTTCTGAGACCACCAAGAGAATTTCCGCAGCCATCGCAATATCGTAATCGTAATTTAAAACAAACAATACAAAAATAATTACCAATTAAGCCTTTTTTAAATTCACGTTCCGTTTTGCACAGCACAAAAACAGCCTTGCCAAATGGTATCCCCAAAAATCAGGCAATTTTAATAATCATTTCAAAGTTGAATTTTGCAATACTTAAAGTTTATTAGATTTGTAATAAATGGTATTTGCAATGGCACAGAAAGAGATAGTGAAATAATGAGTCAAGATCAAAGATTATTATTATTAATAAAAATGAAAGCCCATAACTGGTATTCGTTATTTCGAAACCTTCAAAATATGCATCACGTCGGAGCCCATTTCTTCTTTAAAGTGATGCTGGTACTGAAGTTGTAAAGTCCCTTCAAGGCGCACCAGTTCGTGCAATTTGTGGCCAATCTCCAGGATGGCTTCCTCGTCGTTGCCATTTTTAGTCCAAACTGCGATCTTATTATTCTTTTTGCGAATCCTAACAGCAGCTCCGCAGATTTCATCACAGTTATCGCATGCCTCGCCAATCAGGCAAAGCAGAACGTCTAGCCAAATGATATCCAGATGGTTTTTGGATAGGTTCTGATTAATACTGATCAACCAGCGACCACCGTTCTTGTTGACCGGATCCTCCCACATGGGGGGAATATTCTCCTTGAAGAGCATATAATCAGAGCCGTTTTTAAGCTTGGAGGGTGGTTCGGTGCGGTAATATAGGCTCCAGAAATCTTCTACGGTATTGAAACTGCCATTCTTCAGTATCATGTCTTTCCACGACTTATTCGGATTGGTGTTTATAAACCACAGGATCCATGTGTTCTGAAGCTTGTGAACCTTTAGATTGCCGGAAGGGGGAGCGGATGTAGTCATCCCTGTTTCATAAGCCGGGGAATTCCCCTTATTCGTGTTGCAGGAAGTCTTGTCATTTAAATACACATCCATTTCATTAAATTCCTTTCGTTTCGTTCGCTAAGATGACGTCAGTTTTACGGAGATTACTTTACTTCTCAGTCGCAATAATTTAAAGCTCTTTATTTAGAATAGTAATGTTTAATCGCTTACATTATTAAAGTGTGACCGAAGCCAGATCAATACAATATTCTGAATGTTTTTGAAAGCACATTTTGACACGGACTTATTTCCATACGTTAACCATTCTTATTAAAATGATATGATATTTTTGATTATTTTGAACACGGAAGTTTAAAAAAACCGCCAACGAATAAAATACCTGTTTATCGGTTTATATTACCGTTACATGTACATTAAAATTTTAAATTTTATGTAAATATACATTTTACATGTAAAAGCTTACAATTGTTTTTTAATTTGACACATTCTTATAAATATCGATTACTATCTTACCTTCCACTGTGCCATCTCCAATAAATATTGCATCCCTGATATCGATTCGACAACAAAAGAATTTTGCACTAAAATCTGCAAATTCTGGCAATTTTTGGCCAGGATGGACATGATAAACAAATTCTACTCATCCGCCGTGCAGACGGTGTCCACATTGTCCGGTGTTTTGCCTGGGAACAATGTGACGCGAGAGTACGAAGTGCTGGAACAGGTGTGCACCGCCGGAGTTGGTAAGTTTACCAAGTTCTTGTCCAAACAAAATCTAACATATTGTGGCTAATAACAATGCAATCTCTATCACTACCGAACAGGCCTGATGTGGAAGGTGTACAATGGCCACAAGAAGAGCACCAAACAGGAAGTGTCTGTTTTCGTATTCGAGAAGAAGTCCCTGGAGCGCTGGTCGAAAGATGATAGGGAGACAATGCTGGAAACACTGCGCCGTGGGGTCCAACAACTGACTAAGATTCGGCATCCTCATGTGCTAACTGTACAACATCCGCTGGAGGAGAGCCGTGACTCTCTAGCTTTTGCCACGGAGCCGGTGTTCGCCTCACTGGCCAATGTTGTGGGCGACAATGTACGCTCTGAAAAGAAACTTTATGACGTAGAGATCCGACACGGTCTGCTGCAGCTCTTCGATGGCCTGCAATTCCTCCACCAAGACGCCAAGATTGTGCACCGCAACATCAGCGCCGAGACTATAGTAATCAACAAGAACAGGAGTTGGAAGCTCTTCGGCTTTGATTTTTGCATTGCCAACCAGCCAGCCACGGATGGCACGCCTCACTGGCCATTCCGGGAATACACTACTTCGCTGCACGTCTTGGCGCAACCCAGTTTAGAGTATACGGCACCAGAGTTGGCTTTAAATAGTATTAACACCCCAGACAGCGATCTCTTCTCGTTGGGTAAGTAATTTGTTCATATAAATTCCCACCCATTTCAAATTCTATTTTTGTCAGTGCACATATTTTGCTCATGAGTCATTTTTTTTTTTTTTGCATTGATTGTACATATCGAAAAGTCAACAATAAGACAGCATAATCCTTTTAAAAATAGATAAATGTTTATATGCTTCCGCAATAATGTAGATACTAGATAACATTTGGAAACAAATTGATAAAAATGTGTTCTTTTTAGGTGTACTTATCTTCACCATCTATGCCGGCAAACCGCTGAAGACGTTTGGCAGTGATTACAGCAGCTTTCGACGCTACGCGAATGATTTAAACCAACGAAAGTACCCCCCAATGAATGCAGTACCCAGCGAGTTGACTGAGAGCCTCAAAGCGCTGCTGCATCCCAGTGCCAATCTGCGACCAAAGCTGCATGAACTAAAGCAGATCGCTTACTTCCAGGACGTTGGGGTTAAAACACTCAGCTATTTAGACTCGCTATACCAGTGGGACAACCTACAGAAGTCAAAATTCTACAAGGGGCTGCCTCAGATTATACCCACACTCCCGCACCGCGTTAATTTGCACTCGATCCTTCCCTATCTTGTGAAGGAGTTCGTCAACTCGCCGATGATACCGTTCGTTCTGCCAAACGTTCTGCTCATTGCCGAGATGAGCAGCCAGCGGGAGTATTGCGACCACATCCTTCCCCACTTAAAACCCATCTTTAAGCTAACGGATCCCATCCAGATCCTGTTGATTTTTATGCAAAAAATGGATCTGCTGCTTAAGCTGACGCCAGCCGAAGAGGTGAAACAGAGTGTGCTGCCTCTGCTGTATCGCTCTTTGGAATGCGACATGCCCCAAATCCAGGAGCTTTGCCTGGCAGTGCTTCCAACATTCTCCACTCTGATTGACTACAACGCAATGAAGAACTCGGTGCTGCCACGCATCAAGAAATTGTGCCTGCAAAGCAGCAATGTGTCGGTGAAAGTTAACTGTCTTATTTCCATAGGCAAGCTCTTGGAAAACCTCGACAAGTGGTTGGTTTTAGACGAGATTCTGCCCTTCTTGCAGCAGATTCAAAGCCGCGAACCTGCTATCATAATGGGAATTATCGGTGAGATTTTAATGTTATTTACAAAAGTTTATGCTATAAGCTTAATTGATTTGTTTCGTCTGACCCTATTAGGTATCTATAAAATCGCAATGACCAACACAAAACTGGGTATTACTAAGGACGTGATGGCGCATAAGTGTATTCCCTACCTTGTGCCCTTAAGTGTGGAGAACGGCCTTACCATTGCTCAATTCAACACGATTATAGCCCTAATCAAAGAGATGTTAGGTCGAGTGGAACAGGAGCAGCGTGAGAAACTTCAGCAACTATCTACCATACAGCGAGACAATAAGTAAGATAATTCAATATTGTTCAACAAATGCAATCTAAATTATCGTTCCAAACAGACCAAAAGATGCTTCCGAAATATTGGCCAGTGAACTAGAGAGTTCCAATGGTGCTAGCAATGGCAATAAAATCAACGATGACATGTTCTCCGGCTTCAATGTTGGCCAGCCCAAAGCAGCCACCGCCGCTCCTCTGGCGCCAGTAAAGGCTAGGGAACAGCTCAAGTAGGAATCAATCAAGATGGAACTGAAGAAACGCAGACGAAATTCAAGAAACGCTTTTGTTATTCCAGAATATCGCACAGTACAATGACGGCACCGCCAGCAACAAGGCCAGATATACTCTCCACAATGATGCAGAGCAACCTAACTGGTTTGGGGGCAAATGCAGTGGCAGCTGCTGCGGTACCTGCTCCTACGCAGATGCAGTCAAACAACGGTTGGCATAGTGCGAATCCCCTCGTGATGAACCATCAACTGGCCTCGCCGCAAGCTAGCAACAACAATTCATTTTCGCTGGACGACCTAGATCCTTTCGCTGGTGGAAGATCCGCTGTTGGAGCGCCCAAGGCCAGCAACACAAACGGTGCCAATATGTACACGCTGCAACAGCCTACAGTTAACTACATTTATCCAACTAACTATAGTCTGAACAGCATCCAGCAGCATCAACAGCAGCAACTTCTGGGAAAACCCAGCCAAGCTCCCACGCTTCAACCGCAGACACAGCCGCTGCTGCCAACGGATAACCAGAACCTCAACGCACTTTCCCAGCAGGATATACTTAACTTCTTGAACTAGACTCGGTCGTAGCCAATAACAAATTGATTGAATTCCATATTCCATATATCTAATAGAATTCTAAGCGCTGAAAGTAGTTCTTGGTCATTTCTAAGATTCTTTAGAAGATTCAAAATAACAGTATTGGATCTCCACACACAAAATTGCTTAGAAATATCCACTTATTACTTTTTTCTTTTAGATGTTATATGCTATATTCCCTTATACATGTATTTATACATAACTAAATTGATCTGTCAAGTGTGTGAATGTCCCGTCTAAATGTGTGCGTGTTTGTTAGAAATGTTTTAAATTATATTATGTAGATTTTAACACAGGACCTTTGGGCTCTTGCTCGTTGTCACATTCCGCAATCGATATCAAATGTGAAACGAAACGAATGCATGTAGTTAAATAGAATATGTTTTATTGTTAGCTAGACAAAAAAGCCAACCATCTATGTTCTGTGCAATTGCTCCTTACCTATATTTTACAAAATATATCAACATAATGAAACTGGATCCGTTGTGATTAAATACTATATTTATTAAATTTATCTTTGTAATTCCTTAAAAATCGAATTACTCTGTTTTAGAAATTGATTATAATTTTTTAAAATAATTTTATTTTCAATTTCACCACAAAAATCAGCATTCTTTTGTTCCTCGACTCTAAAATTCTTTAAAAAATATATATAAAATTTTAGTTATTTTGCGTATTTATAAATGGATTTCTGATCTGGTTATATTTATTTAAAGTTGGCCATATAAGGCTCTCATGTGGGAAAACTTAAACCTTCCACAAATGTCTTGCACTATTCAGGTAAAAATTCAGTTGAAACGGTCTCTTTAGTTCTCTAAGAGACTACACTGTTATATACATATGTATATGGGAAGGACTAAAAATAACCAGCTACATATACTTCTTGAAAGGAAGTGGTAATCCGGGTAGCAGGAATAAAGCCAATAACAAATAGCATTAGGAAAAGCGACTTAGGTTTTTAAGTTTAATCTCATACTAATTAGTTTTGATTCCTTCAGATTTTGCTATTTCATCGGGTAGTTTCACTCTAGCAATATATTGGTTAAATGCCGATCCCAAGTACAAGTGACCTTTAAGTTCCAAAGCATGAGATATTCCAGAAGCAGTTCTATCAAATCCATGCAAAGATTTTACAATATTTCCATTCCAGTCCAAACGAACTACAGTACTTCGATTGGGAGCATTGCTAATGGCCATCTCATTGAACGCGTGGAAAAGACGAGCCGAAATATCGTTTGGATATAGATTGTTTAAAATCCGAAAGGGAAGTTGCATTAGAGCCATCAGACGGGCAAGGAAAAATCGTAACCTAGGATAAGGTGCCAGCGCGCCGAACAAATTTGGATTCTCACTATCTGAAGACACGCACAAAGGTACCCAAATTCCCTCATTATCAGGAGTAAGGTTATCCGGCCAGCCAGGTAAGCCCTCCACAAAGACTTCGCTTTGACCCACCCGAGATCCTTTAAGATAGTACTTGGTCAGCCGCATGGCCGTCGTTTCGGCCAGGATTATAAATTCTTCACTGGGACCTAGGGCCAAGCCATTGGCAAAGGACAACTCATCCAGGAGCACCTCGTTTGTCTTCTTTTCGCGATTGTATCTGAAAAGTCTAAGTAAAAAGAGCAAATATTTTTTAAAAGTTTAACCTATTCTTTTCTTAAATTGAACTTACCGACCCGACGGGTTAGCGAAGGGTGCCAAAACTAAGTCATCGGACAAAGAATCAGTCCAGTAGATGTCACCTTGACTGCTAACTGCTAACGAATTAAAAAGCCTGGCACGACGATTAACACTCTTCCCAGGTAGAATTTCCTGCGACGACACCAAATTAGTCTTCTCCTGGGTGCTTAGGTCAACTTGCCATATTCCATAATATGAATCGGCTACAATCAGATTGTTTCCTTGGGTATCAATAGCCAGGCCCACAGGATAACCACATAGCTCATCATCAAATATGTAATCTATAGTGGAAATCTTCATCATCTTAGGCAATTGAATATAAGGAAATAATTTGCATACCACAAGGTTGACCAATTTTTGTAATAGACTGAATAGACTCAGCATTATTTAGTCGAAGGAGCTCTCCACCATGAATACCAGTATAAATCTTGTCATTAAGTGCTAGAAGACCCTCTGGTCCAAGGACCTGATCTTTCCACAACTTTTCCGCTCCATTGAGGTAAGAGTTTGGCTGCAGAGTTCCCTTCAGTTCTCTAGGAGGCTTAATACTACAAACGCAAAGCGATCTATTATCCCTATAAGTCCTTAAAGGTTACAACTTACACATATTCTTTAAAAGGAAAAGTAGTGTTAGGAGGTAATCCGGGTAGTAGGAACAAAGCTCCAAAGAAAATGGTTAAAACTATAATAGTTCTAAGTAATGCACCTAAGAAACCCATGGCGAAATATGCGCTAGCTTGCTATTATCTGGGACAAGACTAACAGTGACGCCAACAAGGTAACAAAGTTCAATTGTCAAGATAATGGAAAAAGCTTAAATTTGATTTTGAATGGTTCGATAACCAATAACCAATTTCTGAGCAACTCAAATTTACAAGTTCACAGATATCATTTTATCATTTTAATCAATTTATTATTGGCAGAGGCAGACCGTGCATATCATGGCGATTCCCGCTTAATCTAACAGGTCTTGCTCGTTGTCACATTCCGCAATCGATATCAAATGTAAAACGAAACGAATGCCTGTAGTTAAATAGAATATTAAATAATATATAGAATATTTTATTGTTAGCTATACCAAAAAGCCAACCATCTACGTTCTGTGCAATTTCTCCTTACCTATATTTTACAAAATATATCAATATAAAGAAACTGGTTTCGGTGTGATTGGATACCATATTTTTTTTAATTATTAGTAATTTCTTAAATATCGAAATTCTCTGTTTCAAAAGTTGACTTATTCATTTTTCAGCAATTTCATTTTCATTTTAACCACAAAGGAAATCATTATTTTGTTCCAAAACTATAAAATTCGTAAAAAAAATATATATATACAACATTTTAATTTAATTTTTGAATATTTTATTTAATTTGCTTAATTATGAACGGATTTCTGATATGCTCATATTTGTTTTAGGTCGCTTAATTTAACTTTCACTATGTGTTGATTTGTTGGCGAACCCAAATACAAGTAGCCTTTATATTCTAGGACATGTGATATACTGGCAGCAGATCTATCAAAACCATGCAAGGCCTTGACGATGTTACCATTCCAGTCTAAACGCACTATAGTGGTCCGATTAGGCGAGTTTGAGCTGACCCACTCTGTAAATGAGTGTAAGAGATGAGCAGAAATGTTGTTGGGATATATATTTTTTAAGAATTGAAAAGGAAGCTGCATTATTCCGACCAGTCGAGCGAGGAAAAATCTTAACCTCGGATAAGGTGCCAATCCTGCAAACGGATTGGGATTCTCACTATCTACAGCTAGGGCCAAAGGCACCCAGATTCCGTCAGTATCAGGAGTCAGATTATCCGGCAATCCTGGCAAACATTCCACAAATATTTCACTCAGACCCTTTTGGGGTCCCTTTAGATAATATTTCGTCAGACGCATGGCAGCCGTTTCGGCCACAACTACAAAATCCTCATCGGGATTTAAAGCCACTCCATTAGACAAGGCCAACTCATCTAGGAGAACCTCAACATTTTTTGTTAGTCGATTGTATTTTAAAAGTCTGAAAAAAATAATAATTATCTTTTCAATAGTCTGATCCTTTCCCAAACTTACCGCCCCGAAGGATTAGCAAAAGCCATGAAAGCAAATCCTTCGGACGTAGAGTCGGTCCAGTAAATGTCACCCTCCCGGCTGACTGTCACTGAATTAAACAGCTTTCCCGGGCGATTCACTCCTTTCCCGGGAAGGATTTCCTCCGGAGACACCAAATTGGTCTTCTCTTTCGTATCCAAGCTTACTTGCCATATTCCATAATGTGCATCTGCTATAATCAGATTATTTCCTATGGTGTCAAAGGCCAAACCCACTGGATAGCCGCATAGATCGTCATCAAAAATGTAATCTATAGAAAGTAAAATAATCAGCATAAATGTAATCATGATACCGGCTTTTCGTACCACAAGGTTGCCCGACCTTTGTTATAGGTTCGACGGAGTCTTTATTTAGTCGGATGACTTCTCCGCCATGTATTCCCGTGTAGATCCACTCATCTCGCACTATAAGGTTCTCAGGTCCGTAAACTTGATCTTTCCACAAATGCCTAGCACCATCCAGGTGAAAATTTGGTTTTAACGGTCCTTTCAGTTCTAAAGGAGGCTTTACACTACAGAAAACAAAATATCGAGTATAAATATGGAAAGGACTGAAAATAGCCAGCTTACACATATTCCTTGAAGGGAAAAGTGGTGCTAGGTGGTAATCCGGGAAGGAGGAATATAGCTCCGAGGAATATGGCGAAATAAATAATTATTCTGCGTAATGAGGTCAGAAAACCCATGTCTAAGGTCACCAGCAACTTTTGTTAAATGAGCCCTAGATAAGTGGCTATATCAATAGTCATGATTAGGGGTCGAAAAATTGTTTATTCGATTGGTGCGATAAATTAATTTACTGCAACTCTAATTTTATGTTAAATTTAAATTTATGAGGTTTTTAAAGAAAATTTAATTAACATTTTCACAAAAATATTTGAACATTCTGATTTAAGATGTTTTATTCAAAAATTAATTCAGAATCATATAAACTTAAAAAATAGTCCACAAAAAAAAACTATAATATTAGCAAAAGCGACATAATTATTTAAGTTTAATCTTAGACTAATTTATCTTAGTTCCTTCTTCAGACTTTGGTATATCATCGGGTTTACCTCTTGTAATATCCTATATATAATATACATATATACCTTTAAGTTTCTCATTGCCGTCGTTTCGGACAAGATTATAAATTCCTCACCTAGAAAGGACAACTCATCCAGGATCACCTTGTTGGTATTCCTTTCGCTAATAACTGTTCCCATTAAGTTAGTTACAAATTAAAACAGATATTTTAAAGTTTAATCCATTTATTATTGGCAGAGGCAGAGCGTGCATAACATGGCGATACCCGCTTAATCTAAGACATCTGCATTGTACTTTAATTACAGCTCCAACACCTCCCATCCTTTCCAGCTTCTTAGCCTAGTGAGTGAGATATCACGATCGATTCGGAACGCATTTGTCTAAGGCGGCAGCTAATCGGTTGCTAAGCTAAGTGCTCCCAAGTCTAAAACAATTCGAAATACCGACTACGAAAACGATTGGCCTATAAGCTAAAAATATAACAAATACTGGCTCTCAGGTCTCCACCAGGATGTGCGTGAATAGACTGTGCATTCTTCGCTCCACCTCCTTGTACACCAACGAGTTGAGTCCGTCCGAGTGCTGGCGGAGAGTCGCCGCCCTTAAAAGCGCTACCCGATTAGCATTCGGGCGCTCCGGCTTGTGCTTTAACATGGTATACTCACTAAATTCCATCGCAAATCGACAAATGTTAATGCTTAAGGCCTGTAGGCGCTCGTAGAGATCATCGTCCTCGCCGCCCCAACCATGATACAGGTTGGACATTCCGTTGATCTGCTGGAACTGGGCGGTGTTTATAGCTACTACGCCTCCGAACAGACCACGATACGGCAATCGGAATCTCCAGTGATCCAGGGCAGAGCACATGTGTCGTGGACGTTCGGTACAGGCATATATCTGACCTGAATTTAACGGCAAAAGGTCCACATCGTGGAGGATCAGGCAGGGAAATCCGTAGTCTGCAGCTACTTGAGCGCCAATGTTGAAGAGCATAGCCCGGTTAAAGGGCTTATGATCAAATTGTTCGACTAGGAAAATCCGATAATGGATCAACTGCTGCGGCAGGTAATTGTGCATGTAGGTGAGGAAGGCGTGCAGCTGCTGCTCCCGCTGCCTGTACGGAACAATAATGGCGGTACTGTAGCGGGCCTGACATCCTTCCGGACGGAACTCGCCGCCTGGACGAATTTCAGCGCTGTGCTGCATGGCCTCGTGGTAATGGGCCAGATTATACACGAACCGGTTCTCGGCAATGATCTCCGAGTAGGTGCACTCAAACACCTCCTGCAGGGACACATTGCGTGTTACCTGTGGCAATAAAGCCTTCTCGATCTGTGAGCCCTCGATGTACTCGTAGTGGGATGCAAACCGAAATGGTAGACACAAATACACGATGAGCGTGATCAGGCCGATGGCGAAGAGCAGGTCATAGATGTGGAAGCTCCGGATCCAGAGCCGCACGAACATCGTAGGCAGGAACTCTTAACTCAACGGGATCTGTTAGAACTCCGCATCCTTATTCCGGATGCAATCGTGATTCGCGGGCGATTGGCGAATTACAGCTGACGACCAGGGACGCAATTAGTCACCACGCCAACACTTCTACAGTTGAACCTGACTAATAGAAAAAATAATACAAATATTTTCCTTTAATCAATTTGTATCAATAAATACCTCTTTTATAAATATAATTTATTTTAATGCAATACAATTTTCACTTTAAAAGAACCAACAAACATTTCGTAAAGGTAATAAATCAAAGAGCATGTACTGTAGATCTTAATAAATGCTCTTTGCTGTACGTTTTTGGGCCGTTCGGTAAAGATATGTTGGACTGCACCCATGTTAATTAATCAGAAAGAAGATAAGACGCGGGTTTTTATAATTAAAAAACAAATTTATTTATATTGAGTCGTTGATAAGAAAATGATAAAGTATTTACAACTAAAAGAGGGAACGAAGTTAACGATACCTACCATAGTTAATATCTCAATATTTATTTAAGTATTTTCATAAGTATGTATGCAATTGCTTTTTTTATATAAGTTTATGTTTATAGAATTTAAAATAATAGATTATTAATAAATAAACATAAACTAGTATCTACTGTATAAACAAGACAAAAACAGTCTGGCAACATTATAAGGTTGGTTCTGTATCCCTGGGCCGGCGGAGAACTACGATTTATATGTAAAATTGACTTCTTTAACAAATGCTTCTGCGCTTTAATTGCACAAAATGACGTCAATTATCAAGCTGCATACTATATCCGGGGCTATGGATGAGTCCCCGCCATGCTATATCCTACAGATAGACGATGTGCGAATTTTACTCGACTGTGGATGGGACGAAAAGTTTGACGCCAACTTCATAAAGGAACTAAAGAGGTAAGTTGAATGCTTAACATTCAAGAAATGATAAACAGTGTCATCTTTTAGGCAGGTTCACACCCTGGATGCTGTGCTGTTGTCTCATCCAGATGCATATCACCTGGGCGCTCTGCCTTATTTGGTCGGAAAACTAGGTCTGAATTGCCCCATTTACGCCACCATTCCCGTGTTTAAAATGGGCCAAATGTTCATGTACGATCTGTACATGTCTCACTTCAACATGGGCGACTTTGATCTCTTCTCCCTGGATGATGTGGACACTGCCTTCGAAAAGATCACTCAGTTGAAATACAACCAAACTGTTTCACTGAAGGGCAAGGGTTATGGCATATCCATAACGCCTCTAAATGCGGGACACATGATCGGCGGCACCATCTGGAAGATCGTCAAGGTTGGCGAGGAAGATATTGTTTATGCCACCGACTTCAACCACAAGAAGGAACGCCACTTAAGTGGCTGCGAGCTGGACAGACTACAGAGACCTTCGCTCCTTATTACCGATGCGTACAATGCGCAATATCAGCAAGCCAGAAGGCGGGCTCGCGATGAAAAGCTTATGACAAACATCCTGCAGACGGTGCGCAACAATGGCAATGTTCTAATAGCTGTAGACACGGCGGGACGCGTCCTGGAACTAGCCCACATGCTCGACCAACTGTGGAAAAACAAGGAATCAGGTCTAATGGCCTACTCGCTTGCCCTTCTTAACAATGTGAGCTATAACGTAATCGAGTTCGCCAAATCTCAGATCGAGTGGATGAGCGACAAACTCACGAAAGCCTTCGAGGGAGCTCGCAACAATCCCTTCCAATTCAAGCACATCCAACTCTGTCACTCGCTGGCGGACGTCTATAAATTACCCGCCGGCCCAAAAGTGGTACTGGCCAGTACCCCAGACTTGGAGAGCGGTTTCACGAGAGACCTCTTTGTGCAATGGGCCAGCAATGCCAATAACAGCATTATCCTAACCACGCGCACTTCCCCAGGCACTTTAGCCATGGAACTGGTTGAGAACTGTACGCCGGGTAAGCAAATCGAGTTGGACGTCAGGCGAAGAGTTGAGCTAGAAGGCGCCGAACTAGAGGAATACATACGCACACAGGGCGAAAAGCTTAATCCTCTCATTGTGAAGCCCGATGTGGAGGAAGAGAGCAGTTCAGAATCCGAGGACGACATCGAGATGAGTGTCATTACCGGCAAGCATGATATTGTTGTCCGCCCAGAGGGTCGACATCATTCCGGTTTTTTCAAGTCTAACAAAAGACATCATGTGATGTTCCCCTATCACGAAGAAAAAGTCAAGTACGATGAGTACGGAGAGATCATTAATCTGGATGACTACCGCATCGCAGATACGGGGGGATACGATTTCGTTCCAATGGAAGAGCAAAACAAGGAGAATGTAAAAAAGGAGGAACCAGGGCTGGGACCAGATCAACAGGCTAACGGAGGCATTGGCGACAACGATGTTCAGCTGCTGGAAAAGCCCACAAAGCTAATTAACCAACGCAAAACCATCGAAGTGAATGCTCAAATCCAGAGGATCGATTTTGAAGGTCGCTCTGATGGCGAGTCTATGCTCAAGATTCTTTCCCAATTGCGACCAAGGCGGGTAATCGTAATTCACGGTACTGCAGAAGGTACCCAGGTGGTGGCCAAACACTGCGAGCAAAATGTGGGGGCGCGCGTTTTTACCCCCCATAAGGGTGAAATCATTGACGTCACCACTGAGATCCACATCTATCAGGTACGCCTGACGGAAGGACTTGTCTCCCAGCTGCAGTTCCAAAAGGGCAAAGACGCGGAGGTGGCGTGGGTTGATGGTCGCCTGGGCATGCGCGTGAAGGCCATCGAAGCTCCTATGGACGTAACGGTGGAGCAAGACGCAGCCGTGCAGGAAGGCAAGACGTTAACACTGGAGACGCTGGCCGACGATGAGATACCTATTCATAACTCGGTCCTCATTAACGAGCTTAAGCTCTCCGACTTTAAGCAGATTCTCATGCGCAACAACATTAACTCGGAATTCTCCGGCGGCGTGCTTTGGTGCAGCAATGGAACTCTTGCATTGAGGCGCGTCGATGCCGGCAAAGTGGCAATGGAGGGCTGTTTGTCCGAGGAGTACTACAAGATCAGAGAGCTGCTCTACGAGCAATATGCTATTGTTTAATAAACTGTTCTTGCTTGTACGTCTTTTTAAGATTAGAATGTTTTAATTTAAGATAATTAGTTTTATTTTGTTGTCTACATAAATTGCAGCATAGGATCTTCTGCCCTAGGCCGCTTCTTTTTCCACTCCTCGATCTCATCCTCTGTGGGCGCCTTTACGTCATACATGCTGTTGTAAGCCCTTTTGCGATCGTCCAGTTCCTCTGGAATTTCTTTCTCTTTTGACTTCTCTTTTTCCTTGGCATCCTTGTGTTTGGATTTTTGTTTCCGCTGTTCCTTGGCTTTCTTTTTCTTCTCGCGTTTCTTTGACTTCTTCTTGGACTTTTTCTTCTCTGGTTTTACTTCCTCCTCTTCCGATGAAGATGATTCTGAACTCGGAGCCGAGTCCACTTCGGAAGCGGGCTTTTCTGGGGGCACTTCTGGAACTTTAAATTGAACTTGGGCTATTGGCTCCGCTGCAGATACTGTGCTCGAGCTAGTGGGATGCTGCTCCGAGTACCCTTCAGGTTCCTGCATACCGACACAGTAGGAGTTCTTGATAAAGGACTTGCAGCACTTGTAGCCCCAGCGACCGGCGTTCCAGTAGCTGCCCCACACGGTGGTGTGGTTATTAATATAAACATCCTCCTCGTAGATGCTGCGCGCTTTTGGTTTCTCAACACCTTTGATCACTTTGCCGCTCCTAGAGTACTCAATGTACTCTTCTGTCTGGGCCAGCAACAGAGACTTTGGCGGCACCTGTAGGTGCTCTTCACCTCCGTATTTCTCGACAATGTGCGTTTTCGTCTAAAATGGCAATTATATTATTAGGAAGTCTCGCTTTAGGTAATTTATTTAAGAGAAAAACTCACACTCGACTTGAACTGTTCCTTTTTCTGTTCGTACTCTTTCTGAAGCAATTCCAACTTAGTAGGTTCGGCCAAAAGATGGACATCCACTCCCTTGCCATGAGCCTCCCAAGCAAATAGCTGGGCGGTGGCTTGTGCTGTCGTGTCTCCAGAGAAGCGCACAAAGTTCTCACCGGCAAACTCAGCTCTAAAGTATTTAAAAATAAGAGAATATTTGTATTTCGGAAACTTCTGAGTACTCACTCTTCCTCTGGCACTGCGGGATTGGGATTGTCACGCATGGAGCGTGTCTTGGGATCGTAGTAAGCGGAGTTAGGGTCCAAGTTTCTCAGGTATTTGGCTGTGTCCTCGCGGATACGCAAGTTCCGCACCGTGATACGCTGTTTGGAGTCCACCTTAGTACCCGGCATGTCCACCTCGTCCACATATTTGTCTTCATTACCATCCTCATCGGATATTTCGGCATCGGGATCTAAAGAGATAAATAAATAAAAAAGGAACTTAAAATATATTATATATATTGTCCCTACCATTTTTGAGCTTCTCGGCTTTAAGCTGTCGCTTGGCCTCCTCCACCTTCTCGTACTCCTCGACGATCTCCCGGTGATTGGCCGGGTCATAGCTGCTCCAACGATCTCTTTTCTCGTCGTAGTTCACTGCAGCCTCATTTACTAAATGCTCGTCGTGAACAACGATGGATTCGGCGTACTTTGCTAGAACTTTACGTGGCCGATCTACGCAATCTTTGCGCTTGTGGCTAAGCGCACCGCAGTTTTCACAAGCACCTTTCCGGAATTTGGTGATGATGCGAGAGGTGTCAAGACCTTTTGGAGCCCTTTTGTCTAGCTGTCCTTGCTCGTCTTCGTGCTGGGGACGCTGATGTTTCAATGTGGGTCCCGCTGATCCATAGTACCATGGAGCGTTTGATATATATTGGGGAATATGCGGATTTATATCACGACCCTCTTCGTCCACAGCGGCAGGAGCTGTTCCCGCTTTACGAGCCTCCTCCAACTCCTTTGCCTTGCGCCAGTCCTCGCGGGACTTCTTCTTCGGCTCCTCCTCGGCATCTTGGTCCTGCTTGCTTTGGATTATCTGCGAGACGGGAGTGCGCATGGCCCCCGAGCTCATTTTTCCAGATTTTATTTATTTACAATTTACAATGAAAAAGTAATGCGGATATCGATAATTAAAAAGTGTTGGTAAGCGAAGAAACTATTCTTTAACAGAATAATAAGTAACAGTAACAGGGGACTCAACAGCTGTTAATACCTTCACGATTTATATCGCCCATCTTAGTACATCCCTAACGTTTTTCCAATAAGATTTGGCGTGAACATTTTTTATCAATATTAATACGCGAAAGCTCTAATCCTATAAGAAAACCACAGCAATGCAACTGAAAATGCTGGACACTGTGATCTTGTGAAATTATTCGAATTCGTCGAAAAACAAAGGAAATTCCCTGGGAAAACCAATCAATTTAAAACGCTGTGCAAACAGGGTGCGTGTAATTGTGTGCGTGAGTGTGTGTATAAGCGCATACATATGTCGAGCGTGTGTGTGTGTTCTAGTGCCACTTTTTTCTCTAATATACCAGCTTCTGCGCGCGCAGATAAACTAATATAAGTTTTAATTTTATTTTTGATAAAATTAAAATCTGTTTTTAATATCAAGTATGTTTTTCCTAAACCTGGAATTTAAAGAATTTAAAGTAAATAGTAGCATTTTTACTTTTCATAAAACAATTTCATACCAGTATTTTCAATTTCTTCAAAGCAGTTAACTGCTTCTTTTGTTGAAAAACAAAGTTGGCAACATATTTCCCAATACATTTCCACATTTTGGAGTAAAATAAAAAAAAAATATTACTTTTCAATTTAAGAAGCTAGTTTTCAAGTTGTCGTGCCAATATTTTGTCCATATACTACAAATAAATAGTGCTGCATATAAATAATATAAAAATATATACGTAATTTTTCTTGCGCTTGTTTTCAAGCAAAAAGGACCAAGAAAAAAGTGGCAGTAATTTTATAGTGCTCATAATATTCTAATAAACCGATCAACAAACAAACACTTTTAGCCATAAAGAGGATACTTCTTAAAAGTGGAACTTTCGTCTATTTACCAACACTGCTTCAGTGTCAAACTGACAGCCGAGCAATACGGCAACTCTGCCAGCTGGAAGACCTTCGTTTTCACCAATTAGAAAATTACAAATTTTCCAATTGGACGGGTTAGCCAAACGTTTAGTAAATTGAGCGCACTTATTGGCGTTTCGTCAGGTGTTTCCAATTGGAGTGGGCGTGAGTCGCGGGTGTATTGCTGGGTGGGTGAAGTGCGAGAGAGAGGCAACATTAGAATTGCTTGTTATTCTTTCTTTGTTGTTTTATCTGTGGAAAAAAGCTGACTGTGAGTGTAGATGTGCGTGTAAAAGTGTGTATGTATATACATGCACACAAAGAATTTGCATAAAAAGTGAGCAAGGAAAAGCATTATATGTAATCAAAGCTAAATGACACTGAAAGTACTTAAGATTGTGTGAAAAAAAGGGGCAACTACTTGTTCCCACCAAATTTGCCAATCAAAAAAACGCTTTGTATCCCTATTAAAGTCGAGTTAGATTGTGTACACCAAATTGTGGAATTGCGAAATTAACAAAATTGCACTCCTTGGAATGATTTATATGCCAGAAATTTTATGATAGCAGATGATGGTCGCGAACTATTTTCGATTTTTTGTTTCACGGACTGTAGTGTCGTTTGAGCGATTGCCTAATGTACCCACACAAGTGTACATAAACACAATGGCAGACAAAATAGTAGTGGTGCAAAAATAAATTTAAAAATTATTATAACAGATAAATTATTTCCTCTAAAAAACCGTATAACAAAAGTTAAAAAACAAAATTTCCTTTTTTAGAAACGTAAAATGTTATGCTTATCAGTGAATTAGCAAAGCACTTCCCTATTTTAATCGCAATCGTATTATTCATTTTGTTGACTAATTCTCATAGTTTATCCAATACTTCCTTTAAATAACTTTGTAACTTAGTAAAAGCTAAATAAACTTGAATTTAAACCAATTACATTTTATTTTAAAAGATGTCGAAAGCACTTTTGTTGACTGCTGGTGTAGATGAATGAATGTATGTGTAAAAATTCCATCGGTGCGAGGCGCAAGCGACCTTGGAAGTGAATCGAGTGTACGGCATTTGCCATTCATGTGTGTCAATGACCTACACTAACATTGGCCCGCAGCGAAAGTTGCGATTCTCGAATTCACAATCGATTCCTCTTTATCCGACAGCAGATCAGGATCACCTGCTAGCCGCACACCACCACAAGCACAGCCGAGTGGTCCACCGCTGCTTCCCAAATAGACACGCAAGGACATCGCACGGAGGACCGAGGAGCGGCAGGTTCAGGTTCAGGATCAGGATCAGGATCTAGAGGAGCAGCAAGTGCAGGGCGACAGGACAGGAATCGATTTTAGGACCATGTTCACGGGCAAGCTGCAGATCAAGGTGTGCGAGGCGAGCGGCCTGCGGCCCACAGACTTTCAGAAGCGCCACAATCTCACCTTCGGCAAATTGGCCGACGAGCAGCTCATCGATCCCTATGTATCCATAGATGTCGACGAGAGTCACTTTGGTGAGTTTCCGATTATAGTGCTTAAGGTACCCTTAAAAATCTAGTAAGAACTCCACAGTGAGATACTAACTCCCCTCTTATCAAAGTGTTGCATACTTATACGGGTTATATAGTAACTTTCTTCAATAATCTTGTATACTTTCAGATCGAGCCACCACACGGCCAAAAACATTCGATCCTGTTTGGAACGAGCAGTTTGTCCACGACGTGACCAATGTTAGCAACATCAATTTGACCGTCTTTCATGATGCCGCTCTGCCGCCAGATGATTTTGTGGCCAACTGCATCATCTCCTTCGAGGACCTCATGCAGAGCGAGACGGCTGTTCAAGATCTATGGGTAGGTTTGGAACCGAAGTCAAATGTATAATATTCTCTTCAATAAACTAACATTCCTTAAAAATTACAGGTTAATTTGGAGCCCCAGGGCAAGATTCACGTTATTATTGAGCTGAAGAATCGCACGGGTTCGTGTAAATACAAAGGTTCATTTTGAAAAAGGCTACAAATTGTATTAACCATTTTGCCTAATTGCAGATAAAGCCAAAGCCGAGGCTGTCGTCGAGCACACCGTGGCCGTCAACAAGGAATTCAAAGAGCGTGCTGGATTCAACCGCCGTCGCGGTGCTATGCGCCGTCGTGTCCATCAGGTTAGTTTCCAAATACACAGATCTGTGATCTTATTACTTCACTAACACATCACTGTTTGCCCAATTTCAGGTGAATGGTCACAAGTTCATGGCAACGTTTTTGCGTCAACCCACCTTCTGTTCGCATTGTCGCGAGTTTATCTGGTAAGTGAAGCCCAGCACACATAATCGTACAACTCTCGTAACGTACTCACAGAAGGGCTGAAACATCTCCGTACATCCCTAAGTTGTATCTGCAGTGATTAATCTGAACATGCATTTAGTTTCGGGACTTGATTTACACACACCTTTCACCATCTGAACTATTTTTGATTTGATTTGATTCGACTTGGGTTGATCTATTTACCTCTATGTTCTTAATGTATCACTATTCCTTATCACTCACATCATCATCATCATCATCATCGCTCTATTGGCTACATCTTTGGCTCTTTTTTGGGTGGCTCACTATTATGCAGTTTTAATTTCCTTAGTTCTCTCCATCCATTGGCATTAACCTGGTTTCTCTAACGGGCTATAGCTAAAGCAATTGCTGCTGGCTTGGGTCGCTGCTGGAATCATCTTGGGTTCACGATCAGGTCATGCTTGATTTCTTATGGGGCTATCTACCATCGGCGATTCTCATCCCATTCAAAATAAACACACTCGCACACACAAACAAACAAACACACTACCACAAATCATTCAGTTACCAAAATATATATACATACAATAGCCATGGAATTTCTTGCCTTTTTGCAGGGGAATTGGTAAACAAGGCTATCAATGTCAAGGTATGTGTTTTGCTTCAGACTAAACGGAAAACCAGAGCAGCTCAGCTCTGGTGCTTGGGAGCTCCAGGAAGAGCCCCCTACAAGCTATATCCAATCCATATCACTTTGCATTTGCTTGTTACGTTCGTTGTACGTTGTTCGTTGTTCGTTATTCGTTGTTTGCTGTTGTCGTTGTTGATGTTGTTGCCATTGGAATTCTTTGGCTGCATTTTGAGATCAATTAAGTTTTTTTTGTCTATCATACTATGAAATCAGAATCGATTGCTCTGCATTATTGTCCAGTCTTCAGCATTGTCCAATGCATCGATCACCTTGCTTGAGTCACGATTGCCTCGAAACAAACCAGTGTCCTGGCAAAGATCTTGTCTCCACTGCACCATTAATCAAAACGAGTCCCCATTACATTGCATTTTAAATTTACGTATTATGAGGAATGCTACTCTGAAGAAAACCCAATCGGAGTTACCAGAAGTAAAAAATAGGTTTATTCTAATACCAGAACACAAATTAGCTTACTCACTTTTACCTATAAGTTTGTCCGTCTGCCCGATACTTAACCATATATTGTCATGCATGCTTTAGATAAACCAAGTTTGAGTCTCAGAAGTCAAAGATTTCAAATCAATACTTAATTTTAAGACAGGCGAACTAAGCAAAATTTCAATGATTTGGAGACCATTTTGTTATGTCACTAAACTCTAATTCGATGTACTTTAAATTTGGGATCATCTCAGCTTCATACGAATGCCACTTCATCTTTAGGAAGTAAATTTCATGCATGAAAGTCTTTCTGTCCTTAGACTATATATATTTCATATCTGAGGGTTTTGAAAAACTAATTCGTGATTTGTTGGGAAAATGATTTTATAGTTAGAAATACTATAGGATTTCGTTTTCTATACTTTTATTCATTGTTGTCATAAACGAAACTGCTTATATGACTCCTTTCGTCATTTCTCACATTTCTAAGTAGTTTTGGTTGAAATATCTGGCACGAAGCATTTAAATGTTGTGATTAAAACCGAAACACTAATTAGAGCACAGACACAGACCAAGCACAACTTAACTCCACTGACCAACATGTGAATAATCACACTGCACAACAAGAAACAGTCGACGGTTTACCAACTAATTTCTGTCCGCTCAATCGTGATATTCCTGATAAATCTGATATACCACCTTAATTCAAGTCTCAAGTGAATGCCACGATTGGGGACTTTGTGTCTAACCCTGAATGTTTCAACGAGCTTAATATAAACGAAGTCCTGTAAATATACACATTCGTATGTCTAGAGTGTTAGCTCAGAAGAAAATCGCCCTGAAGGAAGATGTATTGAATTGCAATAAGGAAAAACCTTTAGATATGAATATATTGTTGATAAATAAAGAAAATTAAAGATCTATCAAGGATTTCTGCATTAATATTCAAATCAAAATGTTAAACAAATTAAATGTTGGAAATTCTTGCACGTTTTAAATACTTCCAAAGAGATATTTAGAATAACGTCGACTTTATACCAGAGCGATCTTCTTATTGAGTCTATAGTTTTCATAGAGTTTTGGATAATTTGCCCTGCACTCTGCAATCGAAGAATTCTTAAAGTGCCAAGTGCCAAGATTGGATATTAATTCTTTCGCCTTTGGTTTCTCTCCCCTAAACACTTCTAGTCTGCACGTTAGTTGTACATAAAAAATGCCACCTGTCCGTGGTGTCCAAGTGTCCGGGCATGCGAGATGAGGTAAGTGTCAATGGAATATCACCTCCGGATCTTGTGCATTAATAGCGATTTTCATTCCCCAGCAAACCAAAGTGGAGGTGGTGCCAGCGGGCCAAAGGTTCAATGTGAACGTACCGCATCGCTTTGTGGTGCACAACTACAAGAGGTTCACCTTTTGCGACCACTGTGGATCCCTGCTGTACGGTCTGATCAAGCAGGGATTACAATGCGAGACCTGCGGGATGAATGTGCACAAGCGTTGCCAGAAGAACGTGGCAAATACGTGTGGCATCAACACGAAGCAGATGGCCGAAATCCTGAGTTCGCTTGGTATTTCGCCTGACAAGCAGCAGCCGCGTCGCTCCAAATACTTGAATCAGCAGGTCGGCGAGGACAACTATGGGGCATCGTTGGGCTGCGATGGGGATGGTGCTCCGGGTCAGTCTTTCCGCAGTGGCACTCTATCGGCGGACAGCTTGGCAACCTCCACGACGACGCTGACCAGTGGATACAATAGTAGCAGCTGCATGAGCCTGGCGGTGGGTGGTACTGGTGGAGGCGGGGCCACAGGAGAGACTCGTCCTGGAAAGTGCTCTTTGCTGGACTTTAATTTCATTAAAGTACTTGGCAAGGGCTCGTTCGGAAAGGTGATGCTCGCTGAGAAGAAGGGCACCGACGAGATCTATGCCATTAAGGTGCTCAAGAAGGACGCGATCATACAGGACGACGACGTCGATTGCACCATGACGGAGAAGCGCATACTGGCGCTGGCCGCCAACCATCCCTTCCTGACTGCGTTACATTCCTGTTTCCAGACCCCGGACCGCCTGTTCTTCGTGATGGAGTACGTAAATGGCGGCGATCTGATGTTCCAGATACAGAAGGCGCGTCGTTTCGAGGCCTCGCGTGCCGCCTTCTATGCAGCGGAGGTGACACTGGCGCTGCAGTTCCTTCATACTCACGGCGTCATCTACCGCGACCTGAAACTGGACAACATCCTGCTTGACCAGGAGGGCCACTGCAAGCTAGCCGACTTCGGCATGTGCAAGGAAGGCATCATGAATGGCATGCTGACCACCACCTTCTGTGGCACCCCCGATTACATTGCCCCGGAGATACTCAAGGAGCAGGAGTACGGCGCCTCCGTCGACTGGTGGGCGTTGGGAGTCCTCATGTACGAGATGATGGCTGGCCAGCCGCCGTTTGAGGCCGACAACGAAGACGAGCTCTTCGACTCCATCATGCACGACGACGTCCTTTATCCGGTTTGGCTGTCCCGCGAGGCAGTCTCTATACTAAAAGGTGAGATGATCTACATAGCCCTTTCTTCTTACATGTTTTTTACATATTACTTCTTTCGATTCCTCCAGGTTTTCTCACCAAGAACCCGGAGCAGCGACTGGGTTGCACTGGTGATGAGAACGAGATACGCAAGCATCCATTTTTCAACAAGCTGGATTGGAAAGAGCTGGAGAAGCGCAACATAAAGCCACCATTCCGACCGAAAATGGTAAGTTTGTTTGAGAAAGTTAAGTAAGACCTTTATTAAATTTAATGTTACTCATAGAAAAATCCACGCGATGCCAATAACTTCGATGCGGAGTTCACCAAGGAGGATCCTGTACTCACACCGATTGGAAACGACGTCGTGCGCTGCATCAACCAGGACGAATTCGCTGGATTCTCGTTTGTGAATCCCAAATTCGGACCGGAACGCAAAGTCTACTAAGGCCCAACGATCGCAGTTCATGTTCACCAACCAGTTTGATTGGTGCGATGCGATCTTAAGCCCCGATGAGATTGGGAATCCCAATGTGGCGACGGTGTGGCCAAACCAGATCGTCATCGAACCAAACTGTCAAATGTCATCCAGCGTGTAGCGCATCCCCTAGCACAAGCAGTCTAATATTTTCATTTAAAGTAACTCCCCCGGTGAACACGCCCCCATTGTTGTCTGTTTCCAGCCGTAGTCGTGGTCCTCGTTTCGTAACCGGTCCTGTGTGAATCACTCATCCACATCCAACTACCAGTGCCAATTGTCGAAACTGCTAAGCTTCAACTTGAATGAAAAGCGCACAAGGACGCGAATTCTTAAGCTCTTGTCACCCGAAACTTCCCCCCTCACGCCCAAAAACCTTAACCGCTTTAAGCTCCACACCTGTTGGAATCTATTTATGTTGTCTGCCAAGCCCCTAAAACAAAAAACAACAAAAAAAAAGAAGAGAATGAATCCCCCACCCATCTAGTCAATGCCCAGTGGCTGAGTGCATTTTGTTATTAGTTATTTATTGATTGTTTGACGTGCCGAATCTCAAGTTTCGCACTCACAGACCGACAGCATCCAAGCAGAGCTCTTTTTAAGGGAGGCGAGGCACTTGCTCCAAGCGAATCTCAAGGGAATTTCTAACACAATAGCCGCAATGTGCCGTCTGTAGTACACACACACACACACACACACAATACATATTACCACAAAAGTCTAATTTGAATTTGTTTTATGTATTCGAAATCTTGCACAACTTCCTTCTCAAGTATTAAAGCGATATTATTTTAAAATTACCTTATTGTTATACATAAATATTTATAAAAATGAAAACAAAAACAAACAAAATGAAGCCAAAAAACCCCTAATACAAACGCATACAATTTACCAAGAAAGAGAAAGTAAAGCTAACTAATCATAGAGATAAAGCTAAAACCCACAAAAAGAATGTCTATAAAATTCATATTAATTTATGCTTAACAAATTATGGATACAAGAAACAAAATGTGTTTAGTCTGTAAGCCAATGAAGAGGAGAACAAACAAATTATATATATAAAGAGATATATATATATATATGAACCATATAAATTGTGAAACTAAAGGCATATATAATACACACAAAGGAAAAACAAACAAACAAACACTTAGCGTAATGATGAAAAAGCCGAAACAAAATTATTTGAAATGATGTGGCATAGGATGATAGGAGACAAACAATATTAATGTTTATTGTTGATTTTAAAGCCAAAGACTCAAAGCTAAGTTCTATTCGAAACTAACTGCATTCAAATTTTAGCATAAATATTCTTTAAATGTTATTTTCGTGTGCTCCAATGCTAATTTATTGCTGCAAAATTAATTTCTGTTTCGATTTCAGTCTGCCACAAGAGGAGAAATCATGCTAAAAAAAATCATTAATTAATATATAATAATAATTATAAAGAAGGAATAGCAAAGAAGGATAACAGAAGATTTATTAACTATAAGCAGCGTTGTTAACTAAAAATCGTAAGGCAAAGGCAAGCATAAACACACATTTGTATGTAATAATAAACGCCCAGTGTCTAATAATATTTGTGAAATAGCAAGCCCAGCGTAAGCGCTAGTTACCCATTTACAATTTAAATGTTAACCCAAAGTATTTTCAAGAACGCATTTTACCAAAAAACAAAACAAACAACAAGAAAAGTAACAAATACACGATGAATTGAAGGAGGAGTATAGGCAAAATGTTAAAAGCTATGAATAATTTTTTAAGCAATGCGCTCAAAGGCCTTTGCAAGGATAGAGGCGCGTATTCAATTAAAACTAAAATGAAAAATAAAAAATTAAAGCAAAACTCCAGCCAACAAGATGAACTCATATAAACATAGATATAGATCCTTGATCGGGATCAGGAATAGGTCAAGGAAATAGCTAAATTCGCTGTC
This sequence comes from Drosophila eugracilis, assembly GCF_018153835.1. Classification (NCBI taxonomy): domain Eukaryota; kingdom Metazoa; phylum Arthropoda; class Insecta; order Diptera; family Drosophilidae; genus Drosophila; species Drosophila eugracilis. Next base: position 110,154 of record NW_024573499.1, read on the forward strand.
GGTTAAGCAGAGAACAGAGATAAGGGTAATTAATAGGAGAGTAACAGAAAAGGGATTATAGATCAAATCGCGTGACCGTAACCTGACAAACGTTAAAATTATAGGAAAATGTGCAACCAAAAATGTTAGCTATAAGCTCTCACCGAATACGCAAAGCTGAACGCTACCCCGCGCCCGCTGTTGTCTCCATCTACTTACTAAAAAACCCGAATCTTATACTGAATATATATCTGGCTTGCCAAAAAAGGGTCCTTCAATCAAACTCTGAATGTACTCACTCGATCATCTTAGCTAACTTTTTCTGGAGCCGCGAAGCTCAAGCAAACACACACCCACTTACATACATATGTGCAACTTTTTCATGTACCTTTCGCATCTTAGATACTTAAATGGAATATTAACGGAAACCCCGAAAATGTTAACTGATCTAAGGCAAAACTACACACAAACTACTAAGAAAATATACTGAATTATTTATGGAACGGCGTACAAAACTAAAGCGCAACAAAAACAGAGAGAAGGTTAGAATTTGACGGAATCATTGCAAGAGTAATAATCATAAACAAAAAGTATTCAAAAGAAAAACACACACACAACACAAAAAGCACATACAAAACAGATGAAAAACCAAACTAAAACTGAGGAAAAAACGGCATAAATAAAGTTTAAGTTATGTTTAAACAAGAGATAAATAACTGTAACGGTAAAGTCGAAAGTCAACAGTTGATATGTTGTAAAAAAGCTATTAAAAAAAAGAAAAAAAAAAAAAAAAGGAAAGAATACCAAGGCAGGTAAAGGAGCGTAATTGAATGTTAAAGAAGCTACTAAATAAATGGTATGAGCAGATGTGTGCAAAGATAACCAAAGAAAGCAAAATTGAAAACAAGAAAAATTGATTTATAACATTAAGTGAAAACTAATTAATAAATAAAGAGGTAACACCTATGAAAAATGTAACCGATTTGTTTGAATTTGAAAATTGCAGCATTGTCAGTTGCGAAACGGGAATGTTAAGGCGAACGGTTAATATTTAACTTGGTAGCAATGTTTCTGTAGGTTTGATATACGAATTTTAAACGAAAACTAATAACAATATTAATTATTTATCAGCATTTTATTTTTGTTTGGTGCTAATTAGAAGATTTATGCTTTGTAAATTTGAATTAACATCATGTTCTTCAGCCAGCGGTTAACAGTCCTGTTAATAAAAAAAATCGCTGTTCATATAGAGTTATCGGCTGTAAGCTAACAGCGCACATGTTGATAATCAAGAAGAAGCACGTCCAAAACAAATAAATACTTGCATTTATTTATTGGAATTTTTTTATTTAAAGGAGAAAATAAAGTGCTAGCTAAGATGCCAAAGGTCAAAACTGAAAAAAAGAGCCGCATTCACACCGAGGTGCAGAAGCAGGGTGGGTAAATACCCAAAAAAAAAAACGAAATGAAAATTCATACAATTTCTCTTACAGGAATTGTTTTTAACAAGGACTTTGGTCAGCACATCCTGAAGAATCCCTTGGTAATAACTACAATGTTGGAGAAGGCAGCTCTAAGAGCCACCGATGTCGTTCTGGAAATTGGTCCCGGAACAGGTAACATGACTGTTCGAATGCTGGAGCGGGCAAAGAAGGTGATAGCTTGCGAGATTGACACACGTTTGGCCGCCGAATTGCAGAAGCGAGTGCAAGCCACACCGCTGCAGCCAAAGCTCCAAGTACTTATCGGAGACTTTCTGAAAGCGGAGCTCCCCTTCTTCGATCTCTGCATCGCCAACGTGCCATATCAAATTAGTTCGCCCCTGATCTTTAAGTTGCTCCTGCACCGACCACTCTTCCGCTGTGCCGTCCTCATGTTCCAACGTGAATTCGCCCAGCGACTGGTGGCTAAACCGGGTGACAAGCTTTACTGCCGACTAAGCATCAATACCCAACTCCTGGCCCGAGTGGACATGCTCATGAAGGTGGGCAAGAACAACTTCAAGCCGCCGCCAAAGGTCGAAAGCAGTGTGGTGAGGCTAGAGCCCAAAAACCCACCACCACCGGTTAACTTCACCGAATGGGACGGCCTTACTCGAATCGCCTTCTTGCGCAAAAACAAAACGCTGGCAGCCACCTTCAAAGTCACTTCCGTGCTGGAAATGCTGGAGAAAAACTACAAACTGTATCGCTCACTCCGGAATGAGGTAGGTCAAAGAAGAAAAAATAACTATATCTTAGTTATTATTAAGTGCCTTTTAAAATGATTATGGCCCTATTCCAACGTTTTTAGTCAAGAATCTAACAATTAAAATTTCCTTAGCCCGTCGAGGATGACTTCAACATGCAAGATAAAGTCATTGGCATCTTAGAAGAACAGGACATGGCTACTAAACGTGCGAGAAGCATGGACATCGACGACTTCATGAAACTCCTGCTGGCTTTCAATTCAGCTGGCATTCACTTCAATTAGTAATATTTATTTAATAGATCGTTTAACTTTGTACATTTTTACCAACATTAATATAAATGTTAAGCCAACGAACTCTAGATGACTCTCAGTTGGTTTTTTTTTAACAAACTGGTTCTATTCTAGTACAGTAAATATCCGTGAACAATTCTAGGTGTAATTCAAATTCCATTATTTTCAATGATTTTTGCAAACATCAAATCAGACTGTGTTCGGAAAACATAAATTGAAAAGATGTAATTGACCTTTTAAATACGTTTGCTTCTGAAAACGACAAAATATAGATTCTTCATAAAATTACCTACTGTATATATAATAAAACCAGCTGATCAGTGCTTAAAGTACGCAATTGAAAACTAGCTGATTAACTTCGATTTGATCAGTCGCCGTGACATCGCGTTCAACTGCAGTTCGTGAACGAATCACAAAGATGGAAATTCAATCGCTTGAAATGATTTTGCTGCTGATGTTTTTCCTCAGCAGCAGTCTTATCTACGGCCAAACACCGGATCCAGCTGTCCAGCTAGGTAAGTGCTATAAGAGAGAACATAACTACTAAATTAAATCAATGCGCTCCCTTTAGCTTGCACTAAATTTAAACAGATTGTTTTTGAGGAACGAGTGGCAATCAGCTTCTTTTTCGAAGATGCACCGATTACCTACGAGACAGTTGATACTTGTCATGGATCTAGGCCCCTTATTGTAGATGGCACACCGGCGGAACCCAAAGAGTTCCCACATGCAGCTCGCCTTGGCCACCGTGATGCTAACAACGTAACGAAATGGTTCTGTGGTGGAACATTGATAAGCAACCGCCTCGTGCTTACTGCGGCTCATTGCTTTTATTCCGAACAGTATGCATAAAATATTCATATTTAGTTATTTTAAATTACTGTTATATTTCCACAGTGGCGCAGTTAATGTTGTACGTTTGGGTGAACTGGAGTTTGACACCGACCAGGATGACGCTCAGCCGGAAGACTTTAATGTACGCACTCTCAAGGAACATCCGGAATTCAAAAACCCTCAACTCTACAATGACATTGGAATTGTACAACTGGATCGGGAAGTCAAGTTCAATCGGTACAAGCATCCTGCCTGCCTTCCCTTCGACGACGGTGAGCAGCACGAGAACTTCATTGCCATTGGCTGGGGCCAAAAGAAGTTTGCCCAAAAGGAGTCCAAGAAGCTGCTGAAAGTTCAGCTGCAAGGTTTTCGTGATAGGTGTGTTACCAGTGTGGAACCTAATGATGAACTCCCCAATGGCTACGATCGCAAAAGCCAGCTTTGCATCGGATCTAGGGACAACAAAGACACTTGCAATGGCGACTCTGGAGGTCCAGTGCTAGCCTACCACAAGGATCTACATTGCATGTACCACGTCATGGGCATTACCTCAGGTAGCATTGGTTGCTCCACGCCCGATATTCCAAGTGCCTACACAAGGGTCCATTACTTCCTCGACTGGATTAAGAGGGAACTGGCCAATCAGACATAAAACGACTAATTTGTTGCATTTATTTTATATTCATTTTAATGCTTCTCAGAAAGACACAAATATATTAAAATTGCTAATTAATAATTGTAAGTCCACACGGCTCTGAAATTTACATTTAGTGTTGTTCAGCAAACCGGTTCGATATTAAAATTTAAATGAGCCTCTCAGGTTTTTATTTCCACGGAATTTATCCCTTGCTTTAGAGTCGTGACAATCGATCATATTTTAAATAATTAAAAGCTCACTCAATATTTTCATGAAAACCCTCAAGTCAATAATGCTCAAGTCCCGGAACACACTGATACTGTGTTATTATTATTACATATATTGTATTGAATTTCTGATTGCATAAGTTGTAAACAAGTGTAGGTCTATAATTTCTTATCAACAAAGTCGGCTTTTCCCGGTATTTGTTGGCTCTCCTGTGGAAATGGCACTTTGTCAGGTCGAAAAGAGAGGCTCTGTGCGTCTTGCGGGTTTTAGTTACTCATAAACCGTAGAGACAGCTACACGATGCAAAGTGCGTTCTCTGGCGAGATTGTCCAGCTGGGAGCAGCATTTCTGGTTCTATTAGTCGATTATGTGACGTCTCAAGATCCGGATATAGTAAACAGTAGGTGGAACATACTCTAAAAATGTATACTGAACGTTATTACCCAACAGCATGTGCTTCCTACAAGAAGAGTGTTTGGGAAGAGACATCAGAGTTCAGCTTCTTGATGGAGGGTGCTCCGATCATCTACAAGACTCTGGACAAATGCACAAGCTATGCACCCCTGATAATCGGAGGAGGACCCGCCTTGCCCAAGGAGTTCCCGCACGCTGCCCGCCTGGGACATAGAAATGAGGATGATGGCGAAGTGGAGTGGTTTTGTGGAGGAACACTTATCAGCAACAGGCATGTGCTTACGGCAGCGCATTGTCACTTCTCGCCGCAGTATGTATTTCTAATCAATAAGAAATATATGTTATATATGCAATATAATATTTCCGTTGCAGGGGTTCTGTGAATATTGTTCGGCTTGGGGATCTGGAGTTTGACACCAACAACGACGATGCAGATCCGGAGGACTTTACCGTAAAGGACTTCACAGCGCACCCTGGATATAGTCACCCAGCGATTTACAATGACATTTCCGTAGTGCGATTGAGCCGAACCGTTTCCTTCAACGAGTACAAGCATCCTGCCTGTCTGCCCTTCGACGACGGCCGATCAGTCGCCTCCTTCATTGCCATTGGTTGGGGTCAGCTGGAGATTGTTCCGAGGACTGAAAACAAAAAGCTTCAGAAGGTTAAGCTTTATAACTACGGCACCCGCTGCAGGCTTACGGCGGACAAAAATGATGAGCTACCTGAGGGCTATAACGCCACAACCCAACTCTGCATCGGATCCACAGAGCATAAGGACACCTGCAACGGCGACTCTGGCGGCCCGGTACTCATCTGCCACAATGAGTACCCCTGCATGTATCATGTGATGGGTATCACATCCGTCGGTGTGGCCTGCGACACACCCGATCTGCCGGCCATGTACACGAGGGTGCACTTTTACGTGGATTGGATTAAACAGCAATTGGCCAAGAAATAGTAAGAGTAAAAAACCTTTAAGAAATTGTGATTGAAAAAATTTCGGATTTATTTAAATTTTCGAACGTATTATTTAAAAAACGAATCAGATATAGAAAAAATCAAAATTAAGTAACTATATTCAAAAAGATGTTAAAAATAAAACAAGATTCCGAATTGTTTTATAAAAAATTGTTTAACTCTCGAGAACTACCATGATTTTCAAAGAGATTAAGAAAAGTTTATTTAATGGGAATTAGAGGAGAACTAAGCCTCCTTATATTAGCGTTCACCGTTTATAAATATCCAAAGTAATTAAATATATAATAATTACCTGGTGAAGTACAAAACCGACATCAATTATTGTATTTTCATTTGCATTTCTACCTGCAAGTGAATATAAGCAAACCAAACCGTTTTATGGAGGGCTAATCGTCGGAAGATCGGGGATTTCTATTAGCTTTTACCCGCTTTAGCCCCGCCTCCAACGGGGGGTCCACAGCTGATCGGTCGAAACTAATTGATGGCTAAACCCGTTCGGATCACACAGTTGATTACCGATCATCACCTGAAGATGTCTACGCCACTACTGATCTCCCTGCTGATCGTTTCGCTGGCATTTGTTTTTGGCCAGCATCCGGATATAGTCAGGTGTAAGTGGATTCAAACTTGAAATACTCCTTTGAACTAAGATAACGATTTTTTTTAACGATTTGTGGTAATTTAGATGTTATTTTTATTTTGGATCGAATTATCCTTTAGCTTGCACGAAATACAAAAAGAGCGTTTTCGAGGAGGAAGTCCGTTTTGCACTCCTTTTCCCAGGGGCTCCCATTGAGAGTCGGATCATTGATAATTGCAGGAGTGACAGGACCCTGATTGTGGGCGGCCATCCGGCTCAACCACGGGAATTTCCGCACATGGCACGTTTGGGACGTCGTCAGAATCTGGGAAAAACCGACTGGTTTTGTGGTGGTGCGCTGATCAGCGAGCGGTTCATCTTAACCGCAGCTCACTGCCTGGAATCGGAACAGTACGTAATTCTAATTAACTTTAGTGAAGGAGTGAACCCACATGGGGTTTTTCCGGATCAATATCTAGATATAAGCCAAACGAAAACTTATTTATTATTCCAGAGGAGAAGTAAATGTCGTGCGATTGGGCGAACTGGATTTTGATACGGTCGAAGAGGATGCGGCTCCCAAGGATTATGAAGTTTCTGGATATATAACCCACCCGGGCTACGACGATCCACAGCTTTACGATGATATAGGACTAATAAAACTAACCGAGGATGTAATATTTGATCTGTATAAGCATCCCGCGTGTCTTCCTTTTCAGCATGAACCCTTATCCGACTCCTTTATAGCAGTAGGCTGGGGAAGCACAGGACTCACGCTGAGGCCCTCGTCTACGCTGCTCAAGGTAAAACTGGATCGGTATGGAGGTGGGGTGAGTGTGATCCACAAGAATATTATACAATTTGTTAAAAAAAAAAAACTGATTAAAAAACTTCATCAGGTGTGCCAAAAACTGGTTGCCCGGCTACTTGAGGAATTCCCCCGAGGATACGATGCGGACAACCAACTATGTGTGGGTTCCGAGATGGCCCGGGACACTTGCAACGGCGACTCGGGTGGGCCTCTGTTGACGTACCATCAGAAATTCCCTTGCATGTACCACGTCGTTGGATTAACATCGGCTGGTCTGTCCTGCGGGTCCCCGGGAATCCCCGGAATATACACTCGCGTGTTTCCTTATCTGGACTGGATAACCGAAACAATGCTTAATTTTTAAAAATCAATTAATAAATGGTGATAAATAGATCATAATCGTTTAACATTATTAATTACTGCGTATATAAGAACTTCAAAAACAGATGGCGCTAAAAGAATGAAACAGTGCTCACTCCTCTGATAGCACTTATAATTCGAGATTGGTTTACAGAGTAAGTGCTATTTTATTTTCAAGATATTATAAATATTTAGTTTCTAAATATAAATTTTGAATTTTTATTGTAAATTCGCTTTTTAATTGTGCGATGAATTTAGGTTCTCTGCATAGTAAGAGCTCTTCATCCCTGCGACATCGATAGCACAAACCTATCGATGCTGTCATCGATAGTTGTTTACCTTTTTTTCCCAAAAAAAAAGAAACATTTACAAAACAAAAGTTGTCGCTGAATTTGGAATTGTCCGGAAGTCCACAGTTACAAATGTGAAATAAAATGTAAGCCGATATTCTGCAGAGGATACCACCCACATCAAGATTTCCCCGTTCCTGGCTGCGGCGCACTTTTACTGAGGGTCCCCCCCCGCACAATTTCGAATTGTGCCGGATCATGGAGCAGGATCTGGACAAGGAAAAGGAGGAGGAGCAGAGCATGGAAATGGAGCCCAAGCAGGAGATGGACGTGGCGCAATCTTATATAACGCGGGCTAAGATGAATCCTGCCAAGAAGGATAATGAGAAGCGGAGACGCAAGGATGCCATGCGAAGGGTAATTAGTGCGCCTGTGTGTGTGTGTGCGTGTGATTATACCCTTGCAGAGCATATTCAAATTAGGTTTTCTTATTATTATTATTTCCTATTGTCTTTAAATAGCACCCTTGATCTGACAAATAATTTGCTACCATTTAAATCGCTTTAACATTACCCTATCACAATAGTACTTTAATGTTATTACGAATGGTAAACTAAGATTCTATTGAAAATCTATTTCAGGTATCGATGATATTGCGAAAGTGCGACTCACTGCGGTCGACGGAAGATAAACAGTTCCTGGATAAGCATCCGGACATGGTGAAGGCGACCAAGAAGCGCAAGGAACGCGTAGAAATCTATAAAGAGCGAGTGGTGGAGCGTGAGGATGCTCCTCATGTCATTGAGGCAAAGGTGGAACAGTTGGCCAACATTATATCTCAAGCGAAGCACCTAGTTTGCTATACGGGAGCTGGTATAAGTACAGCCGCTCTGATTCCGGATTATCGTGGTAGCCAAGGCATATGGACGCTACTACAGAAAGGCCAGGATATCGGGGAACATGACTTATCCAGCGCGAATCCTACCTATACACACATGGCACTTTACGAACTACATCGTCGGAGATTGCTCCATCATGTAGTCTCCCAGAACTGCGATGGCCTGCACTTGCGATCGGGATTACCAAGGCATTCGTTGTCCGAAATCCATGGAAACATGTATGTGGAGATTTGCAAGAACTGCCGCCCAAACAGCGTTTACTGGCGCCAGTTTGATACTACAGAGATGACCGCCCGCTACTGCCACAAGACCCACCGTCTATGCCATCGCTGCTCGGAACCTCTGTACGACACCATTGTTCACTTCGGAGAGCGAGGGAATGTAAAGTGGCCGCTGAATTGGGCGGGAGCCACGGCGCATGCGCAACGCGCGGATGTGATCCTTTGCCTAGGCTCCAGTCTCAAGGTCCTCAAGAAGTATACATGGCTGTGGCAGATGGACCGACCTGCCCGCCAGCGTGCTAAGATCTGTGTCGTCAACCTGCAGTGGACACCCAAAGATGGAATTGCCAGCATCAAAATCAATGGCAAATGCGATCGGGTGATGGCCCAGTTGATGCACCTACTCCACATTCCAGTTCCCGTTTACACCAAGGAAAAGGATCCCATTTTTGCACATGCGTCGCTTCTTATGCCCGAAGAACTGCACACGCTTACTCAACCCTTGCTAAAGAATGCAGACGAGGAGGAGGCTTTTACCACCACCACTGAAGAAACGCAGGACTCGACCATTTCCAGTGAAAGTTATAGCTATAACTGCATCGACCTGCCAATCGGAAAGGGTCCCCGCATACGCACTCCCATCAAGAATGGAAGAAGAATTAAGACTAACCTGGAGTTGCGCCAAAAATTCAAGCTGCTTAATGGACAGGATGACGAGATTAAGGTAGAACAAATTGATACAAATGGGGAGGTTAAAACGGAGATAGACTCCAGCCCGCAGCTAAAAGAGTTATCTATTAAAATTGAGACTGAAGTGAAACTAGAAGAAAAAGAAAGCCAGGACACCATTTTTAAGCAAGAGCTTCAGCTTTTGGAGCTGCTGCCCAAACTCGAACCACTTTCTCTTAAAGAAGACACCGAGGATCCAGTGAACAATGGGTTCATGGAACTGCCAAAACTAGTCGCCATACAAAAAACTCACGTGGAAAGCTTGGCCGCTCTCCCAATTGAGCTGAGATTAGAGCCACTTCAGCTGCCACCACTGGTGCCCATTGGAGCGCCATTGTCCACTCCCTTTGTAGAGCCCAAGATTGTACAGCCACCTACCCATCAATCGCTCAACACACAGAACCAGAGCGATGTGGATGGTGACTCCACGACAGAGAATGAGAACGAAGGAGAGGAGGAGGAGGAAAGCGAGCTGGCCCAAGTGGATCTGTTAAAGCAGAACAACAATGAAGAGTTGCTCCGCCAACTGCCCTCCTGGTACGATGCCAAGTATGCGTACTCTGGCCTCCACAGCATATTGATACCACCGCCAGCGGACCTCAACATTTGGAACTCGCAGGTGGTGCCCAACTTTGCGATGAACCGATCTGCCGCCAGTTGTGACTTTTGCTTTGATCGGTATGCAGAGCTCGAATGCCAATTCTATCGACGCTGGAACCTCAGTCAACGCAAGCATAAGAAACGAGCCAGGAGTGGTCGGTTCGTGGTCTGCGAGTGCTGTCCAACGTCCGATGACGATGATGACTACGACGAGAATATATCATTGGCACACATCGCAGCGGCGGAGACGGCAAAGCGAAGACAACAGCTGAGCACGAGTTTCCCCCGAAAGCTGGCGCGCACCCAAGCAGGATGGTATGGTAAGGGCTACAAGAAGGGACGGAAGCGAAGATAGATCGACAAGTTCATGTCCCAATCCTTCTAGGGCAGTGGAAGAGATTTGCTGAAACATGCTCGCTTCAATAGTATTTTAGCTATAGGATCATAAGTCATAGCATAGATGGTAGTGCCAGCTAGCATAGGATAGGGTTCCTTTTTATTTATACGTCTTTTTAAAATGTCGCATATATTTAGCTAAGTGAATGTCCCTCAGTTTTTGTCTATTTAAGCTATTTGTTAAGTCAACAGTTTACTGATATTTTATTGTGTTTCTTATATGTCACAATTGTGGAATTCTTGTCTCGGTATTCGGTATGTTTTGACTTGCTTGAAGATATTAATAAATTAAGTTTGTTTCAAGGAAATGCCTATAATTATGTCCAGATTATTTAAGTTTTTACTGAAGCTTAAAAACGTAGAACCTAACTTCCGCCCTTAAAAATTTAAGTTAAATAAAGAAAATAAGCATTATGGTACAATGAGAAGTGGTGGTGTTTTCATAAAAAACCTTGAAGTAAATGAAAAGTGCAAGCGATTCGCTTTCATTATGTGTAGAACCAAGTTTATTCATTAGCTTAAACTTAAAGTATTGCTATTTTAGTTGTAGTTTTACGATCGCGTGTGTGTGTGAGTGTTTGTGTGTGATTAGGCATTCCATGCTGGGAGTGACCGGAGGCGAAGAATTGGCTACCGCTCAACCTTCAGGAGGTTTCAATCCCTTTGTGGGTGTGTGAGTCTCACATAGAACATTGCAAAATACCCAAGAATCAACAGAGGACCAGGCAACGGAAACAAACAAGGGAAAACTACACACATAGAAAACAGCAGGTTGATTAGATTAACGCTATCGATCGATATTACTCGGGGGCAGGGTGTGGGCATGAGCGTGGAATTTCCAGGGTGCAAATACCGCACAAAACATAATACCTAGAGCTACGCCGGAGCAGCCAGTGGGCCAATATATAAAAATACAAACTTTCACAAATACGAATACAGATATGAATACAGAGCGTGGATTCGTGAAGCGGATGCAGATTGAGATGTGGGTCTTTTAAATGCTCTGAGGACGCAATGTCAGTAGCGAATCACGTTTCCATATAATACAATTATCCAATTCCACAGACAGAAATAGGGCGCGTGCTTTGAGCACGTCGGCGTTGAGATTAAAATCGCTGCAGCGATATTTTTGAGTAGCGTGTGAGGGAATGGAAATGGGAATGATTGCATAGACGGGACTGAGACTAGATCCGGAATTAGGAGCAGCTGCTTAGGCCACGTAGATGAACATGTTGATGTCATCGTCGTCTCGCCTCATGTACTTGTTCTCGATGAGCCACTCCAGCTGCTCCTTGATCATCTTCTTGGACGGCAGGAACATGTTCTTCAGTATATCAATGAGTTCACCCTGTGTAAAGAATTTTCCTTTAGTTTCTCTGGAATGGCCTTCTTAGAAATTTAATCACTAACCTGTAGCGCTGCGTTATTCATCCGCTTGCGCACTTTCATTATTTTGATAATGGCTTCTTGTGTGCGCAGGATACGCAACTGCACAATGGACTGATTGTCCTCTTGCTGCGAGCGTTCCGTGCTCAACTGCAAACGTCCTATTAGGTTAAGCTGTGGAAATAAAATCAGATTGCAGATCTCCCAAATGTTAATAATGATGTACTTACCTTCCCACGCCTCTGGGACTTGCCATTTTTGACAATGGCAAACTCTTGATTGATATAGAACATCGTGTTTTCGGCAAAGTCCTTGGGGGAACTGATAGCTGCCGGCTCCATGAGCAGGATCTGTTTTTTAATCTTGGGGAACGCCACAAGGGACCACAGAGTTCGTCTTAGCTCAGGATCTTTAAGGGAAACAAATTAGTGATATAAAAACCATAATCTGATTTATAAAATAACCCTTACCAGGCAATTCTGTGGCCAGGCGAAGATTCTCATATGAGATCTTGTCGTGTTGGCGCTGATTCCAGGCAAACAAAACGGCCATCTGGAAGGTGGTCACATCCAAATCGTAACGCCCAAAGTTATTCACAAAAGTAATAGTGCCGTTGCTCATGTGATGGTACCACTGCAGCTTACGACCGGAATGCTTTTTTTTGTAGAACTCCTCCACATCGGGAATATAGTCCTCCAGCTCGATGGGCAGTGATACTGATACACGCTCTGAGCAGCGGGCCCAAGCTCCCGCGTTGAGTATTTTAATGTTGATAGCATCGTGCCGACTTATTGAAGTGCGGAACTGAGTATTCAGATCTTCACTGACCTGAAAATATAAGAGGGCTATGAGTAAACTAACAAAGAGAAGTCGCCTAAAAGATCTCACCTTAATGTCCTGGAACATGCGTGCCAGCCGATTTACATAGTCCGCGGGCATGCCTACCTCGCGTAGCCATTCGACAATGTCTTCTTCCTTTTCGCTGTCAGCACTGGTCCCCAGAATCAAGCTATAATTGTAAGGGAAAAATGAAGTTGTGGTTTATTTTACGTCAAGGAATAAACTTACCGCCTTGTTAAGTGAACCTTGTGATAGCGCATGAAAACGTCCTTGTTGTTGACATATTTCAGGACTAACAGGACATCGCGGAGGCGGGCGTCAATTTGCTCGCTGGTGAGACGTTTACTGAGCGGCGTCCGTCGCAGCAGCATGTCGCAATAGTTAGCCAACAGTTCCGGGCATTTGCTTTCCGGCGCCGTGTATTTCACACCTCGATTAGCGATACTCGTGGGCAGCTCCATCTTGAACACGCTGGTGTCGTTGACCACCGTCTTGAAGGCGATGTCGCGGGCAGTGAGGAAGCGGGGATCATCGTTGAAAGCATTGCGCACCAGATCGCTGAACTTGTTGAACAGCTCAAGCAGCCGCTCTACGTACTTCTCCGAATCCTGTGTGATCACCTCCGATGCAGACAGCATATCGGCTAGCCCGGCAGACATGATATGCCGTTGTAGGTCACCCATCATGGCCTCTACCCCTACGCCATGCAGCACACGATCCATCAGGCGGAACATGAGATTTAAGCGCTCCGTTTCATAATCCCTGATCAAAGCTGGACACTCGGCTATAATCGAGTTCAGATGATCCACTATAAGGACCTTCACCAACGTGTATGTGAGTATGCTAAAGCTACTGGGCTCCAAATACCGCTTGGCCCTCACCTCTTCTTCTCTCAACTTAGAGTCAGCGTATTTCATATAGGCCAGCACTCCGTTCTCCTGCTGCTGCTCTGCGGATTTCAGGCGATAGAATTCAGCAGTGGCCTTAAGGTATGCCATCTCAAAGTTATCCCTGTATATCTCAAGCTTGTCCTCGGCGTTCGAGGAGAGATTCACATAGCTCTCGCGTACACCCACCACCAGCTGGGCATCATAGGCATCGCCATTCCGTTCGGCATGTACAATCTTCATGGCCGACTCCTGCAGGCGGTGCTTAATGTCGTGGAAAATGTGTTTGTTCCACGAGTCCAGCATAAGTTTACGTACAGGACTGTCCTCCGTGGGATTTTTCTTGGAGGTAGATGTGCTGCTACTGGTGCTCCCGCTACCGGAAGCGGCTGCAGCTGCAGCTGCTGAGCTTGTGGAGGCAGATGTGGATGCGGCAGCAGCGGCGGAAGTAGAGGCCCCAGCGGCGGATGAGGTAGTGCCCCCTGACTTCCCAGCCCCGCCGCTACAAGAAGAGGCTGCTGCTGCCGCCGCGGCACTCGTACTTGCGCCCGAAGCAGAAACAGATGCGGACGAACTGCTACCACTGGACGATGGCTTCACCTGAGGCGACTGCTCTAGTTGGCGAAAGGGCAGCGGCAGGTAGTTGGACTGTGTGAAGAACTTGCGCCACTCCACGATATAGGTGGCCAGGAGGGCCTGTTCGCCTCGTTGGGCTTGCACTTGGCTTTGGGCCTGGACGATGAACTCGACGATGTCTTGCTGTAAACAGTCGTAGATCTTGGCCGCGCCCTTCTCGTCCCAGAGGCACACGAAGTGGACGCCGAAGAACAGGTCCTGCCATTCGCGTTGCGACACCGTATCCTGACGCAGAAGCTTCAAAACTATCCGCCTTTTGTCCGGCCAAACCTCTTCGAAGATATCCCTATCCCGTTTCCCGATTGCCTGTAGCATAGAAAGATATATATACATAAAGAACAATGTAAACGTTCTCCCAGATCAGGTCACTTACCCGTAGCATTTTGATCGTAGCAATCTCTTTGTTTTTGTTGCTGCGTCCGCTTCACTTCATTTATATTTATTTTTTGTAATTAGGCGATATATACATGTATCGATATAAGAAGAGTTGTCTATCGACCAGTGTTGTTCATGCTGAAGAAGAGGGGATGAGAAGAGGTTATTGAACATATAATCAAAAATTATTTATAAGACAAAAACCTTAAAAACACTACAGAAACTAAAGACTTTTTTATAAGTTTATAAATCATGTTTGATTTTGCAGTTTTGATATTTTGTAGCGGATGCCCAGCTAAACAGGCCTTTAAGACTTCGTAGCGGTCTATCGACCTATCGATTCCAAGCAGTCGATAAAAAAACCACGGGCAGCAAAAGTGCGGGAAATTTGCGGAATGCTTTAATAAACGAACAATTGGGGAACGTCTCCCAGCTTCGCGATCGTTAAATATAATAGATTATTCATAATAAAATATAATTTCATGTAAATGAATGGTTTCATAGAGTAACTGACTAGTATACCAATTTCGTTTTGGTTTTTTTCTTCTCTACCTCTTCGTGAGCGAGTGAGACGGAGGATGATTAAGCATCCATCTCGCTCTAGCGCACGTCCCGACCCAATGTCTGCGCCAGCGAATGTTTTTGTATTGTTTTAGGGTTGTCAAACTTTCGTGATTGTTCTGTCTCACATTTCAAAACATACCATATCAGTGCGTGATTTATAAAAGCATTTAGTTAAATTATGCAATGAGTACATGCCAAATTAAAATTGAAAACTTAAAGTTGAAATAAACAAACATGAATAAACACAAGCTCGGTTGTTGTGCGTCTGGTCCGTTGTTTATTTACCACCATAACATAGTGCTGTGCACTCTGGTGGCAACCCTATGCTTTCCAAAACAATCAATTTTTATTCCGAAACTGTTTTGATTGTTCAATAAAAATGTTTATTTCTAGAATATATTAAATTTATTTAAAATTTGATTTTAAATGAGCATTGTTAATACCAACAAAGCTAAAAAATAGACCCAGTGTGACCGCGCCTGCGCACAAAAAATGCCCTAAGTACCATCGATACTATCGTCTGAACATCGGTTTTTGTTCCAGCCTCAGCATTCACCATTTCCCGTTTTTTTCCCTTTGTTTGCGGCGGCGGCGCTCGGAAAAAGAATAAAATTTTAGAAAATCGCATAAAGTGCAATGTAAATAAACAAGGCTCGGATGAGCAGTTGTCGATCGAGTGCTTCGACTAGCCAGCAAAATGTGCGTAAAAAGCGAGAATCAGTGACGAAAACAACAACTACGTGCTGCTGCGTTCATTGACGTGACGCGCGAGCGTGAATGTGTGTATGTGCGTGTGTTTGTGTATGCTGGCTGCTACCGTGTGTGTGTGTGGTGTGTCAAAAAAGCGTTTTTAAAAACACTAGCCAGCTACAAACAAATCACTAAAGCACGTCACAAATTGCAGCAAAAGGCAGAAGTAGCAACACCTCAAATCAAAAAGGCCCCCAACAACAACATCATCTGTCGTGTTCTCAGAGAGTGAGGAAAAGGAAGAAAGAGAGAAAAAGAGAGGGGGGCAAAAAGAAAGTCAACAGTCGCGTGTGAAATGAAATTCGAAAAATGTCCGCGTGTGTGTGTGTTGAGTGTATAGAATTGAGTAAGAAGCAGCGCGGCAAAAGGAAATAGTCAAAAGCAATAGCAAAAAGGAACCATATATCAGCAACAACAACAAATTAACCAATGAAGCAATCAAATTTGGCATAATTTGTCTCTAAAACCCTCCTTAAAAAAGAACACCACACAACACAAGCAGCACAAATCTTTTGCCAATGAGTCGCAGACAGTCATTGGATCGACCAGGTGAGAAAATAATAATAAAAAAAACTATGATGAAAAGAAAAAATTATACTCGTAATCACGCCGACTTTTTTTTGTGAGAGGGGGAGAGCGAGAGCGAGAACGTGCAGCATCCGATTTTGATTTTGAAAATGCACTTTGCGCATGTTCTCTTCTCGCTGCTTCGCTCTCGCTGCTCTTTCGGGCTAAAAATAAACGCGCTCTCTCAAAACGCTGGCTGCGCAGCTGCTCCCAAACACTTGAACTTTGTAAACATCTCCAACAATCCAACAATTCGGCCATTGTACAGTGACAAAAACTATCACAATTAATATTTTTGAATATGAAAAGCAGAAAGACTAAATCACAAAATATGAATAAAAGAGCCAACTATTTTCATCGCTCTTCACTCGCTCGCAATTCTATTTTTAACACGAGTTTCATCACTCGAGCGGGGAAAAGAGAAAGTATCCATCACTGTCTTAAGCAGATGTAAATGTGGTTCATATAACCTTTTTGCTTATATTTCTGTGTGTGTGTTGCTGTGTCTGGGAAGAAAGCAGCCAAAAACCATAAAAACCAAAAATTCACCAACTTCGGTTTGTTTGTTTTTTTTTCGCCAGGGCAATAAATATTATGGCCGAATAATTACATAGTAAAAAGCAGACGCTTGAATATTAGGTTGTTAATTTCCTAAACTTATCAGGAATATTTTTGTCTTAACGAGGAATCTCTTAAACATATAAGCTCTTAAAATTTTTATAGTTTCGTTTTTCATTTACTATCTCGACGAAATTAATATGATCACTAACTTATTTATACATACACATCAAGAGGAAAGTTAAATACTTATTGTTTGACAGGTAGAATTATTAATTTATTTTCAAAAATTGCATACTATTTGTATTCTTTATAAACTATCTTTGTTTTTTGCAAGGTATTGGCGTCTCAAAGAAGAGATACCTGTACTTGCCAACCCTTAAGCTACAATTTTCACTGCAATGCTGCTGAAATAATAATGGGCTAAGGCTTTAGCTAGCTAGGTGCTTGGCGTTGAGGAATGCTGTCCACTTATCAACTGCAATTAGCGATGAATGTTGAATGCAAGTCGTGCATCGCTTAAAAACTCAGACTGTCCGGCCCCTCGCACACACGCACACTAGCAAACACCCTCCCACGCTGTGTTCCTTTAATTTATTTATAACATTCAATGTAAACTCTGCTCAAGCGCCAGCCAAACAGTAAAAACAATTTTCGACGCAAAGCAACTACGACGGCGTTTGCTTGAGTTTTTTATTATTTGCCACTTTGTAGGTCAGGGTTGTCGTGTGTAATGCAAAACGTGCCAGCAAACTGAATGAATAAGCGTGGCAATTCTATTGCAACTGCATTTACAACAATTGCAGGGTATTGCCACAAACTACACCAAAATAACAAAATCATAGAACTAAACCCTGCATTTTAGCCATGTTAATTTAATTGGTGTGTAGAATTTCGCGTGATTGGCATTTGTGGCTGATGATAACCGGTTTACGGCAGTTTAACTATATTGAATATGATCTATGATATTCGCTAATGACTTCCGTTTCTACTTTTACTAAATGTAACAAGCCTGCTAACCTAAATTATTAATACCTAATGAGATCAGCTTGTGTTTGTTATTTGTTGTCTTAAGAAGTTGTTGTTTGGAAATGATTTAAAAATAAACGTTTATCTACAGTATCTCAAATATTTTAATACATTTAAAGAGACAGCAAAGACAGTTTTCCTTACTATTACTTTTAACTAAAGTGCTCCCCGAATCGCTGCAATTTCCTAATCTAAACTGACCCTGTTTCCCCCAGTACTGAGAATGTTATCGATATTTACACTGTTTACATGCGATACGAGGGTTAGCGGAGTTATACAAAGACGTGTTGGTAATGTTTACACTGGAAATGTTTTCCATATACCGGCTGATTGATTGTTATTATTATTGGCCCGGAGGAAAAATCGCTGGGGAATTCGGATTTAAACTCGATTTAGAAAGCGAAGCCGAGGAATTTACCCTTGGAATCCATTTGGAGTAGGCGTTGCAGCCAATCTGATTCGATTTGTTGTTATTGCTTCGATTTTCGCGCTGTCTTCTTCGCGTTGACGCGTGACAAAGAGTCATTAGGCTCTGTTTGAGGTGAAATCGATTTTCTGGGCCATTAGGCGCCATTAGAATCGTCGCCTATTTAAATTTTCACAATGTTTAATTGTATTGCGGCGACAGTTTTGTCCAGCATTATTTATTAATCAATAAATAAACGAGACCTTATCAAGGTTATTGTTCAGATTGTATAGGAACATTTTTTTTATGACATTTCGTAATGTTGGCTTGTTTATGTGGGATTAACTAACTGATAAGCGCTAACTTGTTGCCTTCCATTCAAGTGTACATACAGTAGATGTTGGATAATTTACAAATGAATAGTTTTAGAATTCATAATATTGTAGATAGGTTAAATGCAAAGATGAATAAATGGGAAAATAAGTTACTACATCTTCTATTATAATCACTATTAGAAATGTTGAACCAGCGTAAAGTTCTGTTAATGACTCATCGGCATTGCATAGTATATATGCAAAGTCATTTATATATTTGTTAAAAAGTGCTAATGTTGGTGTTATATAGAGCTTTATTAGAACTTATTCCTCGTGCTCGCGGGGGTATTACACTCGTTATAAATTTTATTTTTGCTTATCAACAGAGAGTTGTGGGAGCGACGCACTACTCGTTTTCTCGTTTAGTTCTCTCTCCCGATAATGTTCCAGCAATTTCTCTCAACTGGTGAACTCGAGTTGTTATCAGTGCAATTGTTGCTTTGTTGCGCCTAATTGCTCTTGGCTTTTTCGCTTTTATGCAATGATTTACGAGTGCCAAAGCAGGGCCAAGAACAATGCTGGGGAATGAAAATTTGATTAGCATATAGCAGGAGGCAGGAGCAGGAGGCAGCAGGGTCCTTCCTTCGCGTAATGCCAAACATCGTCATCCTCGAGTCACATCATTAATCTTGGCACACAAAAGGGTCTCGACCGCTTTTTCTCCAAACAGTAAAAATCAGCAAAAAGCTGGCAAAAGTTGCCAAAGCAACGCATCGAGCTATTAACTCTCCCCTCTCGGTTGCTTCTCAGTACTTCTGTGCCACTCGCACTTTTGGTTTTTCCGCTTTTCCCTAATGAAATTGCTTTGATTTCTGGGAACGTTGGGAAAGTTTTCTCATCTTGCGTCGAGACTTGTGAAGCAAATTACACGAATCCTTGTGGTTTGCTTTCTTTTCTTTCTTTTTGTGGAGGTTGACACTTTCTTTGCAGGGTTAATAATGACGGTTGCCAAGTAAATTTATTTTTAACATAAGATTCTGGGTAATTTCCATGACACTGCGTTTATTATTTCTTCCTAAATTGACAACTATTTTGGTGTTTCTGTGTTTTTAGATTTCTAATTTATTTTAGTATACTAAATAATGTGGAAGAAATAAAATATTTTATTTAACATTTCATACTCATAATTGACTATAATTATTGCTCATTTTGAATTCTCTTTGTAAGCCGTGTTAGCACTTAAAAGACTTGAAAGCTATATAATAAAATTATAACGAAATTCATAACGAATTCTTGGGGTTGGCCATTTGGCGGTTGAGTTAAAAGTTGACACTTCTTTTTGGGGGTTAATCGCGCCGCTGGCTGCGATGTGTATCTATCTATTAAAAAATCGGGGCGAGTCGAAGTGGCCAAAAGACGATGTGGAAAACGACGACGACGACATTCGCGAGTGCGCTCTCAGGAAATTGTTTTTGGAGCACGTCGGAATTAGCGCCAATAACAATGGAAATGCGAATGCGAATTCGAGCGAGCTAGTCAGAAGATGAAGCCTCGTGGCAAAGTCAATTTCCCTTGGGAGAATGAAAAACTTACTCACTCACAGGCGCCGAACAGTAGGCAATAAAATGGAATAGCTTTTCTTTGGGAGAAGATTCCTTTTTTTTATGGTAGACTTATCAGAAAAATTAGTAAAACAAGATTGTTAATTAACTCAAATTTTTTAATAAAATAATAAAAATAAATATTTAATAACGATACATAAATGTAGGCACTACTATTTTATGACTTTATTTCGTTAACCAACACTTCTCTGGAAATTGCCGGCTTCATTTCGTTTATTGTTGTAGCACATTTGAAATATTTCCCCCAACTAATCGACCAATTTCCGATGCTGTCCATGTATCATCCCAGCCCGGAATTTCCACTGCCGGTTGCCAGTGCCAATGTCTGAACTGAATCCTGCCGAACTGAGCAGTTTGTGGGGGTCATTACGGTGGCCAGAAAGGGGGTCAGACGCAGGCTGGGCATAAATTATTTTGCCTCCCGAATGTCTAATATGGCGGCGACGGATATGCGGCTGCTATCCGCCAGTTAGACATGCACCGTACACTAATGGTTGTGTGTTTAAGGGCATTTGTCGGAATTATAATTAATTTTGTAAAATATGAACAAAATATTGAAATGTTTAAACTCCTTTGGATATTGTACAAAAAATATATAAAAAAATTAGTAAATAAAAAGTTTATATTAAGGTTATTCTTATCGAAGTTTCTTATCGGCAACGCCAACTTGAACTTTATTTTTGTGGAATCTCAAAGGAATTCGGTGACTAATCTTTATTTACCCAACAACGTGTATAATTCATTTGCATAATAGTTTCCAAAACTGTTCCCCTAACAACAGTAAAAGTGTGAAATTTAATCAAGTTTTAAGATTCTAATTTTCTAACCACCACCGTTGCATTGAGAGTGTGTCTGTGAGATCTCACTCCCCCTTTAATCGATTCGGTAACAATTGTTGTAGTCCGTGTTGCGTTGTTTTCATTAGGGGTTATTCCGGTTTGATCTGCAGCAGAGAACGGACAATGGAAATGGAGTGGAGCCGGCAAGGCAGAAGTCCTAAACCCAAACTCGAACTAAATCCCAATTCCAGACCAGAACATTCGTTGCTCACCTTCGTTCGCAGGACGAACACTCGAACACATACCGAACTCGCATTCAGAGGGTCCTTTTCCTCTCCGCGTGCGTTTCATCTGTCATTTATCCCGTTTGTTTCTCCGCTTGTTATTGCTGCTTTCTGTTTTTGGTTTGTTTTTTGGCTCTCTGGAGAGTCGAGAGTTTTTGATTTTCGACATGTCGCTGCTTCTTCAACCCTTTTTTTCAATGTATTTCGTACGTACATATGTTGGTGTGCTTATACATCTGTATTGTGTGCGTGTGGAAAGTTTTGCATTTTTATTATAGATAATTTGTGTACAGGTTTTTTGCGGCTGCCGCGCAAACTCCCAACTTTTGAACCTTCTGGTTGTGCTCCACACGTCCTTCTCTGTCTCCTTCTCCTCATTCTTCTTGTCCCCCTACAGCCACTGCCACTTCCGTTTCATCCTCATCCTTATAGTCGTCGTCCTGTCTGCACTCTGCATATGCTGGATGTTGTTTATTTCCATTCCCACCCCCTCCTTCTTCCCAATGTTGTTGTTGTTGTTTTTGTTTTTCTGAGTGTGTGTGTGTGGGGAGCCATAATTAATTTTCGACGTTTGCCTGTGAAGTCTGGCAACGTTGCAATCAACCGCACAAGTTCTCTATATTAGAGAAAAAGAGTAAGAAAAGGATAGTGATAGATGGATGGAGAGAATGAGAAAGAGAGGGCGCTCTGGGAATTGTGTATTTATTTGTTATTAATGGGGAATATCAGAAAATAATTGTGTTTGCAAAAACTCTACAAGTTCATCTTTGAAAGTTCATAATTAAGGCAACATGTGATAGGTGGCTTTAAAGACATACTATTATATAGATACGGATACTCAAACTCCAAGAACGTGAGAAACATAAAATATAAATTTGGCTTATATATAATGCCCAATATTATATACTCCACCAACATGGTATTATTTAAATTAGAATCATCAACATTATTAAATAAAGTACTGTAAATCACAATTACAATGTGTGAAATAGGATTATTTCGAATGAACGCCGCACATGCAAATGTATTCAAAAATGGCTTTTCAAAAGAACAACCCCCAAAGGTTTGCCAAACCTATGCCGCCAAACATAATCCGGTTGTCAAGTGAGATTAGCAGATTTTTAACCTCCCCATTCCCATGCATTTCCATGGAATTGTATTGAATTGAACACAAAATAACAGTTGCCATTACAGCCTTTTCCCTGTTTCGACTCCAAGTTATGTGCCGTTGTTATTGGCTCGACTTGTTTCCTGTTTGACAAACTTCGGGCAAATACACCAGTCCACACACACACACGTACACACACACTTGCCCAATAATACAACATGCATTTGCGATGCTCAGTCAAGTTGCATTATTAACAAAATTTTACCGCCTGACGAGCTACGCAAATCGAAATCGAGGCGAAAAAGGGGAAGCCTCCGGGCATCTTACTGCACTCCAGCGGATGCATTTTGCATGTCATCCACTTTCAACGAGGGATCGCTCATGTGTGCATTGTGCATTCTGCATTTCTGCATTGTACAATGCCACTTGACATTCGGATTCGCATTAGCAGAACGCAGGAGCGGGGAACTCCCCTGGTTAATGGGTTAATGGTCTTTGAATGTTCAAGTTGGGGGATGCCAGCTCATGCGTTTCCCAGCAAGAAGTGATGGGAGAAAACATTTAGTCTATTGTAAAGCATTTAAAAACTAAAGGTTTTTAAAGCAAATAATAATCACGACTATCTATCTCCCAATGCTTAAGTATTAACTGAATTAATACTGAAACTTTGATTAGAAAATTATGCAGTTAAAGTAGCCTTAAAATAATGAAACGCACTGTCTGCACGCACTTTTTAGTTATGTAGATATGCCCCAAGTACATATGTTTTAATGCATATTTGAGCATTATGTCGGCCGCCAGTTATTATAATAAAAACTGAATTCAAGTTTGCTTTTTGCCTTCCGCTACGCTTGGTTATTTTCATGCCCCTCGGCTGGGTTTTTGGTTCTGAATTCTGAATCGTTCTGCTTCTGAATCGAGTTTGGTTTATTCTCTCGAATGCCTCATTGTGAATTCAACGGATAAACATTTGCACAAGTGTCCGGATCGTTGAAGGCGGTTATGAACTTTTTCAGCCGCAAATTATTTGGGAGCGAAAGATGGCTGATAGGAAAGGTGGCCTTGTAGTGCGCTGGGAAAGAGTGGCCCTAATGCTGTATCTAATTTACATTTTATACTTTACAGACTTCTAATTAGTTATTTTAAAGAATCAGAATATATTAGGGATCCGAAATGTTTATTGTTATTAGTAATTTAAATTAAAATCATAATGATACCAAAAAATGTCAGAATGAAATTTATGTTAATTGCAATTTTAGACAAGCAAAAGTCTTTCTAGCAGTTTTTTAAATTTCATGACCACAAGTTGTGGTATAAATAAAATTTCCAAAAGTCAACAATCCTAAAATAATCCGATAATTTTTGCGATTTATTCCTGGTGTATCCATAGGAATATAGTTTTAGGGGCCAGCTAAGCGATTGAGTTACTAAATGCCGGTTAATTGCGATCGCGTGCTCAAGGAGAGAAAGGGTTAGTGTCCGAATTGCAACAAAATCGAAAGCGGCACGAACAGGGGGACGACTGGCAAGGAAGTTGACCCAGTTCCAAGTGGGGGGTTGAGATACAATGACCTTAATGTTGTTGGCCAGCAAAAGTGGAGCTTAACTTTGTGTGCAATGTTGAAGAAAACTTTGCATATTACGGGTTGGGAAATGAAAATGGAACGGGCTCTGGTCGTTGGGATGGGTGGCTTCTGGTTGGAGTGGCCTGACTTTGAAAGTGAATAGCTACCATAGCTCAAACCACTTTCCAGTGCACCCAAACACACCCGACCACCCGCTCTTTCCCAGGGGCATTTGCATTTGCCCAAGGGGTAAAGTCCTCATGCTGTTATAAATGATGATGATATGCATGAACGGTTGCTTTTCCGAGTTCCAGTTCCTTTCCTTTCCTTTTTTTTTTGTTCGAATTTTCTCCACTCGATTGTTCATTTCAAAAGAGCAACAGTTTGTTTCATAATCCAATTATTGTCAACTTGGTGTCACTTTTCATTGAGGAAATTGGAGATGTTCCACACCACTCCCTCTTGCAAAGAGTTGAGTCTTGTGGATACTTTTTGATGGGGTGCCGATTGTGTGACCACTCAAGCCTGAAACTGTTTTTACGAGCCACCTTTTTGAGGTCACAGGGTGCACCAACTTCTGTGGCTTTGTTATTCTTGAGTGTGAATATTGTTTGCTTGATCTATGGCTTACTTAATCCCAGCCCCTTTTTCCGCTCTGTCAAATGGGCCCGTAATCAATCAATTATCCTTAAAGGCTCTGCTAATTACCGGTGGATTATCCAAGCCAAAAATAGCTAAATAATAAAGATCTAGCAGCTGCAGCCGAGGCGTGTAATGGTCGATAATGATTGCTACGAGAGGGACAGAGGCAACTGAGTCCGAGAACTGGAAGACGAACAAAAGCATCTGCCGTCGTTCGCAGTTGTTGCTAGTTGCATGTAATCTAAACAATACCTCCCGGCCATATCGGCATCTCGCATTTCGCACAGCTAACTCCTCCTAATCCAAAGCAGTTCAATCAGGAACAATGAGCCAAACAAAGGAGCCACGAGCAAGGAGCGCGGAGAAGGAACAGAAACATGAACATGAAGACGGAGACGGAGATTGAGATGGGGATGGGTCGAAAACGAAACACGGGGCTTATTGACAGAGGGGCAAACATGGCATGTCCACCACACACAAACTGACCAACAGCTGTGGTCAAGATAGGAAGAGTTTAATTTTATAGATAAGTGAGAATTTACTTACACACTTTATGAATCAGAAGTTAAGCTTGATATATTAGAGGAATTAGAACTTAACTAAGTTGTCCAATTTCATGTTAAACCACCGAAATGATGTTATGTTTCTGGCAATTGATAAAACAAATCTAAAAATTCAGTGATTGAGGTTTGATTGACAATACCTGTTTGCTGAGTTTTTATACCCTTGGTATTCAGTGTATTTGAGGATTATAATGCATATCTTACTAATCCCAGGCTTGAGATCTATTCTCGTGAAGACAGCTGTATGCCTAGAAGGATAACACACGTCGCTTTGTTGCTTTGGCAGTACAGGTAGCATCCATATCCATCGTCTTTGTCCGTCTGTCTGCTGGGCAGCTGCAAAAAAAAAAAATTAAACTGCAGCTACAGAAATTGGCCAGCCACTTACTAACGCTCTCTGATGTTTTTCTCTCCAGTTCGAGTTCCTTTGAGCCGGGTTATTTTCAAGCATTTGTGCCAGGCAGCCAGGTAACCAACCTATTACCTGTTGTAAGAATGTATCTAACAAACGCATGCACACACATTTGCGCTCTCCATCAGTGAATTGATTCTGTTTTAGCCTTCCTTTCGTTCGTTGGTCTGCTCTTCACTTGCCAAAATTGAAGATGGATGGATGGCTGCACAGATGCATGGATTGGATGGAGGGAATCGAGTTCTATAGAATGCTTTCGATGGCCAGAGGAGTTGCTGATGCAGTGCGGAAAAGTTATAATTGCAAGATGTCTATATGGGCAGCCAGAGAAGATGGATTGAGTGGAGATTGCAGTGGCACTCCATGGGTGGTACAGCTACCAACTTTATTTGGCCACTCAACACAAATCAAAACAATTTTAATCATCAACAGTGGCTCACTAATTGGTTTAAAATGAAGATCAACTTGTTTAGTTCTGGCTTATAAGAAGTCAGTTTTACAGTTAAATATTATCTTAAAAATACAGATACCATAATGCCAAGTTTTTTTCGGTCACCTTTAAGTCATCTCTAATGATTTCCATCCAAAACTTGTGAGATCATAAATAAACAAGAACAATTAATCTGTATCTGTATCTCTTCCGGGAGCCTACCGAATGCGAATGTATCTGTGAGTGCGTACGTGTGATGAATTCTCCACTCGCTCTGCATATTGCGCTTTGCTTGGAAACGGAATTCCAAACTGAATTTCGCCAATTGCCAACAACAAAATGCACACGAGTGGGCATAAAAGAGAGCAAAAGAGCGAAGAGGCGCAAAAGAGGGAGCAAAGCTCATCCATTAGTTGTCGTCACACACAACCTGAGATATATTTCCATTGTTCTTGCTTCTTCCTCTTCTTCTTCTTCTGCTGCCTCCTCCTCTTGCTCTTCTTTATTCTATGTGTGCGTATATTTGTGTGTGTGTATCTGTCATTCGGCCGCTCATTGGGTTTGCATAGGTAAAGCGGGTGAGAGCGAGATAGACAGATAGAGCTGAGCCAGCGAGAGATTGACAGATAAACCTGCGATGAGGTGAGGTTATGTTTACTGGACCACCTTCGCAGGTTCGCTCAAACAAACACGCACACACATACACACATAGCAGCACACACATAGAGGCCATCTCTTCCTCTCTATTCCAGTCTTTCTGGAAGGCAATTGACCGATGTTGAAGCGCATCTAAAAAGGTAATTTGCTTCACTTTTGAGGATACTCTTCACTTCATTCGCTGTTAAAAGAACCTCATTTTTGCTTTTGTTCTGTGGTTTGGCTACCTGCTCTTTGTTGACCAGTGTTTGGGATTGATGGGCTAAATTATTTCACATTAATGTGGGAACAATACCCCAGGTGATAGGAAAACCCAAATAAAACAGAAGATTGATCGATAGGCTGGTGGATCATCTTGCAACTCGATGATTTTTACAAAACAAGTTCTTGATTTTTGAATGTCTATGTTAGAAAAAAATAGGAAATTATTTGTTAGAATTAAGCTTGATTTATACGTCATGGCAATCGAAAATAATAACCAGAAAATACTTAAATACCGATGACCTTTTGAACTGCATATACTTAAGATAAATGGGTGGCATGATGTTGATAATTTTTCCTCATTGTCTTATACAATCATAGTTAAAGCGGTCATATGCTAATTACCAGATATGCTAATTGTGTTTATTTCCCCGTGCTAAACCAATTTTTTTTGTTCTGTCATTCCAGGTAAATAACTCTCATAATTACGTGCCACAAAAAAGGTAGCTGGATATTTCTGGATATGGAAGTTGGTAACAAGCTTTCGGGCAGAATAGTAGAGCCCAGTTTCCTAATGATTTCTCAGCCAAATTATCTGTACCTCAAGTTTAACGACCTTTTGGGGTTACTTAACATTTAATTGGGGTAAAACGAGGGGCATACTTGCGGCCATAAACCCAAGTAATTATGGCAAGGAGATGGGATGGCGTCAAGTGAAGAAAGAGATTTCCAAATGATGTACAACCTGAACGTGACAGACTAATTGACGAAGAAGCGAGTATCCTTGGCCGAAAGTCCTTGATGTCTTGTTATTTATTTATGAAGCAATTTTTAAAGGACGAGAGCCGGCCAAATAAAATGGCTTCATAAAAACATGGCCAAGACGGGAGTAGTCGAGGAAGTGGATTAAAACTAATTTCCTACGTAATGCACATACTCCAGGAAGAGAGAGAGCTTGAGAAAGAGAGAGAGAGGGAGGCGGGATATAACTTGGGGACTTTGGCGGTCTGGCAGTCACTCAACTCAACTGAACTCGGCACAGTTCGGTTCAGCCATTTGGCCCCAGAGAACGACACAAAGCAATCAAAGCGCAACCAACTGGGCGAACCGACCAACTTCCATTCCCGCCTCTTTCGGCCAACCACTATACTGTCGGTCAACGGAGCAGAACCACCCGGTTGGACAGACCCACCAACAGACAGTCAAAAGAACAGCCAACCAGCCACAAATGGTCATAAAATGAATGTGTATACAGCTGTGGTCAATTTGATGGCTCTAAAGGTGTCACTCACAAATTTATGCCATTTGGAAAGCTACCAAATTTAATCGATTTCTTGTGTGCGTTCTTCAATAAGTTTAGGATTTTAAGTTATTGTTTAATTTCCTAATGTTATAATAGATTAGAAACTAGAGAAACACTCATAGAAGTGATTTTTTAAAAACCAATGCTATTGCTTTAGCCGCTAGTGTAAAACCAAAAGAAGGAGCAAAACAAGGCGAAAATTCAGGGGCTTGTAGAGGGGGTACGGAGAAGATTAAGGTAGAGGGGATTTGAGAAATTACTTTGGCTACAACGTTATAATGTTAGCTGTTTTTGATGTTTGTGCTGTTGTTGGCTTTCAGCTTTGACATTTGTGGGTTAAAAAAATAATTACCCTAATATATATAGGCTCAGAAAAACAAAACAGATGTGCACTGAAAAAGGAGTTTTTAAGTTTATTTTATAAATAAATTTTGAATTTCTTACTTTAATCATCTACTAAGCAGTGTTACAGATAATTACCAAATAAATATTAACTGAAACATTGATGATATTTTCGATATCCTCATAATTTCTTTGAGTGCCTGTAATAAAGCCAAAACGGTCCCCGGTTGCTACGCCTCGGTTTTTTATGGCTAATATAATTTGGCACTTTGATTGCTTCACGTTGAGGCGGTGCGAAATAAATGATTACTTGGCATGTCGTGGCAATGAACCCCAGACAATATAAATCCGAAACGTTATACTACAAGTTGAGTCGGTCAATTAGCACACAAACTCAATGGCCTAAACCAAACATTAGGCGTTAGCAACCCAATGTATATATAGCTGGTGCAAAATAAATCAGACTTAAATGCAAATCCGTTTTCGAATAAAAACTATTTTTTCATATTTCGTATATTTTATTTGCTTTCACCTCTTTATGGCACCATGCATGAATGAACCGATATCGAAATTTATTTTTGGCAAGCCCACGAAATATGCCAAATTTATAAATAATATAAAATCGTAAATTGTTTTTATTTCTGTTTCCCATTTGGCGTTCTTTTTCATTATTTTGCTGACTTTTAATAGGCCAACTACAACATTTTTCGGGCCTGTCAGCATTTCTCACTTCTGTTTTTCTGGTCTCTGCCACCCACTTGACCTGACCCATTGAGAGGGGGTTCGCAATTAATTGCTATCATCTGCCTACATTTTCCGACTATGTTTAGGTGTGCAAGTTTGATGTGCGAACTATTTTCAGGAGCTTCGCTAAGCGTTTTCTGACTATTTGATTGGGTTTTCTCTCCCTTATGAAAGGTAGGTTGATGAAAGTATATCTTTCAAAACATAGACAGAAGTAACAATGTTATTGGAAATATATTTATATTACCAAAGTAACTAAAACAAGTTTACAGCTTAAGCACTTAGAATAAGGCATAACTTGCCTATGGAACTTTGGAAAAACAAACGTTGCTTTATTCATGGCCAAGCAAAGTGCTTTTAAAGAGCTATTCACAAAAATCTTTTCAGCAAATCCTGCACTCCTTTCCTGTCTGTCAGCCACTCCGTTCCCCTGCTGATAATCGGATTAGATTTTCTGGTCCTAATTGGCACTCGACAAGGGCGGTAAACTGCCGCCATGGATGCCCCCTGTCTTTTTGATGTTTGGCCACAAATGCTGGACAATGGCCAACCAATTTCAGATACACACCTTTTTGTGTGTCTGTGTGTGTGCAAACAAATAATTAATTTAGTTTTGCATTTTGTTGACTCTTTTTTTTTGGCGACCCATTGTTTGCCATCAATTCTTACACTTGCCCGCAAAATATCCAAATATTATGCTAAAGCAAACACATTTTGTAAACAGCTGCGAGTGCAACTATTCGCCAGCCCCTCGCAGTTCGCCTTCTTCTCGCGTATTGCTTCTTGCTTCTTGGCAGTGTTTTTGTTAGTATTGGCACAGTTTCAACCGCGGCGCACCGACCACGCCCTAATTGCCTCGGATTCGTTGCGCGGCCTTTTGGCTTTTTGTGCCCCCAAATCGCCTGGGCGAAAGCAATTTTGTTCGCCAAGCTCCGAGTTGACCCACACACAAGAGGATAAATAAACAAAGTGCTTAGCCAAATTATGAATCTGTAGCGGCCGAGTTTACATTGATGCTTTTGACGGCAGGAAAGATAAATTAATGGGGAATATCAGATACAGGGTTCTTGAGCATTTGATTGCTTCAATTTGATCAATTATTTTTGGCTTATTAGATTTGGTTCTCTTCTGTAAATGTAACTAAGTAAAGGGAATTTTAAAATACCTATTTTTAAGGGTCTATCCTAGAACCTGTGTTAGAGGAGATTGATTTTATTTTTTGCTATTAATCGAAAGATATTTCTGAGAAATCTATATTCTCAAATGTAAAGCCTTTTATCATAAATGGGTTTCTAGGTCCATTAATTTTGAGAAATATGTTCGGCCTGCAATAAACTTTTATGTTTGCCTAATTTAAAATCCACCTACATCCCCTCTAGCCTTATAGGCATGTCTTATGCCAATTTAAATTGCAATCGCCTTGGGCAAGAGATAGATAATTGACAACTTTTGAGTTTTCTTCACTTTTCATTCGCTGTTTTTGCCGTTTTCATTTTTTCTTTATCTGTTGTTTGCAACACTTTGATTTTATCGTCTAGAATTTATTTTCATATCCTTTTTGGCTTTCATTTGTCGTCTCGACATTTCACATTTAATGTTTTCTTTGGAAGATAAGGCGAGATTTGCCGAGACTTTGCACGTTGGGTCATCTTGGCCAGTGTCCTTAGGCAGGATGTTTTAAGCAAGCGGATGGGTGGCTTGTTTGTTCATTTCTTGTTTGCCAAAAATGGTCGCAAGAATATCTTCAAATTGAGTAATAAATTTTCCAAAAACTGCATCTTACGAATCGTAGGGGATATCATAATCCTTTTAAGGTTCTTGTTGAAACTATTAAGAGTTTTAAGGTATAAAAGGTATAAAATTATATTATTGTAGATATTTTCAATACCTCTCAGTCAGGTCAACATATTATAATTAAAGTATCTTTTAACGAAAAAGGATAACTATATGGCACAGCGAACTCTGTGCGCCGCTCTGCATGAATCATCTGTAGCCTATAGGCCATGTTATATTTATGCAGGTGTGTTCGAGATATGCAACTGCATATTGCGGAGTATCTTTGTGCGTTTGTCATATTGCATTTTGCAATTACTCCTTGTCAGACCACAGATATGCACACACTAAATGAATGGACCGAGTGGAGGTCCTTTGGCAGCCTCCATTCGCCAGCTCATCCTTTGTGTCCACCTGCTGTGCTGTCTGCGGCTGTTGTGTTTGCCAGCGAGGAGAATTCAAATTATTTGCATTTATTTCGAGAGCACATTTAATTAATAACCAGCCAAAGCGATTATCCCCTACACTCGATGCCCTGGCATATGACACTCTCGCGGTGGCTCGAATTACTGTAACAAAATATATAACTCGGGGCACGCGACCCAATGGAACCCTTTTTTCTGTGCGGTTTGTTCGGGAAAATGGGTACGTAAACAAAACGTTTCTGTTGCCGAGCTGTGTGGGAAATCAGACAGACGGAAAAAACCAAGAAGGCTAAGAACTTGAAGCCGATTTCTTTATACCCTTTTCTTAATCACAAGTATAAACTGGTTTTAAAGGAGAATAACTATACAGTTATGATCTAAACTGATTCTTTAAGATAGGGTAGGCAAAGGGTGTAATGCGTGTGACTAGAGTTATACTACCCTACCCAGAAGGGTACAGAAAAAGGAGTGATTCAGTGAAGCGAGCATAATAGCTCCGGCCAAAATGAAATGACATCGGCTGAGGACGGCGACCACTTCAGTGTGACAATCTAATTACACGGCTCGATGTGCTCTAGGCATGGCTCTTCTATCCAACAACCATTAACGTCTGCACCCAAGAACCCCTTAACTCCCGTACCGGCTGCACCACCCCCTTTTGACCTTATGATCCGCCTTTGATGGCTAGCCGTGCATATTCGAAAACATCAATTGAGTGAATGATTGCTGAAAGGGCTGTCTGAAGCGTTACTTCCACTTCCTCCCCCTATAGGGTTTCCGATTGCTCTCCATTTTCTAATATTAAATGGATGGAGCCAGGCAGGCCGAAGAAGTGGCAAAAAATGGCTAACGTCGTCCTAACTGAAACACAGGCCGGCAAAAATTTCATTGTTCATTGTCGGGCGAAACACGTATTGGCCATAAAACGTACACGTCGCCGGCCAGGGCCAATGTGGCCAAAAGAATCGGCTAACGAAATCAAAATAAAATTGTCGGTTAAATTCCTTTTCTTTTTCTGAACCGAAACGAACATAATCGGGGGAGGCTGATGTGCGAATGGGGGTTATGGGTTGAAGTGCTGGCTTTCAAATGCTTTTTTGAAATGCACTCAAAGTCGTTCCAACAACAATTTTTGTTCTAACTTAAAGGAGGAATCGATAAAGCCCATTAGTCTAGAAAACTGCCATTAAATATGGAAAATCAATTATTTGAACATTATCGGTTAAAGTTATGATCAAATACTGTGTGTAAGGTAACACCATCAGGCTATAGATACTTTTTATCTACCTACATAAAATGGAGTATCCAAAGAGCTCAACCGGAATCCCGGAAATAAAAATGATTCTCCCTGAATGCTCTCCTGACATTTGCAATTGAATCCCAGATTGTATCGCCTTCAACCTTTTTTTTATGCACCCCAAAAGCCATTTTTTTTACATTTGTTTGCTGGAAAGCCATAAAAAGCTGGGAAACACGAATTCAATTGGCCGAATTACACGCTCCCCTAGGCGGATACTTGATCTCTTGGCAACAAAAGTATCTTGAGTTGATTATACCCATATTGACTGGCTATCTCGGGATTCAATTTGGGATTCTCCGTTCCTATTCGGGCAAATTGTGCGACAATAACAAATTAACGGCTATGTGTGGAACGGGACTCTGTGAGGAGGTAGAAGGTAGAAGAAGGGATCAATGGTCATGGGTATTACCGTTTGCCACTGGACCAGACCTGTTGTGTTCATGCAATTTAGACCTTTTTTTCTCTGCGCCTCGTATTGCGGTGACTGCCAAGAGTTGGCAGACAGTCAGCGTCAACAGTCAGCGGTCAGGTATTGCAAGAGGGGGATGGGTTCCCAAAAGGGGGTTACCCATTGCTCCGTGCTCTGAGCTGTGTGCTCCGTGCTCTGTGCTCCAGGAGGGGTGTTCCAGTTCGTTGACTTTCACGTGCGACGAGCGTTTGGAAGCCGGTAGGTTGTTTTATTTATTGTGGCCCCTGCCTTTTTTTTCTTCTGCTCTTGTATTTTTTACGAGTTTTACCTGTGCACGCGTTGGCTTTTGTAAATGACAATTTTACCGTTTTGTTGTGGATGTCTGTTCTCTGAACGCCTCACTTGTCCTCCCTGAACACCCTCTTGATCCCCCCGGCGAGCCGGTCTGAAGTGCTTTAGACTATGGCAAGTGCTGTTGGCGGAATATCTGAACCATAAAATAGCTAGATTTGCAGATAAATATGAAAGGGTATACGAATTATTTAATTTCTTTATTTCTTTTCAATTATGTATATAAAGAATGGAACGTAAATTATGAATTAATTTTAAATAAATAAATATCTTTACTTTACCATCTGTTTTAAATCTAAACTAAGCATAAGTGGTTTTCAAATTGAAATTTATACATAATTATAAATAAAGTAAATCTTAAATGTCTAAAGTGACATCACTGATGACAAGTGCTGGGACAGCAATTTGTTAAAGCCGCTTCAATGTATTCTTTTGCCTTTATTATAATGGTACTTGTTATTGGTGTTGTTGTTGGTGTGCATGGCAGGAAATTTGTGTTATGACTTTGCTAATGTCAAGTGCAAACAAATGTTTAAGCCAAACGACGAAGGCGAAGGCAAGCCAGCCACCAAAACGAAAATGGCCATAACATTTGTTGCAATCAGCATAATCAAAACAGCAGGGTTTGGTGTGGCAAGAGAGAGGGGAGTTTTTGGGGGGAGATAATCAGACCGCAGGAAGGTAAAGGTAAATGCCATGGTAAAGGATAGGTGAGCCAGAGAGTGTGAAACGGAAAATATGTTTCAGTTTCGGTCTCAAGTGTCAGGTTATTGCATGGCAGGTGCTTGAAGATGAAACGCGAAACCAGCGGAGGGAAGAACGGGGATCCGATTCCTGTTCCCAGTTTCAGTTTATTCCACTGTCGGCCCCCGCTCCCTGGCAACCTCTCTCTCACCTGTCTGATCCATCCAGCTTCTAGTCATCCTCCCAGAAGCCACTTCATCAGTCTACGTGTATAATGATGCTTTGAAGGGCTCTTTGTGGCTAAAATACACGTAACTGGGCATAAATAAATCAGCATTAAAAACAAACCCAAGATGCCAGGGGACTGTTAATTGCGTTGAACATTCGTTAAGCGATGTAAGAGCTGCACAGTAAGAAATGTTTTCAAAATTATTCAAAGGTTTATTAAACTACTCCATGACTAAAGATACAACTATCAATACTATGCATATACGGCTTAACCTCTTCTTGTATGTTTGTTGTAAGAACTTAATTACTCCCAGCTTACATTGAAATGCAATACTTAGCTATCGCTGAAGTTGTCACAAATGATCTGGCGCACCTCATGGAAGTATGGAAACCCAAAAACGTCATGTCAACCTAAAGACCTGCCAGATAATGCCAGGGGGCAAATCGGATTGGGGAGTGGAAGTGGGAAATGAGATCGCAATGCTCGCCAGAATGTCAATGAAATAATCCTCGGCCTACCTACTCGTCCTCGCCCCTGTTGTTTTTCGTGTGCGCATCTGCATATTTATTAAATGCATCTCGCATTGCCCGCCATCATCTCTCTACTCCAATTTGATATATTACACAACATAAAACGAATAAACAACGAACGGACCGAAGTACTTACATATGTACACACAAACCAGACTCGATGTCGGATGCGGAGAGTGGTAGGGAGAGAGAGAGAGTATGAGAGAGAGAGGGGGGCTATGTAGATAGATAGTCGGATTGTGGGTGCGTTTGTATGCTTTTGTGTATGCATTCAAAGGAATTAATTAATGTAGACAGCTGCAGACGAGCGCTGCGATTGTGGAAATGTGAAACAAAATGCAATTGTGCCCACATCTCGAAGATAGCTGGAGCGATGGAGAGAGAGATAGATGAAGAGATGGAGATGGCGAGAGATAGCACAGATAGAGATGCACAGATGAAACGGAAAGAGAGATGCTACCAAGTCGGATGCTCTGGGAGCTGCCACTGAAGGCAAACTAATTATCCCCGCCATATGTTGAGTGACAAACAGACAGCTCGGGGAATTCAAAGGGGATTGCCTGGGGAGGTGGGAAAGTGGAAGTGGGAATATGAATCTGAATCGGAATCGAAATCGGAATGGCAATAGGATGTGCGGCTCACTGAAAAATTAGTACATCAACTGACAACTGCTATTAATAGCCTCCACTCATTCCATGACGTTAATTTGATTTTGAGACATCAAAATGTAGAAGAACTTCATTACAAAATGCTGTAAGATATCAATATTAGATTATAATAGATTTCGATCTTCTGAGATCGAATGAGTTACCTATAAGAAAGGAGCTAACAGGGCATGTGCAGTCAGCTTTTAATAATTCCGATACATCAGATTCTTAAGAACAATTCCCATGCAATAGAAGTTCATCCAATTGAACAGTTTCCCATAGATTGTAATGGGAAATTATGAGCATATGATTAATGGGTAGTTTAAAGTTAACTTTTGATTTGCCCTGGCCCATGACCTCTCGATGCCCACTTTAATAGAGTGTTTGCGTTTTGATTCCATTTGCCCAGCAGCAGCAGTACTCGGCCAGTCTTCACCCCGCCAAAGTCGAATATAGCCGGCAAAATCGGCGGGGGGCTGTGTGATGAGAGGAAACGAGCGATGCCGGGCTAAAAATATAATTTCTCATTGCGCTTTAAGCACACTTCACTGGTCTGATGTATGTCAATTAGTCGACAAATTGATTGCGGCGCATTCAACGCCGCCCAGGCGAAGAAGTGGGGTGGTTATGGCGGTTTGGCGGAGGGCAATAATGATGCTGTCTGGCTTGGGATCTCGGATCTCGGCAGCCGCCCTACAGAGACCAGAGACCCTTGCCGGGGTAATGGAGTTTGCCGGTCAAGTCAACCGCTCCCGTTTGCCCAACCATTCCCCTAATCCCCGTCAATTTTAACGATTTCATTTGAAGTTAATTTTAATTGCGCTTAAGTAGGAAATCTCCATTTCACAGCCATTTCGGTTCACAATTGAGGCAGGCAAATCAGCACGAATCTCAATCGTGATTTCGATGTAGTTTTAGCTTCATTAACTCTCCGTTTAACATGGGTTCTGACAATGCGGTGTGTCTTTTAAGTGGTCTGTAAATGATGTGTATGTGGGCTCCTATTATCATGATAATAATTAGTTTAGAAAACCGTTCCATTCTTAATTCCTCGTTATATAATCTTAATGAATTAATTAACACAAGAAACTATTAAAACTTCATAGGTTAAGACAGATGTTAATTGAAATACTAGTTTAGTATGATGCTAATCAAACTTTTCTTTTCTGCTTTTGTCATTTCAGGTAAATAAATTTTTTAATGATAATAAAAAGATATCTGGAAGTATCTGGAAATGGATTTCAAAGATGGTAAAAATATTGACGCTAACATTACATTAGTAACATAACATAACATTGGTAAAATCTATTTTTCTAATGTTGTTTGGGTTGGGGACTTTATTTGAAATACTTATCTACTTATGGAAAAATCGATTATTCGTCTGTTTAAGCCATTTCAATTCAATAAACATTGCCATTTTCCTCTCCAGGCGAAAATGTGTTGTCAAACATTGCAAATGCAGGCAGCTAAAAATATTTTCGGCAAATGAATGCAAAACTGCTGCCAAAAGCCAAAACCAATGCTGGCTAACAAAAAAGAGATGGTGCTCTACTGATTCCGGGCATTTCGCTCGTCTGTTATTAACTCAATTACATTTCTGTTGACGGATAGATATGCAAAAATAACAAAGTCAAAATGATTCGCCACCTGGGAGATATTTCTCCTCTGGTTTGGCTAGTTTTACCTACTTGAATGCGGTTGATTATGGTCCAACAATATTTTGCTTTTGATGACTGGATCATATCTCCCATTTTAGCCTATTGTTTGCCTGGCATTCACAGGGAATACAAACATCGTTCATTCAGATTTCCAAAAATCGCATATCGATTGCAATCCAAACACAGATCCATATCACTTTTCGTTGGTTTCTAACGGAAACAACCACTTGCCAAAAAATGGATGAGGTTTTAGGAGGTTTCGGAAAAAATTGGTTAAATTAGGATTTATTGGCTTAGAGTTACATAACTTGATCTAGGCTTAGACAATACCATACATTTTAAACTTAAATGCACATCTAAAAATACCTGAATTTACAATGGTTCATGCTAGTGAGGGTAGACTGTAATGATTTCGTATTGTCATCAATGCTTTCTGCACCATCATCGATAGCAACTACAAAAACAACCCGAAAACTTAGGTGCGTCAGTGTGTTTGTTTTTGTTTGTGGGAACCTTTTTGCTATTTCACGCCGGCTCTTTATTGACTTTATTGAGATAGTTTATCTGGTTTATCCAGTGCGTGAGAGTTTTGACCACAAGCAACCAACACATGCATGTTAATTGTGTTGTGATTGAATGCCACTCGAATGCAGTTTGAATGCAGTGCGGGGGAGTGAGATAGCTAGACAAGCTTGTTCTTCTTCTTTCTGGCCTTTTGTAACAGGTTTCTGCAAATTGATTTGCCTTTTGTGTATGTGTGTTTGTGAATGCAAATTGCTGTCGGCAACTGTAAAATTGCCCATAAACCTTTTCACCCAAGTCGGCGGAAAAACAAAAATGTCGGAAAGAGAAACGTGTAATATTTCATCCTTTTTGTCGATTATATCGCTCGGTTGTTTTATATGTATGTGTGTGTTTTGTGCCCCATTTTTACTCTCGCATTATAATCCATATCCATATTTTGATTCACGAGCTGAGCGCCGCTTGTTTTTGTTATTGCTGTACACAAATTCGAGGGTTGCTTTTTGATGTGCTCCCTGTCGTTACCGTTATTTGTTGTTATTGTTTTGGTGGTGGCTGCGCGTCAGAGAGCCCCAATCTAGTATTTTCTCTCTCTTTTGGGTCTCA
Organism: Drosophila eugracilis; assembly: GCF_018153835.1. Lineage (NCBI taxonomy): Eukaryota > Metazoa > Arthropoda > Insecta > Diptera > Drosophilidae > Drosophila > Drosophila eugracilis. The sequence continues at coordinate 148,692 of NW_024573499.1, forward strand.
CGTGCTTGAGAGAGTGAGTTTAAGTAGTTTTTATTTCTACTTTTTGGACGGTTAACCGTTTTTGTTTGATGATTGCGGCTCATAACGAATAGCGCCAAAAATAAGCACCAGGTGGCGCTATTGATGTTGTTAAACTTTTGGAAATATAGGTAAGAGAAGAAGAAAGTACGATAATTGGAACCCCAGGGGGTTTCAAAATTTAAGTTAAGTGCATAACTAATTTCAATTTTTAATAATAGTGTATTCGACAAAGTCAGTTATTTCTGATACACCTTTTCCATTATGTTTATTTCGTTGGAAGGAAACTTACTACTTTTATTTAGTATTTTGAAAGGTTGCCTTTATTTACATCACACATAATTTGATTTTTTTCATAACCCTTATCATTTAAACAGTGCTACCACCTGTTATCATGAAGAGCAAGCGCAGCCTCTTGCATCTGGCAACGCCGTCTTTGGTTTTGGTCCTTAGCTGTTTCTTTCCCTCTCTGGCGCTCTCTCTCTTTGGGTGCCCCTCTCTCTGGGGGCCTTCTGTTTCTGGGATGCCTAAGTGATTTTACGTGTTTGGTGCACCGCACACGTCTTGCAGATGCCCCAAACCCCACTTATCATAGCCTTCCCCCATCACAGTTTCGATTTTTCCGCACTCTCTTTCCCGTTCTCCCATTCTTTGCTCTCTCTCACCCACAGCGTGTTATTATGGTATTTTTCCAGTGTGACCACCGCGCTTTATTTTTTTTTTTTCGGTCTCGAGTCGGAGACTCTCGTTCTCATTCTCATTCTCATTCTTGCCTTCGCGCGCGAAACAACAACAGCAACAAGGCTGCGGAGGACGCGAAGAGCGTAGCGTTATTGAAGGAGAGCAAATGCCAGTACCAGGATATCGTATTCGCATCGGGATATAAAAATGTCGAGTGCAATGAGTCGGGCTTCTAGTCTCACGTACGTGCCGGGCTCGCGATGAATGTGGCCGTATCCGTGGTCGTAGTCCTTGTTGTCCTGCCGCCGTAACCGTTACTTCTGTGTGTCACATGCACATCATGCCAAATGCGAATGCAAAAGCAAGTGCAAATTAATGAACACTGGCCAAAAGTGAAGTGAAGTGCAGTTCAGTGAAAGCCCAAAAGCAAAACAAACCGTAAACGGAAGTGAAGAAAGAAGAGTGAGGCGAATCAAATTAATACGCCTGGCTATAAATGGGCCAGAAGCAACAACAGCGTAAATCGCTACCAAGTTTATTACAAAAGCAGTCAAAATTTTCACCATTTATCCGCAAATATTTAGTGAGTATCTCGAAGATGCCTCTGGGCCATAACCCCGCCCCCTTCACCTTCATCTCCACCGCCCCTCGCTCTCTCTTTTCTCAAGCGGAAAGAGCGGAAAGAGCACGCGTGCAAATGATGTTTGGCCTCCTCCTGCCTCCTGCTGCACTGCAAGAAAATTGAATGCACTAGGATTATTTCATTGTTTTATGCATTAATATTTATTTTTGCTCTATTCTTAACTTATCTAAAAACTTGATAGTAATAATATATATAATCTAAATAATTATAACATTGTAAAAGATTTAAATTCGATTTAATTAATCGTAATTCTTTTCTCAAATTGATATGAATCTTGTAAATATTTATTTGACCTGCGCATTTCAATTTGTAATTTCAATATGTGGCCGATTTTTTCTTCTGTATGTTGTTATTGTTGGGCGCTTTTGGGGCGCAGAAGTGTAAAGCGCACGTCTTGAGGCTCAGATACGTCAATATAACAAAACACACAGATACACACGCTTACACTTGCACGGCCATCAAGCAACAGAGAACATCGGCGGCAAAAACAACAAAGTCAATTTGTGAAGAAATGCGCGCTCGTGTGACCCTATAAAAACCATCGTCATACACCCCCCGTTTAACCCCCCAACAAATAGGATATAGATACAATTTTTTTTTGTTTCTTCTCCGCTGGTGGGCACTCACTCACATACACACACTCACACCTAAACACATTTTGATGTACTCGTCTCCCACACAAACACACTCGCAAGGGAAATACCGATACAGATGCGGATACAGAGATTGTGGTGGCACCTTTTCTTTGCTTTTTCGGTGGCCCTTCGCCTTGGCCCGGCCAATAGGTAACCATTAGATACTCTCGGTCACAGTGGGCGCGCACTAATTGGAATTTGGAAGGGCATATTAACTTGTTTATTTTCTAGATTCTAAATATAATACAGTGGGGTATTCCTTAGAATTTCTAGTTACTTTGATGAAGTTTTTAAAGTGAATCTTATTATTATCAATATAAATATATATCCCTTGATTTTGATTTACCGTGTTTAGTCCTTATGCTCCATATGTCCCAGAACCTAATAAACTTTTTGGGAGCACCCACTGTACCTGGATAAGTGCCTGCCTGCAGCTGTCTGGCCCGGCCTGGTATCCATTAGATACATTTGCCGTCGCCTGGGGGTGCGTGTGTTGGCTTTGTTGCCGTGGCTATGTCTCTGTGCTGTAGCTAAGACGGTTCAGATTGCCGGGATTGCCTTTATTTGGGGCCACAGCGAAATGGGTGACATGTGAGATGGGCCCCGAACATGAGAAATATATGGTCTAAGCAATAAGATTTAGTTTTATGGTGGCAAGAACGGTTGCCGGAATTGTTCATTTGAGACCTGAATAATGCATTTTCAATTGGCCATAACCATTCCCTTGAAGTCCTCGAAGACCACACAACCCAACATGCCGCTTATAAGCTGCGGTTTAACATTGCTTTGACGAGTCGGGCAGGTCCTGACATTAGAGCTGTGGCTTCAACCACAAGAGCAAACCAAGCCAAACCACGGCAACCACACACACAAAGCGGTGGCAAAGCCAACGATTCCACAAGATGTGTTAATGATTTTGGCGGCTAACTAACTCGTGGAAAACCTGTTCAATGAGGGAACAATTAATTTACAACTTTTTCCCGCAGAATGGAACTGGTTTGGTTAACGGTTACCTTGGCTGCATAACCCATGATCTGCCTCCAATGGGTGATAACTTGGTGTCCCAATTGGACCCGACGTCGCCTAATCGATATGTGAGCACTGGTATCGATTGATTCTGTCACTCGTTTTTATCACTCTGCCTGTCATTAAATGAATATTTAATGCCCAGTTGCATTATCCGTAATTGTGGGACTACGGCCGAAGGTTGAATTGTGGATCAATTTAGGCGATAACAACTCCATTTAACTAATTGGACCCTTGACAGTCACTTGAAGCTTCGTCAATTGAGCGTATTTTCACAGCTTTTGTATTGTCTGTCGTTGACTTTTGTACACTTTTATTGAATTAATTCATTGGTAGATGGTTCGCCAACTAATTTGACAGTTTTTAAACTCTGATAAATGTTTTTGTTGTTGGTGGAAATGTAGTGCAGCAATCAAGTTACTGGTTAGAAGTTGAACTGGGGGCAAAGATGTGCTGTTTATACAAAAGTTTAATTGGTTTATTTATTATTCATTTAATAAAGTCTGCTCAAACGGAGATACAAAAGACTCGGGAATATAAAACCAAACTTGACCTTTGCTTTCGGCTAGACGCAATTTAAATTGCAGTTGAGAAAATGTTGTTGTTCCTGTCATTAAGCGAGTTATCAAGCATTAAATGACATCTAATTGTGGACAATAGGGTGAGTCCCAAAGATGGCAGGCAGACACGGAGGAATACACAAAAAATAACTTCCAACTAGGAGTAAGAGAACAGGAGGAGTTTCTGGGGAGTAGCACGTTTCCAAGAATTTGCCAAACAATACACAAAGTATACACACGAGGCATCTAGCGGAATCATCGTCGTCGTCTGCCCACCATCCTCATCCCGCTCCGCGATACGTGAGCAGGGTGGTGGGCATTCAAACGTGCCTCTACTTATCGATTTTTATTTCATTTTTATCCGCTCGAAGAGGAGCCGGCCAGCAGGAGCCACATCCCTGTCCGCTGCCACTTTTGTCACTTTATCCTCCTGTACACAGAAAACAAAAAAGCGACTTTAGAAATGTATTTAGATTTATGTGGAAGAGTCCTTTTGATAATAACCAACAGGTAAATAGACTAGGATACCCTTATAAACTGTTTTACTTGCAAGTCCTTCGTTCTGTTTTCTCGTAAAGAGTAACCAAGCAGACCTTGAACTGGAAATCGTCCTTTAAAATTGTAAAAGCAAGCATTGTTATGCCCTTTTCTCATTGTGTATAAACAGTATGCCTTGTTCTTTTTCCCATCCTGTCCTGCGAGAGCATTGTTTTTCCTTCCTTCTGTGCACAAATATTTTTTTATGCTTCTACTTATAAACGCGTGCGACCAGAGGAGGAGGGGAGGTAAGGAGCTTGGAGTGCTGAGGATGCCGAGTCCGTAGTCGGCGACATATCGCCATAACACCATCAACAGTTCATACGGCACAGCAAAGGCGAGTAGTCCTCAACCTCCATTTGGATCACTTCCCTCCTAGCTGTTGTTGTTATTGCTGTTTTCTCTGCTGCTGCTGTTGCTGGTGATGATGATGATGGGGATGATGATGTTGCTCCTGCAGTCGTTTACTCGGCTCCTTTTTCTGAGTCCGATTCGCGCGCACGGCTGCCATTGTTACAAAATGTGACAATAGAACGAGCCGAGAGGCAGATGCGAGAACCAGGAGCAGGGAAAAAAACAGTAGGAGAAGTAGGAGCGAAATCAGACATCCACAAGCAGAATCAGCAGCAACAATGCAGCAACAATAGATTTGAAGACCGATTGGTTTTATACCCTTGTATTGATGAAAGAAAAACAAGAGGCTAAAACTAATATCTCACGAAATAATTGCTTGGAATGGAGTATCGTTTGGCTTCGGATATTTAACATCTTTCAGAAGATTGTAAGTGTTGACAAAACTAATAATTGTTAAGAAAATCCAAACAAGATTTCTCAATTAGTTTTGAGAAACCCTAAGCTGATTGATCATCAATGAAGTTGCAAAGGTTAATCTCTGAGAAAGAACATTTCTTATAAATAGTAATGTGATCCTGATATTTATGCAGTTCAGACCACTAACAACAGAACCTTTTTCTGCCCTGCAATTACTTTTATTAATCATCATCTTCGGGTTAGTCTAGAGTGCAAAATTTCTATGCGATTAAAAAGAAAGCCCCGCTGTGCAAGACTTCTAACTGAAGGCATAATGTCCTCCAAAAAGGGTAAAATAAGAAGACCAAGAATCGCTAAAGAGTCGCAGGATGGCGGCGCCGCTTGCAGCAGCTCCTACTTAGCAATTGTTGTTGTGGAAGGGAAAGGAGTGGAATGGAATGGCACGGCAAGAGAGGGGTGGCCAAGGTGGAAAGAAGTCGCCATGCTGAGGTCATGCCAGTCAACCGAATAAATGAAACAACAAAGACTGAGATACAGACACAAGCACACACTTACCGCCACATAAAATATGCGAAAGCATAAGGCTCCCCGCTCCAGTTCCTCCCAGAGCAGAGGAGGTCTCTCCAAAGTGTCCTACGATGCGAGGAGTCAGAGTCGGAGTCCCAAACCCAGACTCATAGTCGCAGTCTGAGCTCTCGCATATAAATATACATTTTTTTTTTTGTGTTCGCCATAGCTCGGTAAAATGGAATTTACTGGAGCGAAAAAAATTGTATGCTGCTTGGGGATGGACTGGATGCTGAGTGCTCGGATCTGGTTGGTAACTCTGCTGGGTTATAATGTGGATAAATCCCATTAACGCATGATTTGGCAAAAAGTTTGTCAATGCGATTGTTTTTTCCTGGGAATTTCTTGTTTCTTGTTAGTGATTTATGCTTGACTAAATCGGATTATGTGTGCTAAATACTCGCCAATTATACATATTTATTGATTGGCTAAAATATCCTATAAATATTACCATAAAGTGCAATAATAGATGATGAAGTTTTAACATTTTCCTGCTTTGGTTTCTGTGATTTATTAAAGGCCTTTAAAATATAAATTCTATATATATTTTCTGGCTTTATAAAAGTGATATAAAGTGATATACATATAATCTGAAGACCCAATAAGAGGATTTAGTAAACATAGTACCTTGATATTTTGTCTGTAACGGCTGTCCCTGCTGTTTTACACATTTTAATCAATTAAATCTTGTTCTTTGCTGGTTGCAAAGGCAGCTTAACAACTCGAATTACCTCCAAGGCGTACTAGAAAATATTTTCTTGAACGAATCGGTAGGGAGGTTGGGGGGTCATGCCACTACACTTGCACAGAGGGAAAACAGCAAAAACACTTTGCCACTACCTTTCAGTTTACGCTTTTTTTTGCAGCTGCCTTCCTCCACTCCGTTTTTCTTGTACTTGTGCTGCAGTTACGTCTGTCGTTCAAAGCGACTAAAATTTTACTGACTTTGACAAGCTGCCTCCTGGCCTGACCCCATCCTTAGCATCACCCCCGTCCTATACAGAACCCTCCTAGTGTATGTGCAGTCAGTCAGAACTGTGCCTTGTAAATAGGATTCATCTCGCGACGAGTCGCGACCAACAGCCGCTTGCCTCTGCCCCGGCACGAAATGCAAAATATTACGCGGCTCTGCTTCAGAATCTAGATGCACTGAAACTAAAATGTAGTCTCACATGTATCACATAAGATGCATCGTAGATAATAATTTTAGATTATAAACAAGGATAAGTTCTTTCCTTTTTATTAGAAATCACTTCAAAAGAACTTCTAAAGAAGAATCTTAAACATTCATCTAAAAGTTTTCCTCTCACACTCTTTTCTTAATTGGCTAAAATAATTATTTGTTCGCTTAGCTATTCTCCATGTGTAGTTCTCCTTCAAAGGCGTCCTTAGACCGTTGATATTGCTGTTGCCATTCCTGGTGCCTCTGTTTTGCGCCCAGACACTCAAGTAAATGGCCGTCAGGCAGCCAGGGAGTCCTCCCAAAACCCCAGCCCCATTTTTCCACCCAGCTTCCACAGTTTCCATCTATCTATCTATCCAGCATCCATCCATGCATCCATACCGACCATTTTCGCCATGTCAGGCGGCACCCAAAAGTGCGCTCATCTGTGGTTCGCCTGGCAAAAAGTTTGGCGTATCTTTCTGTGTGTCTGCTGCGTTTCTGTGTTGGTGTGTATCTGTGTGTCTGCTTGTCAATTTATCCTTTAGTTTCTCTTTCAATTTTTTTTTCGTTTGCCCGCCACCCACTTGCCACCCAGCCATCTGCCTGTTAGTTGCGTTTGTGGTTTGCCTTTGTGTGAAATTACCAAGGCTCTGGCATCTCGCTTCCTCCGCCTGCTAACTGTTTAATTAAAGACTGTGCAAAAAGGGAGTTGTCGTGTCAAAGATATCGCCGGTTGCCCATCGAAGCCGTCGTTATAATACACCCCTTGGATGTTGTAAACAAACTTATTATACTTTAATTGGGGTCTATGCTACCTTATAATTTAATTATTTTTAATGCATAAAGCTAAAAGGGTATAAAGGAAAAAGTATCACGAAAAGTATCTTATTTAAATAATATATATATATCAAAATAACTTTTTAAGTTAGCCTCCGAAAGTCCTTTGCAATATTTATAGACCTAATTAGTGTTAACTTTTTTCTAATAATCAACCGGAAGTAACTCTTAGCAATATAATCAGGACTGTTATAGGTTTATCCTTTTCATTATAAGATACATTTATGTTTATTTAATTACATAATTGAAATGAAAATGCTGCGACAAAAGCGTCAAAGGCAAGTCAAGCTGAACAGGGGATTATCCGCGATTCCGCCATTCAGTTGTGGGGCTGAGCAGCCAGCACATATTCCCATATGTACATACGTACATACAAAAATACATATATAGGATGTGCCTGGCGCTGTTGCTTTTGATTTGGACTTGTGAGCCATATCGGCTCATCCTCCGCTTGCCAATCCTTTGGTGGCAGCAAACAAACATCGCCCTGGCAACTTGGCAACTCTCACACACACAAAAGGCAGGCAGCAGACTCGCATTACTCGATGCCAGGAATATATCACGGCCAACACAATCTTCTCCCAACCTTCTGGCCATCTTGATGAGGATTGAATGGCAACGACTGCTGCCAGCGGGGAGCATTCAGAAGGCAAGGAGTAGAAGGAGGAGCAGGGAGCTTTCGGTTGCTGTATAGGCAGTTGCAAGGGGCGCTTGTTAAATTCTTTTGCATTTAGTTTTGCTGTCGATAATGATGCTGCGTCGGCAGCCGACTTCGAAACACTGCAGCTCCTCCTGCGAAGGCACCTTCCTTTCCCACCTCTAAACCCTTTCAGTTGCCGACAACGAGACGGTGATGTCGATTTTGATGCATGCTTATGTTCGCTTATCCTCCTCCTTGGCAGTCTATACTCTCACGGAGGATATAGCAGATGGATCACGCCTTATGTCAACAGCAATACTAGTTTAGGTAGACATTAGTAATGGTCTGAGGGGTTGTGCATAAATTATTCTATGAATTAATTCCTTGTCACAATTATTAAATTAAATTAGGAAGTCAATATATATCCTGGTAGCACCTACTCAACTGTTGCATAAGGGTATTATCGAACTTAACTTAAAGGCGGGTCGTTAACGTTTGAGTATTATTTTCCCTTTTGCTTCTCATTTCTGGCGCTCTTCAGTTGCATCTGCTGTCTGCCCCCACGAAAACCCTTTTTGGCCCTGTTTTCCCCTCCCTCGCACTTGGCGATTTCCAGCTGTGGCAATATATGCAAATTATTCCTGGGAAGCTGCGAACGAGAAGCTTCGAGAAGGAGGATTTAATACAATTTACTTGGACAAAGTAACGAATTATTGAACCATATGGAATGTTATGGACAAAGGAAATAATTTAATAAATTTAAATGGGTTCTCAAAGCCAGAAAAAGAGCATATCCGGTGGATTAACTCCTTCTAAGCAAACTCGCTCCACACCTTCCCATCAACGCCTCGAGACTTTCTGAAAGCGAGCTCCCAATTGAATTAAATGCCTGTCGAGATTACCCATGCCTTTGGCCAATATTTTGAAAGCTGAAAACTGAAAGCTAAAAGCGGAGCAGTATTCCCTGCTCCTCTAAAAGCCCAAAATTCGAACAAAAGAAGTGTGAGAAAGACACTGAAGAGCCGAAGAAGTGCAAAGAACTCTCGAAATGAAACTGGTTCTGGCCCAAAACCAAATTGTATCTGTCTTCGGCCCGTGTGTCGCTGTGTAAGTGAAGCGAGGAGGGGCACTCAGCTGGTGTTTGAAAATGTGCTAAGTTGCCTCGCTCTTGTATGCACAAAGGGGAACAAAAGTAGGGCCAAGGGGTAGAGTAAACAGCTTTGTGAAATGGCGGACAATTATGGGAGATGCGCTGCTGCTGGTTGGCACTGCTATCTCTGTGAGAGGTACTTGGAGAACCCGAGGACAGTTGCCACTTTGGTCACGTACCAAAAAACGATTGCAGCTCCAGATATGCCCTCATATATACACTCACACACACTTACACTTTGTCTATATCTATATATATATTTGGGTCAACTTTGAGCCCGATTTTGTAAGCAAATATTAATTTCGCCCTTGCGTTTTCGCTTTGTTTCGCTTCCAGGAATATTGTCTCCTCCGGGTCCGTTTCTGACGCCCAGTCCATCGCCATCGATCTCAGCTAGCCCTCGTCTGCAACCATCGCCATCGCTCTCGCCGTTCCCACAGGATGTGGTGCTCGTAGCCGGTGGCAGTCAAGTAAACGCCAACAGCAATCCCCAGGAACACGTAAGTTGATCTCGGGGGGAAGTTTTTAAGATCTCATTATCATTGGGAAATATAATACTTTGGTAGGAGATTTAAGCTAAACTAAAATTAAACTTTATGTTGGTTTTGTTTTCCCTAGGAGCGCAAGGCGGCGACGCCTGGCAGGAGACAGTCCATCCATCAGTTCACCAATGGCAGTCCCAACGCTGGAACCGTCGTCTTCCAGCCGAGCCCCTCACAATCGCCGGCCGCTGCCACGACGGTTATCGGCGTGACCAGTGGTGGCCTCATAGCCACCGCCGCCGGAGGAACTGGAGCCGGAATAGGAGCTGGGAGCAGTTCCGGAGTTGGTGTAGCCCTGCACGGCAATGCCATCGGGAACGAGCTGAATGCCACTCTGGTGGGATCCAATAATATCCAGCTTAACAAGGTAGGTTTTTCAGAGATAACCTAGTTCATTGACTAAATTTATGATTGATATTAACTAAAAAATATTTTAAACTATAATTTGTTTAACTTTCAATTACAGAAGGGCACAAAGCGGGCCACACAGCAGCAGCAGCAGCAGCAACAACAGCAACAGCTGGGTCATCAGATCTTTAGCAGCGCCGTTGCACCCACCTCGATCAGCAGTGCGACTGCGGTGGCAGCCGGCGGAGGAGGCTATGGACAGTTCAATGCCACCGCCATCAGCACACCCACCTCGTTCGCCGCGGCCGGCAGTGTGGTCAGCAGCAGCGCCAAAGGTCCGGCGAAGGGACAGAAGGGACAGCAGCAACAGTTCCAGCACTACCAGAGCAGTAGTCCTCTGATAGCGGACAGTCCCATCCCGAGTCCTAGCGGCACCATTGCAGCGGCTGCGATTAAGCCTCCAACTCCGCAGCCACAACCCATGCAGATGCTACCCCAACAGTTCACTATCTCCCAGCAGCCGCAGCAACAGCAGCAGGCGCAGCAGGTCTTCCAGTTTATTCAGGGACCGCAGGGCCAGCTTATAGCCACCACTCCGCAGCAACAGCAGCCCATCCAGCAGCAGCAGCAACAACAGCAACAGCAGCAATCACAGCCTCTCCAGCAGCAGCAACATCGATTCGTTAGCAATGCCGGAGTCACGGGAATGCCCACCGGCAAGAATGGAAAGGCGCCGCAACAAATTCTGCCCAAGCCGCAGCAGGAGCTCCAGCAGCAGAAGAAGGGCTCGACCGCTGGTGGAGCACAGATCTCGCAGTCGCCACAACAAACTGGCCAGGCCAACAATCCCACCCAACAACAACAACAGCAGCAGATCCTGTTACCTGCCACCACTAGCCAGCCACAGCAGTTGCTCCTTAACCAGATGCCCGTGCTGGTACAGCAGAATCCGCAGGGCGTGCAGCTGATCCTGCGTCCGCCCACGCCTCAGCTAACGACCACGCCCTCTCTGGTCATCCAGCAGAATGCCCGGGGACAACCACAACTGCAGACGCAGCCTGCGCAGCAGCAACTGTTGCGGATAGTGGGCACCAATGGAGCGACCATGCAGCTGGCTGCCGCGCCCACCTTCATAGTGTCTTCGCAGGCGAACCTTATCCAGCAGACGGCGGCAGGTCAGTTCCAAAGCGCCATCAAGCCTGGCACGCAGATAACGGGTCTGCATGCGGCACTAGCACAGGCCCAAGCCCAGGCGCAGGCGCCACGATCTCAGCAGTTTGCCACGACAGCCACATTGAACACACAGCTTCTTGGCCAAGGTATGGCCCTGCAGAATCTGCAATTGGCAACGGCCCAAATCCAAATGCCCAATGGCCTCACCGCCATCTCTCAATTGCCAGCTCACCTGCAACAGAGTTTGGGTGGAGCCACCATTAATCTAAATCAACTGAATGGGGCACACATACAGCAGATAACCAACGCCTTCCAGACACCGCAGGCTCCAGGAACCAACAACGGCGGATCTGCCAACACGACGGAGCTATTCACCCAATCCTCGCCAGCACATGTGCCGCTGGCTGTCACCCCGGAGCCATTGCGACAGCCAACGCCGGTGCCCATGATGCAGCAGCAACAGCAGGCAGCAATGGCCACCATCCAGTTGCAGCAGCAGCAACAACAACAACAGCAGGCGCAGATCCAGCAGCTGCAGCATCAATTACAGCAAACACAATCCCAGGTGCAGCAGGCCCAACAATCTGTCCAGGCGACAACTGTCCCAGAGCCTAAGAAGAAGCCACGACCCCGCAAAAAGAAGCAGGTGCCAGCAGCAGTTCCAATTCCTGCAGTAGCCACCACTCCGACAGTTGTGCCCGTTGAAGTGAGACCACCGACGCCCCAGAAAATAGCCATCGCAGTCACTCCCACACCGCCTCAAACTTTGCGGCCGAAGTCACCATCGCCACCGCCCACCACCATCCAGCGAAGTAGCAACGGAAAGTTGGATCTCGGAGATGTGATGAAATTTTGTGGAATTACTGGCGATGATGACGACGATGAGGATTATGGGATGGGCCTAGACACAGGGCTAGCATCAGAACCAGAGCCAGCGCAGGTCCAGGCGACTCCAAGCGGAGGATCGACGGCAGGCAGCAGCGGCGACATCATGATCTCCATACCGAACCAAAACGGCAGCGATGGTCTGCCCTTCACCCTGACCATTCCCGCTCCACAGCCCCAAACTTCAACGGGAAATCAAGCGGGAAACGAATCAGCCACCGAAATACCAAATATCCTCATCAAGATCGATCCGAGTGCGGAGGCAGCAGTGCCGCCATTTGGTCTATCCACTCCCCGACTGCCCACGGCAGAGGAAATCCAGAAACAGGCGCAGCAACATTTGGCGCAACAGGCGGCAGCTGCTGCTGCAGCGGCTAAGGCTACCACTGCCACACCAACCATAAATATCAGCTTACCCAGCATGACGCTGCAACCGCAGTTAACACCGTCACCCATGGTCACACCAACTCCTGCACTCACGTCCAATCAGGTGTCCACTACGGCGACTGTAAAGCCTAGAAGGAAACCCGCCGTTCGGAGGAACGCCAAGAAACCGGAGGTAACCAGTAGCGGCAGCACCATGATCTCTTCGAGCAGTGGCACTACCACCACGATCAGCAGTAGCACCAGCACCATTCTGAACAACAGCCAACCCACCACAGTAAACACCATCACGCTGACCACACCTTCTCCAGTGACCAGCAGCAGCAATCCCACCCTCATGCTGACACACGGTACCCCGACGGCAGTGCCTAGTCAGATTGGCAACATCCAGATCTCGCAGGTGCATAATCATCACCAGTCCGCATTGCCGATAAGCAGTGCGGTGGAAAACAAGATCCAGATAATGCCGATTCTGCCACCGGGAGCTACGGTGATGGGTGGGACACCAGGAACTGGAAGTCATGCGCCCGCCACCCAATCAACCCAGTTGGTCTTCCAGCCAACGGTTCCTTCGGTGGCGCCTACGATTAGTACAGAATCTACTGGCTTTAAACTATCCAGCGATGGTCGGCAGATGCAACTGGTGGCCATACCACAGGCCACACCTCCCCCGGCAACAGCAAGTGCAGCCCAACCACCGGTGTCCACACCAACGCCTGCATTAACCGCCGGAGGAGCTACGATTCTGCCGCCACAATTAACTGGAATGCCCGCCAATGTATCGGTTTCAGTGGGATCTCCTGCCTCGGCTGCTGCTCTGGTGCCTCAACTTACTGGAAGTCTAACGCTGACAGTGTCGGATCAATGCGAGCGGTTGATTCTGCGACATGATCCCAACAATCCCCAGGACCATCAATCGCAGCTCATTCTTCAGGCTCTTCTTAAAGGCGCCCTTCCTAATGTAACCATCATTAATGAGCCGACGCGCGTGGATCCTAACAAGCAGCCAACTCCGATGTTGCAGCCACAACAGCAGGTCCTCCAAATCCCACAGCAACTGGCTCCGCCACAGCCCATCCTGCAGCAACAGTCTCAACCCAAGGTTTCAACAGCTCCCAAAATAGAAGTTAAAGGTAAGTAATCTTAAGCCATATTTAGAATTAGAAAGTGAAGCAAGGATTCCCAGTTTTTACAAGTCACCTTAGAAAAGTGTGTCAAATTAGTTTAATTAAGCTAACAGTTCTATGTTACCTTTTTCAGTGACTAACAACAGAAAGCTGTCAGGTCAGGGAGCACATCCTGCGAGCAGTATGCTAGGAATGACTAGTACTACAACGACCATGTCTACTATGAAGCCACCGGCCACGCTGCCCGCCAAGCCAAACGAAGTGGTATCTTTCCCGCCGCTACCGCTAAACTCACAGGTTCTTATTCAGCAGCAGCCGTTGATTCCGGCCCAGTTGCAGCCACAATTACAACCAGTAACTGTGCCCGTGACTCTGCCCACTCAACCTGCAAGCATTACCGTTCCAATACCCTCTCCGGCGCCTCCTCCACAATTGGCCAACAGCGGACAGCAGAGGTACATTGCCCTGCCGCCCATCGATCCCACCACTCAGCAGTTGTTCTGCCTGAACAGCGTGACCAACCAGATAACCGCGATGAGTGCGGGTCAGACGGCAGCTTCGATTGGACCCACGGAGCGGCTGCTCATTGCTCCGGCCGGGATCAATGCCCAACAGCTGGCCCAATGTCTACAGTTGGGACAACTCCATTTTAATGATGTGAACCCACTGCCCGCTCAGCAGCAACAGCAACAGTTGACGACAAATGGTGCCCCATCTTCGATGACACTTTCTATGCCACTGCGTCCTCAGCCACCGCAGCAGCAGATTGTGCATCCCATCCAACCAATTACCAACGGATTAGCCATCACCACAACGGCCACCAGCACGTTAACCACTACCACTAGCACAACCTCACTAACCACGGTGACCAAGCAGGTGGCCAATGTGGCGCCGATAATAGATCAAAGCAAAGCGAAACTGGAGCCAGCTAAGGCAGCTACCAGTGGAACTGCCGGTGGAGCTGTGGCCAAGAAGAAGCCGGTGAGAAAACCGAAGGCCACGCCAACCAATGCCTCAGAGTTGGCCAATCTCAAGAACGCCAGCGTAGTTAAACCGATGCCAAAGTTGGATCCCCTCTCGCAGAAGCCCAACAATAATCCGGTGCAGATTGTGCAACCAAATGTCGCCAGTGGCAAGCAGATGATTGTGGTGGGCAGCTCAAGTTGCACAACAACCACCACGACTACAATGAGCGCCAGCATCCAGCCCTTTCAAACTACGAGTGGCACCAAATTGGTGGGCGTTACGGTGCCCATGCAGCAGCAACAACCCACAGGCACGGCTGCGATATTGCAACAGCAGCAGCAACAGAGGACGAGCTTCAGCTTGACCACCACAGTGGCTACACCTGCCCCGATGCCGTCTCCTACAGTAGCTTCTGGAGTCAGCCAACTCCAATTGCAACAACTGCCACCCCAGCAACTGCAGCAGCAGCTGCAGCCGCAACAACAGCCACAGTTGCAGGCTACCAAGCAGCAACAGCCGCAACCAAACACTGTCTCCCGGGTGCAGACGATCCAACTTACACCGCAGATGCAACAGATTTTCAAGCAGGTCCAAATGCAGATTCAGTTCCTCACGATAAAGTTGCAAAATAAAACGACTTTCCTGCCGGTTTCACCGGAAATTGATCCGGCGACCATTGCAGCATACAACAAGCCGATGACTGATGCTGAGATAAATCTGGCACTGCAGCGACTCTTTGCAGAGCAGCACCGGATTCTGGCCTCCGGAAAGGAGGTACCCACTCCGGAGGGTATGTTGCCAACAGCAAATGGAAGCGGAGGCTTTAGCCTGATGGCACAACCAGTTCAACAACAGCAACAGCAGCCACAGTTGCAGTCTACGGTTCCTGAGCCACTGAAGACCATCGTGCCCGCCAATGTGGTTCAACCCAACAACCACTCATCCACCACAGCGGCAGGATCAGTCACCGGTGGTGCCGCAAGTGCTCCCAATGCCCAGCAGAATGTAACCCAGAGGATACACATATATCCCATGCAACACCAACAGCAGCAGCAACAGGCAGCCAACAAGCAAAAGCAGGCGCAACCAAAACCGCAGCAGGAGCAACAATCGCAACTCCAAATAAAAGCGAAAGAGCCGGCCAACAGGAATAAAGCCAATAACCAACAGTTGCAGCCAAACCAGCAGCAAATGCAGCAACATCCACCCAACGGAAGCATCAATATGTTACCGCAAAAAGTAAATATGCTGCCAGTTGTCCAGCAGCAACAACAGCAACAGCAGCCGCAACACCAAACATTGCTTAACAAAAGCGGACCACCACCTCTGATCTTCGCCAGTTCCACAAATCTGTTGAACAACAGCAACAGTAACAACACTCTCACTAGTAATCCTGTGATGCAAGTGAACAACATGTTGCCCCTGCCACCATTACAGCCCCAACAGCAACCGCAGCCGCAAATGCAGCAGCAACCAACACCAAGCCTGCCACCAGTTCCTGCACTGGGAGTTGGAGTAGGAGTGCCGCAAGGACCAATAGGAAATCTGGTCCCATCACTGCCAAGCATACCACTTTACATGCCGAACAAAATGGACGAAATGCCAACGCAGAAACCCAAAATTGCACGCCTCTCCTTGTGAGTAGTTGGTTGAACAATGCCGATTTCAAGAAAAGCGGCCAACTGGATTGCAGATATAGCAATGCACTATTGACCTACTTACTAACTCTTGTTCTTTTCGCAGATTCGTGCGTCAACTGGAGGTCGACCAGGAGAGTTGTCTGAAGCCCGACTACGTAAAGCCCTTCCGCACTAAGGATGAAGCGGTGAAAAGGCTGATCAGGTAAGGCGCTCTTTGATATATTGATCGATGAACTTTTTGCTAAGAAGTTTTACTTTTGTAGGTACCATTGCATGCACGAAAACGATGTGGAGTTACCCTCCGATGAAGATGAGGAGTTTGAGTCCACAGCTCTGGGATTCCAGGACAAGTTCCGACAGCTAAATGGAAAGTTCCAGGAAATACTAATGCAGGAATCAACGGTAAGAACACTTATAAAGTTATTCAAAAGCATGACCTCTTAATAATCATAAATTTATAGTTACCTCATCGCACTTCGGAGATACTGCAAATGCAACAGCTGATGATCGACGACCTTAAAGGCGAGATCAACGACATTCGCACTGCTGAGAAGGAGTTGGAGCAGCAGCTAAAGGAGGAACAGAGCAGCGAGAAGCCATCGGTAGACAGTGATCATCAGTCAGAGAGCAAAGTTAAAGAGGAGATTAAACAAGAACCGATTGATAAGTCAGGTCAACATGACAGGATTGTGGACCAATTTGATCTACTGAAAAATAGTGGTGATGTCAACAAAGCGTTTAGCAAGTCCCAACCACAGCAGTCTGCTACAGTGAAGCAAGAAGAAAACAACGAAGCTGGCGGGCTTTCGGTAAATGGATCTGTGAAAAGTGAAGGAAGTGAAGAATCTACAAAATACATCAAGAAGGACTACGATAATTTCGATATCGAGTCTGAGCTAACCACCAGCTTTATCATGAAAAAGGTGGAGACCAAAACGTCTTTGGCCAAGAGCGCTGAGAATCGTTATCAGGAAAGAAATTTGTTGGACCAACAGCAACAGCAACATATCAAAGGCAATGGAGTTGATCCAGTGGATCAGGATGATGGCTGGTACTGCCTGCAAAAGGAGCTCAATCTAATGAATAATGATCCCATGCAGCAGCCGCAGCAACAGCTAAATGGAAACCAGCAGCATTTGCCCATCAATCGTCAGCCGGCGCAACAGCAGCCAACCCATTTCCTGGATAACTCTAGTTCTAACAATATGATGAACAATAGCAACCACATGTCGGATCTGTTTCCTAATGGATGCATTGACAAGAGCAACCAAAGTACCACCAGCAGCAGCAACAGTAGTTGCGTTAGTGAAAACCATGCTGGCTCTAATCCTGTCAAGACTGTCTCCTCGTGCAGCGGTCAGCGCGAACAGCCTGTGGTCATAGATGCTGAACAGCAAAACGAGCACCCAGCCATCAGTGAGTTCTTCAGCAGCGATTCGGATGTACAGAAGTCTGTGGAGACGCGACTGGAGGCCATGTTCGGGGAGTCGCCTGTGCACCTAGATGTAAAAAGCAGCAACGATGCCCACGACATTGAGTCCAACCTGGATGTGATATTTGGGGATTCAAAGTCTCCGGCTCCCAATCACAAAAGTAAGATGAACATGTGGGTGCCAGATGCCACATTTATGCAGCAAGCGCCGCAGCAACAGGCGCCGCAACAGCAACAGCAATATGGAGGATCGCAGCAATCATCACAGCAGCAACATCACATTGAACTGAACTGCAACAATAATCCACGATGGATGCAGAGCATGGAGGCGCACTACAGTGACTTTCTCTCTAGTGGGACGAGCAACAGCGAGATGGTGAATGGAGGAGAATCGCGAAAACGGAGCTGGGATAGCCAACTGATGGGATCCGGAAGCGATATGGAAGATGACAACAGCAGCAAGCGTCTGTGCACAGCTTCTTCGTCTTCCTCTTCATCGCCCATGTCGTCGCAGCAGCAGGTGCCTCAGCATGGTCTCTTGGACTCGGACATGCTACCCGCTGGATTCCCCCAGATGTTGATGGAGCAGCAGCAGCATCAGCAACAACAACAGGTACAGCAGCAACACAACTTTGCCTATGCCAACATAATGGATCAGCAGCAGCAACAACAGCATCAGCAGCAACACTTCCAGCACAACCTGCAGCAACAGATACAACAGCAGCAGCAGATGCATGTCAACCATATGGGCGGCACAGCAGTGGTGGCTGGTGGAGAGTACGATGACGACATCAGTCGTCATGTCGCCAGTGCCATTGATAGCATCCTTAATCTGCAAAACAGCGGCGACTCGCTACAGTTCTCCCTCGGCTCGATTCTTGGTGACAGTATGTTAGATGATCAGCGGCAGGCAGGCGGCAATCTGCCAAGCTGCCAGCAGGAGCAGGTGATCCAACGTCGCCGCCAACTGGGAGAGGAGATGAACGACTGCCTTATCAGTGGCGGTGGTTCCACGGTTAGCGGCGTGGCGGACAACAGTAGTAATATACTGCTTGAACACCACCATCAACAGCATCAGATGATGCAGAACCATCAGCAACAGCCACATATGCAACATCATCACCACCAGAACATGACGCAGCCCCAGGCACAGCATTTGGGGCAGCTAAATGACTTTAGCTGCGTGGCCGGCGGTTTGGACGATCCGGTGAAGTCGATAATGACCTCCTGACTTGGAGCTCCAACATCCGCACAGGAAAATGGATCCAACAGTCTGATTCTAGAGTTTAATGCCACCACCTTGTGAAAAACGATTGATCATAATGACTTCCTGATTGTATAGATACCCTTCTTAGTTGTCTTTGATTATTGTTTTGCCCCCAGTACAACCTTTAATTAGACCTAAGTTGAGACCGTAGCATAAATTGTTTTTTCTTATTGTTTGTATTGTTTAGTCCAATGTTTTGTACAATATTTAAACAACCTTCAAATTACCAATTACTTTATGCAAGGGGAAAGGAGAAAGAAAGAAGGGTGAAAGTGAAGGCATCAATAATGTGACAGAGCCCCAATAAAGCCAAGAAAGCAATTGACGTGGTGAATTGAAAACTAAACGACGAATAGCATCAAATGCTTCTCACAGAGGTACACTAAATGGAACGTAATATAATAAATTATTTAGCTACAGTAACTAAGAGAAAGCCCCTAGACAATTTATTCAATTGAAACCAAGCAAAGTACGTAAAGAAAAGGGATTGATGAGAAGAAGAAAAACACGTAAAAAGAAAAGGGAGATGAAGACAAATTGGTTGTATAATTCATAATTAAGTTACTTGAAGCAATTCTGAGAAACAATTAAAATCACGTTGCCAATTTTGTTGTCGTTGGAATATCAGGCAGAGCAATTTATCCGCATCCAATCGATTTTTAGAAGCCCATATAAATAGTATATATTTATTTACGCATTACGTTGCGAAAGAGTTTTGTAAATAATTAGAGCATGCAGCAGTTTCAGTCGCGCCCCAGGGAACTGTCCAACAAGATTATAAATATATATAGCTAAGCATTTTTAAGAAGGATATATCATTTAAAGCGCTTCACGTACGACTGCTTCTGATATTACAGACAAACAAACCAACCAACCAACCAACCAACTTATCGACGTGCTCAATTCGAGAGTAAAGAATATTTCGGCATAGCTACGGGTGTCATTGGAAAGCAAATGCAAAGATCTTAGGGATTAACAAGTACCAACTATGGCAAACTACGAAGCAAACCAAAAGCAGTTCAAAAATCACAATTTTAGCCAATTTAGTTTAAACATTTATAAATTATTGAATCTAATGTAATATCTTATACACTTAAACCGATCGATTGAAACGATTAGCGAAGAATATTGAGATGAGGATCCACAGGAAAACAAATAACAAAACAATTTAACGAATCGTATCAATTGTATCTTGATCTTGCGACAAATCTGACTTGTGATTTGTGCCACATTTTAAATATAGATGTCTGATTAGCTTGTAAACATAAATAATAAATACGATTAAAGTCTATACAAAAACCCACACACTCAGTAAGCCACTACGAAGTTTATCAAAAAAAAAAAAAAAAACAAATCGCGTGTCGCGAAAGCAATTGTAAATGTTTGGCGTGGGATGTTCGGGTGGCACGCATCAATTACATACCAATTTCAATACTAACTACTACTTTAATACCACCACTAACACACCTACTACGATACGTACTACCATGGAGACGGAATGCTTGTATTACGGTGTAGTCTGTAAGGGAACTTCAAGAGGTACCATATTTTAAGATGTGCTTCGTTTATTCAGGCCACCCATCCATGACCCCTTAACCTGAACCTGAACCATAACCTCCGTAACCCATCATCCATCACCCTTCCTCAAGACAAACTCTCCCACCTGTCCAGCGTCCCGGCTGAGTTGCATGATCTTGTATTTCTATTTTGAAACTTTCTAGTTATTATTCAAAGACAAATAACTTTCGTGTAAAAATGTATATGTAATAGCATAATTTAAGTTGGCAACCCAAAACTGAATAAATTTAAATTTAATTGATAGATTATTAACGCGAATTGTTTTAAGTTGTATTTAGAACAAAATCCATAACCATAACTCAAATCGATCGCCCCTCCCGCATACGCCACTCCGCAACAACAAAAACAAAAACCACAACAAAGAGCATGGTCGTCATTTGAATTGTTCAGCTAAATGTGTCTAAATGTAATTTAACATAAAGAGAAAACTAAAGATTTTTAAAGAAACATTGTGAGTTTTAATTAAACATCATCAACATAGGGAGAGAGAGACAGCAAAGCAAAGAAAACAACTTTAATATTTGATAGTTTATTAAGACCATCCATTCATAGTCGTCATAAACATTAAGTACATAAAACAAAACAGATTCAATATAAAAATCTCACTGAAACGCAACAAAACCGAAAACCCAACTGAAAACTGAAACTAAATAAAAAAGGAAATGCAATCAAAGTTCATGCATTTGCGTTTGTACTGGGTGAAATGTTCTTAGGAAAATAAAGAAAATTCCATACACTTTTAAAAACTATCGCATTTTATTATCGGGTTTGTTTTCAATACCACAGGTTGACAATGGGATCGAAAACGTTCTTGGCATCGCATTTTTTTTGAGATTCGTTTATTTCGTACATTTAAAATTACACACAAATCGGCTTTGTGCTGCGTGCAACTGACTTCCTAATATCATGATGATAACATAAACATAGACAATTAACTACAAGTGAAATTACAAGGTTAAAACCTCATGCTACTGGCTAATAAGACGGGCTAGAATTGGCCCAATATCATGTTCCAGTAGGTGCTTATAGTAGGAAATAAATTATTACAAAATAACATCAGTACAAAGCATATTATAAAACCGATCACTACCGATTTTAAAATGACGTTAAATAGGAAGATGGGATGGATCGATGATGTTATTCCATTCAAAATCGCTGGGGCAAATAATTATGGTGTATTCTATTGGAATAATATATAATTCCATAGCTAACGGATAATTAAGATTGCTGGCCTTGAATATATATATTTGGTTAAAATTTTAAACATTTTTGTATAGCAGTAAACGAAATGTTACCTACTGAACTTTTTGACCCTGCGATTAGAAATGATTCTCATCGATCCATCTTAATGTTAGGCATTGCTTTATTCGATTGGCTAACTGTGCCTAGCCCAGCCCTAAGCTTAGCATAGTATTTGGCATTTGCGCTAAAGTACGAATTCGAGTTAAACGATTGTTGCAGCCTAAATGCGTGGACTTCGTTAGTTTCGCTGGCGCAACTAAGTTGCGCTGTCCTCTATTTGTTTCTCTTAGGCGGTAGTTAAGTCTTGAGCGGATAGACCGGAAGTGGATGGCCCTCCGAGTTGAAGACCCATTGCTCCAGGTCGATTTCCTTACGGTCGTCGCTAAACAGAAGGTAGAAGTACTTGAGGGTCTCACTCATCCAAAAGCTCTCCATCAGATCACGAAGGCGCGTGTTCTGTGTGTTCTTCACATTGCCCATAGATGTGTAGCCTGCATTTACTTTGGCGTGAGTTTCAAACGCCTGGAATATGGTCCATCCCATGTCCTGGTATGTGCGATTGCCAGTTAACGAATAGAAGTAATAAAGACTTTCCACAAATTCTGGGCGCAGCAGGTTGTGGGCATCGTTTGGCTTTACGTAAATGTCCTGATCATCCTTTTCTGTTAGCGCAAAGTAAGAAATCTCTGCTGCCAAATGTGTGGGATTCATCATGTAGGTCTGGTAGCATGTATCCAATAAGTCCCGTGCAAGAATTAGATGAGAGTCCGGCATACCGTTCTGGTGACCCAAAAGCAAAGTGCCAGGCAGATAACACGTGAGGTGGTCCATTTTTGGCTTGAAATCTTTGCCATTGATCAGCTCGCCAATGTAAACCCAGTGCTCGCGTGGCGTACGTCGCATCAGTTGTGTTAGTACTCCATCCACTGCTTGCATATAATCCAGAATGAGACTAAAATAAATAATAAACAGAGGCTGAATAAAATAAACACATAACACTTGGTAATTAGCCAGGTGTTTTTTTCTACAGTTAAACATCTCTGATAAGACGTTTAGAGAGACATTTAATACTTACTTATCGTTATCCTTGCGACCTGTCTGTATCCACTGTTTTAGTAAGTACTCATAGTATGAATCACCGCGTGCACCGAGGGAAATGGTGGCATAGTTTCGGAAAGTTCCTGTGTTGGCGTTGATGAATATGGGTACAAGTCCATGGTTTTTATCCAAATCATGGACCTTTTCGTTTACTTTGTGAGCGACCTAAATAGCGTCAATTGCCTTATAAATACGAGTATGCCTTGTCTTTTACTGAGATATCTACCTGTTCATAAACAGAAATGTTTGTGGACCGACTCAAATCACGAAACTCAAGCTGAATGGTGGTGACTTCACTGGTGGAGCTATCTGGTGACCATTTGGGTGAATGTGCCGAAAGATCACCAAGGTTAACATCCGAATATGGAATATTTGATGGAGATAGGAAGGCGGGCAATAAACGGTTTCCCAATTCCGCTGCCTTAGCTAAAAACATTGTGTCGCCGCTCAAGTGATAGGCAGACAGCAATCCGCCAAGGACTCTTATGGTCACCTCGAAGAGGTTCACATCGCGCTTAGTATCAAAACGCAGTGAGTGCTCTACCCAGTCGCGTGCTTCCTTGAATTCTTTGGTGAAAAGGTATGCGTATTATTGACAAGTGAATATTACGATTTCGTGAGCATAAGGAAAAAGGCAATAAACAATCGACAAAACGCTAACTCACCGTCATCCAGTCCCATGATGTACATAGTGTCCAATGAATCTACAATGGTTAGTCCCAGACCAAACCACTCGTGGGAGTATTGGGAGATGGGTTTCAGGTTGTCATGTCCCCAGGCGTACTTTTTGTAGCCCGCCCAGGAGTGCTTGAAGGCGGTCACCACCGCTGACTGTCGTTCGTTGGTGGCTCCATGGAAGTGCTGACCCTTGGCCAGGATAGGCTTAATCTTTTTAAGGTGCTCTTTGAAGCTGACCCCACCCAGATTCAGTGGACTCTTTATAGCCTGATCGAGCTGCTCACGTTCGCTAAGCGGCTCCGTTGGCTCCTGTGCGACGGGCTCCTCCACATTGTTTAGGATGTCGATTCCTCCCATTTCCTGCTCCCTTTTATTCTCCGGCGGAGGCAAGGCTACTGCCTGCGGTGGTCCTTGGGCAGCCACTGTCTCTGGCAGACGAACCACGTTCTCAGCTGAGTTCGCTTCACCGTAGGCAATATCATTAAACTAAAATTGATAAATGATATCGTTATAAAATTTCACTGGAAGTGTGCCGGTAATAAATCAAAACCCCAATGGGCGTGCTATCTTAATAGGCACTTAGTCAATTAAGCACTTATCAATTATATGGGTTCTTATTTACCTTATCACTAAGAGGCTCCGCCCGGGGTGGTCTTTTATCTTCCAGAGCAGGATCCGCTGCAGTGTCATCGGGGATATTCTTATTAATTCCGGGATGATGGTGCGGATTTGGTTGGGGCATTTGATATGGAGCCACCACGGCCTTCTGGTCCACATCCCTTAGACTGGCGGCCAACAACTGATCGCCACTCAAGCAGAGCAACACCGTCACACAAAATGCAGTTATGCCTAGAATAATGAGATTACGCTGACACCGCGGCAACTGATTCCAAGCCTAAATTGAGGGAAATAGATATGTGCCTGACTTAATCCAAGATTGTGGAGGAGCAAATCTTCCGGTTTCTACACACCCGCCGCAGGCTCTTCCTTCCCCGCTCGTCCACTGAAGTCGGCGATCCCGTCGAGAGCGTTAGCGTTATATGACCACCTTCCTTCATTGCGCCTTCCTATATGGTAAATGAGTGGTAAAGTTCTCTGGGAAATTCCACACATTCGTCTAGAATAAAAATCGATTGCTATGCGCCGCTGCCAGTGAAGGCCTCTCCAACTAGTATGCTTTTTCACCAACTAATCATCTCTTACGTGCTGATGCAATTATTAATATTTAATAAGCTAAGAATATATACTAATTCGGCGCACTCTACGCGAAATAAAAAAATTCTGAAACTTTTTATTTTAGCATTTTTAGACCTTCTGCCGATACAACGACAATAGCGTTATCGATAATTTTTTTTATTAATGGTATTCAGTTAAAAAAGTTTCAAAGAGTGACCACATTCAATTTGGTATATTCTTGAGCATTCGAAAACTAGTACATTTTAAGCGTGCATCTCTGGTCACACACTGCATTTTCACGTCAAAATTTCGGGACGGAAGTCGGTGCGTAAAATCATTGTACATTTAAGTTAGATAATAGCTCTGAAGCTTTAAAAATTACACCTGTAGCCGGATACGAAACCAATAGACCCATAGGAAAGCGAACCACAAGCCGACGATGCTCCGATCCCGACTCATCCAGGCGGCCAGCTCCGCCCAGCGGGCGTTCTCCACCAGCCAGAAAGCGCTGGCGGCTAAGCAAATGACCGTGCGGGATGCACTCAACAGTGCGTTGGATGATGAGTTGGCCCGCGACGACCGGGTCTTCATCCTAGGCGAAGAAGTGGCCCAGTACGATGGTGCCTACAAGGTAAGGCATGGCAGTAAACTTTTCCCGTCCCCTGATTACGTAAACACCAGCCAGGCGATTGCGTTGACAGCTGATGCAGATGATAGGATAGGGGGAGTAGGAAGAACGAGGGGTGATATATGCGTGCTATATGTAACTACTGATAATGATTCCGAATAGGACGGCCCGAATCTAAATGCGTGATCGAAATTGACAAGGTCATGCAGAATGTGTGTGACTGTCTGCTGATAATACTTAATTGCCCCATAAAATCGCGATTTGTTTACCCATATGTGGGCGGATTGAGTGGCGGTAAATAGCAATATGGTTGACAAATGGATTTTGAGATATTCTTATTAATTATATATTTCATAATTACAAGATCTATAACATCTTCAGAGTAAAGGCGTTATCAATTTGTTATGTCTGTAAGGATAAACTGAACTGTTCCGAGCTGTAACAAGGTTTAACAAATACTTGCTTATTTATAAAGACACTTGAGAGATTAAACAGTTGAATAGAAATGTAAAAAATAATTTTATATTTAATTTTTGTTGTAAAGACTTTACTTTTGAAGGGTAATAAGTATATCAGGATTTATAATCATTCTGCATAAAAATATATTTGTTTTTATTCTAATATCTAAATCAATATTTCATTATGCCTTAGGTATCTCGTGGACTGTGGAAAAAGTACGGCGACAAGCGTGTCATTGACACGCCGATCACAGAGATGGGATTCGCTGGCATCGCCGTTGGAGCCGCCATGGCCGGTCTGCGCCCAGTTTGCGAGTTCATGACCTGGAACTTCTCCATGCAGGCTATCGATCACGTGAGTTTCGTCATCTTATTCCTAAAAACCACTTCCCGCACTCCAGCAGTAGGCTAACTACTCATATTATCTCATTGCCAATAAAAAGTAAAACAAAAGACCACGAAAATGAAATCCGAATGCCCCAAAACTCCACTAGCTAACTAATAGACCAATTCAACTGCAAGATCATTCCGCGGCGCTTAATGGGATAATATGGGTGGATTAGCTCCTGCCCTAATAGTAGATCGGACCTCACTAATCCCCACCCATATTATCCGATTACGTTCAGGAAAAGATACTCGATTGCGCCAGGCCGCCAGTGGGGGATCGTCCGCTGCCTTTGAGCCACATTATTGAAAGTCCTCGTTCCACCTGGCTCAACGAAATCAACGACATCCTGCACAGAGATCGAGTGGGCGAGGTGATTGCCCCACCGCTGGACAAAAGCAAGCCTGATAAAATGGAGGCAGCTCGCCTCATAGTCATCCGGCGGCGCAAGATGAAGAAGCACAAGCTTAAGAAGCTGCGCCGCAAAATGAAGTTCGAATGGGCCAAAGTGCGCCAACGTCGCGAAATGCGGAAGGAAAAGGCCTTCCAGGGCAAGCTCATGGCTCAGATCAAGCAGGCAGAGGCTTTTAGTGCGGAACAGCACGTGTCGGAGGTCCTTCGACAGGCCAATGAAACGCCTTTGCCGCGGTTCTGGAAGGGACGCCGCCTACCAGCATTTGTCATTAAGCAAAAACTAGGAATTAAGTAAAGATCGAGGTGGAAGTGAAGCTGAGTGTTAAAAATAAAGTGCGACTTAAAGTATTAATTTGATTTGCTATTAGACAGTTAGTGGGAGCGAGGATTCACTTCAAACAGGTTCTACATACCTTTAAAAACTTCATTATTTTGGCCTCATAAATTTTTTTAAGTTCCCTATTCCCATAAGTTCATTATTAAACAAAGGGTTCCCTTGATAAACGATAAATATTTCCCAAATATAATAGAAATCTCTTATTGCAATCTTCAGATCATAAACTCGGCCGCCAAGACCTTTTACATGTCCGCTGGTGCCGTCAACGTGCCGATTGTGTTCAGAGGACCCAATGGTGCCGCTTCTGGTGTGGCCGCCCAGCACTCCCAGTGCTTCGCCGCCTGGTATGCGCACTGCCCAGGTTTGAAGGTCATCTCGCCCTACGATTCCGAGGATGCCCGAGGCTTGCTGAAGGCTGCTATACGCGATCCCGATCCAGTGGTGTTCCTGGAGAACGAACTGGTCTACGGTACCGCTTTCCCTGTGGCTGACAACGTGGCCGACAAGGACTTCGTCGTGCCTATTGGTAAAGCGAAGATCATGCGACCGGGCAAGGACATCACCCTTGTGGCGCATTCGAAGGCGGTGGAAACATCGCTGCTGGCGGCTGCCGAACTGGCCAAGAAGGGTAGGATTTTGCGTAATTGTAATGATTAGAAAATCAGCTATCGTTTTGTTATATTCTTAACTCAGGCATTGAGGCCGAGGTGATCAACCTGCGCTCTATTCGTCCCTTGGACACGGCGACTATATTCGCCTCTGTTCGGAAGACTCACCATCTTGTCACCGTGGAGAACGGCTGGCCTCAGCACGGTAAGTGATCTTGCTAAGATAAGTAAGATCTTATATTCAGTAAATCTTATATATATCAATATATATTATATAGTTATAATTTTAAGTAAATTGTAATCCAAACAGTACTTTTTATGTTTTCTGTTCGATATTAATAAATTATTTTTATTTCTTAGGCGTCGGAGCTGAGATTTGCGCCCGCATTATGGAAGACCAGACCTTCTTTGAGCTGGACGCCCCTGTCTGGCGCTGTGCCGGCGTAGATGTGCCGATGCCCTATGCTAAGACTTTGGAGGCGCATGCTTTGCCCCGCGTGCAGGATGTAGTGGAGGCGACCCTTAAGGTCCTGGGCGGAAAGGCAGGAAAGGCTGTGGCCGCAGCCAAGTAGGGATACACGGTTAGCCGCACGATCAGTACCCCGAGCTAAATAAATTTACAGTCCTCTTCGAAACGCTGCCTCTGGTCTAACCGAGCTGCCTCCCATAATAGTGCACCGAACTGGAAATTCAATGTTTTGAAAATCAAGCAGCACCGATAACGGGTTTTGTTTCTTTTTCGAACTTTCTAGTTTAATTATTTGGTTATAGAAATCTCTTGTGAAATAAACGAAAACATTTAAATACGCTAAAGCTGTGTAACAAATGTTCTATTTAAGTTAAAGGATGCAGATTTAATTTAAACCCTTCAAATTATAAAGCCGAAACTTAAATTTACTTAGCCATTATTAAGGTTTGAAAGCAGCGCCCTTTTGCAGCTCTGAAATGGTTTTTCAGTACTATTTTTTACCCAAACATTCTCTAACACTGGCCAACACTTACGACAGCAAACTTTTTCCGATATCAAACTAATCGATAACGACAGCATATCGAAGAACGATAATAAAATTAACAATAACAAAAGATATAACAATAAATGCAATGCTCTGGCTGTAATGGCAAATAGTTCCAGCTCAGACGAAAGCTGCAAGGCCCCCGACAACTTCCGCATATCGAGTGCCTCCACAAACGGCGAAGACGAGGAGTCCAGCGATGTTGCAGGATACACAACAAAGCGCAGAACTACGGCGAAGGATCTGCTAAAGGATGCGAGCACCAAAAATGCGGGAGCCACTACTGGAATGGGTGCCCATATGCGGTGCCCCCTGTGCCACAGCTGCAGCTCTAGCCGATTTCACTGTCGCAATTGCGTCAGAAACGGAAACATTACTCACAGTCAGGCGGAAAGGCCCGAAAGGTTTGCTAGTCACCTTATCAGGAAAACACATGTAATCTTAATAGATCTTAAAATATTTCAGTCTAACGGAGAAGCAGCAGCGGTACATCAACCTGCAGGCGGGTCTTAAAACCTTCAGTACGCGCTACGAGCGCCTCATAGAGCAGCACCGCTCCAACGAGGATCGACTGATGGCCATTAAGGCCAAGCGAAAGCAACTGGAGCTCCTACAGCAACTCATCTCAGGAACGGGACAGAGATTGCGTATTCTGGGTGAGCGTCGTGACGAATTGCGTCGTGCCAATGCCGATAAGCGAAAGAATCTACCCAAATACCCTGATAAGGTAAAGATGCTCGAGGACTATGTGTTGGATCGCGTTGAGAAAATAGAAAAACTCAGGGAAACCCACCTAGGGCTCCTGGACAGCATTAAGCAGGCGGCACGACGAAGCATTCAGCAGCTGGTCACATATGTGTTTCCTATAGCCGAGGTAGTCCTCAAGGAGGAGCAACAACGAAGGGCCAGCGTGGAGCGCAGCGAGGAGGCCGAAACCATAGCGGCACTGGCCGATGCCAAAAATACATCATACATACGCGGTAAATGGGTTTTCCACGGCAGCGGGATCAGTGAAGTCCAATACAGAATTGTGGGACCTTCGTTGCCAGCAAATGGCGACTATACCGCCTACCTGGACTGGTTGGCAGACAACAAGGATGATGTGCCCAAGGCCACCGCAAACGAGATTACGCCTAGTCGGTTTGAGGCCTACCGTATTGTAGGCGCTCTTACCTATACGGCACAGCTGACACAGTTGCTCAGCTTTTACCTGAACGTGCGATTGCCGCACAAGATCGCCTACGGAGACTTCTGCCGTAAGCTGCTTAACGAGGAGCAGTTCCGGCGCAAGATCTCGCGCCTCAACTCCAATATCATGTATCTGGCTTATACGCAGCAGGTCAAGTTGCGCGCTCTGATCGAACAGCATACGTTGGAAAACCTACTGGCCATCTTGGACCTGGAGCGTAGCGATCTGGGTCGATTCGGCCATCTGGACGTTACCAATGCACCGCTTATGAAGTCAGTGGATTCCCTACTAATCGGCATCGAAACGGCCACGGAATCGGAGTCCGAGGGTGAGTTGAAGATTTAATACAAAAAATTCATTTAACTATTTAAAAATAATATCTGAAAAATGTAACGATTTTTAGATGAAAACTCCTTGCGCATGGATTGGGAAGCGGTGCCGAGTCTTACTCCTCAGCCGGAGTTGGCAGATCCTAATCTAATGCCGGCAGCCAACCAGCAGTCAACCATTGCATTCGTGCGTATGGCGGCCACTTCGGTGCTGCGGTGGATCAAGTAATCCCAGACCAACCAAACCCTGATCCTCCGGCAATATCATCAACAGACACGTGTGTTATCTTTTACAAATTAGGCTAAGTTATCGTTTCTGTGACAGTGTGTCGGAGTTTCTCGGCAGTCGCTGGTTTTAGCGTTATCTTTGGGTTTACAGAACTAATTTTGTATCAATTCTATATACATATATTTGCCGTGTGTAAAAGAGCGCCTATTAATTTACTTTTATTACATAACTTATTCGTCTTTATTTAATAAAAATGGTTCTCTATAAATAAAAATATATATAAATTTGCTTTGTTAATGTTTGCAAAGTACACTGACTTAGTAGGTAAACGACTCATGAGAAAACAATAATTAAACTGGTGCAAATGATTGGAAGGCAGACACAGCTGCGAATGAAACCTACCTAGAACCAGCTCTAGAATCTTAGATTAGAATCGCAAGGGAACGAGCTGAGTGACCCTAGCTATATGAACTTTGTGGGCAGTTGTTTCGTGGGCGGGTGAGCAGCTCCACTCGTGGTCACCACTTCGCCGGCAGCGCTGGGTTGCGGCAGGCTGGGCTTAACAAATACTTGTGGCAGTGTGTTGGCAGAGGCTCCCACTTGGGCAGCTGACATGGAGACGGATCCGTTAGCCAGCAGGTCGTAGCGCGGCGAGGCGTGGCTCATCGTCGAGAGCACGATGGCAGCAGCCATCGCCTCCTGATTGTAAAAGGCCGTCACTGCAGCTGGAATTGGCTGCTGTGCGACCGGACCCGATTGTCATTGTCGCGAAGGCGTACTTGGGGCAGAGGATCCCATTCCTCCGCTGGCTCCCTTGACGCCACTAGGCGAAAAGGCCGCTTTGATGAGCTGTTTCTCCATCTCCTTTAGATTTGACATGGTCTTCATTATATGCGGATCAGTGAGATCGTACACTGGGCCCAGGGTTCTGGGGTTGTTGTAAATGTACATGTTATTCGCGCTGAAACCCAGGGATCCATTGATCTGCCCCACTGCTCCCAAGGACGATCTTCCTCTATTCTGAGATTTGTTCTTGGGTTTTGGTTGGACTTTCTTTTGGGTCTTCGAGGCAGGAAAAACACCAACGATCTCTACTCCATCTGATTCGCTGCTGCTCTCCCTGCCTACCGGTGTTGTCTGAGCAGTCTTAGCGGTGGAGGTGATGACAGTGGTGGTGGCAGCCAGCTGCTTGGATGTCTGTAGTATTTCGCTGGTGCATTGGTAGTCATCCAGGTTGATCACATGCGGAGAGGGCCGCGCCCCCACAATCACCTTGGCTTGGCCTTCGCTAGAATGCGGACTAGGATTCCCACTGGCGGCCAAGGTGGCGGCCGTAATCAGATTGTAAAAGTTGCTACTACTATTAAGATCAGTTTTTCGGCTAGGAGATGCCAGGTCCAGAACTGTACTGGCAGCTGCCACGGCAGCGGCATTTAGAACAGCTGCCTGGGCCGAGGTGCTTGGCATGGAGAGCAGCGTATCCAGGTGTGGCAGGTGGTTGTTATTATTGCTAATGGCTGGCACACTGACTGCCGCCGTGGCAGCGGGTGCCAGCTGGAATTGCGGATGCTGTAGCAGCTGTGGTTGCTGCGGTATCTGCTTGGCAACCTTTTTCTTCGGCGGTTTGCTGGTTTGTTTGGGCATCTCCTTTAGCTTGCGCTTCAGGCTATTGGAGGAGGCACTTGTAGCTGAGTCCGTGTCGGAGTTTCCTCGAGATCGGATTTCCTCCACTGGCTTCAGGTAGCTGCTTGCATGCGGCATTTGCTCAGGGGCAGATGCAGCAAGTTTCGGTGAAGCGGGAACCGAAATAGTCTTCGGCTTCTCCTTTGCTTTTATTTTAGTGTTCTTGTACCTGGTTATTTCCCGTTGCAGCTCATCCAAACGCATCCAGCCTGGCGGCCACAGTTCCACCACCTTCTTCTTGAGATACCAATTGATGAACTCCTCCAGCGAGTCTTTTCGCTTAGCCAAAACCGCATAGGATGTCCAGCGTGCTTGGTATACATTGTACAGCAGGTGACGCAACTCGCTGGTCCATTGGAACTTCTTGCGCGGCATCTTTGGCGGTAACTCAGAGTTCACGTCCGTAGCTCTGAAATAGATAAACGTAATAACGCGGAAGTTGAAAAGGTCTCTAGTATACTCACGCTTGTTCCGCAAATGTTCGCAGTTCAGTTTCATAGTCAGCGATCGCCTTAGGCATGACCACTGCTACAGCCCAACGCAGCTTATCCAGCATATTGGTGGTCTTATTCTTCTCCTCCTTTGCGCGCACTTGCTTTCCTTTGCGTAGCATGTAGTACTTGGGCAACTGTAGCTGATATTCGATATGCGAAAATACCATATTGCGTTCGTTGCGGTCCGTACATAGCACCGCCTCATACACTCTGGAGAATATTATAAGATTAGTCACTTCTTTCTTGTATAAAAACGGTAAAATCACCTGAGCAATAAAGGAGTGAGCTTGGCATCTAGGTTAAACTTCTTGCCACACAAATCTCTACTCCTAACTGCTTCTTTGAAACTGTTTACTGCGGTCAAAATATCCGCATCCAGCGTAGTGGGCAGCAGAGTGTCGGCAGTACGAAGATCTTAAAGGAAAAAAGATAAGTTTGTAGTTATCAAGAAATTTTAAATAAGATTTTAACTGCCTTGATTTTATACTCGTATCATTAGTTTCCCAATATTAACTCACTTTCCTGTCCTTCTTTGCTTTGCTGAGCGCCCTGCCTGTCTCCTCGACCTTGCTCCGTTGCCGACTCCATGTCGCTGCTGTCGCTGCTGGAAACGTCCGTAGAAATGCATTTTAGCTCGCCGTTCGCGACACCCTTCACAGCTGCCGCGCCGCTCTGCGACTTAAGGAAACTGTCCCGCTTCGCCTTCAACATGTCTTTGACAGTTGTCGTCTTCACCACCTTTTTCAATGCTTGAGCCTGAGCCTGACTCTGAAGCATGGCATGAAACTGTCCGGGTTGCTGAATCTGTGTCTGGGGTTGCCCTTCTTCCGTATCCGAAATCTCCACCGTACTAGGCCGAGGCGAGTTTGAGGACGAGGAGGTAGTGACCGGCTTAATTGGTGGCTTTTTAGCTCCCGCCGATGAATTGGAGCTTGGCTTTCTTTTTTCCGTAACGATGACCTTTGGCCGCTTGGCCGCATGATTGTCCTTGTACTTGCTGGATTTGGCCGTGGCTGCAGAGTCTTCGTCTTCAAGACTCTCGCTTTCAGAGTCGTCCTCGGAATCGCTTTCGTCCTCCTCATCGGAATCGTCCTCGGAGTCGCTTTCCTCTTCCTCTCCATTGTTGTCGTCATCGTTCTCGTCGTCATCGTCGGAAGAAGAAGATGAACTTTCCGAACTAGACGAGACCATGCGCTTGCGCGATCGCTCCGGCATTTTGATGATGGCATCTGTTCGCGTAGTATAGGACTTTTTGGTGAGGTTTTTGAACTCTAAGGCGCCGCAGTTGATGTAGAAGCCGCCTTCCAAAGTTTCCGCCTCCTCCGGGATGATTTCGTCGTACTAAAAAGGAAGTACAGCGGAAAGTTTTAGGTAAATTATGTCTCATTCATTCAAAAATTGCTAGACAAAAAGTAGTATATTAGGTCAAGAATATTAAGTATATATATGTATATATACTCATAAACGTATTCTTACAGCTTCAGTATTGTCGATGAAGGAGTCCGACTCATCGTATCCTATTCCAATATCGCGGTAGTCGTCTTTTTTGCTCTTGCCCCTTCCAGTGGCATAGGAGTTGCCGTATTTGGCCTCCAGCTCCTTGACTATCCTGGCCACATCGTCATCGTTGTCTGCAAAGGGATCAGTGCCGGCGGCACCATTGCAATTCGTAACCTGCTTCAGCTTTTTTGCCTTTTTCTGTGGGATGAAACTCTTTAGAGGGCGATTCAGTTGATGGATTTAATAACATACCTTCTCTAAGTACAAAAGCCGGGAGTAGTTAAACTCGGGATACTTGTTTGAATCTGTCTCGAACAGATCGAGTTTGATACGGATGCACTTGGCAGTCTTGGTCGTGGGTTTGGAATTGTTATTTGATACTGTGGACGGGACATCCGGCTCCAGGAAGTTGCTTCCGAAGCGCGAGAAGCCCACATCGCCCTGGATGATCGAGGTGAGGGTGACGCGCTTGTGCTCGCCCCCCCTTGACATGTCCGGCGGGCAAAGTTACGGATTATCAATAGGAGAGGATTTATTCGAACTAAAAGGGCCTTCCCGCCCTTTTTTTCGAAAGAGCCGCGTGTTCTTCGTCGCGCTCTCTCCCTCTCTCTCGCAGCTAAACAAAAACAACTGAGAAGTCGCTGCTGCTCCTCCTCCTTCTTTTCCTCCTTCTTCTTCTTCTTCTGGGGATGTCTGATTTAGGTTTTCTGCACGTACACCAAGTAACAACAACCACTTAATAACCGTGGCAATTTCACACTTGCCTAGTTGTCCCACAAGTACTGTTTATCAACATAAACAAATAGAGAGGACCTGCGCCGGATTGCACTGCTTTAATCGCCTCCCGATTTGCAGCTGCATCTGCCGACCACGGCCACAAATAATTGTCACTTTTCTGGGGGAAAGAAAAAGTGGAAACTTTTTTGGGGGGTTTCGAATTGATGAGCTCTGCCGGCACGAAAACAACACAATCTTTATCGGCAGGACACCGGGGACTAAACACACTCAATCGACGCTACCAAAAGGGACATTTAAACTATTTGGGCCAAGCGCTTTTCGCACGGCCAAGAGCGCGATTCTTAAATTGTTTCTTATTAAAATCCTCAACGCTACATTCTCTCCGCTCCACCCCTCTCCATGATCCGACCCTGCTTTTGGCTTTCGCAGCCGCGTTGCGCAGCACTGGTCGCGGTTTTCGCAAATTACACAAAGGCGTTCACACTGCGCGCAGCAAAGGTGACACTTGCAGCGCTTTGTTGCAGCAATTACAAAGTTCTTGTTATAGCTGTTCTATAATCAGCATTTAATTTAACGATTCGGAAACAATTCAAATATTAAAGGCTATATCTTATTTTTAAAACATTCGCAATTTACGATCTCACGTTATAAGCTGTTTTAATACAATCTCTTTTAAAACAACTTTATGTTTATTACCAAGTTGTGAGAAGAGACTTACAACAATGTCCTCGATCATATGATTGTAAATTAGTTCTGGCTTTAATATATACAATAATTATTTATTGTTGTTATGTAATCTCTTTTTCTAACTATAAATTAACATGAGTGTTGAAATTCTTGTATTATCAGATATTTTCTTATATATAATAGCTTAAAAGAATTTTACATTAACGGAAAGTGTATAAAACGAAAACTAATTAATTTAAATTTGATATTATTTATTTAAACCCCAACAATCTAAGAAATGATGTATGTACGTATCTGACTGCCAACACTCAGCACTAATTGCAATGCATCCCTGTGCAGCCCGCACTTTCAACATACATTTCAGGTTTGTTTTGACCAAAACGCTCCGTTGTGCAACACTGGCAGAAACAGCTGCTGTGGAGTTGGGGGTCGCTGGTGGGGGCCATTTTTTGTGGCGAGTATTCAGTATTAATTCGTTTGTGGAGCTGTTTATTTCGCTTCGTGGAAAACCAAGTGGTTACCGTTTAATTACCGTAAGTGCAAGTGAGTCGCAGTACGTGAGCTAGGGTGTATAATATCGCCCGTAAAACAAAAAAAAAACATAAACAAAAAGAGTTGCATGCACAGAAATTCGAATTCGGTCGAAACTGCAAGCTGTTATTATAACGGGAATGGCTAGTGCTAGTTATCGGGTGAAAACGATTAGGATTGTGCAATTAACAAAAGTGTGCCGTGCTGCTCTTTTCACAATCCAATCCCCAAGTGGTACACACCAACATAAATACTTATGCTGCCTTTATGCTTGCAGCCCCCACTATAAGGTCTGATATTCACGAGTGCAAGTGACCGACGTCCAAAGAGCAACGCTCGGGTGCAGTGCTCTGACAAAGGCTTCCCGCTTTTAGTGGTCCGGTGACTTTCGCCGGAGAAGTGACTCCATCCCAGGAATCAAGCTAAACAAAAAGCCCCAACCCACTTGTAATAGTGTCATGAGACAATAAGGGAGCATAAAGAAAGAAAGGAAAAGCGAAGAGAAGAGTAAGGCTCCTTTGTCACATCTCTGAAAGAATCTCCGTGGAACATTGGTGAGTAATACCCCCTATTAGTAAATTACGGGGCCTTGTACTTGTAGCTCTAAAACTACAAAGAAAATCGTTGAAATGGAAAACAAGACGTTACCATTATAAGATAAGAACTGGGACTGCTTTCTTTTATCTCAGGTGACGTAGTTCAAGGCAAACACAGTACACAGTTGCTTCCGAGAAATCTGAGGTTGTAAAACATTTTGAATGTTTTTAATTTTTGTA
Source organism: Drosophila eugracilis (assembly GCF_018153835.1). Taxonomy (NCBI): domain Eukaryota; kingdom Metazoa; phylum Arthropoda; class Insecta; order Diptera; family Drosophilidae; genus Drosophila; species Drosophila eugracilis. The sequence goes on from NW_024573499.1 coordinate 185,457, forward strand.
AATGGTTTTAAAAAATATATTATTTTAAGGAGTTCAAAAACAGAAGATTCGTTCTTGTTTTTAGCCTTTGGTTAGGGTTTATTCTATTGGCTATCTCTAACGAAAGGCTTAATAAGACAATGTTCACTCTTCCGAGTGCCTCCTGTGTCACTGGTGAAATGATAAACTGCTCAAGGCATTGAAATTCCCATATCGAAATGGAGTTACGGCAATCGACCTTGAAACATGTGGCCCAAACTGCCTTGCCAACCAAAAATGGTTGTCAAATTTTCTATGAAAATCAATGTTTTTTTCAGCAGCGGGTTTTTCATTTTAAATGGACAGAAGCCGCAAACAAAAATAAAGCGATACAAATAAACAAACAACTCGCAGCAACAAGTGAAAATTTAATTTGCTTTTTAATGCGTCATTATTGCCAATTTATGACATGCTCGAGTTGCTTTTCATCTACGTTTTCGCCGGTTTTTCGCATTCCCAACAGATCCGCTCAGTTCACGATCACGATCGTTATCAGAGAGATAGAATGTTAGCAAATGGCACTTAACCTTTTTTATTTGTTTTCCATTTCTTCTTCAGATTAATTAAATAGTAATCTACATATATGATAGCGCCAATTTCTTTTTATATACTCGAGTATATTTATTTATAAAATAAATATTATTAAACAAACAATTGTATCGATTACATTATGTTTGTAATGCTTAATAACTGAGGCAAGGAAATTCTTAACAATTTAGAGTGCATAGGGGGAAAGCCTATCTCTTGGAAGACATGTTATCAGAAATAATATTACTAAGAAAAATTTGTTATCGTTGATGCATCAACATTCCTATTTCCCCATCTAGTACAAAGAGAACACAACCACCCACTACATATTTGTGGTTCCATTTTTAAAACAATGACGCATCTACGGAAATAAATTACATGAACTATGGCTGACAGTTCAGACTCATTACCTAGAGACGACAACCCATCGATGATAGTTCAACATACATGCATATAAATATATCATTCGATGCTTCATTTGTTTTTCAGTAAGAGATATGACCGAAAGCGTGGAGCTGATGAACAAGTACGGCGAGCCACTGCGCTACGACCGAAATTTTACGGGTCCTCGGCAAAGAGATCGTAGCTGCACTGATGTGCCCTGCCTGCTGCTTTTTGCCCTATTCCTGGCTGGATGGGGATTCATCGCTCATTACGCTATCAAGACTGGGGATCTCAACAAACTTTTGGTGCCCACGGACTCATTCAACCGGAAGTGCGGCATGGACTCCGGGGTGCTAAATAAGGAAAACCTATTCTTTTTTGATTTGAACCAGTGCATTGATCCAATCGTACCCCTGACGGGATGTCCCACTCCCCAGGTATGTAAAAATTAAGCCCTGATTATGATTAAGTCGCTACAATTTTAATTGCTTTATAAAAAACCAATAATGTACCGAGGAAATAATTAGCTTTTAATTTAACTGAAAAATTTATTTTTAAAGGTTTGTGTGGAGACCTGTCCTAGCCAAACGTTCGTCTGGGACACTATGAAGGACAAACTTAGCTTCCCGGAGCTGAAAAGTCGCCTAATCTGTTTGACAGACGAGCACAAGTCGAAAATTAGCAACAAAGGAGACATTGAAGAGGCCATTAAGCAAAACCAATGTGCTCGCTGGTATATCAAGAGTGCTCCATTCCTCAAAAGATGCCTCTTTGAATTCTCCCAAGGCGTATGCGATTACATTCCATCATTCCTTCTACAGGGAGGTAGATCAAGACGAGAGCTGCAGCTGTTGCCAGGGAACACCACCACGGAAGCCCAACTGCAGGCACAGGTTATGGCCCTTAGCATGGCAAAGGCCCAGGCTCTAGTTGTTCCGCAGGAAAATAGCAAACAGACGCCAGTAGATGAGGAACCGATCATCCAGTGCAAACGCAGACTCAACGAGGCTGTCATCAAGGAGAAGATGATGCAGACGGATACGAGACTGGCAAAGCTGGTGGGAAATATGGTGGCCCACTTTTACAACGGCACGCACGACGCTCAGCGTTTGGGTGAGGAGATTGTGGAGGACCTGGTCAACTCCTGGTCTATTGTTTTGGTTGCATGCTTTTGCACGCTAATTGCCTCATTGATTTATATTGCTCTTATGCGATGGCTCTCTGCTCCGATCCTCTGGTTTTCCATCTTCGGTGTGCTTATCGGCCTTCTCGTTGGCATCTATTACACCGTCAATCAATACATATTTTGGGAGAAGACACCCACGGTACCGATTCACGGCTTGAATCTTCAATCGACAGTCAAGAACGTTCTCCAAAATCAGAACACTTGGCTCTACTTGTCTATCTTCGTGGGCCTGTGCTTCGTGGTCATTCTATTGCTTGTGATTGTGCTGAGAAAGCGCATCCGGATAGCGATTGCCCTAACTAAGGAGGGTAGCAAAGCCGTGAGCAGTGTGATAAGTACCGTGTTCTTCCCCATCTTCTCCTGGATACTCTTTATTGCTGCCATTGCGTTTGCCATCGCCGTGGGCTTGTATCTGGGCTCAATTGGAGATCCTTCGTTTAGAATGGTCCGCCAGTTGACAGAAAGTGGAGAAGTGACCACCGAGGATTGCATCTGCGAGGGTCCAGCAATTAACTACACTGTGGGAGGACCCTGCGACCCAAAATTGTTCCAACAACATTGCTCAATACGGCAGACCGGATTTTTCCAGCAATCACAGCGGACAGCCTGTACGAAAACCACCTGCAGCTTTGACTCGATTGATAACCCGACTGAGATAAAGTGGGCCATCTTTTATAACGTCTTTGGATTCCTTTGGCTGAGCTTCTTCATATCCGCCTTCAGCTACATGGTGCTGGCTTCGACGTTCGCCCGTTGGTATTGGACCTTTAAGAAGAGGGATGTACCGTACTTCACCCTTACAAGAGCTTTTTGTCAAACTGCATTCTATCACTTAGGTACCGTAGCCTTCGGGTCCCTGATCCTTGCCATTGTCCGTATGATCCGCCTTGTGCTAGAATACATCCACGAGAAGCTTAAAAAGTACGACAACGCGGTCACACGAGCCATCCTCTGCTGCATGCGTTGCTTCTTTTGGCTGCTGGAGACCTTCCTTAAGTTCCTCAATCGGAATGCATATATCATGTGCGCCATCCACGGCAAGAACTTCTGTTCCAGTGCCGCGGACTCGTTTAACCTCATTATGAGGAATTTCCTGCGTGTAGTGACGCTAGACCAGGTCACGGACTTTTTGTTCTTTCTATCAAAACTGCTGCTAACAGCAGGCGCGGGTGTATCCACCTACTACTTCCTGGTTAATAATCCGACCATTATTCAGCTACATTACAATGCGGTACCCACCACGGTGGTGGTAATTGCCGCATTTCTCATAACGAGCGTGTTCTTTGGTGTCTACTCGACGGCCGTGGATACGCTGTTCCTCTGTTTCCTGGAGGACTGCGAACGAAACGACGGCTCACCGGAGAAGCCCTACTTTATGTCCAAGCAGCTAATGAAGATCCTAGGCAAGAAGAACAACCTTCCGCCGCGTCAGCGTCGCGGGAAGTAAGAGATTTTCACGGGAAACGGCAGTGCAAATTATCAGTTAATTGATATAAAAGATATATATGTATATATATATATATAAATATTTAATCTATCCCGAAATCGAAGGTGTTGTGAGCGATTGCTCAACGAACTGCAATAGGGTTTGCATGAAATGCTGAATTCTTTGCCAGTACTCTTAATCTTTAATCTAAGGTATATAATACGCCAGTATCCATATGAAAAAGATTTTTGAGCGACTAGACGTGCGATCGGATTGGACATGTGATAGGCGCGGACCATAAAGACCAAAAGCAATTTAATACAATTATTTGTAGATACACAAAAGTACATATCTCACATTCATGACATTTAGGTTAATAATAAACTTATAACAGTTTCAATATAATTTCGAATTTAATAAAAATGAATTTCATTGAAGTCATATTTTTATGTTATTTTACTTTTCCCATTCCATTCAGCCATATTAGTAGTTCTTTATACCTTTAATAATCATTTCCAACTTCACATTTTTTAAATTTTATTTTACTTTTTACTCAGCTTGATCGCTCAAACCATTCATCTCAGAAAGTCTGATTTAACAATGGATAGAAAGACAGGAACGGCCACAATAAGGAACTGATGAATATATAAAGATTTGTGACTTTTAAAAGTATATTAAATAAACTCTAAAACTGCCTCAACAGTTGTTTATGTTTATTAAAACCGCATGCGTTGAACCTGACTATGGGCTAATCCTTTCAACTCTCTTAATTGTGGCGACTCCGCTAGCCGAAGCACTTCTTTGATTGCTTTCGACTACAATATAACTCCTTTAAGCACACTATCGCTAATGTTTTGAATGTCATCATCTCCTCCGATCTGATCAAAATCGAATTTATAAGAGAGATTCAAAGCATTTGGGTCGTTTTCTGTATTTAAATCGGGCTCGAGCACCAGTGAGTCCTATAAAAGAAATTAAGTCTTCAAATTAACTGGTATATAAGATTTAAATTATTTATGACGGTATGCGAACGAAAAATTTAAATCATTGGTTTTTATATTTTAAAATACAGTTCTGAATGTGTCGTCTTCGGCAAAATAGTTTATTAAATATTGTTGTTAATACACTTACGTTAATGGTTCTGTCGTTTAGCAGAAGACGTGGCGTATCCAGCTGGAAGCTCTCGGTGGGAGGTACTAGGGCATCCAGGCGACCAGATGGCGAGGTACTGAGGTTAAGAACATTCCGAGACACCTCCATTACCTTCATCACTGCAGCGTTCTTGGCGATTAATGAGCTGTTGTTGTCCGAGGTGCGCGGCATGCGTTCGATGCGAGTACATTCATTTCCGCTCAGAGGTGTAAAGGGATCGGCAAGATTCGTCGGTGAGTTCTGTGGGGAGACCATCGCGGATCCTGATACCGGTGCCTCATCAAAGCCGAAGGAAGCCTGCATTTGCTTCCATTTACTTCCAAGGGAGGAAAGATTTTGTTGAGGCGCCGACTTGGCCTTGGACGTGTTTTTGTGAATAGTTCGTAGCATTTGCATGGGATCGTTGATTTTTGATCTGTTTAAGGTGCCATTAAGGTCATTGCCCGTTGATTGATCAAGGATTTTTGGTTTTCGTGCTGATCGAGGCGGGGCAGGAGCTGAATAGGGGAGATTATTATTTGCAGCAATGATCAATGATCAGTGCATAATAGTTACCCAATAAACTGTTGCTTAACGCATCGAACTGTTTGCCATTGAAGTCGTCCTGGAGTGCTAGACGCACTGGAGCATTGCGTCCTAAGCCACCGGCCAAGTCGATCCTTATCGGAGGAGTGGAAACAAACTTGGAGCTAATAACTGAATCAAAGCGAGGCGTGGCCGGCTGAAGTGTCTGACCCCTAGGCGCCCCGGAAGCACTTCCAATTGCATTACTTTTATCTTTTCTGGACGTCTCATTTAGTTTCTTAAATAAATTGTTGAGCTGAACTTCTGACTGCGTCAGTTCTACGCGGAGCGCCTCCAAATCGGTGGTGACAAACTCATTTGATTTGTTGTAGTGGTCGTTGGCTCCGAGTTGCTCAGAAATTGTGCCACTTACACGATTAAAGGCGTTAACTAGAGCTTCCATCTTGGAGCTACCCAACGGATCAAAAAAATCTGTGGAGAAATTAATACGTTTTGGTTGGGTTTACCAGGACGTTAACCAACAAATCTTACCATCTGTGACAGGATCACAGTCGAATAACAAACGCACGCCGCGCAAGGCCTTCTCTACTGCCTCCTTGCTCTGATTTTGCTCCGCCTGTTTCAACTGAAAATGTTCGATGGCATCCTTAAGGCCACACAGAGATTCCTCCAGGTCTAATTTCCTTTCGGTTGTATGTGTTATCACCCGCTCTACGCCAAGGGCAGCGGCGGCCTCGAATTCATCAAGGAAACCATCATCTAGCAATTGTTCCTCTGGCACTCCCATGTCCACAGACAGATCGGCAGTAAGGCGTCTGATTGTTTGCGTTTTTTGCCGCAGCAGTGTTGTATTCTCTTCCAGATTGAGAACATACACCGAGGCATACTCCTTCATCACGGCATTTTGGCGTGCCATGATCTTGGCACTCACATTCTGTGTTCCAGCCTCCAGACCGAGTGTCTTCTCGCGCTGTTTAATCAGCTCCTGGATCACAAAACCTACGAACTCAAGCAGGAAATTAATAAACCTCATACCACCGGGCATGACCACCAAGTAGGACTTAATGTTGGTCCAGTGCAGCTGGTGCTTCTCGTTCAGATGCTTTAGATACTCCACCGTGCTGGAACGGAAGTTGGCCTCCGATTTCTTATCTGTGATGGGCCAGAAGAATCGGCGCTTGAACTCTGCCGGATCAAGGAGACGGAATAGGTAGTGCATAATGTGTACAAAAGCCACCTGGTTAGGCTTTAAGAACATGTCCCAGGCTAGCAGTTTTCGCAACTCATCTGGCAGAGGATGCACCAAAGCCAATCCTAGCAGCTTTCTGTGTAACTTCTCACTCTGCTCTTTTTCTTCTGCCTTCCATGGTGCAATGATCGTTCGATCCATACTTTTACTTATTTAACTATAATTACTTAAATAACAAAAGAAAATATGGCGGTTTTGTTTCAAGTTTTTTGTTGGTGATATGCAGAGATACCAGGTGATTTAAACGCAAAAATGCAAAAAAAAAAAAATAAATATTTTAAAATAAAAAGTTCTCACTACTTTTTTTTTTATGTACTTATTTTAAATTTCATAATCCGATATATTTTTTAAACGATATAGAAAATATCATATAACATTATAGTAACTGTCAAAGGTAAACGATGAATATCCCTACAAAAATTTCAGTTCAAGCAAGATGGCGAAATTCTATGGGAATAATAAATTGTGTACATTCGTTTAAGCATATGAATTAAATAATATTTCTCATTAGCTATTAGTTTCCTTAGATAAATTATAAATAAAAACCTATTTTATTTATTATTCAATGAATTACTATTAACAAGATTGAATGGTATTAATCAGTCGTCTTTGTACGGTCACACTTCATAATTTTCTTTTGTCGGTCTGCTGCTGGAATTTCGTGGACGAATTTATATTTATTTTTAAGATATTGGTAATTAAATATTTAACGCCAATATGGTATAGACCCCTTAACAAACTAAATGATTTCGTGATAAAGAAAAAATGTAGTGATTCGGTGACCTTTCGATACGCTTAAACCTTCGCATCCGGGTCCAACGTAGCACTTTCTTTTTGTCTGCAGCGGAGAAAAATCAATATATGCATGGGGTATAGAAATCGAATCTCTGCGTATATAGTATAGATTACAGATATCGCGATGAGGACAAGTGGACGTCCGCCCCTAATGATAATCAATGTAGTGTTAAAGTATATATGTACATTTATGACACAGCCGCCAATCTTTCAGAGAAACCCAGATTGCAGACGCGGTTTATGTGGCCATGAATCATTAAATGAAATGGGAAATATATGTAATATATGTAAATATTCTGATTCATTTGTGTGTGTTTACAGATATTGGGGTCGGGCCACAATGGGTTCCCTGTTCCGGAGCGAGGAAATGGCGCTATGCCAGCTTTTCCTGCAGAGTGAGGCGGCCTATGCCTGCGTGTCCGAGTTGGGAGAACTGGGTTTGGTTCAGTTCCGAGATGTGAGTAGAATGAATTACATAAAACAGCGTAGAAAGCAATATTACTGGTTGAGTTATGCACCAAGTCAAAAAACAAATTCTACCTTATATGGTTTAATATTCCATGAGACGTTTCCTCTGATTGTAAAAAATTCTTATGACGCCACCACTAAATTTTAATATTTAGTATATCTACATCTAAAAAAGATGTACTAATAAATGTCCCTTTTAATATTGTTTTTTTTTTACAAAAAGGGAAGAAAAACGACCATTAATCCAGTGCTATTGATTGACCGCAAAAAGGTTTTAAATCAGACGCCCCTTATAATAACCTATTTTTACGAAATCCACAGCTTAATCCGGATGTTAACGCCTTCCAAAGGAAGTTCGTCAATGAGGTACGACGATGTGATGAAATGGAGCGCAAGTTGCGTTACCTGGAGAAGGAGATCAAGAAGGATGGGATTCCCCATGTTGGACACCGGAGAGAGTCCCGAGGCCCCGCAGCCCCGTGAGATGATCGATCTTGAGGTAAACAAACTAATGATTATATGATAAATAATAGTCACTACATAGAGTTGTAAGAGCCAAAACAGCTTAGCCTCTTTTTTTTTAACTTATATGGCTTCCCTTTCTACCCTTCAGGCCACCTTCGAGAAACTGGAAAACGAGTTAAGGGAGGTGAATCAGAACGCCGAGGCCTTGAAACGCAACTTTCTTGAGCTGACTGAGCTGAAGCACATTCTTCGCAAAACTCAAGTCTTCTTTGACGAGGTAAGCAGCGGCATGAAGAACAGCCAATGGGTATCATTTAACAAATAACGATCGGTAACCGATTTCCATTTAACATATGTCAGCCAGTAAAGCGGCTGATTACTAACCAACTTTTCTAAGCAATAACCAATGTCCCAACCGACAACACAAGTGTGGCAGCCACGACTTCTAGTTACATAAGGTTTCCCTCCCAGACTCCTCCCCACACTAAAACGATTTCTCTAGACTACTGTGCACGAATCTCCACTTCCCCTTCTCCGTTTCCCAAGGCAAACGATGTGTGCTTTACCCCTTGGTTTGAGTTTGTGAAAATTCCTTTATTGTGCGTTTGATATCAGTTAATGGTTATTGTTTTTATTCGATGTGTTTCTGAGCAATCAAAATAATACATATAAGGGTTTCTGAAACATTGTAGCAATAGAAGACAAAAATGCATAAATACTATATGATTTTACCATAAAGTAAAACCGTTTTCTATTGCTTAGCTTATTTTCAAACGGGGTTTCAGATATCCATCCTGGCTTTTTGTTTCCTTTAGATACACATCTTAATATTCCTCTTTCAATTTCTTTATTTATTCCACACTCTGTTTATATATGTATAGCTCGATGTTTGCACAATCTTATTGTTTAGTATTAATTATTTGATATTTTTGGTTATTTTATTATGCGTTTTTACATTTTGTTTTTCCATATCAATCAATACACAATCAATCAATCAACCCGACCAAAAATCAAAAACCGATAAAAACACAAAACTGCACAAACCACGAACACCCAACAAAAAAACCAAAACACCAACCAATGCCCTGCCCAATATTGATGGTGTTGCCAAAAGTCGGTGCCCACGGTGTACAAGTCGAGTGGCACATACTCATCCAGCAAATATCGGCGCTATCCGCAGATGGCCGACAACCAAAACGAGGACGAGCAGGCGCAGCTGCTGGGCGAGGAGGGTGTCCGGGCCAGCCAGCCGGGCCAGAATTTAAAGCTTGGGTAAATATTGATGCGGACCTGGACCTGGGAACTGGGGCCACGGACCTCGACGAGAACAGGGGGAAAACTAAACTCAGGCCAAGACCCACTCGCTCTCGTGCTCCTCTCACTCCTAGCTGTTTGTGTTTTACTCGTCCGTGTCCCATCCATGTACAATTGATGAGTGTTCCATTTGATAGGCTATCAAATTGTTTTCAAACATAAAGCACATACTCTACTTGTTTGCTCTGGTGTCGGTTTCCAAATTATATCCAATCCAATCCCCTCCACATGCCACAAAACCCAACAACCACGATTCGGAGGCGGTTCTACTAACCTTTCCCTAAGAGTTAACCCCAAGCTAACCCATATGTAAGTCGAGTCGAAATGACCTTTGCCCAACATTCACAATTTTTAGCAAGAAGGCGGCGTAAACCAAACAACCGAGTCGATGACCCGCGCCTTGATCACGGACGAGGCGCGGACCGCTGGTGCCTCCATGGGTCCCGTACAGCTCGGGTACGTATCCAGCATCCAAAATTGGGCAGGCGCACACTCGGGCTTAGGACATAGCTCTAGCAACAGAAAAATGTTCCTTGGGCGGAAATAATACTAAGTTAAAGGTCCAAAACTGGGACTAAACTTTAAGATTTATGTCGAGATAACATATGGGGTCTTACTCTTATTTATGTTTTACTTGCTATGTATATACTTAATGAGTATAGTATAAATAATAGGATAATTCTTCTATTTCCGCCCAAGGAAGCTTTTACTGTACATAATCTTTACCAACGAAATGCCACACAAAATTATTGCTTATTGCCGCCAACGCCAATCTAACCAAAAGCCAAAGCAGCTGCGCCACCAAAGAGGACGATTAACCAAGCCATGTCCATTTATTCCGACCATCTTGGAGTCTCTTGGAGTTTCGAGCAATAATTTTTTGTGCAAGATCCAAAATGAATTATGTCACACAAAAAACAACTAAATTAAACGTCGTTCTCTTCTTATGCTCCTCTCTCCCCACACAAAAATGTCCAACCGAAAAAAATATGTTTAAAAAATTTAGTTACATGGAAAAATCAAACGAACGTGAGGATTATCTTCCATGGTTGGTACCCAGCCCCTTCAAAAACAAAAGAATAGGCCACACAATCAGTCAAACTCGTATCCATTAGCCAACGAACAGCGCTCATCAATCGTATTTGTGTCCGTATTGGTATTCGTATTGATCGGTCAATCAGCTGTATATAGAGACATGTCATTAGCTTCGCTCGCCTCCCCTTGCGTCCCAGCACCATCCCGCATCATGTCCAGACTTCAAAATGCAACCTTGAGTGCTAACGTCTCATCTTCCCAACTATCCAAACAATCCCACCCGGTGTCTCATTCATCCTGATTCCTGCTCTAGCCTCGCGCGTCCATTGGTAACTTGTGCTTGAGAGTTTAGTTTTCCTTGTTTGTCGTAAATAACCGGAATGAATCTGTTGAATAGCTAGTAGCGGAGGTGTGTCACTAATCGCTGATTTCCAATCCCATATAGCTTTGTGGCCGGCGTTATCCTAAGAGAGCGGCTGCCTGCCTTTGAGCGGATGCTGTGGCGCGCCTGCAGGGGAAATGTCTTCTTGCGACAGGCGATGATCGAAACGCCATTGGAGGATCCCACCAATGTAAGTCTAAAACTAGAAGTTAAACCCATATACTACAAACTTTCATAAAATTAGTATTTTGTATTAATTTCTACCTTACTTAACACTTAACAATTAATCATTCATATGCTTCCGATTTTCAGGGCGACCAGGTGCACAAGTCTGTGTTCATCATTTTCTTCCAGGGCGATCAGCTGAAGACGCGCGTTAAGAAGATCTGCGAGGGGTTCCGCGCCACGCTTTATCCTTGCCCCGAGGCTCCGGCTGACCGCCGTGAGATGGCCATGGGTGTGATGACTCGTATTGAAGATCTGAACACCGTGCTCGGTCAGACACAGGACCATCGACATCGCGTCTTGGTCGCTGCGGCCAAGAACTTGAAGAACTGGTTTGTCAAAGTGCGGAAGATTAAAGCTATCTACCATACGCTAAATCTCTTCAATCTGGACGTGACCCAGAAGTGTCTGATCGCCGAGTGTTGGGTGCCGCTTCTGGACATTGAAACCATCCAACTGGCCTTGCGTCGGGGAACTGAAAGATCGGGATCGTCGGTGCCACCGATTCTTAACCGGATGCAGACGTTCGAGAATCCTCCTACGTACAATCGTACAAATAAGTTCACCAAGGCTTTCCAGGCGTTGATCGATGCTTATGGGGTGGCCAGCTATCGGGAAATGAATCCAGCTCCCTACACGATCATCACCTTCCCGTTTCTGTTTGCCGTGATGTTTGGAGATTTGGGCCATGGAGCCATAATGGCGCTATTTGGTCTTTGGATGATTCGTAAAGAGAAAGGACTGGCGGCTCAAAAGACAGACAATGAGATCTGGAACATATTCTTCGGAGGACGATATATCATCTTTCTCATGGGTGTATTCTCCATGTACACTGGTCTTATATACAATGATATATTCTCCAAATCGCTGAATATCTTTGGATCCCATTGGCATATGTCCTACAACAAATCTACTGTTATGGACAACAAGTTCCTACAGTTGAGCCCAAAAGACGACTACGAGGGGGCTCCGTATCCGTTCGGCATGGATCCTATTTGGCAGGTAGCGGGAGCCAATAAAATTATTTTCCATAACGCCTACAAAATGAAGATATCTATTATTTTCGGCGTTATACACATGATCTTCGGAGTGGTGATGAGCTGGCACAACCATACGTATTTCCGCAACAGGATTTCCCTGTTGTACGAGTTCATTCCACAACTGGTCTTCCTCCTTCTGCTCTTCTTCTACATGGTTCTGCTGATGTTCATTAAATGGATCAAGTTCGCGGCCACTAATGAAAGTGAGTTCTTTAAGTTGATCCTGTACTTACTTATTGACACATATATTTTCATATTTAGGGCCTTATTCCGAAGCCTGTGCACCATCGATCCTAATCACTTTTATCGACATGGTTCTGTTTAACAATCCCAAACCACCGCCAGAAAAATGTGAAACGTATATGTTTATGGGTCAGCACTTTATTCAGGTACTCTTCGTCCTGGTCGCAGTCGGCTGTATTCCAGTGATGCTGCTGGCCAAGCCGCTGCTTATTATGCAGGCTCGCAAGCAAGCAAACGTAAGTAGAATTCCATACTAAGCATTTCATCATTTCCCATAGAAAAACCCTCCATTCATATCACAACATTTCAACGCACATCGCACTTCCAGATCTCCACATTATACTAACTGCTTCTTGTTTATTTTTGCTCCCGAATAACAAAATTAAATCCCCAAAATTAAATCCACACCGAATAAACTAAAACACTCCAACCCACAAACCGTAGGAAGAGGTTAGTCGTGTCGTTTGTTGTCCTTGTTGAGTTGAACTTCTCTAATTTAATATTTATATACTATTTCTTAACAACATTTACTGGTTAATCTGCCAGTGAATGAATTGGAAATGTATAGTGTATATACTTTATAAGTTTGAAAAATATATTGCTCTTTCAATTAGAGAAGTTCGACATTAGATTTTTAAAATATTCTTTTTAAATGGAGTAAACAATCCTGATTGGTTTCAGGTTCAACCGATTGCCGGAGCCACTTCTGATGCGGAAACTGGCGGCGTTTCAAATGGTGGATCCCATGGTGGTGGCGGAGGTCATGAGGAGGAAGAGGAGCTATCCGAGATTTTTATTCACCAAAGCATCCACACTATTGAGTATGTGCTGGGTTCCGTTTCCCACACTGCTTCCTATCTCCGATTGTGGGCGCTATCCCTGGCTCATGCCCGTAAGAAATCGAACGAACTATAATCTAAGTTGATAGCTTATTTAAACTTTTTAAACTGGCAGAGCTGGCTGAGGTGCTGTGGACCATGGTCCTGTCGATTGGTCTAAAGCAGGAAGGCCCTGTTGGCGGCATCGTCTTGACCTGCGTGTTCGCCTTCTGGGCTATTCTCACTGTTGGCATTTTGGTGCTAATGGAGGGCTTGTCCGCCTTCCTGCACACTCTACGTCTTCACTGGTAAATCACTTGAGTTTCATTTAAATCAAAATCAATAGTAACAAACTGTATTTCTCTAATCTTCTAGGGTCGAGTTCCAGAGCAAGTTCTATAAGGGTCAGGGATATGCTTTCCAGCCCTTCTCTTTCGATGCTATCATAGAAAATGGAGCAGCCGCAGCCGAGGAGTAAACAAAGCGGAACCGGACAGAGCAACAACCAAAGCACGTTGAGAGTCTCATTGCGTTATATAAAATTAACTTTTCTAATAAGTGGAATTTACCAGTTACAGTAACAAAAAAAAATATGTACGCATTATCGTTTAATTGTGAATTTATCTATCTCATATAGCCCCAGCAAGTGTTAGATTGCATAAAATATTTAATATTCTTCGTAGACGTTCGTGTTTATTAACTATTCTTGCAAACCCAAATATATAGCAAACGCTAACCCCACTGGGGGTTGGCTACAAAAAAGCTTGTTTTTGGTTCAACGTTTATTAGATTTTAATGAGACATCAGTTCATTGATGGCGGAAACAAATTTGTTAAGATTTTCGGGTTGATATTCATAGGGTTTTAGGGCTTTAAAGTCGAGAGAGGCTAGCTGGGCATCCAAATCCGTAACCTTGCAATAGTAAAGATAATTTTCAGAGGATAATTGCTTGGCCAGCTCTAATTGATGGTTGTCCATGAGTGTGTCATTTATTACAATGAGTCCATGTTTTCGGTTATTTAGTATATCCATGCAAGTTCCTGCTCCTGCATGTCCAATAATTAGGTCTGCAGATTTGATGTCCTCTATATTTGGCCGAAATTTGTATTGTTCTATATAGATTCCGTGGCTCTTTCTTATATCTAGAATTTTCTCCTCTGTCAAAGGTTGTGAATTTCCGTGTTGTATTACGAGCTTAGTGCATTTTCGTTTCTCTAAAGCTTTTAGAGCGGAGTCCGAGGATATAGATGATATAAGAGCGTCGAATTTGGTAGTACCTACGGTAATATAAACACGGCTTAAATGCATTTTAATTCAGTTAATAAACAAGTGTCAGCTGTTTTTAGTGCTTCTTCTTCTCCACTTTTGCCATTCACTCTGGGTAACATTACACCTTTCTTTTGAATGACAGCTTGGAATGCTAAATCGCTGACTGTAATAACAAAACTGTTAACAATAATGTTAGCACGATGATGCTGTTTAACATTTTGTTTGCGCTAGCGCCAGTGCGGCCGAAAAGTAAAACAAAATTGCTGTCAAATGTAGATGAAATTCCAATAGGATCGGTTGTGTTCGCGCTCGTCGGCAAAATAAATAAAAAGACTCGTGTTCCGTTTAGTGTTATGTCTTGGCAAATTGCATTTTGATTAGTTCGGCAGCTGGGCCTTAGTTCAGGTGATTTGTTTACTTTTAATTCAATAAATCGGGTGTCAGCAAAAGCCAAGTGTATTTGTATTTGTGAACATAATTTGCTTTGGTGTCGGTCCAGCGTAACGGTAAAGGTGTGAAAGAGTCCGACAAGCGGTTTTCCAGGACGGAGGTGAAACGGTAAATTAAATTATTCCCACGTTTCAGAGGCTGCTCGTTTATGTGTGTGGGTGAATTGTGCGTGTGTGTGCACTAAAAAAATAAAATGATACTCAATTTGAACATTTCAGTTGTTTCTAAACCTAAATTACGAATTTATTGAATTCTGAAATATTAAAGATTATTAGTGAATAAATAATATGAGAAACTAGGTGTTTATTTGACCTGCGCATTTCGCTTTGATATTTTTTCTCTGTGGGTGCCGGCTGCTGCTTGCACGTCGGAAGGTAATTGACTAATCAACACTTCATTTAATTTTGTTTTTATTTCTGCCCCCTCGTGGTATGTTTATTTTGCAAACGCTTTTCAAGTTTGCGGGGCATCTGGCAACGATTAATATACAAAAAATAAACACTTTTCCAGTCCGAAGAACTACATTTTATAAGAAGCTCACGCAGGACCAATAAATTTGCCGGTCCGAAACTTTCCTTCCTTTATGATTGGCAATTTATTGCGATCTCTAAGTTATTTACTATCCAAATTTGTAGAAATCATCTGGTACTGCCCCAAAATTCAATTAGAGCATCCGTGCAAATTATCTGGAGGCCCAGCGATCGGTTATTTTATTTGTTTCCTACCCCTCAAACCCCCGATTCCCCTTACCACAATACTACAGACCCCATAGAACACACACCCACACCAGCACACGCGTGGGCCATCACTCAACGGTCAATAAATTGGCGCTCTCTTGTTTTTTTTTGGTTTGGTTGGGAGAGCGAAAAGATGAGCGATTAAAATTTAATGTCTTAATCGTGGGAGTGTGAAGAGCCAATATTTACATGTCGGTGCTCCCCTTTTTATTCTCTCATTTCCCTCCTCCTGTCTCCCCAATGATTTGTCAATATTCACTTTCCCACTAGACGTCCATGTCCTTGTGTTTATTAATTGGCTACACTTCAAGAAAACTTTAGCACAATAATCGAAAATTAAATGTGATAATCAATTTATATGCGGCTTAGAGGATTTCTGTTTGGCATAAACTTACGCATTGGTTTTTGCGAGAGACGAACCAGTCATTTTATTAATTTTAAAACTTAAATTTCTCATATGAGAAAATTTAAAAGTTATTAAAAATGCGTTATTTAAAGTGTACAAGCTTTATTCATATCCATATGGCGATTTGCTGACACATCGCCAGTGGCTTACACGCAGTTTATCAATGAAATATGGCTATAAATTGGATCCCCAACGAGCGGCAAAGGGACCCCGGGGTCGGATTGGGTGGAGTGGGCGGATGGTGGTATCGTATCATTTGCAGCCTTATTTTAATGAAGGTCATCGTGCCAGCGTCGGGGTTGACATCTGTACATAGTTGTCGGCGTTTAATTGCAGCAATTTGCAAAAACAGCAGCAGCATCAGCCGAAGGAGACAGAGCAGGGTGATCCAACTGGAGGCTTCAGCAGAAGCTGATCAAATTAATGCCATAACTCAATTAGCCGACGGACGTATTTGCATGAATATATAAGTTGATTTACGACAATGTTGTTGTCTGCTCAATTTGTGCTTAAACTTTTGCCAATTGATAATTCAGCTGCTCCATATGCAGACTCTCAGTTGAGCTACAATCTGTAAGACTCGCGAAAAGAAATTAGCTTTTAGTATAAAGTAGCCCGAAGGCCATTGACATCTTGATAAGAACATCTTCTATTGGACAGGTGTTATCAGAATATTAGAATTCATTGTCTTTGATCGTAAGTTAATTTTATATAGTCGAAATGCTCTTTTATGTGTTTGTTTTATTTCAACTCAATTAAGGAAATACTTACTTTCTATAGTTTTATACTTATTAACGTCCAACAATTAATTAACACCTGAGTTCTTTTTCTAGTAAAATTTATTGCGAAAGCATCATAATTGTGACCTCAACTGTGCGCGTGCTTATGTATGTTTATATTATACAATTTATACTATAAAACCTCACCTTACTTTGATTTGATGATTTGGAATAACCGTCGCGTTCTTCTACAACCACATTCTAACTCCAACTTCTAACTGGGAAATATCGTGAATTTTAATATATTATTTTCGATGACACCGACAGTGGGAAACACCCCCTTCCTGTCTAACCAGATGCATGTAGACCCCATAAAAAACCAGCCAGGTGACTTAAGTGTGCTTAACAAAAGCTAGAATTCAAGTCAACCCGTAAGCCAGCCAGTAATATTTTCCCGTCTTTATGTTCAATATTATATTGGGTATATAACATTCTTGAAAGTGTTTTTAAATTAAATATAATTTGGAATTCACACATTTTGGTTAAGTATAGTGTAACGGCGTCTTTGTATATTTGTATATTTGTATATTTGTATACTTAGACATCGTATTGAATAATATCTCATTCGGAAATTACATGTACAATAATTTTTTGCTTCTCGTCGTTAACCATACATTACTTTTCCCCACTGATGATGAGCTAATGAATTAGTTACGACCACCCGAGACGTAAACTAAGTAATTTCCTACTCGAAAACTCTTTTCGAAAGCCCCTTCCTGTGGCTTCCCTCAACATCCACAAGGACAGGGCTCATGCACAATTTACGCAATTTAATCGGAACACCAGATAGCCAAGGGGTTGGCCCGAGGACAGAGAAACCACTTAAGTGGAACCCCGAGATTGCAAAATGAGCAACCTGCAGTTGGATATTATATTACTAAGGCCTATATTAAATGCTTCAGCGGAAGTGGATGTGGAAGTGGTCTGCTCAGATCCTTCTTCCTGTTTAAGAAATCGGAGAAGGACAAAACGATTGCCCTATTATGCTATGAGATAATAATCAGTTTATTTAATAATCTAAATTTTTTGTTTGTTAATAATTTAAAGCTATAATTTTTATTATTAGCCTTTATTTGCAGCCAACATGGTCGTCAAGGAGATTCCGCTTCACGAGAATTTGAGTATGGAGAACCGATCCACAAATGCCGCAACACCAACCACTACTACCACTTTTTCGCGAGTAGGGCGACGCTATAGTCTATCCCTGACCACGGCAATCCTTCTGGCTTCTTTTTTCATCTGCACGTTACTGGCTGTAGGTTTCATCGTCTACAACTTCGCCACCTGTGCTGAACTGGAGCCGGCATCAGACGAGGATATCGTTTGCACCAGTGTCCATCTGAGGAAGCTTAAGGGTGGTCAGGATGGAGCACCAAAATATGATCGAGATGTCCGTCTCCCGCGCTCCATCCGCCCACTAAAATATAACATCACGCTGGAACCGCAACTCAATGGTAACTTCTCATTTGCTGGTAGTGTTCAGATCAGAATAAAGGTCCTGGAGGATTGCTACAACATCACCATGCATGCAGAGGAGCTAAACATTTCACGTAGCGACATCAGTGTC
The DNA here is from genome assembly GCF_018153835.1 of Drosophila eugracilis. Classification (NCBI taxonomy): domain Eukaryota; kingdom Metazoa; phylum Arthropoda; class Insecta; order Diptera; family Drosophilidae; genus Drosophila; species Drosophila eugracilis. Next base: position 203,918 of record NW_024573499.1, read on the forward strand.
CGACGCGTGCTGCCGGATGGGGGACTGGATGGAGACAGTTTGCGAATTCATAAACAGTATTTGGTTGGAGCCAAACAGTTCTTCGTCATTGAGCTTTATGACAAATTGCTAAAAGACGTGGAGTACGTGGTGCATCTTCGTTTCGACGGAATAATTGAGGACTACCTACAAGGATTTTATCGCAGCTCTTATGAAGTACATAATGAGACCAGGTGAGATTGGCTATAACTTATAAGCTAAACCATAGTTTACTCTAACTTATTACCTTCCAGGTGGGTAGCTTCAACACAGTTCCAGGCGACGGATGCCCGTCGGGCTTTTCCCTGCTTTGATGAGCCGGCTCTTAAGGCCAACTTTACTCTGCACATCGCTCGACCTCGAAACATGACCACCGTGTCTAACATGCCCATTGCCTCCAGCAACGATCAGTATGTATTGCTTTTATGTCCTTATAAAGATATTTAATTAAAAGTAATATCATTACCCCTCAGTGCCACCATGCCTAGCTATGTATGGGATCACTTTGCTGAATCGCTGCCGATGTCAACTTATCTGGTAGCCTATGCCATATCCGACTTCACGCACATTTCCTCTGGCAATTTCTCCGTATGGGCTCGGGCAGATGCAATCAAATCAGCAGAGTACGCGTTGTCTGTGGGACCCAGGATATTGACATTCCTTCAGGACTTCTTTAATGTGACGTTTCCCCTGCCGAAGATTGATATGATTGCTTTGCCAGAGTTTCAGGCGGGTGCTATGGAGAACTGGGGTCTCATTACTTTTAGGGAGACAGCCATGCTGTATGACCCAGGAGTGGCTACGGCTAATAATAAACAGCGTGTGGCATCTGTTGTGGGTCACGAGTTGGCCCACCAGTGGTTCGGAAACCTGGTTACGCCCAGTTGGTGGTCGGATATTTGGTTGAATGAAGGATTCGCTAGCTATATGGAGTACCTTACGGCCGACGCAGTCGCGCCGGAGTGGAAGCAGTTGGACCAGTTCGTGGTGAATGAGCTGCAAACAGTATTCCAACTTGATGCCCTCTCCACATCTCACAAGATCTCCCACCAAGTATTCAACCCGCAGGAGATCTCCGAGATATTTGATCGAATTTCTTATGCCAAGGGATCGACTATTATTCGCATGATGGCCCACTTCCTCACGAATCCAGTTTTCCGTCGTGGTCTTAGCAAATACCTTCAGGAAATGTAAGCCTAGATATTCTTTTGTGATTTACGAATCAATTTTAAATGAAATATTTTCAGGGCTTATAACTCGGCAACACAGGATGATTTGTGGCGTTTTCTCACTAACGAAGCAAAGTCTTCTGGACTGCTCGATCACAGTAGAAGTGTAAAGGAGATCATGGACACTTGGACCCTGCAAACGGGCTATCCGGTGGTCAAGGTATCGAAACATCCCAACTCGAATGTAATTCGACTGGAGCAGGTTCGCTTTGTATACACCAACACAACTAGAGAGGACGAGAGTCTGCTCTGGTGGATACCCATTACTTTTACCACTGCCTCGGAACTAAACTTTGACAACACTCGGCCAACCACATGGATGCCCCGCACTAAACTTTATGAACTGGAGAATAGGAACCTTTCTACAGCCAAATGGTTTATCTTCAATGTCCAACAGACTGGCTACTATCGAGTAAACTACGATTTAGATAACTGGAGAGCAATCACCGGACACTTATTGGATGTTCAGCACTTCGAGGATATTGCTCCAGCGAATCGTGCTCAGTTGATTGATGATGTGATGAATTTGGCCAGGGGTTCTTATCTATCATATGAAACCGCCATGAATCTAACGCGCTACCTGGGACATGAGCTAGGTCATGTGCCGTGGAAGGCGGCCATTAGCAACTTCATTTTCATCGACTCCATGTTCGTAAACTCCGGCGACTATGATCTGCTAAAGGTTTGTTTAAAGGAATAGTTATGTTTTCATTCTCATAAAATACAATCTTTTTCGCAGAACTATCTACTTAAGCAGCTGAAGAAGGTCTACGACCAGGTAGGATTCGAGGACTCACAGGGTGAGTCGGAAGATATTTTAGTGAAGCTCAAACGCGCAGATATTTTGGGAACGGCTTGCCATCTGGGTCACCAGGAGTGCATCTCTGAGGCCAGCAGGCACTTCCAGAACTGGGTACAGACGCCAAATCCCGATTCAAACAATCCGTAAGAAATTACATTACAGATTAATGGGGTCTTACTTCTGATGAACCCATTATTTCTTTTACAGAATTGTGCCAAATCTCAGGGGAGTCGTTTACTGTTCGGCCATACAATACGGCACTGAGTACGAATGGGACTTTGCCTTCGAGCGATTCCTGAAGACGAACGTGCCTGGGGAGAAGGACCTGCTGTTGAGTGCCCTCGGCTGCTCAAAAGAGCCCTGGTTGCTCTACCGCTTCCTGCGTCGTGGAATTGCCGGACAACATATTCGAAAACAAGATTTGTTTCGGGTATTTGCCGCAGTTTCCAATACGGTTGTGGGCCAAAACATTGCTTTTGATTTTCTACGCAACAACTGGCAGGAGATCAAAACATAGTAAGTGCCAAAATCATCACTTGTTCCCAGCTAATATTGAAGACTCCTTCTCTTTTCCAGTATGGGTTCACAGATGTCCAATATTCACACGCTGTTTAAGTTCGCCACAAAGCGGTTCAACTCAAAGTTCCAGCTCGGCGAGTTTGAAAACTTTGTAAAGGATGCCCAGTGGGACTACGATAGGCCCATCCAACAGATAGTAGAACAGATCGAGACCAGTGTTGACTGGATGAACAAGAACTACAAATCGATCGTTAAGTGGCTGGAAAACGAGGCGCGGGCGTAAGGAAGGATCCTGCGGCTTGACTGGATCAAGACTGCAGCAGTATTAATATCCGCAGCTGCAACTGCATAGGTTGGGCCCCCAATACCAATGCATTTATATTTAGTATTTATGTAACGTGTTTTACAAATTCAGTGTCGCCAAAGAGATAAAGCCCTTGGCAGATCGTCCAGAGCATCGCGTTTTTCATTAATTTTAATGTATGCCTTCTTTTCATAACAATTATGAGAGTCTTGTAATTTTAATTTGTACTTAAATGTAAATGTAAATGGAATTATAATATTGTTCGTCACAAGTCATTTTTTTCTATTCCTGTTTCACAGCCTGAGATCCTCTTTTGGGAACTTTGATGACATCAGCAAACATTAAGGTGCCAACAAAGACTAGCACTGTGCCCAGCCAGTGGTATGCAGTAAAGGGATTCCGAAAGTATAATATAGAAAACATCAGCGAGATGAACTTGCGGAGTGTTAAGATCAGAGTAACCGTTAGCGAGCTGCATTCCGTAGTCAGAGTGTAAACGGAACTGATGCACAGGTGCTGAGCCAACACATTGCCTAATAAGTAAAGTAGTAATAAGGGCACTGTCACGCCCAGAAGGGGTAACTGGTAGGACTCTCCCGCAAAGGCCTGGATCCAGTGCGTCCGTATGTTTTCTTGCATAAGCAGAAAGGCGGGAAGAGGCAAAAGGTGGGTGTAATATAAGGCTTCCCTCGCACACTTTCCATGACGTCTATATAGCAATTCCTGTGTTACGCCCATGTAGGAGGAGACAAACAGAGCCACTACCAGGAGAAGCACGCCCACTAGCCACCAGAATATATCACTCTCCGTACTATTTGTATTCTCCTTATCACCCAAATCCGGGCTTGAAAAGTAGGTGCAGATGAAAATCCCCACGCTGATCATGACCACGGATATGTACTGACTCAGCCGGTAGCTTCTTTTTAGGATCATTGTGCCCAAGCACATATTCGTGATGAGGGATCCGCCACGGATTATCATGTGTAGTGTCATTGGGACATTGAACTGGAACACGTAGTTGTTGCACACGCTTGTCAGGAAGAACATAGCCACCAGGAGTGCATAGTCCTTCAGGCTGATGACGCGCTTAGCCAATCCAAACCTCGAGGTGAAAATGAAGCCCTCCAGGGAAATAAAAGCAAACTGGGCTGCAGTTATCAGGTTTCCAGCGCCGGGGTCGAGTTTTACCAAGAGCTCCAGGAAAACAACGCCACTGCAGCACCCCAGAAAGACGCCGCCAATGGCCAAAACAGCACGGGTGGACAAATTCATGGGACTAAATTATAAAAGGCGACGTCTCCCACCAACTTTAACCTCTGATCTAAGCCATAGCGAGCTTTCTAGCCAACTTTCTTTTTGGCCATACAAAACGTAAATAAAGCCATCAGGTGGTTATCGATAAATGTCATCGGTAGCACAGCCGTTTTTAGAATATCGAACTAAAATTGAAATGTAAACAAACATAATAAATCAAAAAAAAGTTTTCGATTTAAGAAAACTTATGTTTATTAAATTTAAAAACCAAACACAAATAGAATAATATTGTTTCATCACATTCGAAAGTGTCGCACCAACAGTCTTATAACAATTACGGAGTAAAATTATGAATGATACAAATGGTTACAAATGAGATTAAATTATTTTTCTTTTTCAAGCAGAGCAATTATTTTGTTAAGCTTATCCGTCTGTTGGGCCTCAAAAGTGTCCAGTCTTTCGGCCACTAACTGGGCGAGCTTTTCAAATCTCATGTCTATGTGTTCCTTAAGAACTGCTACATCAGTGGTTGGAACGGCGTCCTGGACTTTCACCTCCGTTTTTGGGGAACAGCCCTTCATCAGAGTCATGAATTGCTGAAACTTCTCGGCCTGCTCCTCCTTGCTTGATGGACTAGGTCCCCCCTTTTGCAGCAGTTCCTGGATTCTTTGCGGATCCATTGGCCTGGGCAACTGCGTGGTTATGCCATTGGGGTTCGGTGCTACCTGCAGCAGGGCTCCATAAACACATATCTCGCTCGCTGAGGTGAGCATCTTCAGATTTATGTCATTAATCCCGGATCGGTCGATTTCCATGTCATAGCGATAGGGTCGAACCGGAACTTCCGCATCCTCCTCATCGACGGCAATTCCGTAGATAGTTTCGCAGTATTCCTGCAAGGGTCCAATGAACAGCTCCACCCTGGGAGCACTGCAAATCAGTGTAAGAGCTGCGATTTTGAAGCGGGACTGGATTTGGAACCTCAGCTCACAAGGTGTCGCTGGGTCGGCAGTTTGCATTGAAAAAAGTACGGCGCGATCCTCATTAATTACATCGTTTAAATCAGGCCTGGGGACAAAGGAGTATTTAACGTCACTAGGTAAAAACCAGTTTTTGGGCGTGGAATCCTTTGTCTCACTTTACAAAGACATCTTCATCAGACAATCGGGTGGCCACTAGTTGGTCTAGAGCGTTTCCGGCCATTTGAGGCCAAGTACATCTGGCGGTGACCTTTTCGCACATTGTTTTTTTTATTCTGGGACAAATAAATGTGTGGAAGATAATTCAAAAAATGTTTTTGTGCTAAAAAAATCAAAACACACAATTAGAGGTGGCAAAAGCAAGCGATAACGTTTGCAGGAGATGCTAACCTGTTGCAAATAGAATGTGAACGCGAGCTCTAATAAGACCAGATACTAAGTCCAATAAGACCTGATTGTATCAGGGTTTTCTTTTTCAACCGAAATGGCAATACTATACCCTGACATCTGCGACCTTGGACGGCTCCCTTGTAGGTCAAACTTTAGCTGAAATTCTCACATATTGCAGTTGAGGGCGGTCGGCTCAAGAGTACACAATTATCCGTAAAATAATTAATACAGCTAACATGGGCGGCAAGTACAAGATTGTGATGGTGCGCCACGGCGAGTCCGAGTGGAACCAGAAGAATCAATTCTGCGGATGGTACGACGCCAATCTCAGCGAAAAGGGTAAGGCGATTACATCAATGCAGTCCCACTTCCGCAATTTATACTATTTTTGGTCAGAAGTCTTAAATACGCATATTTATGTATGTCCGACTTTGGACAATAATAGCAATTATCAGTTTAACGGACGCTTTTTTATCATTGAAATATCCTTACCTTAATCCAATTTAATTTTGACCTATTGTTGATTTCATAAAAACGCAAAGTTTCCTGTGATAAAATATTTTTTTTAATTATACAAATTTTCCAGTTAACAGTCAACACAAAAGTTGCTGTAATAATACAATATTATTTCGGTAAAAATCAATAAAATGCTTCAAAGTCAAATATTCCAACCACTTAACATTTTCTTATCTCTATTAATTCATGAGTTAAAATTATGATTTTATTTTTATGAGCCCCTAAAAAAAGGTTATCATGCTCTTCAGAAATTATTGTTCGTAATTCGTTTAAATTTGTTTAAATTATGGAATCCCGCCTGTAGTTACCCAACACGGCGTATACTTAATATTATAAATCTTCAAACAGGTCAGGAGGAAGCTCTAGCTGCCGGCAAGGCTGTCAAAGAGGCCGGTCTGGAATTCGATGTGGCCCACACCTCGGTGCTGACCCGCGCTCAGGTGACTCTGGCTAGCATCCTGAAGGCCAGTGGTCATAAGGAGATCCCCATCCAGAAGACCTGGCGCTTGAACGAGCGTCACTACGGTGGACTGACCGGTCTGAACAAAGCTGAGACCGCTGCCAAGTACGGCGAGGCCCAGGTCCAAATCTGGCGTCGCAGCTTCGACACTCCTCCACCACCGATGGAGCCCGGACATCCCTACTACGACAACATCGTTAAGGATGCCCGCTACGCTGATGGACCAAAGCCCGAGGAGTTCCCCCAGTTCGAGTCCCTGAAGTTGACCATCGAGCGCACACTGCCCTACTGGAACGACGTCATCATTCCACAAATGAAGGAGGGCAAGCGCATCCTGATCGCTGCCCACGGCAACAGCCTCCGCGGCATCGTCAAGCATTTAGACAGTGAGTATAAAAAGTTTATATACATATTAGTAAATTGTTTTGTAATTTCTTGTTATTTTCCATTAATATTAAATCTGTGACATGCATACGGTTTTTTCATATATATGCTAGCAACCAAATGATATTTTTAGAACTCTTTTTTTTTGCTTTGGAATTTGTAGAAGGAACAAGAAATATTTTAACTCTTTAATTAAATCCTTTATGATCTTACATTCTTATAAATGCAATATATCATAACAAGGATTCCCATTTTCACTTTCTAGATCTCTCTGAAGACGCCATCATGGCCCTGAATCTGCCCACGGGCATTCCGTTCGTCTACGAGCTGGACGAGAACTTCAAGCCAGTGGTGTCCATGCAGTTCCTTGGAGACGAGGAAACCGTAAAGAAGGCCATCGAGGCTGTTGCTGCCCAGGGCAAGGCCAAGTAAGCACAGAGGCTAGACCATCTGAGAATCCACACAAATCCAGCACAAGTCAGAGCATTCTGATTACGCTTCTGTTCAAGATATAGCCAATCCCATTCGTTGTTGTTGTTCGCGTAGCAGTAATTGGTTCATCCCCACTACAGTTAATAAATAATTTATTATTACACTCAGAGGACAGGCATATGATTCCTTTATTATCTGGTTCACTTTTTCTTATTCTTCTTGCCATCCTTGGCCAGTTCCAGGCCCAGAATGCATTTAGGGGGCACCTTGTAGGTTTCAGTAAGCAGTGTGTGCACAAATCGCACCTGGTTGCCTTGGATTTGCAGCTGCTCGTGCTTCTGATGAGGGAGTTTCACCACACTAGTGCTGGCGGCTGCTCCTTGTTTGCACAACTTGATGAATTCGGCAAGGATAATGCCGTACGCCTCGATGTTGCTCACTAACGTCACCTTTTTGTTGCCGGAGCGCGTTGCCAATGACATCTGGATGAGAGGCTTGCCGCTCGTGTCCTTACCGCTACACATCTGGTAGGAATGCTCCATCTTACTGGTGATTAGGGAGCACATCTCGCTAAGCGAGGCTTCTCTGTTGCCATACAACTCAATTAAAGTTTCGTCCGGGCGAACCAACTTTGTTAGCGGATGCAAAAGTCCATGCTTGCTCACATATTCTCGTACAATCTTCTTGATCTGACCAGCGGGAATCCCCTCTCCGCGCTTGAAATTCAATTTGGTAAAAAAGGCCGCCGTCACATCAGTCACTATGTACATCTCCTTCAGTTCGGAGTGGAAGAGAGGCGTCTCGGACGCCGCACCATTTGCTTCGTTCGCCTTAACATCGGTTATGAAGTTCACAACTTCCGGGTGTTCTAGATCCACAGATATTATCTTATCCACACCTTTGCTCTCCTCTCGCACCACAATGAATCCCTGATCCACCATCTCAGCAAGAAAATTTGAAAGCTTCTTATAGCGTGTCTTCTTTAAGTCGATTTGCTCCGCAGATTCTGTGACCACATAGAGTCTATAGAAGTTACTGGTCAACAGCGGCAGAGGTAGTTTTTTTCCATTGTTCTTCAGGGCAGACAAAAAGGCATTCTTGAGAATCTGTTCTGGTGAAGCAACCATCTCCTCTTCGTCATTTGAATCGGGGGTTTCCGGGTTTTCTAAGCTCAGAGCAGCAGTGTCTGTATTAAGTTCCTCTGTCTGAGTTATAGAAGCAAAGGTTACAGGAGGTGTAGCAGCAGGATTGGCAGTCTTTTTCCTTTCCATCTCAGAACCAAGGGCAGGAAAATCTTCTCCCGACAATGCCTTTGTCTTCACCAGCGGGATTTGTTGCACTAAGCTGGGTTCGTGTGACCAGAGCTTGTCGCCAAAAAGATGGAGCATCTTGATTGCCACTCCGTGACCTCCACACATATACAATTCATCACTGGAACGTGCCAACTGGCCCAAACCCACCGCAGATTTGTTATTGGTAAGGTTAACAGCCACTAAAAATTAATAATATGCCTTTTATTATCCACCAACTCAATATAGATTAGATACATACTTAACTGTCCCTTCTTGTAGTGTCCATACATGTTTAATCCCACGCCTAGAGGAACCACTCCGGGAAGCATGAGATCTGCTCCGTTCGTGAGCTTCGGCAGCACCCCTTCATGAGTGGTGAAATAGGGAAGGATGTCCGGAATAGACCACAGGGTGTACAGCGTTGGAACCAGTTGCCCGCCGTCTAGCTCAAAAAACAAGGGCAGCTTGTCAACGCAGTATACCGTGCTTTGGACTCCACCGTGGGTGAGTATCTTCACCTGGGTCACCGCAGCCTTAGCCGGCACAAGCTGATCAACAGAAACATGGGGAAACGCCGCCTCCACTCGCTGTCGGAACTTCTTGCTATCAGATCCCTTTAGGGCAGCACTGCTCTTTGGTCTGTACGGCTTTAGAAACATCTGTCCGTTGGTTTAGGCGGAGGTGTGCACTGAAGAAATTGTAAGAATGGTCTAAATTGGCACATGCCACAGTGAAAACAAACAACTGGACAGCGGAGGTGACAGTTTAGCTATTTTGTAGCCACGTTTGGGTAAATTATAATATTAATGGGATTCCATTACGCATTGTGAACTATTTATTATATTGATTAAAAAATCATGTTTTAATGAAAGCAATAGTGCATTATAGATTTTCTAGCTTTGCTAAGATGTGCATTTTAAAGCTGAATGCTATACTAATAATTTTTCTGTAGGTACATTTCATAAGGTACCCCTTTGTGGAATTTCCGAAAAATGGATTTTTATTACCCTGTATTTATAAATGTGGATTGTTAATTGAATTTTGAAGTGAATAAGTCTTAACCTCATTTTTGACTTACTTAATAAGTAGACTTATTCATAGTATACTAGTTTATTATACAAATATCTGAGAATGTATTCCCTCATGACTACAAAATCATTTTATAAATAGGAATAGTCTCAACGAAATGGAATCCTAACTTAAATCAATGTCCATAACCTTGAAGGATATTCCGTTTTTCCAATTCCACATTTCGGAAGTCCTGCTTCCACGCAACTCACTCTTCAACAATGACAAGCGCTGTGGAAAATTTGCTAAAATTCCAGGACCTTCTCAGGTAGCAAAAGGTGAAACCCAAGATGTTGTAAGACGCCATTTTATTTAACAAAACATCTGTGGTAACAATTTTCTGCACACGACCTTGTAACTTTAAAATGCGTGTTTGATTCATAGATTTAGTTAGTTCAAATTTGTACTTAGACTGATAATAAGTATGTAAACCCCCAATTTATATTTGAAAAACGTTTCCCGGCCCGATAACAAGATTCTAGTCCGAGTCTGAGTCGGAATTGGAGTCGTTAGCCGTGGCATTTGGCTGAGAGGGCGGATCATAGAAGTGCAGACTCTTGCGCCAGATCTTTACGAGACCATCGAAGGCGCGTCGGCTGTACTTGCCATACTTATTCGGTGTGCGGGGGTGCTCACGGGCCCGTTCAGTCTTCGGAACCATATCCACATATCTCTCGTAGGCAGCCGTATTCTTGCCATAGTCTATTTGCTTTTGACGACGGGCTAAAACGGCGGGATCGGATTCGGTGTATGACGAGGAGGAAGAGGTGGAGGATGTATAGCTGTTGTGGCGCACCCGCTTTTCCTCCTTGTGGCCACGGAAGTTGCTGGATTTGTTTTGCTTCCAGGGACGTTGGCTATCGCCACCTTTCGTGGCAGCCCCATCTCCATTGGCTGATGAGTTGCTGCTGTTTGGACTGTTGGATCGGCTGTTCTCGTTGCTGGGCGGCGTTTGCGAGTGGCGGCGCTTGTAGGGAGTCTTCAGCTTCTCCTCCTTGACCAGTCGCTCGAACTTAACCTCGTTGACACCGTCCAGAAACTCGAAGGCCATCTCCCGCCCCTCTGCTTCATTGGGCTCCAGTTTAATTTCCGTCGGTTCCTTTTTGACCAAGGAGCCGCAGCTGGCAGCGCTGCTATTTAGGGAACTGGAGGCCTATACGGAAAAGTAACTGCTGTGAAAGGGATCCCTAAGGCAGCTAGTAGTTTTCACTTACCTCGTCGCTGTGGCCAAACTCAGCCCGCACCTCCTGGGCCCAGCTTTGCATTGTGGGCTTCACATCGATCGATATGGACGAAGCCGAAGAATTCAGGCTGCCGGAGCCCTTTTGCGGTGTGTTGTCCACGGACATATGTTGATCCTCAAAAAGCATATTTGTGCGCGTGTGTTCCGAGGGTTTACTGTGAGGTGAAGTATGCGTTAAGTCGCAGACGAGGATGTTATCACGGGTATGTTTTGCGTTCTGCCCGAACCTTCGCGCGTTTTTTGTTGTGATGCGATGCGAAGTGTGCCCAGGTGAACTATAGTGAAATCGCTGTCGTAACAAGACGTACTTGGTCAACTATAAATTCTTAAAAATAAGGTATTTAAAATTGTTTTTTTATTAACATTTTTTTACATTTAAACTAATTTATTAAAATATAAAAATGTTGTTGTATTTTTATGTTTTAATAAATTAGTTTAAATGTAAAAAAATGTAATAAAAAAAAACAAATTTAAAAATGTTGTTGTATTTTTATATTTTAATAAATTAGTTTAAATGTAAAAAAATGTAATAAAAAAAAACAAATTTAAATACCTTATTTTTAAGAATTTATAGTTGACCAAGTACGTCTTGTTACGACAGCGACTTTATAATAATATTGTAGTTGTGATGTTATGGTGCAATTTCTTGTAGTCTTAAAAACTATAACAAATTCCTACATTTTAAAAACGGCAATAAAGCTTTCACTATTTTAGCTTTCACTAAAAGAATGTGAATCAACGTATTTACATCAAATCTTTATTATGTTTAAGTTTATACTATTCATTTAATCCATATATGCTTTTAAATTTAATGAATATTTTACTTGCAATTTACCTATTTTTAAAGTAAATAACCTGTTAGCTGAACACTAGTTTCCAACACTATTTCCGAGGTGTTTCACAGCTTCGCCAACAAGGTCACACTGTCTGCTTATTCGAGTGATTTAGCATTTTTTTCGGCACAAAAGAAAAATTGAAATTGAATCGGTGCAATTGTTGGTTAGTTCGCAAAAGATCGTCCGTATTTCATACTATTTAGAACGATTTGAGTACTGGGTATAACATATGTCATTTTGAAATCCGTAGAACATATTTTTGACTGGAAACAACGCAGCTGGAAAATGAGTCTTACGTCCGCCGCGGGGATTATTTCCCTACTCGATGAGCCGATGCCGGATCTCAAGGTGTTCGCCCTAAAAAAGTTGGACAACATCGTGGACGAGTTTTGGCCAGAGATCTCGGAGTCCATCGAGAAGATTGAGATGCTGCATGAAGACCGCAGCTTCCCCGAAAACAAGCTAGCTGGCATGGTGGCCTCCAAGGTGTTCTATCACTTGGGTTCCTTCGAGGACGCTCTAACCTACGCCCTGGGCGCAGGCGATCTCTTCGACGTGAATGCCAGGAATGAGTACACAGAGACGATTATTGCCAAGTGTATTGATTTTTACATCGCCCAGCGAGTGGAGTTTATAGAGAATCCCAAGGAAGCGAGTTCTGTGGACGAGCGGCTAGAGGGGATTGTGAATAGGATGATTCAGCGTTGTCTGGACGACAACCAGTTTCGTCAAGCGCTAGGTATTGCCTTGGAGACCCGTCGTATGGACACTTTCAAGGACGCCATCATGAAGTCGGACGACGTTCGTGGCATGCTGGCCTACGCTTACAACGTGACCATGTCTCTAATTCAGAACCGTGGCTTCCGGAATGAAGTGCTACGGTGCCTGGTAAGTCTGTACCGGGATTTGGGTGTTCCCGACTATGTGAACATGTGCCAGTGCCTCATCTTCCTGGAGGACCCGTATGCCGTGGCCGAGATGCTGGACACCCTCACACGTTCTTCTGTGGAGACAAACAATCTGATGGCGTATCAGATTGCTTTTGACTTGTACGAGTCGGCAACGCAGGAATTTCTAGGGAATGTGCTGCAGCACTTAAAAAATACAGCTCCTATTCCAACCGCCCTGCCCAGCACATTCAAGCCCCAGGGCACGAGCTCCGAGGAAGGGGCTAAGTCTGAGGGGGACAAATCCAAGCCTGACGAGGACATCACAGAAGAAAAGCAAGGTAAGTGTCCTTTTTAAGCCAATAAGAACACCTTTAAATCATATTAACTACGTAGGCGATGACAAGGTGGAGCGCACAATTGATTCGCTTAACGAGGTTGAGAAGCTTCATCAGAAGAACATTGAAAAGCTGATATCGATCCTCTCCGGCGAGGTTTCCATCGACCTGCAGCTTCAGTTCCTCATCCGCAGCAACCATGCTGACTTGCAGGTTCTACGAGGCACAAAGGAGGCGGTCAGGGTATCCATCTGCCACACAGCCACTGTTATTGCCAACGCTTTCATGCACAGTGGAACCACCTCTGACCAGTTCCTGCGCGACAACCTCGACTGGCTGGCAAGGGCAACGAATTGGGCCAAGCTTACGGCAACCGCCTCGCTTGGAGTTATCCACCGTGGACACGAAAAGGACTCATTGGCTCTCATGCAGAGCTACCTGCCCAAGGAGGCTGGTCCCAGTTCTGGTTACTCCGAGGGTGGTGCCCTGTATGCGTTAGGCTTGATCCACGCAAATCACGGGGCTAACATTATAGACTACCTGCTACAACAGCTAAAGGATGCCCAGAACGAGAATGTGCGTCATGGTGGCTGCTTGGGACTTGGTCTCGCTGGCATGGGCACCCATCGACAGGATCTCTACGAGCAGCTGAAATTCAATCTGTACCAGGATGACGCGGTCACTGGAGAGGCGGCGGGAATTGCCATGGGCATGGTCATGTTGGGCTCGAAGAACGCTCAGGCCATCGAGGACATGGTGTCGTATGCCCAGGAGACGCAGCACGAGAAGATCCTACGCGGCCTGGCCGTAGGCATCTCCCTCACTATGTTTTCGCGTTTGGAGGAGGCTGACCCCTTGGTGACCAGCCTGTCCACGGACAAGGACCCGGTTTTGCGTCGCTCTGGAATGTATACCATAGCTATGGCTTATAATGGAACTGGTAGCAACAAAGCCATCCGTAAACTACTCCACGTTGCTGTCTCCGACGTGAATGATGATGTGCGAAGAGCTGCCGTCACTGCTATTGGTTTCATCTTGTTCCGTACTCCGGAGCAATGTCCATCTGTCGTGAGTCTGCTGGCAGAGTCCTACAACCCGCACGTTCGTTATGGAGCCGCAATGGCGCTAGGTATCGCCTGTGCCGGCACAGGACTGCGTGAGGCCATCGCCCTTCTGGAGCCAATGGTAAAGTTCGATCCGGTCAATTTTGTGCGTCAGGGAGCCCTCATCGCCTCAGCCATGATATTGATCCAGCACACTGATCAAAGCTGTCCGAAGTCCACCTTCTTCCGCCAGCTGTATGCTGAGGTTATTAGCAACAAGCACGAAGATGTGATGGCTAAGTATGGCGCTATTCTCGCTCAGGGTAAGCATAATCGAAATCCGATCCCTTGTATTGCTTAGATTAAATATCTTAATGGTGTGGGACAGTTTTTAAATTGTTTTGTCTAGGAAACTCTCAAACTCACATTCTCAGTTCATTTGAAAACATGGTTTGTACCAAATCGTACCGGTTTCTTAATAAGTGCTTATCATTGCATTAAAACTAAATTTTTGAGTTGTAGCTTACTTTGTCTATAAATATATAAATTTAAAATTAACGTGCAACTTTAAAAATGGGACAAACAATTAAAAAATAAATTTACATGACTTGTATATTATTGCTCTACCTGGCGTGATCACGCTTAACTTCGTGATGAAATAAGTGTTTACCAAAAGTGATATATTGGTTAATAACCCAAATGCTAAAACTTGGTACATTTTCTAATTATTCCTGTGGTCTACAAAACTTTTAAAATTCATGATCCATTTCCCGGTTTATTTATTAAGCTTTTTATTTCTTTTCGAAGTTCTTCCTAATCCTAATCCTAATTTAAACTTTTTTTAGGTATTATTGATGCCGGTGGTAGGAATGCCACTTTGTCCCTGCAATCCCGTACAGGACACACTAATCTGCAGGCAGTGGTCGGTATGCTGGCCTTCACCCAGTACTGGTACTGGTTCCCTCTGGCTCATACTCTATCGCTTGCCTTTACACCTACATGTGTGATTGGTCTGAATTCCGACCTGAAGATGCCCAAGATGGAGTACAAGTCAGCGGCCAAGCCTTCACTGTACGCCTATCCTGCGCCTTTGGAAGAAAAGAAGAGCGAGGAGCGCGAAAAGGTTGCCACCGCCGTTCTTTCCATTGCAGCCCGCCAGAAGAGGCGTGAGAATGCTGACAAAAAGGAGGACGAGAAGATGGATGTTGACGAGGATAGCAAGGAGGGTGCTGCAGTCAAGAAGGACGAAGAAACCAAGACCGACGAAAAGCCCGCTACGGAGGAGAAGCCTAAGAAGAAAGAGGAGAAGGAAAAAAAGAAAGATGAGGAAAAGGAGGTGGCTGGTACCAGCAGCGAAAAGGATAAGGAGAAGGAGAAAAAAGAAAAGAAGGAGCCAGAGCCCACCTCCGAAATCCTGCAAAATCCCGCTCGTGTGCTTCGACAGCAACTGAAGGTCCTTAGCGTTATAGATGGGCAATCTTATGAGCCGCTTAAAGATGTAACCATCGGCGGAATTATTGTATTCCAGCACACCGGCAAATCCGAGGACCAAGAGCTCGTGGAGCCCGTTGCTGCCTTTGGACCCATGAACGACGAGGAAAAGGAGCCGGAACCCCCAGAGCCCTTCGAGTACATCGAGGACTAAATGGGCATGCTGTTTGTCATTATCTAAGTAAAACCTGTTCGATTTTCAACCTTGCATACTTTTCACGAGAGGTACTAATCAACAAAAACATAACGCTAATCCCTAATTATAACACAATAAAATGTTCATCGTACAAGATGTAAATAATGTGTACTTTGGTTTATGGATCCCCCAATATCACCTGTGACGCTTCTGTGGCGGGTGCCAATCTCGGTTTTATTTCTCAAGAATTCTCGGCCAAACAAGATTGTTTCGCCACCCGTTGAAAGAACGTTCTCCCAAACATTAATAAGCGATTTCACAACGCTGGGCAATTGTTCGTTTTTAAATTAGTAACTAATTCTGTTCTCAAAAGTCTCTCTCGGCAAGGCTCTCTCTTGACAAGGCCGTAGTAATAGGGAGTGTACAATTTTGGGCCCTAAAAGAAAAATATGTTTGGAATATGAAAATAAACCAAAATTGTAGCCCCCTAAGCCATTTAAGGATATGTCTTGATTCATATACATACATATATGATTTCATAAATGTTTTTACCTTTTTTCTAATAAATACGTTTTTTAATAAAATGAAGACAGAATGGAACCAAAGACCCCTTTGGTCACGCCCTTGTCTGTTGCCATGGAGCTTGATGTTAAAAACCTTTCATTCAACAAGTTAATGATCAACACTTTTATAACTTATTTGATTATTTTTTACAAGTTTCCCGCTCTCGTTACTAAGGGTTTTTAAAAGTAAACAACGGATTTAAATCACTGTTATTCGCCGTAGAAAAACAATAACAAAAAAGAACGATGCCCCACCGCACCGACCTTGGAATACCCATTAAAATTAAAATATCCGCTTCAGACTTAAATAGTTGGGCACGTAATAGTTAGGCGATGTCTTTGTACTATCTTTCTTCTAAACAGTCAGGGTTAAAGATTTTGTAATATACAATTTAGGTTGTATAAGTGCAAGCAGTAAAATAATTGTTCTACACTAAGCTTTAAATTTAACATTTTTTTTTTTATCAAAAATAGCTATCCGCTCTCTATACTTATCGATATTTTATACGTTATAAAAAGTTTTAATTTTAACTGTGGCATATATTGTAGTTACATTATATGCCCGTGCCCACCATTTTAAAGGGTATATAAATGTAACTGGGTGGCAACGTCCAAATCCTCTTGAGTGCGAGTATAAATACTGAGCGTTTTCTCTCTCCCAGCTCAGTAGGTTTTTTTTGTTATTCCGTGCGGGTGCTTATTCCGCGTAATGTTAGTGTAAATCCCATAGCCCCTAGTGTTGACAAAATTTTGAACGTTGTGCCAGACGTCTGTTAATTAGCATATAGCACAAGTACCAAATATATACGTAAACCAAAACCCGAGCAGATTACAACTTATCTCCGACGCAGTTGCCAGTTCTTTGTTACTGCTGCTGGCGCAAGAAACGGTAAATGTGCATAACGGTGGATAAATCACTGCTGACCTCGACCTAGACAACATATTTATATGTACATATGCATGTATATATGTATATATGTATAAATGTACATATATATTTACATTGTCTAAGGGGAATACTACGGACCGATTTGTTGTTGCCGGCTATGCATTATTGATTTTCACCATCCATTTCGACAGGAGAGAGAACAAGAGGGAAGAGCGGAGAAAGGAGAAAGCAAACGCGGGTGAATCAGTGCCGTAACGGTTTACTCCAATCCCAGAAACCACAGAACCCATCCCAAAGTTATGAACCGCACCAGAAGGAAGGTTGTGCGCCCAAAGAATCCATACACCAAAGCCAATTTCTTCTCACAATGGAGCTTCTGGTGAGTTTTTCCCTTGAAATGTACCTTAAAGCCAGACATGCAGTCACTCCTCCATTAGTCATGAGAACATTATTTACGGTAAATCATACTTTTGTACCTTGGTGCAGCTAGCACGTGTTCTTAACATATTGTAGTATCAGGTTTTTATCAGGCTAGCACCTATCATATAATTAGTTTGGTCATATTAGCTTGTTTGAGCCGATAAGTTCATTGGGCAAGGCATGATAGTGTTCTCAGGCTCATTTTAATGGGAAATAGAACGAACATCCATTAAATTGGACGGCACAGTTTTATTAAATGTCATTGTTGGCCACAAGGTTACATCTTTATCTGGTGTTCACAATGAACGCTTGCCAATTGCAACCAGATGGATCTGGCACTAGCGATTTATTACGATTTTCTATAATAAACAAAACGTTCATAGTCTAACTAGAGCTGATAACGGACCAATTTTGATTCAGTGTTCAATGCCACATTTACTCCTAAAGTTTTAAAAGCTTCTATCGGGAGACATTTCTTATTTGAATATACACAATAAAGTTGAATTGTAGTTTAGTAAAGTCACAAGACGGTTTTAAATTAAGATTTCCATGATTTTACCGTACTCACTTGAATTAAAGAAATTTAATAGAAAAACGCATCAGTTGAAGAACTATAATTCATCGCTATGATTAAAACCTACCAGTTAATATAATGAATAATCTGAAATTCAGCCGTTTTAAATAAATTAGTCTTAAGTATATTCAAATAGCCAATCGTTCCATTATTCATTCGATTAACGCCAATCAATTAACACCCGTTTGGATCTCAGTTTATGTTCACAAATACTATGCAAAATAAAGTAATAAAAAGTTTATTTGGATGATAATCTATTGGAATGGGAAAAATATTTTCAAAAAATTTAAAGGGTAGGAATAACATTGTGAAGCAACATATAAATGCAATTATTGCTTATTGAAATGTCATTTGAAATTAACATTTGAAACCCATTTCTTACTCAGTATCCACTGTGTGTGCAAATGTGTCTACCCAACTACAAGTGTTTGATTAATATGTAATCAAACAATGCCTTGGGGTTTTTCGCAGATCGTCAGTATGACGAAATTCCCAAGAAATCTTGTTCATGTGATATCAGAGGAGCTCCCTACAACAAGAACACTTCTCTTGCATCTAAACTCGGGTATTCATAACATAGACTGTATCTAATTAAATACGTACCAATAAAAAAGACTAGGAAATCATATAAAATCTTTTATCTAACCTCCCTCACAATCACAACATTTAAAGGTCTTCTGTGAAACTATTACAATGGAATCGTAAACCATTACCCATAAAGCTGCTCTAGTTTAATTGCAAATTGAGTTTAGGCTAAATAAATATTTAGTTTTGGGTAATTCGTACTTAAGTGAATTGAAAAAAGTTTACTGGGGGGAGTGTCTTACAAATGGAATGCTTATGTTTTTTTTTAAATCTAATCTTATCGTTCGTAATTTTTTAACTAACTGTATACGAAATAATTTCAGGTGGATGCGAGACCTGTTCAAGCGTGGCCTCCAGGGTCCGCTGACGGACGAGGAGCTGTATCAGCACAGAAAGACCCTGGATAGTGAAAGAGTGACAAACAAATTCGCAGAGCTGTGGGACGACGAGCTGAAAAGAAGTAATCCCAGCGTGGTGAGAATGATCCTAAGGGCGTACGGCAAGATTTTCCTACCCATGGGTCTGCTTTTCTCCATTAGCGAAACAATTTGCAAGTAGGTAGAAATTGATATTGTTGCAGGGGCTATGCTAATCCGACTTACTTTTCTTTCAGATCTCTCATGCCTTTATTCTTGGGTGGTCTGGTTGGTTACTTTGCCACAAATCAGACGGACATCAGTGAGCGGACAGCATATCTGTATGCTATGGGAATTGTGATTTGCATGTTGGTGCCTGTGATAACATTCCACCCCTTCATCTTTTACATCTTTCAAGTGGGCACTAAGCTGAGGCTGGCCCTCTCGGGACTGATATACCGCAAGTGCCTGCAGGTTTCCAAAAGCAGCAGTAACGATGGTCTCCGAGGAAGAGCCATTAATATCCTGTCCAACGATCTCGGACGATTTGATGTGGCACTCTGTTTTCTACACGATACGTGGAAGGGGCCGATGGAGTCAATTCTGATCGGTTTTCTTATGTACCGAGAAATTGGAGTATCGGCTGTGATTGGCGTATCCTTCATGCTTAGCTTTATCCCGCTGCAAGCGTGGGCCGCCAAGAAAGCAGCTTATTACCGACAAATGACGGCGGAGCGAACTGATATGCGCGTAAAGCTAATGAACGAGATCATCCAGGGTATCCAGGTAATAAAGATGTATGCGTGGGAGAAGAGTTTCGCTCGGGTCATCGCCGATGTTCGCCTCAAGGAGGTAAAGGCCATCCGTGGCACTGCCTACATCCACGCCGCTCTCGGATGTACCTCCATGATATCGCCGCTATCTGTGTTCCTGGCCCTGTGCTCCTACGTTTATCTTGGTGATCCCTTGACCGCTCAAAAGGTGTACACAGTGTCATCCTATTTCAACATGCTCAACGATTCGATGGTGACCTTTTGGCCCATGTCAATTACGTTTATTGCGGAGGCTCTTGTTTCGGCGAAACGTTGCAAGGATTTCCTGCTGGACGGGGACAAAGCTGAGGTTCCCATAAACATGGAAGCCAATCAGCAAACGGGCAAGAGCACCAAGCGCAAAATCTCTAAAAAGGACAAACAGAAGAACGTCGAATTGAATGGATCACTATTGTCCAACGGTCAAGTACAACACAATCGACTAAGGGATTACGATCCGGAGGCAACGAAAAAATGTGTGGTTCTCAAAAGTGTATCTGCCTCATGGGATGCAAGCGATGGCCACTCCAACTGTGCTATTGAGGACTTTAGCACGGATATTCAGGATCAAACGCTAGTTGCCGTCGTTGGACCCGTGGGTGCCGGCAAGTCCAGCTTTCTACATGTGCTGCTGGGCGAAGTGGGTATCGATAAGGGTGAGGCCATGGTGCACGGCAAGATCTCGTATGCTTCGCAGGAATGTTGGGTCTTTGAAGGAACCATTCGCGATAACATCGTTTTTGTGGAGGATTACAATGAGAGGCGCTACAAAAAAGTGGTGAAGGTTTGTGGCTTGGAACGCGATATGGAGTTACTGCCCCATGGAGACTTGACTGTTGTCGGAGAGCGAGGTGTGAGTCTCAGCGGTGGGCAAAAGGCCAGAGTGAGTCTAGCACGAGCAGTCTATCGCAAAGCTGATATATATCTTCTGGATGACCCACTTTCCGCTGTGGATACCCACGTGGGCAAACACATCTTCGACCGCTGTATACGCGACTTTCTGTCTAAAAAGATTCGTATTTTAGTCACTCACCAAGTGCAATATCTGTCTGATGTGGAACACCTGGTGCTAATGGGTTCCGGAAAAATTATGGCCCAAGGCAGTTACCAGCAGCTGCAGCGTTCCCGCCAGTTTCAGTTCCTTGAGCAGACGCAGCATGATGAGAGTGGAATCGACACGCACAGTATGAGCAGCTATCTGTCCCGCAGCGATTCAGAGAAAAGTATTGAGCAGCAGCACAATCAGCTGCTTCGGCCAGACGAGGAGGTGGAGGAGCTCAACCAGGAGCAGCAATCTGTGGGCTCCATCAAGATGCACGTCTACGCCTCTTACATCAAGGCTTTGGACAGCACTTTCCTACTGGGCATAATAATATCGCTGTTTGTCTGTGCCAGGGTTATGCTTACTGGAGTAGATTATTTCTTGTCCAGATGGTAAGATATTTTATAATACATTTTTCTTATTGTAACTGTATTAAACAATTTTTGTTCCAGGGTCATTTGGGAAGAACAAATAGCTGCTAATAGTACTACCACCCTATTGAACGAAAATGATACGATGCCCCAAAATGATACTCTGCCACTAAATTCGACGGACCCTTCTATTGCGCCTCTATTAGCGGGAGACCTTCAGGCCAGCATTCGACAGGAGCTAGTTCTTTTCTATGCCACTATACTTGGCGCCACTCTAATTGTCTACCTTATCCGCACCTTCGGGTTCTTCAAAATGTGCTTGCGCATTTCACTACATCTGCATGATAGACTCTTCCGGGGAATCACCAGAGCCAGCATGTACTTCTTCAACACGAACTCTTCCGGCAGAATTCTAAATCGCTTCTCGAAGGATATCCGAACAGTGGACACAGATCTGCCACACACGCTGCTTGATTGCCTGGCCTTCATAATTGACGTATCTGGCGTAGTCATCATCGTTGCCATTGCTAACTATTGGCTACTGGTTCCAGCTGCTATCATTGGTGTAATTCTGGGCATGATACGATACCTTTATGTGAATACTAGTCGAAGTGTCAAGCGGTTGGAGTCCATATGTAAGTAGAAATAATGGGAAATTACGATTCCAAGCAATAGTCACGTACATTCACTTTTACTAGGATTAGAAACAAACAAATCATTTCTATATATTTGCAAGCGTGACTTTGGATAATTTAGTTATTTGCCCCATTTTTGTCAATAGTAAATGACTTGTGAATTATAATTTCGGCATTCGTCAAAGATATACACCCATTTAATAGCCCTAATCTCTTTATTCCAGCTCGCAGTCCCGTTTTCTCGCTGACGAATCAAACCTTCCAGGGCCTTACCACCATACGCGCTTTGCAGGGCCAAAGCGCCCTGGAGCAGGAGTTCCATGAGTACCAGAACACCAATACATCCGCCTGGTTTCTTTTTCTCTCCTGCACGAGAGCTTTTGCTCTGTGGTCGGATATGCTATGTATTGTATACATGACAGCAGTGACCTTTAGTTTCCTGTTGCTAAAGAATGAGTTTGATAGTGGCGATGTGGGATTAGCCATTCTGCACTCCACCACGATGACGGGTATGTGTCAGTGGGGTATGAGACAGACGGCTGAATTGGAGAATCAGATGACCAGTGTGGAGAGGGTGCTGGAGTACACGGAGCAGCCCTCGGAAGCGCCGCTAGAGACGCAAGAAAAGTTTAAACCAAAGACAGAGTGGCCAAGCAAGGGACGAATCGAGTTCATCAACTTTAAACTGCGCTATTCACCCCAGGAAGCACCTGTGCTAAGGGACCTAAACTTCACCATTGAGTCGCGCGAGAAGGTTGGCATTGTTGGCCGCACTGGTGCCGGAAAGTCGTCTATCATCCAGTCCATCTTCCGTTTGGCCTGCAACGAGGGCATGATCCGCATCGATGATGTGGATATTGAGCATATAGGATTGCACGATCTGCGCAGTCAAGTATCAATCATTCCTCAAGACCCAGTTCTATTTTCTGGAACATTGCGCTACAATTTGGATCCAATGGATGAGCGTTCGGATGAGGAGATGTGGAAGGCACTGGGCGACGTAGAGCTGCGTTCCTATGTATCTACTTTAATTGGTGGACTCAATTGTCGAATGTACGATGGCGGATCCAACTTTAGCGTAGGCCAAAGGCAGTTGGTGTGTCTGGCGAGAGCCATTCTGAGACACAATAAGATACTTATAATGGATGAGGCCACTGCCAATGTTGATCCAGAGTAAGTTTCAAGAAATTTAACTAGTTTATTTTCTTATATTAAAACTTAAAAAAACTTAATTTCAGAACCGACAAGCTTATTCAGCAGACCATCCGCTCCAAGTTCGCGCATTGCACTGTTTTGACAATAGCCCATCGATTGCACACTGTAATGGACAGTGACCGGGTTCTGGTTATGGATGCCGGCGAGGTCAAAGAGCTGGGACATCCCTACGAGCTGCTGCAGAGGTCTGGGGGTTACCTTCGTAAACTGGTCGACAATACGGGCGCATCCACTGCCTTCGCACTGCAACAGGCGGCCGAACTGAGCTATAGCAAACAGGTCCTGGGAGATGATACAGCGGCCCAGGATCTTAATATCACACTGGCAATGGATGAGAAGGCCCAGTGACCGAAACGCACACTCACCTACTTGTAGATTTGCTTAAGGGTTAGATCATAAGAACTAAAAGTATTATGTACATAGCACAGTTGTACTTAAAGCTAACGAATTACCTATTGCCTTGTACTTACGGAATATTTGTAAGTTTGTTTATCGCCACGAATTTATGTATGTATATGTTCCATAGTTTACAAAGTACTGTATATGTACGTTCTATGTTTTGTACGTCATGTGTTCAATTGGCAAACCTATCGAAAGCAATTTGCAAACGCCGTGCACAAATCAGAGCAAGTTCAATCAAACGAAGACAAATAGTTTATTTAGGTACTTTTTTAAAATATGTAGCTAATGTAGGATTACAAAATCGTACTTATAGATACGTACAATCTCAATAAAGTGCCTGAGAATTATAACTTACAAATGGAAAAATAATAAAGTGGTTTAATTTCGTTTTTGTCGGTGTTCGCCTTTGATCGTTAACAAGTGATTATCTATACTTTAACCCTTTAATGGCTGTATGAGTTTGGGGACGGCGATATAGTGTGAAATTATCTATATATTAACTATCCTGGCATTACTTGCAATCTATTCTATAATATTATTATTTCAAGAAACGTAAACTAAAAAGAGTAAAGATAATGTTTTGAAGATTAACTTCTTAAAACAACTTTTTGAAGAAATCAGAACTTTAGTTTAAAGAACTAAAATTGTGGCCGTGACTGTCAAGATCCGTGTGAATGATGTGTGGATCGATAAGGATGAACCTTTTGGAGCTACAATTAAAATTGTCAATTGCTAAAAAGTGTAATCAAAGTAAGTCAACACGGTAGCTGTGATTACGATAAGATACCAGAGAGGTGTCCACCGCACCTCACTGCCCACCGGGATGCCCCGACTGAGTCCCAAAACTCTCGTAAAAAAGAGCGAAACAGTGAAACCCAATTAGCCAAAAATTCGTCGCCCGGAGTTTCTGCATCGTCTGCTTCTGCTCCGATGTCGGCTGATGGGTGGCTGTCAGCAGGCATTAAGATAAAACTGGGCTGCCACTGGCCGATAGGGCGGATCATTGATTTATAACGATGATTCCCGAACACGGCGTAGTGGCTAGCGGTTAGTTAAAATTGAAATGCCCGGACGGGCAACAGTCAGTGGTGAATGGAGTGGCGCAAGAATCGCACGCGAGTGCCTTGAAGCGTGTCAAGGATCTGACATATACATATGTGATATTATTCGCGAGATCGCTATACTATACAATACTATATGTCTACGTTCGTTAAGTGCATATAATAATGAGTGCGGTCCATGAGCAGCGCCAACCAAATCCGGTAACAAAGGCCAACTTCCTTTCCAAATGGTTCTTTATGTGAGTGAAAACGTGTGCCATCCAGGCGTATACGTAATATTGAAATCATAATACGTAATGTTTCTAAATTTGTGCACTCGTGAGAAACGCTCCGTTTGATTCAAGTTAACTGATTTTGCGAGCTGACCCCTCTTGAAGTCCTGCTGATAAGATACAGAGCTGTCCAGCTGACGGACCGCCCACTGTCAGATTTATGGTCACAGCACCTTGGCCGTCACTCGGAATTTACGGCGGGAGTGCATTCGTTTGATTCCTTTGAAGAGCGATAAAAGAATCCGCGACAGCCCGGCGACACCTGTCATGTCCGTCAATAACCCGACCACCTGCCCTGTGCTCTCTCTATTCTTCTAGCTGGACGCGCGAGATTCTCTTCAAGGGATTACGGCGGAGTCTGGATCCGTCGGATCTTTATGCCCCCGAACCCAGTCTCGAGAGCACCAACGTGTCAGCCTTCCTGCTCGGTCACTGGGAGCAGGAGCTTAAGCGACCCAAACCCAACGTCCTGCGCATGATATTTAAGGCCTACGGGTGGAGCTTTGTGCCAGCTAGCATTGTTTACTCCATCATGGCCATTGCAGTGCAGTAAGTACATAAGAAGAAGTCTTAAAGACATAGTAAATAGAATATATCCTTTCTAGTATAAGAAAAATATAATAAGTTTGTAGGCTAATGTTTAATTTTGATTTAACCCCTTAGCACAACGCAGCCTTTGATGCTGGGCGGCCTGGTCTCCTTTTTCTCGGAGAGCACTGGGAAGATAACAAAACACTCTGCTTACTTGTATGCCATGGGTGTGGTGCTCTGCTCCCTGATATCGGGACTCTTCTTCCATCCCTTCATGAAGTACCTGTTCCGAGTGGGTTCTCGCGTGCGACTGGCTTGCGCGGGATTGGTATACCGGAAGTTCCTTCGAGTTTCGGTGGCAGCGGACAACAGTGGAGTGAGTGGCTACGCCATATCCCTGATGGCCACCGATCTGCCGACCTTTAACGAGTCCTTCTACTGCTTCCACGAGCTGTGGCGTGGTCCCTTAGAAGGAGTGGTCTTCGTCTATATCATATACCAATTGATTGGATGGCCAGCGGTAGTGGGATTGGGCACAATCGTGGCTTTTATCCCGCTTCAAGCATGGGCCGCGCGGGCTATTGCCCGGTACAAAAGGAGCTCTGCAGATGTTGGAGATGAAAGGGTGAAGCTAATGAACGAGATTATCGCTGCCATGCAGCTGATCAAAATGTACGCCTGGGAGAAGTCCTTCGCCAAACTGATTGGCAAAGTGAGGAAGGAGGAGATGGACTCTATAAAGGGTTCCACTTACATTTATGCCGGACTGCAGTGCACTGGCATGATCTCCAAGCTGTCACTCTTCCTTTCGTTAGTAACCTATGTATTCACGGGTGACATAGTCACCTCCCAGAAAGTATTTATAGTCTCCAGTTACTACGATCACCTGAACGATTCTCTTTTGCACTCCTGGCCATTGGCCATTAATATGTGGGTAGAGACGCTTGTGGTTGCGAATCGAGTGAAGGATTTCCTTTTCCAGCACGAGACTCCTGCTGATGGAGGAGTGCACAATTTTAAGGAAGCAGAGGATAATCCGGAACATGGAAATTTCAGTGGACGCACCCACAAGCCCAAAGCTGAAACCAAGAGCATTACGGTCCATAAACTGACTGCCAGTTGGGATAATGCAAACCAGGAGAAGCGCCATCGCCACATAGAGGATGTGAGTTTCCAGGCCACTGATCAGCAATTCGTGGGAGTCGTGGGAACAGTGGGTGCTGGAAAGAGCACTCTCCTCCAAGTGATACTTGGTGAATTGGATATCATTAGTGGCAGTGTGGATCTGAATGGAGTCCTAAGCTACGCTCCTCAGGAGCCGTGGCTACTTCGGGGTAGTTTGCGGGAGAATATCCTATTTACGGAGCCCTACGACGAGCACCGCTATCTGGAAGTCCTACGGGTTTGCCATCTGGACAGAGATGTGGAACAGCTGCCCTCAGGAGATGAAACCAGAGTGGGTGAAGGAGGTGCAAGTCTGAGTGGCGGCCAAAAAGCTAGAGTTAGTTTAGCCAGGGCCGTCTATCGAAAAGCGGATATCTATCTCTTGGACGATCCTCTATCCGCCGTTGACTCTCATGTGAGCAAAATGCTTCTGGATCGTTGCCTCAACGAATTCCTGTCTAATAAAATACGTATCCTGGTCACTCATCGAGTTCAGCTGCTCAGACATGTGGATCATTTGGTCCTACTCGAAGGTGGCCGCATTTCTATCCAGGGGCATTATGATGCCCTTAAAAAGCTTATAAGGTTCCGGATGTCTGTGGCCAATGATGTCGAGGTGGCCAAACTAAGGGCAATGCGTACTGACAGTGTTTATGAAGAGCCGGAGCCAAGGAAATCTCTGTCTCAGGAGGAGCATCTCGATCGAGATCAGATACAGCAACAGTTTAAGGAACAGCAAGAGAGAGGATCCGTCAAACTGAATACCTACAAGGAGTACTTCAGGGTGCTGGGACATCCCTTGGTGGTGGTGCTTATTCTTCTGATGTTCGTTGTAGCCCGTGCATCTGAAGCTACCATGGACATCTTTCTCTCCAAATGGTAAGAAATATTTACTTGAATTCTACTATTAACACTTGCCCTTTGAGTGATTCCCAAAAAAATTCAAAAGCCATTGTAGTTATTATAGGCTTAAGTGACTAACCTCGAAATAAGATGAGTCAGTCCGAATTATAGATTGCGACGTGTTTAATAACACTACAAATTGATAAAAAACATGTTCCAGTTGTTGATTGCAATAAATATTGCCGCAATTCCGAACAGATGGATCAGACTTCACTATCTCGACGCCACATGTTATATGGTTATTCCAGTATCAGAGGGCTAATAAAAGACACGGTTTTCCAGCGCATAAACTGATTTCGTTTTCAAGTGAAATTTTTGAGGAATACCCTAGATTGGATTCTGATTAAAATAAACTTTTCATCAATTTTAAGTTTACAGTTCTTTCGAATAACTTAACAAGTTTTATATACATAACATTGAAGTTGAAGTAATGATGTAAAAACATTCATACTTTCCAGGGCAACTTGGGAGGAGACAGAACCCAATCAGCATGAACCCATTCCGGAGTATCATAGAACACGCCTGCGTATGATGATCCTCTATACGTTCCTCATCCTGTGCACCCTCGTTTTCTATGTTCTCCGCACCTTTGGATTCTTTATGATGACCCTGAGGATATCGTTGCGGATTCATGATCAACTATTCCAAGGGGTCATTCGTGCCTTTATGCATTTCTTTACGCTGGCCACCTCTGGGCGGATTTTGAACCGATTCTCCAGCGATATCCTGGCAATAGATATTAACCTTCCGCAGGCCTTGATGGACTCCATTGAGTTTGCTGTAAATGCTTTGGCTGTGCTCGCGGTGGTCAGCACAGCCAACATTTGGCTCCTCATTCCGGCCATCGTGGTGGTGGCTCTTTTATACGGCTGTCGGTGTCTTTACATAGGAGCCAGTCGGAGTCTTAAGCGCATAGAAACTATCTGTAAGTTGGCCAAAAATCTCCTTACTTATCATCTTAGTTACTAACTCAATGCCTTCTAGCTCGCAGTCCCATCTATTCACACACGAATGCCACTTTCAAGGGACTGACCACCATCCGTGCTCTGAATGGCACCAAATACATGATGCGGGACTTCCATTACTACCAGAATGAGAATACTTCGGCCTTGTACCTTCATGTGAGCATCAACCGCGCCTTTGCCTTTTGGACGGATCTCATCTGCGTGCTGTACATTCTGGCGGTGACTTTTAGCTTCCTGCTATTCGACAAGCACAGAGGTTACTACAGTGGGGATGTGGGTCTGGCCATAACTCAGTCCATGAAACTGGTGCTAATGTGCCAGGCGGGAATGCGGCAAACTGTGGAGTTGGAGAACATGATGACCAGTGTGGAGCGGGTGATGGAGTATGTGAATATACCATCGGAACCTGCGTACGAGACGGAGAAATCGGTTAACCTGCCCAAGCATTGGCCCAGTGGCGGACAGCTGGACTTCCGTGATCTGCGCTTGCGCTACAGTGATCACGGTCCGTACATCCTGAAGGGTCTCAACTTCACGATCCGCGGTGAGGAGAAGATCGGCATAGTGGGTCACACGGCGGCGGGTAAATCTTCCATTGTTCAGGCTCTCTTTCGTTTGGCTCACATCGATGGACACATTTCCATCGATGGTTATGAGACATCCGAGTTGGGACTACATGATCTGAGACGGAGAATCTCGATCATACCGCAGGATCCGGTGCTTTTCTCTGGATCTCTCCGCTTCAACCTCGATCCATTCGAGGAGAAGACGGACGAGGAACTGTGGCTGGCCCTGGAGGCCGTCAAACTCAAGGAGTTCGTATCGAATCTGAAAGAGGGCATATGCTGCAGGCTTCACGATTGCGGGGCCAACTTCAGCATGGGCCAGAGACAGCTGGTCTGCCTGGCCAGAGCCCTCCTTCGCCAGAACAAAATACTCATCATGGACGAGGCCACAGCTAACGTGGATCCAGAGTAAGTCAATTCCAAATAAAAAAATTAAATTATAAACAAATCAAAAGCAGAAAGTTCGATGATTGACACAAAAAGTTTAGGGAGAACGCAAAAAAAAGTTTGATTGATTTAATAATTCCTAAGTTTGGGTTTGGAAGATCAAAACGAGCGATGTCAAGAGTGACAGCGAAAATCAAAAGAATCACTTCGGCTTCAAAATCAGCTGATGTTGATCATTATAATTTGTCAATGAAAAACGGCGTAAAATATATCAAATTTCCCCTATCCAAATTTTTACTTGCCTTCTTGACAGTTCAATCAAACTTATCTTGAGTTGGAACTTATAAAGTTTATTTACCCTAAGGTCTAGTTTGTCTAGTTTATATATGTAATATCTTTCTTGAATTTCTCACAATAGATAATATATATCTTAAATTAAAGTATAACCCTCTTCTCTTTTAGGACCGACAATCTCATCCAGGAGGCGATTCACACCAAGTTCGCACACTGCACCGTGCTGACCATCGCCCACCGTTTGCACACCGTAATGGACAACGACCGGGTGATGGTAGTGGACATGGGTAGGGTGGTGGAACTGGGGCATCCTCACGAGCTGCTGCACAACCGGCATGGCTACCTGCATCGATTCGTGGAGAAGACGGGCGTAGGTACCGCCCAGCACCTGAGGCACCTGGCGGAGCAGAGCTACCGTAAACGGGTGCTGGGAAGGAAATCGGAGGATCAGGGATCCGTGCTCGAACTGGGGTACAAGGGGACGACCCTGTGAAAGACTGCTGGGGGAATTAATTACACACGTACGCCTGGGCGAAGTGGCTTTTGTTCTGTTAGGTATGGTAATATAGACTTTATTATAGTGAACTGATCTTTAAATATAGTTATATATGTATATACTTTATATGTACTTCATAATATACTCGTACTTAGTTGTTTCAACTCGATCGCCTTCGATTTGCCTTCTTGAATTTGAAAAAGCAATTTATCTTTTAGGTTAAGATTACATTACCATCGTCTATATTTTGCTACTCGTACTGTCTGGCTTTGATTCGCTCTCTATAACTACGATCCTTTCTAGTATCCGTTTTGGTTTTTGTTTTTGTTTCTTTGTAGTTACAAGTCACATGAAAAATCGAAATGTTAAACTCTATAAGTTGTTTCTCTTCTAGGCTTAAAGATTTACGTTTGTCTCTTCATTACTTTAGTTTTTTGGTTTTTAGTTTAGATGTGCGATAATGGCATTTGATTCTAGATGTATAATATTAGCATTACAAGAATTCGCTTCGTATATAAAATTGTTGTTGTTTTCTTTTTCGGTAGAGTGTAAATGAATTTATCGCATTCGGTTTGGTAGCAGTTTGTCACGAAACTTTAATACAAGTTCATATAATAGTTGTATGTTGTTGTTGTGTATAATGTAAATATTAAAGTAAATAAAGCATATTCATGTATGTATATAATTGGTTTTAAAATATTCTCTTCATATGCCCATCATTGGTTTAGCTTATTTAAAATTCGCTTAAAGTCTGCCTTCAACAATATTTGATGTAAATAGAAAAATCAGTGATCCATTTATTTGTATTCTCTTTTATAATTACTTTTAATATATATATATATATATTCTAAATCTTTGGTGCTTAGATGTAAGTGTTTTGCGTTTGCCTAAAAACAAAGTTAAACCTTGAAATTCTTCCCCAAATTCCAAAGTCTAAATTGTTTTATTCGAATGCCCGTTAGAATGTAAATAAGTAACTAGATTTGGTTGTCCTAGAAATAAGATTGTTTGTTTGCTCATTTTGTTTTAAGAAAAATTCGATGCTTTAATAAAATTGTTTTCGTTTTGTTTTTTAAGTATTTTCTTTTTTTTGACATTTTCTTGTTGTTAATTACTAATTGTATTGGTTTAGCTAGAAGTTCTCAAGCAACTTTAAGATTTTTTCGCTCTACGTTTATTTGTATCTTGTATTCATTTGGTATTCTCACAGTTAAGCTTCTTTGATTGAGCACAAAAGCAAATGAGAATCGTCTGTTTTTGGGGGCAACAACTGAACCTTATCAATATCGTTTTCTATTCCTACTATGGCTATAACCTGGAGATCCGTTGTCCAATCGAAGTTCGAGCTAGGCATTGGACAGACCCGGTAATCTTCCCCTATTTCCGACTAGCCCAATACACAGCCCGAAAATCCTCAGCCCCGATCTGAAATGTGCGTTGTGAGTTTGTAAAGGCTGTCAAACTAAAAAATCAGCATAGGTCAAACTTAAAAATTTCAAACTATATCATTCAACTGGAAGTCAATTTAGATTTTGGACTCTTGGCGAGCTATGTATAATCATTATCCTTAATATCATGTTGTGAGTGTTCCCTAAACTTTGCTCAGCTAGTTGTTAAAAAATATATAGGTACTCCTTTCCAGTACGTCCCCTACCATCATCCGAACCTACATCTGTTCGATAACGAAAGGCTAATACCAAAACGAGAATAAGGTGAACGTGCGTGCTTCGCAATGAAACGCATATTTTGATTATAAAATATGGTCCCGAGGTTGTTAAATATTTCTTCAACTTGGTTTGTCATCGTTTCTGGGTAATAACATCCATATGTGGGAGCTAGAGCGGCAATTACTGGATCTACAATATAAGTTTAGATAAGGCGTTGTATCAGCGGTTTGCATTTGGTTTCTGCCAATTAATCGCATCTTTGGCCACGATGCAGTGCCTCCAATGGCTGGCTATAGAACACTACGATTGAGATCATGCTCTAGGTTTCCTCTACGCTGTGTTTTTCTGTTTTTTCTTTTTTTTCTTTTATCGTTAATCCTTAAAGCCTTTAACCCAAAGCTTAGTTAAATAACTGCATTACAATATATGTTATTTAAATTAATAAAGTTTTCCATTTTTTCTTTTTTGCCTTTGCTTTTTCTTTGTTTGTTTGTTTTTTTTTTTTTTTGGTTGAAAAAAAGAGTAGTATGAATTTGTTATGCAAGGTTTTTTTTCAATTATTTTTTACGGTGTAATCGTACGTAAGTAATTCATTTAGCATTGTTCTGGGTGTATGTGTGGGTTTTCTTTTAATATGCTCCGTATTTATATAATAAGTATATAATTGGTTTGGTTAAAAAATTTCCATTAATTGCAAAAATTGTCTTTGTCAAAAAGAGTCGAACAATGGCCTCATGTGTGTTGTTTGCCGGGGCCACGCCCCGTTCTCGGAGCGGACCCGCCTTATTATCGCGTGCATATATCGTGACTATATGTTCTTTGTAATTCGTGTCCAGTGTTCGTGTGTCAGAGAGTTAGCCAGTAAATCTTGCCTATACCATCTTGCTTTCTACTTTTAATCCCGATCCTGCTGCTGCTGCTGCTGCTTACTTCTGTCCCGGTTCGATGATCTCCACGGTTACGCTCTCGGCCACCGGATTGGTGGTGATGTTGGTGATCAGCGACTGATCCTGCGGCGACTGTGGCTGCTCCTTCGGCTGGTGGCCATGTGGGTGGTGCTGGCGATGGGCGGATCCGTGGCGCTCATGGTGGACAACCTTGCCGGGAGCCACCGAGTTGCTGCGATTGGAGCGCACCGAGGCAGCCGATGCATTGCTGCCGTGCGATTCGGAATGGGATCCTGTGGGGAAGATTGTCATCCAGAAAGAAGGGGATCAGTATCTGGGGGATTACAAGATCAGCTACTCGCTACGGATAACCGGTTGAAGGGAAGTTATCGTTGGCATCGCAGGACAACAGCAATGTGGTCAACGGGAACTGGATTTCGAGTGGCGTTACCCACTTTACACTTCGAGTTCCCTTTTCTACGTGGAATGTTCTAGGCACAGCAGGCAATCGAAGGAGCTTATCTGTTGCAGTATTTAACTTACTTAAACTAAGGATTCAAATATCTTATAGCTCCTTAGATCACCCCCTGTACTCTCAAATGATATATCAAAGCCAGTTAAGGAAACTATAGATAGGTAGCCGTGCTAGAAAGGAAAGAAACCAAAGCGGAAACGGAACTAAAGACGGATGCTGCAATGGATCAGTAGGTAAGAAAGAGAGATAAAGATTCGATGAGGTTTGGTTTTGTACGAGTATCTACGATCGTATATTCATGTATCTGTAACGGATCGTGTGTCTGCATCTGTGTCTGCTTTTGTATCTTTGCGTGTCTTCTAAGGATCTTAGTAGCAGTGGCAGTGTGGCAGGAGTGGTGGAAGTTGGAGTAGTATTAGTACATACAGGTTAACCGCAACTCTCGACTACTGATTAAGACTAGGGTAACAACACTTCGAGCCAACAAGAACAACAACGAGAATAACGACTACAAGTACACTGGGGAAAGAGCATCGGTAATTAGATATAAACTCTGGTAGCTTGAAATGGAAAACCACATTCTTGACAACTTCTTACAGACAGTTAAGAGCAGAAATAAAGAAGAAATTTTTACAAGATTGTTAGGTACTGGAGTGTACATATCTACTATCATTAAAGCTAGAGCAATTTCCCATTTCAGCCGACGCAATTTCCCCAAATATACGGATACGGATACAACTGTTTGGACACAACTTTCACTAGACAAGACATCAACTTTACGAGTACACTACGCAGACTGTCAACAATTTGGGTGGGTTTTTATTG
This sequence comes from Drosophila eugracilis, assembly GCF_018153835.1. Lineage (NCBI taxonomy): Eukaryota > Metazoa > Arthropoda > Insecta > Diptera > Drosophilidae > Drosophila > Drosophila eugracilis. Next base: position 237,897 of record NW_024573499.1, read on the forward strand.
GGGAGTTGGTGTGGGTTTGCTTTCAGGTCTGCCTACCTCTTTGGACCCTGATATGGATGCGTTTGTTTTTATAGCGTTTGGGTGTGATACGTTTGCGGACATATACGGATATGCACGAGTATCTATATGTATATCGCGGTGAACTGAAGCTCTAGAACCCTAGAACTTGTTGGTCCGACCACAGGCTGGTGCCGCCCCCGCTGAGGATACATAGGTGGTGATGGTGGTGGCGGTGTTGTTGGTGCTGGTGGCGTTGGCGTTGGCCGGTGGTTGCTGGTGACCCGCCGATGGCGGTGGCGTGGGCGTGGGCGAGGGCGTGGCCGAGGCAGCGTACGTTGCGGTGGCATTCGTGGCCGTAATTGTGCTGGCCGTGGTCGTTGGCACGTAGGGCAGAAAGTGGCTATGGACCAGATTATGCTGGCTGGCGGCACTCGGATGCTCCAGAAGTCTCGAACAGGTGGACACATCGCTCACCCGCGAATCGCTCGACCGCGTATTGCTCTTCGAGCGGATCATACGTCCTTTTTGGTTTTCGGTTTTTGGTTTTCAGTTTTATTTGTGTTTTCAGTTTCAGTTTGTTGTTTCGTGTTTGTTTGTTTGTTTTGTTTGTTTTTGGGGGGAATGAGCGGTTGGATACGTTTAATATTTCGCCTTTAGTTGGGCACGCGACAGCGAGTCGGTGGGTTTATTGGGTGCCTGGGTGGTTTCGGGTTGGTTGGTGGGGGCGCAAAACTCAAATAAGAATATAAATAACCCAAAAAAGGTAATTTCAAGCAACTGTCCGCTGGGCTTAGCACACTAACAATTATCACCGTAATGGCGTTGAGTAAAACGGTTCTTAAACTGTCAGTCAAATTGATTGAGCCCCCCGAAGAGTTGTTGTTCCTGTTTCGCCATTCTTCAGCCGTCGAAGTATGGGTTAAGGAGAGGTGGCGAAAATAGTCAGATAGTAGTTACTATGCTGCCCAGCGTACTAGTTGCGGATTGAAACAATAACAAAAAATCCTCTATCTCAATAGTCCATAAATATTAGTCGGATGTGTTCCAATCTCTTGCAGGCCTTGTAAAAATAATATTTAAAGTCACGAAAAGCTAGTTTAACATTAAAAATTTTGTAGAATTTGATATCCGACAAATATTTAAACTCTATAAAAATATGTTATAATTTCGAATTGGTTAAAAAGTGATGAGATTTAAGCCTATAAACTTTTAATAAAGGGAATGTTGACTCGGAAAGCAGGCAAACTGTATACCATGCCATTCCAGTGCCTTCAAATGTATTTGGCATGCTGAAAGTTATCTTAAATACTGCACTTTAAGCATCTTACTAATCTTTAGCTCACTTACTAAAATCCTTATGAACTAATTGAGGACATACTTTCAACCTTTTTAACTCCTTTAATATTTAAAGTACTAAGCAAATGCCTGTCACTGTACCCTTTGATAGCTAGATAAACTTTTCTGCAATACCTAACATCATGGCGGCTTCGCAGTGTTCCTTCACACTCCCCATCACGTTTTAGGCGTACATCCACACCCCAAAGTGACTTTAGTTTCGTTTGGTGATTTTGTACGTTTCTTGTTTGGTGACTGACTGATCAATTGGCTGACTGACTGACTGACTGATTGATTGATTGGGTAAGCAAGTATTGAGGGGTTTCTCTTTCTGTTCGTATAGTTTTTGGCTGCAAAAAGAAAGTTCGGCAAGTTGTCGAGACGGAAACAACGAAACGGAACGAACCCAAAAATGGGAAGTAGAAATGGTAAAACAAGAACCAAAAATGCAATCGCGGAAGAGACCAGAGACCAGAGACTGGAGGAGGTTGACCATCGACTGGGGGGCATGGAATACAAACCTGTCTTACCTAGCGACGGATTGGGGGAGTGGGGTCTCAAAGAGGCCATGCTGGGCTGCCGGGATGGGGCCCGCACCGACATCCTGGATCCTCGGCGCTCCTGTCCGTGTAGCAGTTTGCTATCCCGCAGCAGTGAGACGTTCATCAGACGAGGATTCGGCGTATTGAAGATGGTCCGGTTCTCACGCCAGCGAGCTCTGAAAATTACGGCCAATAATTAGTTACATTTGACGGCTCCGTGGGTTATTATCCGGTTTATGCGGGGTTGACAAGCGGGGGTGTAATTGTGCAGAGATATCGGGGGCCATGGTTACTCCAACTTAATGCCAATTAATGCAGAAATGCGGTTTATTAGACTGGAAATTAATTGGTGCTCGAATTATGTATCGCTTGCCAACCACAAATTAATGAAGCCCCATCAAAGCATCGACAGCCCAATTGACCCAGTTTATTGACAAGCCAACGGATGAGCTGCTTGGACTTAAGATTAAGGCTCTTTGATTTGAGCAGCAAGTGTGTCTTGGAAGAAGTCAGAATATGAGAGTGAGGCTTAGGGAATAGGAAAAGTAAATTAAAAATGTTCGAATCATAGTTTAAACTTTGAAAAGAATGATAAATCTTTCAATATAACTTATGAAATTATATTGAATTCCTTAATGGAAGAATTTTTCATTTAAATATTGAAATCTTGAACAATAAAATCAATTATGTGAGCACTCAAGCGAAACTATAGCCTAAATGGTGTGTGACATGTTAACCCAGATTTAATGCTTAAACTATTTGCGTGGTTGTGGGTGTGGGTGTGGGTGGGGGCGATGAAGATGTTTGCATTGCAATTTACTCACTGGCTAAACAATCGCAGGACGACACAAATAATAATAAACATCAATGCCATTCCTACCAGCACGCCAATCATGGCCGGATCGATGTAGGTCTCGGTTCCCCTCTTGTCCTGGCGCCCTGCAAACAGCCGAATGGCAAAAGGACAAACAACACAGCCCCATTAACCATAAGCAGTGCCGGCTTAATGTCTACTTGGTTCTTGACCACCAACCTTTGCACTCCACGGATCCGTCCTTGGCCCAAATGGGTGACATCTCGAACCGGCAGATGCAGCGCCCATCCCGGCACTCCGTCTGGAAGTATCGCATCTCGCATTGCTCGTTGAAGAAACAGGACTCGTTCACGGCGGCCTCTGTGGGTTGAAGAGATTACGGGAAAAAATGTGGAAAGAGGACACCAAAAGGAATCAGTAGGGCTGACAAATGGTCACGATTTATACAGTCAAGGGAAAAAAGGGTGTAATGTATTCCCTTCTAAGGTTTATTTTCTTAAACATCACTTCTGGCCGAGAGCTAAAAATTTGTAATATTGTAAAACCCAGAAATGTGATAACTTCGAGTTAAATTTAGGAAAGTTTTTACAATTTAAGTGTATTTTCAATTTTATAGAATTTTTCTCAGTGCCCCGTAAACAAGCAACAACAGGCGATGGCCCGTATCAGGAAAAATATTTCCCGGCTGTCGTGGCTGTTTGCGGATTGATTTAATGGCTGATTGAAGTGCGATATGGCTGGGGCGGATTGACTTTCCACTGCTTTGTCCACTCCAGTGATAAATATTATCATGGAACTAACGAGGCGGAGGGCGTGTCTGTGAGACCCGGAGACACTGCACCGGTCGTAGGGGATTACGGCCGTGATGCCCGAGGCAGATACTTGGCCCAGGAGCTGAGACTTCTGACTGACTGGCTGTCAACCGTGTCGTTGATCAATGGCCGGGAGATATTTGGGCAGAAATTAACAATTGAGTCACGCCCATAAAAATAGATCTTCGCCTGTCACTGGCTTTTGGGGTGATCCCCAGCCATAAATACGCATTTGGAATGTCCACCGATTTGATTTTAATTTACAGCGGCGCACGTGTGCCACTGGGGAATATCTATTATAATTATGTCAAATGTGCATTAGTTGCAATTTTCAGCACCCCCCTCCTCCTTCTGCTGCTACTATTCCTGCTGCCAAGTTTCTATTTTAATTTACAGAACTTCTGGCTGCGCCCCGCAATCAAGACAATCAAGCCAGGGGGATTTCACTTTGCTGCCACAGCAGCTTTCTTGGCTCTCTTTTAATGAAAACTTGGCAGGGTGACAGCAGGGAGAAACGGACAGAGAAGCTAACCAACCAGTAATGGCCTTACCTTTTCCACATTTGTCAATGTGATTGGTGACGGGCAGATCCTCGGTGCACTGACAGGACTTCTTCTTGGGATCGCAAATGGAGCCGGGGAAGCCGCATTCCAGGGTATTATCGCACTTGTCGCCAAACTTCTTTTGCCCGCGGCTGGCATAATCTATGGGAAAAGGATGGATAGGATAAAGGATATATGGCTTGCTGGTTACGTGACGTCATCGTGACTAATCCCAGGAGTGAAATTTGTAATGAAACCGCGGCCAAACTTTCGATTCGCCACTGTGCATATCAATAAAAAATAAAAGCTGGCAACAAACTTTCTGCGAAATGTTTTCCAAATCCCCAACGACTTGTGGGCAGATTAAAATGTAAATTCTTTAGCAGCCTTCGAGGTGTTTGTGTGGTGTGCTGGTTTTCTTTTTCATTTTTCCTCGTTTTATTTTTCACTTTTTTGTTTTTCATGTGTGCGTGAGTGTGAGTGTGTGTTTTCCCCCGAGCATACTACCGTGCACTTGAGCCTGCCCGGCTAGGAATCCTTCATTAACTTTGAATGGAATGAAAACACTCGAGTCGGCAGTGAGTTGCGTTTGCGGCCCTTCACATCTTAATTAAGCTCTTGGGAGCAACTCTTCGGCCCGTGAATTCCGGTGGATTCCGGGGATTCCGGGGATTCTCCGTCCGACAATGTGTGCAAAATCTCAGCGAAGGGTTAAGGCCCATATTCCACCTCTAATTCTGTTGATACTCCAGCCCATAATTACCGGGACCAAAAGCCAAGACCAAGCCACGCCATACCAAAACCAAAACCAAGACCATAAAGCAGCGGATGCGCCGACATTTAAGCCAACGGAAGTGAAAAGACAAAACAAAATGGCTGCTCATGCACAAACGGGTGCGCCATTTTCCAGTTCATGCCCATGTGCCAGTATTAGTGGTATTAGTGGGCCTGCTTCCATGGCCTGGGGACGGGGTCTATTTGCTGGCGGTTTATTTTTAAATGCACTGGCTATGAATAGGGTTCTAGTTTGCGAGGGGCTGCGAAAAATGAATGCTAATGCGAATAATGGTGGCTTCTACAGTCTGCTAGACCGCCGGATACCCAACTAAAGGTACCCCGTGGCTATAATTATACGGCTAGTTTCTTTAAGGCGTGTTAAATAAACAAAAATTAGTTCTAAATTAAGTCAATAACTTTAGTTAAATCTAAAATGGGTAATGGGTAACCATTATATACCAGCTCCTACTCTTTATAGTCGCTTTAGGAACTTTCAAGCATTTGGGTCACACAAGTGACGGACTCGGGGTTATCCCATCTGCGGGTATTACTTATGCATTAGCAGCGGACCCACATCAATCGACCCCAACGTACCCTCGACTGCAAGCTGCCAAGAGGAAGATGGCGCAGCATCAGCAGTCCACAAAGCTTTGCTTACGTTTTTTCCCCAGATGAGTTTTATTTGGTTTTGGTTTCCGTGGCGCTGCTGCAGTGAGGAAATACTGTGAAAGTGTTGACAAAGTGGCTGCCTGGGGGCTGTTGCCGCTCTGCTGTGGACCAAGTCCGTGACCCGAGGCCAACCTTTGATAGCCATAGCCGTAGCCCTACCAAAAAGCGATTACCCAATGGCCAGACTCGGGCCATATTTCAACCGGAGGAAGGGCCTAAAATCTGACTACAAATTGCACATGTCAGGCGAGCCGAGGGCCCACATTAAACAGACTGAACTGCAACAGAGCCGGCATTTATAATTAACCGAACTGGGCCGAGCCATTAAAGCCAACTTTGCTTATTTCGGCACCATCATTAGGCCTCCTCGGCGTACGAGTACTAGAAAAAAGCCATGCGAGTACATGGAAAACTTTTCACATTCTGACTAGAACCCACTGCAGACAGGCCATTTAAGTTTCGGATGAGAAAACTACTCTAATGCGAGGAAGGAGGGATGACTACGAGGCACGAGCCCAAGCACAGTGGCTTAAAAGCTTTCGGCAAATGGGCTTGCAAAAAGTCAAGGAAATTATATAAAGAAAATCCATGCGGCATTCAAAAAAACGCTTTAAGGCAAGCAGCTTCTTGGGAGTAAGTTTATAAAAGGCAAAAAAGTGAAGAACTGAGTTCAAGGTAAGATCTGAGGACTGACTAAAAGGATTCATTTGAAGTTATAAAGTAAATGCTTAACCCATAAGACTGCACCATTTACCACTTTCATTGCCCTGGCTATCTCTTAGATACAAAATTCGTAAGAGCTCATCAGATAGGCGATAAAACTTAGCACTTATCAAGGCATTCAGAACTTAATGTCACTGTAGGACTTATGCAATTGCAATGGAATTGCCGGCACAGACAGATGAACAAAAGACTGTCAAGGCAGGCGCATGTACATATGACACCTCGATGACGCCATTGCGGTCCATTTCCACATTCCTAACTAAGGCTAAGCCCGTCGTAATCCCGCTGACTGGTGCAGCATTCTTATCTGAGCCTTGGACTACTTACCGAACTCTGGCGTTGTCGTCTCCGGACCCGCGCTAAAGGCATTCACGGCAAAGAAATTATCGCCATCATCGCCGAGCGTCAACGGCGGCAGCAGGGCAATAACGGAAATCAGGCACAGGACCAGGCCGTTAAGGCGCTCCCAGCCCGCACCCATCATCCTGCGGCCGTGCTTCATCGGAAGTCGGAGGCCAAGGCTCTTCCGCTGATGCCCCACGTTGGGCGCCATTAATATGGTTTGCCTGTTATGCGTTTTCACGGTGGCGGTGGCTACCACGTTGCCTTTGCCTTTGCCTCCAGTTGTTGTTTTTCTGGGCGTGGCTGTTACTGGTGTTATACTCTCTGGTTTGAAGACCAAGTTGGCTTGGCAATTGTTGTTACTTCTGCTGTTGGTGGTCAAACACTCAGCGTCTGTGGCCTCGTCGTCTTCGTCAGCTGGCTGCTGCTGCTGCTGCGTCTCACATGGTTCGCGGGTCTCGCGCCTCAGGGGCTGGCGGCCCTTGAACGTGGCAGCTCCTTGACGGGGCCGGGGCTCTAGAGCCCCATCTAATCTCATATTATTCGATCGTCGTCGTGCTCCTCATCCATGCTGCTCCGGACTATATCAATTTGCACACTATTGCCCTGGCTCCTCTCCTTTTTTCCCTTTTTTTTTTTTTGTTTGGCCCTGTTTCCTTCGGTGGCGTTTGCCCTCGCTTCCGGTTCACATCAAAGTCTGTCACTGCAAGAAGAAACGGAAAATGGTTTTGGGTTAGTGTGTTTGGTGTTCGGTAGTTTTGGCTTTGGGGGATTCAATCAGGGGGACAAAGCCGGGCTAATCACTTTGCGGCGTGTGAAATTACAAACCGTTGTTGAAACAATTTCCGAAAGTGCCACCAAAAGTCTGTAACTGAAACCGAAATTGACACATAGTCGGCTCCACCCATGCCGCCCATTTGGGCCAGGACTAGGAGCAGGACGAAAACTGTCACAGCTGTGGGCGGCGTTCTGGCCTTTTGCCACTGCAAACCAAATTGAGTGACGGCCAATTTGTGTGTCTATGACAGTTAATTGGATTAGGCGCACCCACAGCCACCGGCGAACGGATGTGGACGGTCTAAGTCCATTGTGGAACCAAAAATATTGCAGCATTTAATTAAAATCCATTCTCCATTATATGATCTAATTGCATGACAATGATTTGTGCGCTGTGGCTGGGCAGAACACAACCGACCGATAAATAAATCATGCATTTCAGAACATGCAACGCATGTTAGGCGACAAGTGGTGCTTGTTTAGTTAGTCAGCGATTATAGGCCACGTCAGGGTTTGTGGCCAAATAGTGGCATTCGTCTGCATATCTGGCTGAAACATGCACTCCAGCCATGTTGAATGTATGCCTCAGGCTGAAAGCAATACAATTTATTGGCCAAAATAAACAGAGCTTTTCAAAATTAATAACAGTCACGTTGAGGGAAAGCTTAGCCTTGCAGCTCTTAAAGGCTTTAACCACAATTGTTTTTAGAAAATTTATGCAGTCAGCTTCACAGACTTCAAGTCAGGAATGTAACCAAAAGCCACGTTAATGGCCAAATAATAAACTGCAGTTTGGCCAAATAACTGGCAACCAAAACCACACGTTGGCCTAAATAAGCATTGCTGACGAACATTAATAGCCATCCTGTTCAAGTGAAGCTCGTCTGCTTTTGAGGTCTTAAAGCGTCCGCACATCTATTTATAAAGATTTGTCAAAAGAATGCCAACCGCAGGTATTTTTAGAAATTCGTCTACGTACAAATAGTCCTTGGCGAGAGAAGTCTATTGTCTTGGGCCATTTATATACATGCAGTACACGTACTTATATTTGAGATCAGGGTTGCGGTTGAAGTATTGCATTGTTTTATTAAAGAGGCAGGGGAAAAAGTGAATTAGGAAACCTAAATTCAAATCCTTTCAAGGATCAAAGCAAGCTTAAATTGAAAATCCAGAAGCTACCTAAAAGTATGAAACTGTCCGCAGTGCTATTTATAAGGCTTTGCCAAAAATGAAGGGCTAATCGCAATTGCTTTTGGAAACATACACTCATAAGAGCAGTCCTTGACAGGCAAATGCCTTTGTTTTGGGCCTTGGTTACAAGCCAAATGAGCCAGCTTTGGTGCTGATTTGAGAATAAATGCTTTCGGGCACCCGAGAGAGACGTTGCCAGGATTTTCCAGCCAGGCAGACAGTGAAAATCCTCATTCGGTTGTAATTTATGCTCACTCGCAACGAATATGTAACACAAATTCATCGGTTTAAGCCTGTTTTGGCCTCGGTTTGGGCATAGGTTTCGGTTTGGGTTTAGGCCTCTGTTACGTTTACGATTACGGATATGTCCCATGATGAGAGGGGAAGCTCGTAAACGCGTGACGCAGCGAAGCGTATGTGATGTACAGGAAACATGTTGCATATTTATGCCAACAAACATGCACATATGCCAGGCCCGATCTCCGCTTGCAAAACGAGGAATTGTTTTTCGTTTTTCATAAATTCATGCGTTGTCAATTGGACGATGAGTATTCATTACATGGCGTATACGCAATATATTCCATGTGACTGCCTTCAGTCCCCAAAACTGTGACAACGGGGGACTTGGGGGTTTAAGAGGATGACAAAAGAGGATTGCGGCACTGGATGGTATGGCAATGGTGATGTTGATGTTGATGTTGATGGGACAAATGCCTGACACATGAAAGGCAACCACGAACAAGGAAATTACAACCATAATATCAGCAACAACAGCATCTGCGGCAACGGATGTCGTCCCAACTTTGCGGGTACAGTGAAAGTTCCCACATCGAGCACGCCAATCCAGTCAAGTTTATCCACTGCCACTAGCAAAAGTTCAATTTGCTCACTAATTACTAATTACTGGAGTAATGAAATCAAATTGCAGTTCATTCCATGGCACTTCTTTGTTTTGCTATGCCTTTGTTTAACGGTCATGGCAGACAGTTCACTGTACTCGTAATATACGTTAAAGAGGGGTAGCTCATAAACTGAGAAAGTAAATTAAATATTTCTTACTAATAAAATATTTCACTTTGGATTTTAGTACAGAATTCGGCAGATGCCGCTTTCTGCTAAATTTATATTGCATTCTTGTCAAAGGAAATTATTAAATCTCACTTTATTTTCAAATTAAATTGCTCAAACTATGAATTCACTGTGGCACGTTTGCCGTGTTTTAGTTTTGCCGGCGGCTGTACCAAATATGAGACAACGTGTCGTATGCGCAATACAGGCAACACTAATCAGGACGAGATCGTGCTAATTAACATGACACAAGCATAAATCATAAGGCAGGTGGCCGGATGACCCATCCGCCAGTCTCCCGGATGTGTGGCGGTTGGTCCAATAAATACTTTCGGGGCCATTGTTTTAGCATAAGCCTCAAGGACACGCGCTTAGGGGTGTAAAAATAAGAAAATAAAACTACAAACAGTCGCAAAGAGCCAATTCAGAAATTCGTGCAATAAATTCAGCAAACAATGGCAAAGGACACACATGTGCCGAGAGCCCATGTGTGTGTGTGTGTTTGAGTGTGCTCGTGTGTGTTGTTCGAGTATTTGCAGTAACAACAATGCATAGTCAAACATGGCTAAGCCAAACAATGGGCCCTTCCACATGGAAAAGCCAGCGGAACGAGGGCAAACAGCGCCAGTCCAAGTGGGCTTTAGCTCCACAGACGCCGCCAAAACGAAACGCACTCTGGCTAAGCGCCAGCCGGATAGATACTCGGTTCCGATATAGATACAGATGTAAACGCCGATACAGATACAGGCGAACTCCTTTAAGGGGAATCACCAATTAAGGCAAATAAGTGGATTCTTTGCAATGGCCTAAGCAGAGCGCAGTACTGTTTTTAACAGCGAAAGTTCTTAAGTTCTTAAAGTTCTCTTCTTTCCACCAGATTCCACACCATCATGCAGTTTGACTAGGAATTAAAAAACAAGCTCAACGAGGTAGGCCATTCCATATTCGGACCATTATTGGCTTAGTTTTGGACATAATACTGAGACTTTGAGGAGAAAATCTGAGATAACCAATTTGCGCATTTTTCATAAGGGGTAACATCATCTTTTTTTTTCAAAAAATGGCCAGCATTTGACATTTTTAACTGTAAAAGCAGTTTGTCTAGGAATTACAAAACAAGATAAACGAGGTATGCCATTCCATATTTGGAGAATTATTGGCAAAGTTAGGGGAACAAACCTACACCTGTTTGGTGAAAATCGGTAAATAAAAGATTTCGCATTTTCGATAAGGGGTACCATCTTATTTTTTGGAAAAAATGGCCATATTTTGATACTTTAAACTGTGAATGCAGTTCGAATAGGAATTTAATTTCGAGTTTAACGAGGTATAACATTCCATATTCGGACCATTATTGGCTTAGTTATGGACATAATACTGAGACTTTGAGGAGAAAATCTGAAAACACTAATTTTCGCATTTTTCATAAGGGGTACCATCATCTTTTTTTGCAAAAAATGGCCAAATTTTCGCAATTCAAACTGTGAATGCAGTTTGACTAGGAATTAGAAAACAAGCTCAACGAGGTATGACATTCCCAATTTAGACTTTTGTTGGCTTAGTTATGGGATAAATACTGTCATTCATGAGGAGAAAATCGGGACTAACAAACCTGGCACTTTTCATAAGGGGTACCATCATCTATTTTTGTGTAAACGGCCATTGATTGCCTTTTAATGGCAAATTATTTTTATATAATTAAACAACCTTTCTAACACTCCTATTTATATATTTGATATGTTTTTGTCTGACATTGATGTACTCTTAATTTTGCTAATGAAATGTGATGTATGTTTCATTAATTGACACCCTGAAATGTGTCACCGAGCCAATGTAAATACGAAAAAGAGTAAACACATCATATATAGGCGACAAGAAAGCGTTGAACAAAAAAACAAAATGAATGTTCACTTAATTTGATTACATTGCAGTTTGTCAATGCAATTTCAAGGCTGAAATAAATAGATTTCATAGAGGCAAAGAAAAACTATAGCCTATAAGCGTATGAATTTTAGAGGGCCGACTGTACTTGATGCATTCTAAACTTTATTGATTGCTGATGGGAGCAATCTTAGTGCAGAATCTAAAGACCCGAGCCAAAATGCAGTTCGTTTCGCATATTTTAAGCGGCCCTCCATCGACTGAGGCCAGAATCTTTTGCGAATGCGTGCTATTACAGCAATTATTTGCCAAGATTTATGTGCTCGGAACAAATGGCTTGGCATTTGGCTCACAACCACATACAACAAGACTCGAGTGCCAGCCAGTGACTCGGACAAAGGACCAAAGGACGAAGACGGATAACCGCACCATTGCTCTTGGCCGACCAGTAAGACACCCACACAAAGGCGCCCCAATGTGCCATTTAATGGGCCCCACGGACTCGACCAAAGCTAATAGAATCTGCTCTTATTTTATTTGAATAACACACAATCGCATCCCCAAAATAAATCCAGCTTGCGGCTACAATTCAATGATTAAATCAATATTTCAATGTCCAAAATGAAGTCGAATCGATTAGGGACAATGAATTTATCTTCATAAAAATTGGTTTGAATAATATCCAAGGTCTCAGTGGAATTGGAAAAGAACATTTTTACTTATGCTAAAATTTGGCTAGGGTTTATCGGAAGGATAATTTATGTGATATCTAAGTCCTTGAGATTAACTAAAATAATTAAAAAATATCTACTCTCAAACGGTAATTACTTACATTTTTATGAATTTTTACATTTAAGGCTTTTTTATTAAGAATAAAATTGAATCCCACTACATGAACTAGTTTTCAGCACAAGCCACGAACTTAAGCCAGCCCTGCCTTAAGCCTCAATAATTAAATCAATGCTCTACCTTCCAACGAGACCTCAATTTGGGGCCAGTGATTGAATTGGAATTTTCAGAATTAATTAAACCAAGTCAGATATGAAAGTATGACGCTGAAGGTAAAAATGCTGAGAGCAATGAAATTTGCTAATTGGATTGCCCTCAACTCTTGCAAATTTCAGTGTGGCAAATTGAATGCGTACGAACCCGCGGGGAATCGCTCGGAATTTTCTGGTTTGGCAATGACGATGGCGATGGCGATGGCGAAAATTAAACTCAAATGAAATGGGCGATTGAGCAATCAGTGGGCAAGAACATCGATTGGAGTCGATTACAGGTCATTGGATGGCCATTCCTTTGTCCTGGCCTCCAAGTGTCGGAGGCGATGCATTTCTGTGGCCACGCTCCATGAATCAGACCCCCGAGGCTCACTCTTCCCCAAAGGTGGAGTAATGAAAATTGAAAATAAAGGAACAATGATGTCGTGGCACCTTAATTGGCCCAAGTCCTGGGAGAAGCTTCCCTTAGTGAGCTGTAATTTCAATTAAAAACTTCTTTGGCAGTTGAAATGAAATTGCACGCTCCTTTGAGCTCACTAATAGAATTACTACTGTGTGTATATTAATATAAAAATTCACTTGTTAATTCGTGACTCATTCCAGTTCACTTGCCCCGTAAAATCCAGAGCATTTACCTTCGCTTACGTTTGTGGCAGAGTGTGAGTAATGCTTATCGCATTCATGGCTAAATTACGTTACATTTAGTTTTATATTTCAAATGACTAAGTGTATGTGTGTGTGTGTGTGTGAATAACGTATATTAAAACTCAATTAAATATCGCATGTTGTCAAATGGCCCATCGCAGTATGCAGCGAATAGCGAACAGCAAACAGCAAACGAAAAGCAAGCGCGGAAAATTCCTGGCTGCTGTTGCTTCGCTGCGCCTCATTATGAATTAATTTAGGTTCGCATTTCATTTGGGCGGCGGGAAAGACCCGGATTACTAAGTGGATATACGAATGCCAGGCCAAATATGAATGAATTATGATCGCTGGAACGAGGCGAAACTGTTGAGCTTCGACCAAGTCCTAGCAGTAGAAGCACGTGGATGGAGGCTTCGCAGGCGGAGGCGTCCTCGTTTGCTTTCGGTTGCCATGTGAAGGGCAATAAATAAAATGGCGAAAAATGCGAAATACAATAAAGTATTGCCAGCAACCAAACAAACAAAGGTTACAACGTCACACTGAGGGTAACAATGTATCGGAATTGGGAAAAAGGCTCTGGATTTTACACAAAGGCCATTCTATTTTTAGAAAAATTCTCCAAATTCCTATTTATTAGAGACCCCAAGAATAGATATTAATTGCTGATCAAATGCCTATGATAATTGGTGTCAGCAGAAACTCGTTATAAACCTGGCACATGTTTACCTCATTACAAAACTTGTTAAATGTTTATAAAAAATCTGTTTATTTCGAATTTCCTACATAGTTCTCAACTAAATAGAATAATTTATATAATTAAGTTTGCCTTTTGGACAGTGTACTGTGACGACGACGACGACGACAACAGCAAGGCGACTGGCGAGCGGAAATGGCGTGAGTTGTACACGTTGTAGGGGGCGTGTGCTGAAGCTTCCCCTGCTCCCAGCCACCCATTTCTCCCTCTCTCATCCTCCATTGTTCAGCCCCATAAAAGCAAACGCATTGAATCAAAGGAAATCACGAAACATGGCGTGGCAAGCGGCGGTTCCTGCACACTACCTTTGACTCCATACGAAAAGGGTAGCTGGCCTGGAAACTTCTGTGCCGCCCCACCGCCCAATTAGCCCACCAGCAAAGGCACGAGGGTCGTGTCTTAAATACTGAAAAACTGAAAACTGAATAAAGAGCCGGCCAAGATTTGCAGCTTGTCTTGCCAGCGGATGTTCATATATGTATGTAAGTTCCATGCCCTTTGATAATAAATAAACTCGGGGCTTTGTCGTCGGGCGGCGCTTGCCTCTTGCCATTGTGCATTTCCGTTTCCGCTGATATAAAGGCAGGGGGGGGTGGGGGGTCTAAAATGAAGAGGATGTGGGGGCGAGTTCAATGTAAACGGATTTCCATCGAGTTGCCATTGCAATTGATTCCAGCAGTGGCCCGGAGTTGATGGCAGTCGATGGGCAACTTTTAACCTTTGCCGCCTGACACATTATAAATAAATGGTTTGACTTTGCGCTTGCAGCTGTCATATATACATATATTTCGGAGTGCAAATGCCACATAACAATTGTGCCTGATTCCCAATGTCACCCATACGCCTCGTGTGCCCAATGCAATATCACCCATACGCCCGGTGTGCAGCCAACCAAAAGCCAACCGAATGTGAGCCCGGTTAATGAGTTTCTAATGCACGCAACGAGGCGTTCAGTGGGCGATTGTACAAAATCAGATATGTCAGCATGTCACACACCCCGGGTAATATGTACATTTTGTGATTCATCTGGTGCCCTTTGTCTGTGGAAAATTCAAAGGGGAAATGAACGGATATCACTTGCCGTTCTCTGTTCGATCTATGGTGGCCCAGTTTTATTCTGGCGTTGATTTGCGGCGGCAATTTGAACTCAATTTCCCGAACAAAAGAAATTTTAGCCATTAAATTCGCTTGCCATGCAAAAAGCCATCAACAATGCATCCGAAGTCGCATTTGCAATCGCACTGAAATTCCCAATCCAAAGCCCAGTGCACTTTGCCCGTGTCGAGCTAACGATAAATGTTGCAAATTCAGCCACGTTATAGCCAGCCAGACAGACAGACAGAGTCATGGATAAGGACAAGGATGGGCTTTAAATTCAGAGATACCCATTGAATACTCAAAATACTTCATGGCATAGGAGTTCCCTTTAAGTTTTCTATTCTCTAAAGATTTCTAAAACTTAATTTATGGAATACCTTTTCATTTTATTAGCAAAGTCTTCATGAATCAGGAACTAATGTTATCAGATTCAATTAATTCATTGCCTACTTCCTATCCTGATTAATGGAAACTACACCATCCCATTAGCTAGTAGAAACTGAACCATAAATCTGGATATACCCAATAATACCCATCGACTTCTGGTTTCGGCATGCATATCCTTTGCTTCTCTGCCATTGCCCGCCGGATGCGATTGCGGATGTGGCTGCGCTGGGATGGCGCTTCCAGAAATCGCATGAAAGTGCTGCAATATTTAACCTCTGCGTCGTGTGCAGGACACGTGCGAAAAGTGGGGCTTGTGCATATGGAACATGGCACATGGCACATAGCACTATACATACGGGTATAGGCTGCTCACACACCAACTTGCAAGGCTAATGCGATTTGCCCGAGCTAAGCCCGGGAATCCATAAGCTCTGGAATCCATTTAGAGGAGCATGAAGTGGCGCTAAGCGGCTGCCATCGGTCATTTTAATTGCTCATAAAATGTGCGGAACGCACACTCAATTGATCACGCACGAAAAATATGTACTTATATGTGTTCTATATATATGTTCTATATAAAGAACATCGTCTATAAGGTGCCGTGCACTAAGAAAAATTATGTTTTCCTAATCACCCTAATTTCAATATGGACAGCAACACAATCTAAAGGGTTTTAAAATGTATTAGTGCATTTTATTATTTAACACAAGTTGAATCTCATAATGGGTTGTTATTTATTTTTTATTATTATTAAACTGAGCTAATTCTGAATTCATTGGCAAAATTGCTAAAGAAATATAAGCGAACGACATCTTCTATCTTTTGCTAATAAATTTAGATTCGAATGGCCTTGGTCTGCTGACTCTGACTTTTGAACTTTTATTTAGAAGCTTTGAGATATCGGAACGTTTTGTTTATTTGGCAAAACCATAGCTGCTGCGGAATACGGACTTAATCATATAATTTTAAGCAAAAAGCACACAAAGGAAACTAGCTAGATAAATAATACTTACACGAAATGATAACCCCTTTAGAAATATACTTAAGGAATGCACTCTTTTTAATCACCAGTTTAGTTTTATGAAGAACTAATGTTTCCTTCTATTATATATCAAAACCGAAGGCTTACATTAATGAAACATAAACGAAAGCTCGACAGCGTTGAAGTTCTTTTTAAAACTAAATCGAATGCTTAGAAAATATCTCTCAGAACCTGACTTAACGAATCCGACTGAACGAAGAGAAAGCTTTGACGCCAGCAGGCAACAGATCTACACTAAACTTCAAGAAGCAATAAGGAACGATCTTTATTTACATCTAGCCACTTATCATCTATAATCCTGTTGAATGAAATCAAACCAATGTTTTTCCTAGTGTAGGACTCACCAATCGGAAAAACTGGTGTAGGGGGTGATAGACTGGCATATGCACTTGCCATGACATGGTTAATGTGACAACGACTGTTTGCACAGTTTGCTTAATATTCCACACGTGCAGCCGAACATACATACTCGTATATACGAGTACACATGTGGAAGGGTCATAATGAGGGGCACTTGGCGGTGTCAGAAGTTCAGCCGGTCGACTTCTCGACTCCATGACTCCTTGGTTCTGTGTCATCAGCAAAACGGGGCCAGTCGACCGCTGGCAATTGTATTATTTATCCAGGAGGTGGGACTTACACACACACACAGACACTCAAAGCCCTAGAGATGGTCACCCGCACAGGCAGGCCTTTAGTTATCCTTAAGCTACTTAAAGGATACACAAACACACACAAACACACGCAGATGGCAAGGGGCTAAACACAATTTACAGACTCACCTCAGCCAAATTAATTAGTGCAATTATGCTAACCACGCCTGTGGGAGAAGCTGTCAGAGTCTGCAAGGTCCTGGCCATCAAGTATTTGTCCAAAAAATTAAGTATACGCCGTGGTTACTAGCTGTACTTAATCAAAAATTGCGGTCCACTTCATTGGCATTCATGCTGACCCACCACAGCAGCAGCCATTTACTGAAGGAAAATCAAGCCGAAACTTTCTAGCGAAAGGATTCAAATGTCGAAGTGAAACGATTTTACAAGCAGCCAACCCAACGAACGGCAGCCCGACGGCGGGCACAAACAATTTATCTTCGCAGCTGGAGGAGCTGGCCTATAAAAATGGCAATCATTATTATAGTCATGTACCAGGCAATGGGGCGTTACGGCAATCAACGCCAGCGTCCCTAGCAGGGCTCCATAAATAAGCGCACAATTTCAATTTTCAACAACGCCCCAAAGGAACACACACTCAAACTGGAACTGGAACTGGTACTCGAACCCATACTCATCCTGAAAACCGGAGACAGACGCAGGCCGCATCAAAGATTATATGGTATATGGCATACCACGGTATATGGTGTGGCGTGGTGTGGTGTGTGTATTTAAATGCATATTTTAATAGCCATAAAGCGGGCAGCTCCTTGGGCTAAACGAGAGGACGAGTGGATCCCGAAATGCCATCGGGCACACTTAAAGGCCTCCTCGGATACGGATTCCGAATCCAATTCCAGCTCGGATACGGATACTTGGCTTGGCCAGGACAAGGCCGAATGCGCAGCTAAAACAAGAGAAGCCTCGCACGGAAATGTAATATATAAATTATAAACGCAAACTGTGCGACAAGGATTTCTGGTTGGGTTTTCGGTTTTCTCTATTACTTGTCTTATTTTCGTTTAGTTTCTTTTTTTTCGGTATTATTTCTGCCGGTCGACATGCGATTTTGATGGCAAATGATTTGGCAGTTGCAGGCGAAGGAAGTGGTGGGGGTTGGCGGGTGGCAAATCGAAGCATAAACGGGCAAATCGAGCGAGCACATGGCACATGGTGCAAGTCGAAGGTCAAGGGTCATGCCGGCAGTCGGATCTCCTCGAAATTTACTGCAACACTTGCCGCCGGCCCTAAGGCATCTTTTACTTTTAGTATATTTATAGGCTGGATGGGAATTGATGACGTCTCCATCGAGGCACTACCTGCCACGCCCTTTTCCCCCTCGATTCACCATCGCTAGCTCCTCGATGTCATGCCGCATGCAGATTGTCGTGCAGCAAGTAAACGAAGTAACTGCAACGGCTGACACTTCACTGGGAAAATATTAATCGAAAAGCGAAAAATCTTGAAGTTATATTTTCTATTCTTTCTTTACAATAAATCCTGAACATTTTTTGAAGTGAACTTTTAAAACTAATTTACAGAACTTAGGAATTCTCAAGCAGATTACAAGATCTATTTTTATTTAATCAACTTACTATGACCTTTATCCTCCTTTATCCCCCTCCTTTAAGACTCTATAAAAACAAGCTTTAAATCTTAAAATTAAAATTTAATTGAACTTTTAGAAGCAAATTTTCGCTTAGTGTGTGCGATGGCAACTGCCGCAAAGTCTGTGTTACCCGGAATCGATCCGAAGGAGGAGCAGCAGAGCTCGAGTCCTTATAACTCCACCCTACTGTGCATGTGCACACTGGCGAGTGTGTGAGTGGGCCAGGGAGTGTGTTAGTGGAGGCCAGACTATATGCCTATGCCGTATCCTTACGCCTATGAATATGCCACGCGATGTGATTGTGAATGCGAAAATGTGACGACGCCAAAAGGAAAGTTGGAAGGACCCCGAGTCCGGGGCTTTCAGCTTTTGGTTTGGTTTGGTTTGGCTTGGCTGCTGGCTTCTCTCGCTTCTGGGCCAGGATGACGTAGTCCTCCGGCTAAAGTGTGTTAGTATGCCTGCCCTTCTGACTTGGGGTTGCACACTAACACAGACACACACACCCATACAAACGCACCGAGGGTGCGAAGGGGCATTAAATGGTTCGTGTTTTCCTTGGCTTTTTTTTATATATTTTTATTTTTGCCTCATCTCGGTCGTTTGTCGCTCATATTGGGGTCGCCTGACGGTTCATACTTTAAAAGCGCCATTTAGTCCACAGCCAGCTAAATTATTAAAAGCAAATCCAACACAAACACACAGGCAGTTCATTAAATTCAATGTATGCAAAATAGCGGCAACAAATGCGGCAAAAGGCAATCTCAAGCCACCCCATCGCCCACTCGACCATCCAGCTGTTGTCATTTTCGAGCCACGAGACCCAAAAAAAAATGTGTGCAAGACAAGCTCATCATAATCATATGCTTCCTAATGCACAGAGGGAAAAACAGTTTGTTTAGGTAGTTTTTCTCACATCGAGTTCGAGATGAACTCGTTATTTCACCATAGCTAAAGGATATTTCAAATTGTATGTTTTTCAGCACTTCTTAAAGATTATTTACCAATATTTTCATTTCAAGTGATAGATATTAGTCATTAATCTTTTATTCACTGAGAAATATACAAGAACTCATCATTAATCTAGATTGAAAGTCCAATCAAAGAACCTCAAATATTTTCCAAATTAAAAATTACATTGCCTACTTTCAGGCACCAACCTTATGTGTGCTTTTTTCGAAAAGTTTTTGATTCAAACTTTGGTTTGTTGTTAACAAATTGAACTAACTGTATAACTACTTCGGTATGGTTTTTCTCTGTGTAGAAACTTTGCTGCGCAAATATGTTTCGCCAACTTCAATTTGTGTCCCAGGTAGTAAGTTTTACAAGAGTGTGTGTGTGTGTGTGTGCTTTAAGGGGCATGCCGTGTTGCTGTCTTAGTGTGTGTATGTGTGAGTGTTGGGTTTTTTATGCGTCACGTGAGAATTTCCTTTATTATTATTTGGCTTGGCTGCCTTAGTACATATCACGTATACGCAACGTATAATTCCACAGAAAGGGCATTGATTTTTTTGATTTGCTTTCGGTTTCGCCATTCCCCCATTCCGTTTATTACTTTGATTGCTTTTCACTTGTTTTTTAAGCATGGATACTCTGCAGTTTGTGCTTTTCTTTGCCCTGCTCAAGCAGAAAAATATTTGCTCGCCAGCTTTTTGTGTTTTTATTTCTTCGTTTGTTTGTGTTTGGCACTTTTTGGCGTTTTTTTTCATTCTTATTCTTGTTGCACGCTGTTCGGTTCATCAACACAGACACACACACACACTGGCACTCAAATACACACTACCACACACTCACGCACACAGACGCGCGCGTAAAGAAATATACTACTAAAATACAAATTGCTCACAATTTCCTCTGCTCTAGTTAGTGGTTGTTGTTGTTGTTGCTGTTGCTGCTGCTGCTGCCTCGCACTGTTTTGTTTTTCCTTTGATTTTTCTCGGAAAATTCCACGACCACGCGCTACAACGTCTGACCACGTTCTGAATTGAATTTTACTCCGCCTTGGTGGAAAATGCGAATGTCGTGTTGGTGAAAAGTCTTTGGGCCAAAAATCACCATCAAGCGGCTGCCGCTTTTCCTCTCACAGGACTTGCGCTCTGGCAGCCTGCAGGTGACACACTTTTCCGCGCCAACCGTAGCCGATGAAGTGGATTTTCCGACCTCTTCCTCGTTTCTCGTTCCCAGCCCCTCGTCCTTTTCCCACAAACTTCACTATTTACATGGCACATCGGTTTAAGGCGGCTGGCAGTTTTCCTTCGTTTCCCTACATTTTTTTTACTATACCTTAGTTTGAAGTGAATTTCGCATGCATTGCCTGGAGGATGAGTACATGGAAAGAAATTAAATGTTAATTGTTTTAAGATTGTATAGTTGAGAATTCGATCCGGAAGAGTGGGGATATCTTAAAGCCTATAAGTTGAAGACTTCATGAAAAGTCAACTTCAATATGTAATAAAAAGAATTCTTTATGATGTTCCTAATTAATTCACATTTTCGGTAATTTTCTTCTCTGTCGCGTTTCAGGAGTTCGTGTGATGTGGCACAAATGTCATTTACAATGGCGCAATATTTTCGGGATGCTGCTGCCCAGTCCAGGGAGTTGAAAGTTCGCATTTGGCGCATCCATAATGAATGACATGATGTCCTTTCGGCCAGCCTCGTCTATCGGTTAAAGTTAAGCTGCCCGGGTTAACTGACCTTTTGTAGTGCGGCGAACAAGAAATGCAAATAAAAGCTGCAGAGTTCAGCACTGTTTGCACTCTAAACTAAATGCAATCTAAAATAATATTTATCGCATTTCTGGACAAACAAATTTTCAAAAAGAGTAAACAATTTAATTTATATGCACAAAGTTGCTGAGTCTGGCATTTCCAATTTAAATATTTAACCGAACATTTTAATTAATGAAACGAGTTTAAAATTGTGTTTGCTCAAAGTGTGTGTGGTGTGTGTGTGTTTGCCGTTTTGAGGCGGCAATTTCTAAGCAATAAAAGAGCGTTTTGTCCAGCAACGTTTTATTAAATTAAAATCTGTTTGCCATTCGGATGGCTGTTTGCATGCGAGGTAAGCGAAACTAAAAACACAAATTAAAGTAAACGGACATTATTTACATTTGACTTAATTTATAAAGGCAAATGTATATACATATTATTACAGTTTGATTCTAAACTTATTTATTTTGAAGCAGATTTCGAATTAAGAGTCAACTTAAATCTAAAACTAAAGTGCTAACTCAATGATTTCATTTGTATTCCAACAGCTTACAGCTGTTGAAGTTATCTCCCTTGCCAAAAACTAAATTAAATTTAATATTTTGGGGGAAAGAGGTGGTGGAGGTAAACCATATTCCACCGAGAAGCAGCGTTGGTGGATCCCAGAAAGGAAACCGCCGAGTGCAACTGCGAATGCGAAATGCGAAACGCAGCGGATTCAAAAGAGGAAAAAGCAAAACAACCAGAAACAAAAAACCGAAAATGAAAAAATGAAAAAAAACCGAGGCAAAGCCAACTCAATTCAGCGAAATCAACGCCAACGGCGGCTGCCTGTCAATTAAAACATTAAAACGCGCTGAAAAATGCACAGAAAAGGCGCAAAATAAACAAACGACGGAACATTGCAGTCGGCACAGGCAACATTTTCAGCGATTAGAAGCATAGAATTTCGCAATGGAGCACTTAGAGCCAGAGCTTGGAAGCCAGACTTCAAAACCAAAATCCAAAACGGCGGCTCAGGGGAGGGACTAATGTGTGACCCAGTTCGGATCACTGTGCAGGAAAGGAACTATGTTTTGGCCATTTGCTTTTTGATCATTAAAAACTGGTTGTTCGCAGCCAGCTGAGCTCCCGTGTACATTTGTGGTCAGATAACTAGCATCACTGCTGCTCGTAAATAAATCAAAATAAATCAAAAATGATTCATGCCACAGTGAACTACCAGCAAGCATCTGTCAATGATTTATGTCCGCCGACACACAACATTTGTTCATTCAAAATTAACCAAAATAATGATTTACTGATGAAGTTGATTGCTTTGCAATTAAGCGATTGATGCCCCTTGAAATTCTTTAAACTTTTATTGTGAAATTAATTGAACAGAAGACAAGATGCTATCATAGTTCCCTCAGCTGTGGGTATCACTCGATTTCTACCGCCCGCCCAAGTCTTCGGCGGCTGCGGAGCTTTTGGCATTGCGGCGGGCTTTATAAACAGCCGGCGATGACGGCGGCGAGCCGAGTTTTACCATTAGATTAGCCGAGCGCGCGCGCATTTTCCCACGATCAGGAAAATCCAAATTACAGCCATGAAGGATCGATTCAACTGGATATCCCTGGAGCTGGTACTTCTAATAGGCACTGCCATAGCCTTTCCCGATGGAGCTCCCGCAGATACGTGTGTGAAACAGAGGGCCAACCAGCCCAATCACGGCAAGGCCAGAACTCAGCCTGCCCACTCGAATCCCTACGAAGTGGTGGCTGATGCCCAGACTTATCACCCCGGTCAGCAGATATCGGTGGTTATATATCCGCACTCGGACCAAAGCACCGTCTTCCGGGGTTTCTTCCTGCAGGCGCGCGATGCAAATTCAAACGAGTGGATCGGGGAGTGGGTGCAAAGCGAGAACACCAAGACTATTCCTGAGTGCTCGGCCATCACGCACTCGGACAACCGAGATAAACTGGGCGCCAAGCTGATCTGGAAGGCCCCGCAAAATAAGCGAGGACACGTCTACTTTACGTAAGTTTAAAGGACGAAAATATTGATAAGAAGGTGGCGCTTTAAGTGCATGAACAGAAAGTTTTCACCAAGTTCAGGAATATATTCATAAACCTTACTATCTAATACCTTAAGAATTTCAAGTTGGTATACGGCTAATTTTCAAGACTCAGTTAATTTAATAAATGTGTGCTTAACGCCCTTTTTTTTGGCAGTTTCAATGAAACACTTTGTCAAAACTGGCTTCGTACAAATACAGTACGTGTCTTCTATCGTCCGTCGCCATCATCATCATAATAATCATCATTATCAGAAGACCCAGCAGAAGTGGTAGAAGGGGCAGTAGGACCATCATTGTGGGCCGTGAAGGGATTCATTAATCATACGCCACGTTGACCCACATAATGTAATGTGCGCATAATTGTCAGGCCGACAAAAACTTGCCGGATAATCGCACAAAAGGCATTATGTAATTGATTTATTTGGAAAGAGCCAGGCGAAAAGAGTCCCCCCAAATCATGGGTCCACAAAAAAGGCATCAAACGGCAAAGACGCCACGCACTGACAACCTCAAAAAAGCCAAAGAAAAGTTGTCAATGCCTTTTTATACGGCAACTTTGTCAAGTTTGTCAGCAGCTAACACTGGCCAACATAAGGGAGTGCCAACTGTGAAATAACCGAACAGAAGTTATCTTTCGGACACTTGTATCATTTATCATTTTACCGAACGAAAATATGCAAATATCAGAATTAATCAAGAACAGACAAGGAAAGTTTATGAAGACATTTCGAGTAAACTTCAAGACTTAAAATCAATAATTGAGTTGTTAGAGTTTGAATGAATGTTTATTAAGTAATAAACTAGGTTTTGATTCCAGCTTAAATGAATGCAGTATAGTGTTGTGTTACCTTAAGTATCATCTCCTGAAATTGTCGAATCATCAATTATTACCTATTTATAGCCACAGCCAAACATTGCATGCAACCCGGCGTATAAATTAAAAACAATCATGACTTGCTCAATGGAGGAATTTACATTTTCACTTTTTCCCTTGCAGGGGCACTGTGCTACAGGAGTACGGAACCTTCTGGAGCGATATCGTTAACAAAGTGCAGGCGGAGCCGCAATAACTGAAATTATGTACTTACTTATAAGGCAGCTGTACCCAAGGCCGGGCAATAAATCTTAAAAACCCTAATTAGTCAAAACGAAATTGTTGTTTGAAGATTTTTCAAATACCATTCCGACGTCTTGGAGCCAAAGGCGCCCCATTGAGCTGTGCAATCAACATTACAGGGCAAAATTATTGACTTTTTGGCTTAACGTTTATGAATGACCAGCCCACATCCGAGCGAACGAACCAGTTCCCACCGCCCGACAACACCCACATCCGCCACCACCACCCACTCTTAGACCGAAATCGAAACGCACGAGCCGAGCACGTTTGGGTTTCCAGACACGTTGGCCAGCCTCTCATTGGAAATTCGTTTTGGGCGTCCAAGTAAATTGGAAACTTTAAGCACCTTTCATGCCGGCTGTGCAAGGCGGCTGCTATAAAGTAATTAGGCGGTCAACGAATTTGGCCAAGACATAGGCCAAGATAAGTATACGTAACATAGGTCTAAAGCACTTCTGATTGCCCTCTTACAATGGCCTTAAATCGGTCTGAACGGATAAGGAATCAGATATGAGTTCGAGGAATTCCCTATCGGCAGACGGTTTTGTTATTAGATTTTATTGCAATTTCTGTGCAAATTTATTGTCATAACTTAACAACTTTATCTTGTTAAAAATTATATCAGTGGTTTTTAATAAAAAACTATAATTATTTTAAAAATATGTATAGTTTATTAATTAAAATTTTTATTCCATAATCAGGCTTTATAAACTTCTGAAATCAATACATTAAGTCATTTTTATGATTAACTGATATGTTTATAAAATATTTCCCTGAATTTCGATTGATTAGTAAACAGGTGCATGGTAAGCCAGAAATCTGGCAAAACATAAACATGTGGTTGAACATATCAGTGCTTCACTGTACAATGCACTCACAAACTTTGCTTGGGGCTTGTTTACTCGACTGCGAATTCAGTCGTTCGGTTGTTATTGTCACTCCATCAAAAAGTGCATGGCAACCCACGGTGGATGCGAGAAGAGGGGTAAACGAGGGGCATGGGGAACATTTTGTTTTCGTGCATTATGCATACATACGTACATACTTATGTGAATATATTCGCCCTGCGAATTGCCGACTTGTTTTGATCGAATTCGCCGTACCGGCTGCCTTTGTCTGGCTTCGTCGATTGTCCAGGAGCGCAGTCCAGAATCAAGATCTTTGAGTAGAATCCCTTCTCTGTACATAATCCGCCCCTGGACAAACTGAGTTCGTTGTCCAGTCTGGCGAGTTTGAGTCTGTTTTTCCGCACGCGTTTTGTTTACTGCCCAGTGACTTGTTGCTGTTCTTTCCGCCGCCTTCGTCTCGTTTATCAGCGATTGCGAATACTGGCTGTTCAACACTTTAGTTAATACTTAGCCGCTTCACAGAGAGGTTGACAGATCGCAGACGCTCTAAAATATTAACATGGTTATCAATTTCGCCGCCGGTCCAGCCAAATTACCCGAAGAGGTCAGTAAAACGTTTGCCAAATCACGTGTCATATCTGTAAAAAGAAAATAATTTATTACAATTACTTGTTTGATGTAATTTAAATTTAAATTCATCTAAATTGCCATCAATCTAACCCACGTTGTATCATATAATAATTACATCATTTTCACAGGTCTTGAAGGAGGTGCAGGAAAATCTCCTCAACTGCAATGGAAGCGGCATCTCGGTCATGGAGATGTCCCATCGTTCCAGCAACTATGCAAAAATCCAGGAGACGGCCATCAACGATCTTCGTGAACTTCTAAATGTGCCAAGCAACTACAAAATCCTGCTGATGCAGGGCGGTGGCACTGGGCAGTTTGCAGCAGTTGCTATGAATTTAATTGGTCAAACGGGCACTGCCGATTATATAATCACCGGATCCTGGTCAGCCAAGGCGGCCAAGGAGGCCGCTCAGTACGGCACTGTGAATGCTGTTCTGCCTAAGCTGGCAAAATATACATCAGTTCCACGTCAGGACACTTGGAAACTGGACCCAAAAGCCTCTTATGTTTACTTTTGTGACAATGAAACTGTGGAGGGCGTAGAGTTTGACTTTGTACCCGAGGTTCCAGCCGGTGTTCCACTGGTGGCTGACATGTCCTCCAACTTCCTGTCACGTCCTTTTGATGTCTCCAAATTTGGCGTGGTATATGCAGGAGCCCAAAAGAATATCGGACCAGCAGGCACCACCGTGATAATTGTCAGAGAGGACTTGATAGGCAAGCATCTGAAGATCACACCATCCGTCCTGAACTTTGAGCTGATGGACAAGAACAGCTCGTTGTTGAATACTCCTCCTACTTTTGGGTAAGTGCAGAAACCAACTATGATTTAGAGAACTCATTGGTAAACGTGTTTCTTTCAGCATCTATGTGATGGGCCTGGTTTTCAAGTGGATCAAGCGGAATGGCGGCGTCGCTGGCATGGCCAAACTGTCTGCAGCCAAGTCTAAGCTTATCTACGACACCATTGACCAGTCCAATGGTTTCTTCTACTGTCCACTGGATGTCAATGTGCGTTCGAGAATGAATGTGCCCTTTAGGATTGGCAGTGCTAGTGGAGATGATGCTCTGGAGAAAGAGTTCCTGGCCAAAGCCGAAGCGGAGGGCATGATCCAGTTGAAGGGTCATCGGTCGGTGGGAGGAATTCGAGCATCCCTCTATAATGCTGTAACGCTGGCGGAAACCCAACAGTTGGCCAATCTCATGTTGGCTTTTTACAAAAACAATAAAAATTAGATGATTTTCATTTTAGTTGTTCGATTTTTGAAATCACAAGAGCCCGCGCTGGCGGAAGATTTCATCCAGCTTAAGTTCCAGATTGGCATTGGTTCCCCGCAGATTGTCCACAACTTTTTTGGCCCATATAAAGTACTGTTCCCGACGTTCCTGCAATAAAGTTTGGTGCCTTTTAGAAGGGGACGATAAAAGTTATATAAACCTACTTCTGTCCATCCTGTAGGCGTATTGACTTGAAGGTCTCTTAGATTATCCAGCTTGTCGGCCAGTTTTATAAGCTTGGCCCTACAGGTTGATTTAGCTGCATTTTCTATTTGTAGACGTTTTCTCTCCTGTTTCTCCAGGGACTTGTCGTCGGTTACTTCCCGTACTAATCCGCAAACATCAGCTCCAAATAGTTTTTCAACATCCGCAAACGTGGCATCCGTATCCTCGACCACATCGTGAAGAAGAGCAGCCATCAGAACCGCCTCATCAGTGATGCATCCTTCCACAGAAAGAATAGTGCTGACATTAATCACATGATTCACATAAGGTGTTTCCTTGGGGTCCTTAAAATATAAAAAACCTGGAATATAATTGTTTGTTGACAGTTATAGATTTATATAGCTAAGAAAGCTTACCTTGCGTCGTTGCTCGCGATGTTTAAAAGCAGCATACTGCAGGCACTCCATAAACTTTGAAGAGGGATAAGTTGCCATTTATAAAAAATAATAAACGAATAATAAACAATCTTCCCAAATCTAGCTTTGCCGGTATTTAACAGAACAGCTGATTTAGCTAACAGAACGGGAATAACCGATAACAGCAACAATGTTGTGCCTATGCAGCCCCGAACTATCGATAACACAATAGCGCGCGCTAAGTATTTCGAAATTCAAAAGCTTTTATTGTATTTAAATTTTTATTAAAGAACATTAACTCTGGTGTGTTAAATGATTATACTGATTTTACGAGGAGTTACAAATGCTTATTCCTTATTTTCGTTCTTGTTCTCGCACTTGTTGCACTCCTGCTCCTTGGCCTTGGCCAGCGCTTTGGCGGCCTCCTCCGCCTCCTTTTTGGCCTGGGCCTCCAGCTCAGGGATAAAGAAGATCTTGCGAGATTTGAGAGCCGACCACTTGAAACGCTTGATATAATACGATATGCCAATCAAGAAGGCCGAAATAAGCGTAACCCTTATGAGCAACAGACGGCGTTCATCCGCTTCCGGTTCCGATGTCCACTTCAGGAAGACACACACATCCTTGGCGATTTGGGCAGCTGAGGCAGCAACATTCGCATCCTCAAACGATACCACTTCATTGTCAATAGCTTTGGCCATGGCAATGGCTCCACCGGAGAAATATGGGTTGTAGTAAAGCCCATCGCGTAGAGCAAATCCGGCAGGAGGATCACAATAGCCGGTAAGCAGGGCGAACACATAGTCCTCGCCACCCTTGCGGGCAGATACTATGTAACTGAGATCCGGAGGATAGGAGCCATTGTTGGCGGAACGGGCTGCCTCCTCATTGGCATAGGGAGATGGAAAATGATCGGACAGCTTGCCGGGGCGGTCGAAGAACTCGCCCTCATCATTCGGCCCATCTCTTACGGTTATGCTTTCCGCTTCGGCCTTGGCTTCCGATTCCGTCAAGCAAACTCCCACCAGATTGCGATAGGCGATGTACTGCAAAGAATGGCAGGAGGCACAGACCTCCTTGTAAACAAAGTAACCACGACGCACGCTCTCCTTGTCCAAGGCAGCCAGCAGTCCGGTGTGATTCCAGTGCTGATGTGGCGGATGCACGCAGTCCGTGGAGGCGTCCACACTGCTTTCCAGGGCGTAGATCAGGAGGCCGGCTGCTCCAGTTAGGGCTCCTAACGCGCCAAGTAACTTGCGATTGCGACCGTAGAAGCCAATACGACCCGTGAAACTCATTCGCGGACGCACTGCTGTTCGGCTGAAGCTGCTCTTGGCCAGCTGGAAAAGCTTGCTGCTCAGATTCCGGAATTTGTTGGCCATTTTACGTTTAATTAAGCTCTTCTAGAAGAACGAATTATTTTTCCTAATAAAAAATGTCAAGGCTCCAGTGTTAGTTAACTCTAGTCAACAGGGTTGTCGCCACGTTGAAGATATTCTGGCGGAATTGTATAAAAAAATTAAACGAAAATCGTTCATTATTAGTACCTATTACATATAACCATTTCAATGGGATCACCGAAAAGATACTCACCTAGGGCAAAATAGTAGACTTGCTCCTTTGATGGCAAAAAATCCTCATTTCGAAGAGAAATTAATATATGTTTTCGTTGTATTGAAACGTGTAAAAGAATTGACATTTTGTACAAAGCTTGCAAGAGCTGACTAGGCCGCAGAATAAATAATATAACTAAGCAAATCTTTATAATTTATCTGATAATTATAGGACCAAAAGAAGTGCCCTTACAGTTCCTTTGATAGCACACATTTGTTCCCATATCTAGAAGATTTGAGTTGATTTGCCTGGAATTAGAAGGGCAGGATGAACAGACATCCCAGGGCAGACTTTCTTCCAAATTAAGCCCAGATCAGACAGATTCTTATCGCCGATCTTTCCCCATAAAGCATATGTAAACCAAAACCCACCCAAATTGCTGTTATTCTTCACAGCTAAAAGGTTGAGTCAACGTTTTTCTTTCTATTGTTGTAACGACCGCCTCCTTCTGCCGGGTTTCTTTCCTGCCCAACGAGCGAAGCAACTAAAATAAACTAAAAAAAAAAAAAAAAATTGAAAAAAAAACAAATGCCAGGGCACTTTCATTTGTTATCTGGCGCAGTAATCTGTAAATCTGTAACAGCCCACCAAACAACGGTGCATACAATATTTCCTAGCCATTCTTCACACTGTGTGACCACGAAATCGTCAAAGTCAGGCCCAAGCCAGCTTTTACAACAGCCAACAGGCATGGGTGGTGCCTGGAAATGTTTTAAAGGGGTCAGAATTTAGTGTGAAGCTTATGCTAAGCAATGCTAGACAATAATGTAGATCAATTTTAAAACACAAGGATCCCAAAAATATTAACTTGTACATTTTTTTTATTATTTTTCATGGCGACAATTAAACAATTTCCAGTCTAATTCCATAACCAACAGTTATAATTTCCAAATGGGGAATCCCCCTTTCCACGCCCCTGGCAACCAATAATGACAATGCAACGGACGACGTCGACAGAGCGATGTAAACTCTTTTTTTTCTGTTTTTGGTGAAAATTTGTACCTGATTTTATATTTCCCTTTTTTGTTACACTGTTTCTGTAGCTGTTTTTCAGCTTTTTTCAGTTATTACGTATTTCCATGTTTACCATATTTTACACGCGCTTACAGATACACGGATACGAATACAGATACAGATACATTTACCCCCGGATTTTCCCTATGTGCGTTTTCAGAGTTCTGCTTCTGCGCAGCGATGCATAATTCCCACTTTTGAAATTTGTGTGCGGTTGTTGTTGTTTTTGTTTTTTGTTTTTGTCTTCTGCGGTGGTGGCTGAATGTTGTTTTTGTTTTCCCCGCTGCTGCTGCTGCTGCCGCTGCGCAATTAATAATTCTTTTCGACTGGCGTGAAATTTTCATAAGCAAGAAAAGGCAGCCAAAGCAACAGCAACAGCAACAGCAACAGCAACAGCGACCGCACCAACTTTCCATGAAAATCTCCGGCCATTAGTAGCAATCGCAGCGCTTTTCACCGTGGAAAACCGCAGAGATTGTGCTGCGACCCCATAGAAATGGGCTCACGTCATGAATTTTATTCAAATTACAAACTCATTAATAAATGACGTTGTTTACTTTAAAGTAGAATACAAACTGGCCATGATTGCTCAATTTCTGTAGTCTTAAAATGTCTGGGATAGGAAATTCTAAGGATATATCCCTGACACTACGATACCTTCAAAAAAGTCCAGTCTAAAAACCGAAATTTTCTATTGGTATTTTTCTTATTTCCTAATATCGATTTTTCGATTAATAATTGTTAAGGATCCGATAAATTGCGCATAGTATTGATCACAGCGACTTGTTAGCTTCAGGGTAAGTAAGTAAGAACGTAAGTTAGTACAGAGCAAAATCAGATATAAAATGCAAGAGATATGACTTATCAACTGAATAATTATACGCGAAAAAGATGGTCCTGCAAATAAAAATACCTGAATGCGGCACAAAAAGTGTGCATAATTTAGCAATAAATGTAAATATTACTGGTCAGCTTCCTTTGGGAGACAAAGCGCCATGCTGCTGCAGTTTCCTGTGGCCTCTTCGCCCAGAAGAGATGATGACCATGCTGATGATGATGCTGATCATGATGATGAACATGTTGCCAGCGGATCGTAATAACGATGAGGCTGTGCTGGCCATGTCCCACTCCTTATCTTGGCAGCACGAAAACCAGAAACAAGAATTATAGACCAAAAGCCAGTTGCAATGCGAGTGCATCTTGCATCTTTGCCACCGATCCCACGTAGGTGTGTGTGTGTGTGAGTGCGGGGGCACTGCATCGGCGTACGTGTATTGGCCTGAGCATCTGTGTGAGTTGCGCCTTTGGCCAGAAGTGAATGCAACGCTACAGCGTTAGTTGCATCTGCCGCAGTGCTGGGCAACGCTCAAACGGCCATAGGGAAATCACAACCAGACCTTGATTTACAAAACGGAAACCATTAAAGCCAAGGGTACCCATTCTAAACGACTTTTATTGGTCACTCTTACGTTTAGTTTCTTAGAAAATTCACTTATTTGCTAAAACATTTTAATACCTCATCATAACTATCTTAAGTCTTAGTTTCCTAAGAAATCTATCAGTTACTGTTCAATATTTGTTTAGTGTAACCTTAGACTCTAACATAATACAAAATCAAAAATGATTACATTGAACATGAATTTTTGAGCAGGTGAACGCATCGAGAACCCAAAACTCTTTGTCCATCGTGAACATCTTTATTTTATGACGTATCTGAAAGATCGTTTTAACGCGTGCGCAGCTACCGTTGAACGCGCACTAAAATCGCATGCGAGAGAGAAATTCCCATATCGCTCTCTTTCTGTCGCTCTTTGGTAAGTATCTTTCAGGTTCTCATTCTCACTGCCCATTTACCGCTCAATTTCGCAAAAACAAAAAAAAAGCTATGCTCCCCTATATATACAACAACATCACGATTTGTGTGTGTGTATGAGTACGGGGTGTCCGTATGACTGTGTGCATGCGGTTTTGCTATGGATTTTTGCAAACATTTTCGCAGCCTTCGTTCGCCAAGAGAAAAGAAGCAAGCTTCAGGAGAAAGATTCAGAGGGTTTGTGGCCAAACGAAGGGGACCAAAAAGGGGAGCAAGAAGATCCAGAGAGGAGCAAACTTCATTATGAGGTTGTAACTGTCTTTTCAATTTCTCGTTCTGCCCGATTCGCTTTGCCAAATGGAGCCTAGAAGATGGATCTCTGTCTCCTCTGGGTTCTCCCCTTCATTCTGTTCCTCCTTTCTGCATCTCTCTTCTGGCCCGCACACAAGCGTGCGCGGCAATTGACGGCTGTGCGTGTGTGTGAGTCCGTTGATGTTGATGAGTTTTGTTTTAATTCTGCTTCTTGACTTCAATTTCTTATAAAGATTGTTTATGTGCACGTAATACAGTGGAGCCTCTCTAACTAGAGCTGAAGGAATTATAATAAAATACAGGAAGAGTTTTAAATACATCTCATTCATTGATACATTTAAATATAGTTTAATCCTAAATTAAACTTGTATCAGAACAGCGATAAATATTCTTATAATCCAAAACTTTAAGATCTCTAAAATAACATAGCATCAAAATATCTGTATCTGTATCCGCATTTGTAAGATGCACGCCGCACTGTGGTTGTTGTTGCTGTGATTTGGTGAATCGCGTAATTGTAATTATTGTAATCGAGTCTCGAACTGATCCAATCCGATACGATAGCCATCGCAATACTCGGGGTTGAGGAGATCAGGCCGCTATAGCCAGCGTCCTCGCCTGATTTGATTCTGCTGCTTTAGCTGCTCTGATCATTTCGTAATAGTGCTCTTGCTCCGCTTAAATCATCTTGGCCAAGAGATCTTACCGATCTTACCGATCTTTTGGATCCTACAGATCCAGATCCACATCCACATCCAACTCCATCCGCTGCTCGTGATCGTTTCGCTTGAGCCGAGCCCGCGCTTTTCTCTTTGAAGCCAACGTCATCGACAGTCCCAGTCATACCACATACTACCAGTCATCGTTGTTGTTGCTTTGGCTGTCTTGGCCGTTGCTTTTTACTAAAAGTTGATTGACTGTCTGTTCATTTAGCCGCTTGTCCATGGCTCGCTCCGTTTGTTGGCTTTGTGTACTCTCTGGGCTACATGGAGCGAAAAATCAAAATCTCAGTTTTCTACAGTCAAATACGATGAATGCAGGTCAACGATTTTATGATAAACAATTTTCATATGATGATCAATAAAACAGAAAAGAAACATAAAGATAGGAAAATATGTGTAGATTTCAAGAACAAATCTGATTATTAATGATTTTCATGAACATTATGTAGAAGCCCCTTCTCAAACTTCAAACTTAAATCTTAGTTTAGTCTTTAATTCTATTCCCAGATTTTCTCTCAGTGCACTTCGTTACCCCCTCCCCGTTACAAGCCTCGGTTGCTGCTTCTCTTGCACATTTCGTTTTAGGCCATTATAGTTTTGAACATGTTCAAGTGCCATTCTCACGATTGTTTATAGTCTTTTAATTTCAGCCGGAGCACAAGAAATAAACAGTGAAATTTAGCAGCAGGCGACTTGAGCTGTTCCTAGGCCTAATGTTCTGGAAACGAAACGAAACCAAGTCAGTTACGAGTTGAATCTCGGTTTCGGGTGCAGTTTTGGCTTACAGCTGGGGCTTATGCTCCAGCTTCATATCCAGCTCCACATCCAACTCCATCGCCAGAACGAAAGAATCAAGCTGAATGCCCGACTCCAGCTGGCAGCGGTGAAAGGCCTCAAGTGGTCAATAAGTACCAGGGAGCTCGAACTCGCGCTCGACGGTCCTCAGTCCACGGATCTCGAGTACTCCGAAATGTTTGCCTATTAAACAGTCATCAATGATTGTTACATTCTACAAATAGAAAATGGTGGAGCCATCAAGCTGGTTGGGGAACTGAAAAAAGAGATCAACCCGATCGAGACGACCGTTTGGCAGATTTATGAGTCATGATCCGTCGAACGACTTAAGCGATCAATAAGATATTTGGGAAACTAGCGCAAACTATTATTGAGAGATAATTCTAGTGTGTAAGGGGCTCTTAACGATCGCTTCGTGGATAGCTTGGCCATCAGGGTGATATTGATCTTTAATCTAATGATCTGCTGATCTGTTTTACGGCACTCACATTAAGTCTATGATCAAGGTGAGCCCTAAATTAGAGAAGCATATGGAATAAGCTGCCCGAGGTTTTTATATATTTAAGCAAACTGTGATTACTTTAATATGCTTAAGAAAATGTTTGTGTTTGAAAACAGAAACCACTTAATACCGACTATATCGACTATATTACTAATCTTAAGTTCAACACCCCCGGGAAAGACGGAATATTATATTTCTGAAACCCAAGACAGCCAAAGTGTTTTTGTGCACTCGAAATTCCATCAATTAAGCAGCCGTCGAACGCTGAAAAATCATTCCCAAACAAGCATCTCGATCGGTCGATCGTTAATTAACTCCCATCGAACTGCCACCAAATTGACATTCCCAGTCCGAGAGTTTACCATTTACCATTTACCATTTCCAATTGCATTTTCCACGGCGGCCTACCCAGCGCTTTTGTCCATCGAATTTGGGCCCCAGATCGTGGGTATCACGATCATCTTGGGCAATTTTCGCGCATGGAACTTTCAACTCCAAAATGGACTGACAATTGATTTGTGCCACAGCCACAGCCAGAGCGGAGAGCAGAAACAAAAGCAAAGCGAAGCAAAACAAAGCTTGGCTGGCTGCAATTTAAATTAAAAGCGCAATTGAACTGGAAAATTCGTCTAAATTGTTTTCACAATTACCCACACACGGCAACCTGAGAAGATCAGGGTGACAGCCGGGGGAAAGCGAAGAGTTCAAGAGTTTTTCCACCAACTCCATTCCCACTTCCACTTCCATTTCCATTTTCATTTCCATTTCCAATTCCATTTCCACCATGGTCACAATCAAATCCAATCCTCGGCAATCGCAGCTCTAACAACATGCAATACAGCCGGGCCGCAATACATAAAAATTTCAAAACTAATGATGCCGAGGAGCTGAGCCTGGAAAAATAAGGCCTGAATGAAAAACAAAATCAGAAAAAAAGAGCTGCTTTCGTTCACAATTTATGCATGAGAAGAAAGATCTTTGGCAGAAGAAATGGTCCGCTTTTTTGTGGGAGTTCTTTTCAGCTT
This sequence comes from Drosophila eugracilis, assembly GCF_018153835.1. NCBI lineage: Eukaryota > Metazoa > Arthropoda > Insecta > Diptera > Drosophilidae > Drosophila > Drosophila eugracilis. Next base: position 273,580 of record NW_024573499.1, read on the forward strand.
GGCTTTATTTTTTCGCTCTGAGCAGCGCTGTCTTCGATGATAAAGATCGGAAAAGCCCCAAGTTTAGAAAGGCAATAGCCAGAGCCATAGCCATAGCCAGAGTCAGAGCAATGGCAATAGCAAGAGCAGAGCAGCATCCGAGCCAAGCGGAGTATCTATGTATCTGCAATACATAAATTGTATGTATCTATAAGGTCTACAATGTATCTCTTTTCGGTCTTCTCTGTGTGTATGTGTGTTTGTGTATCTATGTAATGAGCATGTAACTAAACTTCTGTGTAGCCAAAACTCCTACAACAGAGACAAAAAACCCAAAGCCTAGACCCACTCTATAGCTCTGTAAGCTGTAGAGCTCTACAGCTCTGAAGCTCTGAAACTCTGCAACTCCCTCAATACCCAATACCCGTTTGCCTTTGCCTTTGCCGTTGCCGTTGCCACAACTTCAATTCAACTGAACTGTACTGGCTGCTCTTCGGGGCTCTCAGTCTCCAGTGTTCAGTGTTCAGTGTTCAGTGTTCAGTTTTCAGTTTTTCAGTTTTTCTGGCCGTGCTCTATCTGATGATGGCCGTTAACGTTCAAGTTAAGGCCCGAAGAGCGCCCGACCCGACCTGCTGCCCTGTCTTCTGCCTTCTGTCTTCTGCCCTCTTCCCGATCTCCGATCCCCTATCCCCGATTCTTCTGGCAGTGACTCGTAAACATGAGCTACGTTCTTGCCCCATACCCCTTTCTTTTCAGCCGGGTTTTGTCTTTTCCCCCGCCGCGACTTGACTTCATTTGTTTGGCTTTTTTGGGAGACAAAACTGGTTATTGCTCTCGCCTTTTCTTCGGCTTGGTTGCTCACAGTGTTTGTATTTTTTTCGGTTAGGTGAGCGGTGGTCCCTCCTCCGTTCTTCGTACATCTCTTCTGTTTTTCGGGGCCCCAGTGGCGTGCACACATATGCAAAGGGGCCCCTTTGGCCACGTAGGGGCCCATGGAGGTCCCGGAGACCACGTCGCTGTACGGGCCACGCAGCTTCCAGCCTCGAAGTCTCCTAGGCAACTGCTACCAACTACGATGGGTATTGCTTAAAAGTGATCTGCTAATATTAGAGACATAAAACGTTCAGGGGAACCCACTTAAAGTTTTACATCTTAAGGTTTTTTTAGTCATATTATCAAACATTTTTAAAGATTGAAATGAGTTAGCATATGTTTTATATTGCTACCTCGTCTATGAAATAATGAGTTGAGATATTGCTTTGTAAATAACTGTTCCTCCTAGCCAATAGCCACTGTAGCCAGCGATTCAAGCGGGGCAGCAAGCCAAACGACAACCAAATCTCGGTGCTGCAGCTTCTAAGTGGAGGCTTGGTGGGCAGCGTGCAGCAACAAGTAGGAAGTGGGCGCTTGGCAAAGGCTTGGCCTGGACTTGGTCTAAAACCGAGATCGGGACTGGCCACCTACCTCCTCCTCCTCCTCCTGCTGCTCCTCCAGCATCCCGCACAACTCCTTTGTTACATTTTGCGAGCGAGCTAGAGGTAAACGATCGTTAGAAAGGTTTTATATGAAGCCATGGCTTCAGATTTGCGCTCACGTCTATTTATTGGACTTGCAGTTTCTGGAGCCAAACTGAAAAGCTGGATCTGTATGTGCCAGAGCTATCGTTTCTGCACGGAGAACATACTGTATATAGTTGCCTTAAAGACTTCTTTTAATTCTTGAAAATAATGAGGATTTGTCTTACTGACAGTACTAGTATTAGACAATTACAAGTCAAAGTAATTGCATTGCTAAGGTTCATATTTAGCTATTCTAGTTTATGTAAGCCAGATACAAGAATTTGGCTTAGATATAAAAAATATAGAAATTTTTTTAGGTTGATAATATGCAGTAACTTTCAAAATACCCATTTCTTTTGGTGCATGGTCATGTTACCACCGCCTGTCGTTTAAGATGGCTCTTGGCTCTTGGCTCGCTGTTTGTTTTGTTTTGGCCTGCACAGTTTTTTATCCATTTTGGTGGCCTGTCCTCCATCCTCTAAGCTCCATACTCCATCCTCCAAGTTCGGAGCTCCCGACTCCTAGCTCCCAACTTGCAACTCCCTGCTCCATCTTCAAAAGTCCGTCCTCTGCCCCAGCCTCAACTTCAATGGAAGTGGAAGTGGCATGAAATGCTGTTAACCTCGTTTGAACTTTGCCATTTGTTTGAGCCATTGGATGGCCGATCTTTCTTCTTGCCAATGTTTTTTATTTCTACGTATTTCTTTCAGCGCTCCTCTCTCTGTTTTTGGACTGTTTAGACAGCCGGCCAAGCAATTTAAATATATTGCAAACAAAAGGAGTGTATGTAATTTAATGTGAGTGGACGTCGGACGCGGACGTGGATGGGGCCTAGAAATGGGATTGGAATGGTTTTGGTTTGGTTTGGTTTGGTTTGGCCTATGGTATGGTATGGTATGGGGGTTGGATGATGGGGACCATGGACCGTGGCAGTTGGGCAATGGCTAAAAAACACAACTGACATTTACAGTACGAGAGATACGGGTCCGAGCACCAGCTGGAGATTGCCCGGGTCAGGCCGAACCAATCCTCGTCCGCACCTCTTCGTCGATAACCCAAGAAGCCATTCGAAATCCCCCTCAAACACCTCTGTCAATGCAACTCCTGCCTACACACCTCGAAATTTTCGCAATGACAAGTAGCCCAGGCGTGTGTGATTTTCTGTAATCTACAGAAAGAGCTGGTGTTGCTCCAAGCTGGTCTTCCACTAAGGCTGGGCTTTGAACTGGGTTAGACCAACTGTGGGAAGAACAGAGCGTTTAATTGGGCCAGCGAAAGATCGGGGGTGGGAGTTACCATACACGGAGAGCATTATCTAGTATTATAAATAATAGTATTAGAATGATAATAATATTAGTTATCTGTTCAGTTCTCATATTGCATTATATTACAATATTATTCTAAGAAACTAATAATTATTCAAGGTCTCTACCCAGTTTGGCGCAGTGTACACTAAGTATTCAAGAGCAGCGACCATAAAGACGTTCTAGCTTGTCAGATGGACCGAGATTAGTTTATGTTTTTGGGGGAAGAACGGTGGCGAACAAACGGTAGCGGATGACCTGATCCAAGACCATTACCATAGTCCATTTTGGCCCGGTTCCAGGTCCAACCAATTAGCACTATCTAAAGCAGGCTAGTGGGCTGGGATTCCTCTTGGTTTTATGGCGACTGGGGTACACTTTATGTCCCCCCAAAGAAATGCCGGGTATATACATACACACATACATATGCACATATACCCACGCCTACAACAATTAAGCCCGCGTTGCCGAATTTCAATTACAGGAAGCGGAAAATGAATGAAAATACGCGTATGGAAATGCGAGTTCTGCAAATTTCATTGAGTACGCAGAAAACTGTGTCACCTTGGCGGTAAAAAAAAAAATTCGACCGATCGGAAGACCACAAAAGAAAAGGTAATATAAAGTAATACTTCCCGCTACCTTATAATGAAGAAGAAAATGGGGAAGGGCGAGCAACAGCTGCGCAAGCGCTTTTCGAAGAGGGCGGGAAACGGTAAGGGAGGGGAAAGCTAAGACAGACAACAACCCTTCTTAGTTTTTGGCAATGCCATTGACACACCAAAATAAAAGGAAACAACAGAAATTCCGCGTATCTGTGTGCAGTACCTTATTTACTACACTGAAGAAAAACTGGACCGATTTCAAATAATATTATTTTATTAGTGAATAATGTCAAGCAGTATTAATTTTAAATGTCATTTAATCTTTTCATTAACCATATTTCGATAAAAAAAATGTATTAAATTGTAATAACAGAAATTAATATTTACTTTTTTTCGTGCATACAAAATGTATTTGTATGTATTTGCTTGTCTGGAAAACCTTTCCATTACACTTCCAATCCTCAAGAAACCACCCCAAGGAGAAGAAGAAGAAAGAGAGGGGCAAAAAAAGGTGCGATCTCTCTCTTGCTCTCTCTTTCTTCACTGTCGAAGAGTCGACGGCCGTTGTAATTATTTTAATAATTTTCTGCGTCATCATTATTTTTCTCTGCCTTTGATATATATTTCTTCTTTGTATCATTTGCACACACGATTGCACACATATAAAGAGTTGGAGAGGGGAAAAGAAATTCACGCTCAGCATTAAATGTGTGTATGTGAGCAGAGTTCAATTACCAGCTTGCGGGTTGTCAAGGTATCAAAAAGCAAAAAATAGGGGAAAATTCTAATTTCTTTTTAGACTAGTAAATATTTAAAAGACATTATGAATAAGTTATTCTAAGGTAACCCCCAAATTAAACCCATAGCAAACTAAGCAGTTGAAGTAACCAGGAAACGAGGGCTTCGACAACCCTACGATCGCGTCGTGAGAGCGGCTTTGCTCTCTCGTTGCTCAAAACGAGCCGAGGTATATAAATGGAAGAGCGTCACTCGCGAGCAATTGTTGTTTCTGCGCCGTCGGCGTGGCGCCCGCGTTTCTGCGCTCCTTTCGAAAAATAGTTGAGGAATTTTAAAGTAAAATGTCATAAACAAATAGTAGTTAGTAACTGAAATTAAATTGGTTTACGCGTGTTTTCTGCGTTCGCCTTTTGCGTGCCAGTGTGTGTTCGTATGTCGTTCTTAACTAAAATTGCCGTTGATTACAAGCCGAGCTCACTCACACACACACGCATGCTCTATCGCACACACTCGAGACTTTACTTTACCGATATGTACATAATACAAAAAATGAGCGAATGAACGAACGGATGCACGCAGCATTTACAGTTGAGTTTAAATGTGACTTCTTATTAGAAATGATTTAGTTTCAATAGCGATTTGATATAAGCGAATTTCCAAAACGAAACGACGCCGCGTGTGTATTTTGTATGTATATATATATATGTATGTATGCATGTGCCTGTGTGTAATTCGCCATACTTCTTCAATTCAAAGAACAGACAGAAGAAGAACACAACAACAAGAAGGCAAGACATACTTGAAAAATAAAAGCAACTACAACAGCTATCGCTATCAACTTGAGCCATCAGCGCAGGCTCTCTTGTGCACTCTCCCGTTCCATCCCGCTCTTTACTGTTTAGCTGTACGCGTGTGTAAGCTTCGCTTTGTTAGTGTATGGGTATGTATATAAGCGGGCGAAAAAAAACCTATATATTACGCTCAATTTTCCCTATATTTTTTGCGCCTGCCAATAAGCGGTTCTTTGGTGGAGTTGCCACACTGCCGCGCAGATCGTGGAATTTTTAATTGGAATTGGGAAAGATTCGTTGCGTACTCATGCACATCTGTATTTGCGTGTGTGTGTGCTTGTTTGTAGACCTGATAAGACGCAGAGAAAGCAGAAAAGAGACGCTGCTTATCAACGCTACAAAAAAAAAAATAGAAGAAGAAACGAACTAAATGGGTCGACCACATTGTCGTGTATTGTTTTTGCACTATCGCTTAATAATTGAAATTAAAGAGGAGGCAAGAGAAACAGAACTCAAAAATCCCATTACAATAGAATTGGAATTTGAATCGGAGCTGGAAATGAAACTGGAATTCATACTACTGTTTTTAGTGGGTGGGGGTCCAGTGTTTCACATTGATTTTCTTAGTATTTGTGACTAGATCCACACTCATTAATAACGGTAGTTCAATCATCGAGCACGTGTTTTCTGCACTTCTGGACAGTAACTTATTCCTTCCAAGGGAGGAAAAGGGACAAACAGGTGGTGTTCTTAAAAACAACAAAATGTAATTAGTCAACGTCTCGCACGCACACAACGTCATTCAGACAGAACGACAAAAAAAAAAGAAAAAGAGCACCTGTTCGAGTGCCCAAAAGAGAGCGAAAGAGAGCAAAAGGAAGAGTGATAGCGGAAGAACGACTTGATTGCAGCCCCGAAACTAAAATTAAAATTAATGCTAATTTGGATTATTTTCGGGCCTAGGAAAGCGACCCAGAAAACGATCCCCAAATTCAAAATTAATTGTAGCTAAGAAGTGGGAAAATTGTTAGCCGAGCTAACAAAGGTTAAAAGTTCAACAACTGTTGCCAGCTGACTCACAACGTCTTTTCAACGTACAGTTGCTGTGGAAATAATAGTGTTTTCAGTATAACTCTAAAAAATCAGGAGAAAAGGATGTATTTATGTAGTTTTTTAATTTGCTTATCCAATCCGATGGGGAAATCATTCTAAATAACGAATAATACATTTAGAAAACAACAATGTATTATAAATTTCCATATTTATACACTCTATTTGTACAGTTTTCCGAGAGCCTGGTTCTGCGGTTTAGCCCGGCAACTGTGTATTTATTCTCTATTCCTGTAGTTCCGCCTCCCCAACTCCTATGACTTGTTCTTCTCTGGTTTCTACCGGAACAAATTGCTAAAATACTAAATTCTGAGAAGACAACGCTGTGGCATAGTTCAGATTGATAGTTATATATGTGTATATACACCCCCGACTTGGCAAACAAACAATAATTTCCGTCGAATAATGTGGATGGCCTGTCATCTCGCATATGTATCGGATTTTATCCAACTTTGTCCTCCCTTTTTTGTGCCTCGATCAGCAGAAATTGAAACTGCAACGACGCCACAATTCTCAAACAGTTCTGATTCTGATTCTGTCGGCTTTTCGTCTGAGAAGAATCGCTGGGCGGGAATAAGGGGCCGATATATACATATATTTATATATGTGTGTGGTATTGTATAAATCAGCAGAAAAAACAGCAAACGCGGACAAGCGAACAAAAAATAATAAACCTTAATTCGAAGCTCGGAGCTTGATTCATTCATATTACCCGGGGATCTGAAAGCACAAACAAAAAATAGAGAGAGGGAGAGAGAGAGAGAGAGAGAGAGAGTGAGACGGGAGGGCAGCGGACTGCTGACTGACCACCCAATTGAGCTATGAAAACCGATCAAACCGATCGCAATTGTTGCCAGGCACGAGAGCAATGACATGACATGCAAAAGCAGCAGCAGCAGTCGTAGTTGGAAAACCAAAACTAAACTTAAACCAAACCCAAAAAGAAAAACCAAACCCAATCACCAATCACAACAGAAATGCCACAGAAAGTCGTGCTGGGGCAATAATCATCATCCGCGAATGGGGAAGGAAAGGAAGGATGCTCTTTTCTGACTCTATTTTGTCGGCGAACATGGATCTAGTGCACGGTGGTTCATGATTAAGTTCGTGACTAGATTTCATGCTCGTCTATTAAGTTGGGTCAGCACAACGAAGAGAGCTTTTCTCCCCGAGGAGCTGATGGAGAAGGGGACTTTTCTACTGGTTGAGTGGCCAATTAGCAGACGCATTAATTATGGGAAATGTGCATTTGCCTGATTGACCCGTGACCCACATAGAGTGGCACACGCCCTGCACAAATAACTCCCGAAAATGAGGGCGTGTTTAAATAATAAAAGTAAATAGAGTCAACGGCCGACTGTCCCGCATGCTGTATGTGCCCACAACTTACTCTAAAAAAAAGAAACGTAAGTCGTTTTGCGATTTGTGCTGCCAACAGTTGCAGAATGTGGAAAACCAAGACCCGCGACAACCAATTTATGGGTTGGCGACACGCGATTAAAAATCGAATCCAAACGGCCCGTACAGAAGCCCAGAAACCCAGGGAACTGCAACTCCCATAGATTTCCGTGTGAAAAACTCAGCGAGGGTTGTTGCTGTGGCGCCTGCGGGTAAGTAACGGCTCTTTACCCGCTTTTTGTCATATGGTGAGAAAAAAAGGAAATATCTGTGGATTTTTTGACTTAAATATTTACTTGCCTTAAACCCAATTTGATACTAATCGGTTAAAGGTGTTCATTTTTAATTTAATGTAACAATATTGACTTCCACAAAAAGTTCCTTATATATTAACTGGATCAAGAATGAACTATCTTATGTTTTTTGTGTTGTTCTGATGTCAGTATGTGTAATTGAAACTTAGCTTCTACATTATTAACCAAAAAAATTAAAGTAGAAAAAAGTCGTAAGAATACGATTTTGAGTATATCCAAAACCTTAAACGAAAACTTTCAACCAAAATAAGGTTTTAAAATATATTGATAATGATAAAAAGAACCTTAAGTGATATAAGTTTTTTAAGATATTTTTCCCCGTGCACTTTTGTTGCCAACGACAACAACACGACATACTGTTGCGTGGGCGATTGAGTGTAACTGTAACACCTGCTGCCGCTATTAACACAACATTTTCTCTGCTCTCCAATTTTAATTTCAGGCCAAAGGAATGAAGCCGGAACACCTTTCAACCCTGTTGCCAGCCATTGTTAATACCATAGCCACTACTATATGGTAGCTACTCCTCCTACACGATCGCATTCGCATTGGCTTCACGCTCATTTAAATACCAACGCACTGGGTGAAAAGAGAGGGCGCTGCAACAGAGGAGCAGTCATCTAACAAAACATTAGTTGCTTGCTCGGCTGGCTCGATGGATAGCTAGCTGATTTACATATTTTCTAAATGAATATATGTTGTATGTGGCAGCTACGAGTTTGCAGCAGCACCACCGACGGTGGCAGCAGATTTCCCTGCACTGGATTTCCACTTCCTCCTGGACGACGCATCAGCAGCAGAAGTAGCAACAAGAAGCCGTCAAACGCTGCAACTAATTGATATAATAGTTAAAATAACAAACTAACGAGAAAGAGCTTGTCGTCGGCGAACGCGCGGCGTTGCTGAAGTGCAAAACCTTTCCAATTTGAGAATAGCTTTCCTGCTATGTGTGCTCGTTCCCACAAGCAGCAATGCAGAACTTGAACTCTACAGCTCCACGGCGTCATCATCATCATCATCATCAGCAGCAGCAGCCTCAGCGTCATTATTATCTTCATCGACGGCAGCTGGAAAAATGTTTACCCCAATCCCCGAGACACAATCGCAGTCCCAATGCGCGGCATTTCCGTTCGGGAAAAAAGGAGGATGCAGCCGAGGCTCTATAGATCGGTTCGGTGCTGATGGGTTTTGCAAGGGGACGTAGTAGTAATCATATTTATTACATCTAAATAAAGTACGTGTAATGTATTTCATTAAAAACGGTGTTGTCTTTGATTTTATTTGAGTTGGGAACAGGTCAGAAGGGGGAGGTGTTCATGTATGTATTTACGTGTTGAAATGAAATTTTTAGTTCAATTCCTTGTTACAAAAAACAGGAACTGAACAATTCTGCAGAAAATGTTTTCAGTGAAGTATTTTAAAGGGGATCTTAACAGAGTTTGTGGCTGTTAATCAAAAGAAAGGTGCAAGTCAACAGCTGTTAGGCAACACTGCTAAAAACAATAGATTGATCACTGGATAGCAGGATTTCAAATAAGTTTATATAACGTAAATTAAGATCAAGTGAATTGAAAATAAAAATAAAATGGAAATTTAAAATGGGATTACATTGTAAAGCTTTCGATTAAGCTGTAGGCCTTACAGAAATGCCTTTTGACCCGTATTCCACTTTAAAAAAAAAAATTTTGTTGTCATTATCAATATAACGTTTAAATTCAAAATTTTTTTTCCAATAACGCTCTGTTAGTGGTGGAACATCATGCGTCTTACAGTACTCTGTTAACGCACCCACATTAATTCTGCTTTCAAAAACAAATGGTAAAAGGAAAGGTTTTTTTCGATCATTTTGTATAGTAAAATATATAGAAACAACTTGCTTGTAACAAAATAAACAATCGATTTTTGAAATTTGAAAAGGATATCGATATATCGGTGAAACATCGATGTCTTCTGCAGCCCTGTTTCCGTCCCTTCTCTTCTTCGTTTCCGGTGAGTGCGTGTGCTCCGCGTTTCTCGCTGAATTTGTCACTATATTGTATTTAATATTATATTTGTAGGCAGACGATTTAAACGGCGAATCCACCATGGTGCAAGGAGTACGTAAATATGCCAGGAATACAGATTTGCAAATCCGTGGCGTTGGTCGATGAAAATTTGCGAATTTGCGAGTGCCGGTTATGTGCCACGATTTAATGCTTATCTTCATGTTTGGTTTTTGCAGACTCTGTACACTTATCCCGAGAACTTCCGGGCCTACAAGGCTCTTATTGCGGCCCAGTACTCCGGAGCCCAGGTGAAAGTAGCCGACAACTTCAAGTTTGGCGAGACCAACAAATCGGCTGAGTTCCTCAAGAAGTTCCCCGGTGGCAAGGTGAGTTTTTATTTTTGGGTGCGGTTATTGCCATGTCATCAAGTTGATATGCTCGCAGGTGCCCGCTTTTGAGACCGCCGATGGCCAGTACTTGAGCGAGTCAAACGCCATTGCCTATTTGTTGGCAAACGAGCAGCTGCGTGGTGGAAAGTGCCCCTTTGTTCAGGCCCAGGTCCAGCAATGGATCTCCTTCGCCGACAACGAGATTGTGCCTGCCTCCTGTGCCTGGGTCTTCCCCCTGCTGGGCATCCTCCCACAGCAGAAGAACAGCACTGCCAAGCAGGAGGCCGAGGCTGTTTTGCAGCAGCTCAATCAGAAGCTGCAGGACGCCACCTTCCTTGCCGGTGAGCGTATCACCTTGGCCGATATTGTAGTCTTCAGCAGTCTCCTCCATCTGTACGAATACGTTCTGGAGCCCAGTGCACGCAGTGCCTTTGGTAACGTGAACCGCTGGTTCGTCACCATTCTCAACCAGAAGCAGGTCCAGGCCGTGGTCAAGGACTACAAGCTGTGCGAGAAAGCACTGGTCTTCGATCCCAAGAAGTACGCCGAGTTCCAGGCTAAGACTGGAGCCGGCAAGCCCCAACAGCAGGCCCAGCAACAGAAGCAGGAGAAGAAACCCAAGGAGAAGAAGGAGCCGGCACCTAAGAAGGCCCCCGAACCTGCCGAGGAGTTGGATGCCGCTGATGAGGCCTTGGCCGCCGAGCCCAAGTCAAAGGATCCCTTCGATGCACTGCCCAAGGGGACCTTCAACTTTGATGACTTCAAGCGCGTTTACTCCAACGAGGACGAGGCCAAGTCCATTCCCTACTTCTTCGAGAAGTTCGATGCCGAGAACTATTCGATCTGGATTGGAGAGTACAAGTACAACGAAGAGCTGTCCAAGGTTTTCATGTCGTGCAATCTCATCACCGGCATGTTCCAGCGTCTGGATAAAATGCGCAAGGCGGCCTTTGCCTCCGTGTGCCTGTTCGGCGAGGACGGCAACAGCACCATCTCCGGAATCTGGGTGTGGCGCGGACAGGATCTGGCCTTCACCCTGTCTCCCGACTGGCAGATCGACTACGAGGTCTACGACTGGAAGAAGCTTGACGCCAAGAGCGAGGAGACCAAGAAGCTGGTCACCCAGTACTTCTCCTGGACCGGTGCCGATAAGGATGGCCGCAAGTTCAACCAGGGCAAGATCTTCAAGTAAACAGCTCATTTCAGCTCAGCTCAAAGCAGCAGCACACATTTAGACCAACAACAACAACAGCAGCAGTAACAATAAAGTTTGAGATTTGAAATGCAGGAAGATCACGATGCCTATTTCTAAAGTTCCAACTGATAGTATCCTAAAGATATCCAATATCTATCGTGCTGCCTCCCAGATTCGGTGGCATTGTGTTTAGCCTTCTGCATTTTATACTGAAATATTTCTATGTAACCGCCTAAGCATACTACACCATGATATTGTCAAAGGAACAGCAGCCTGCAGCCAGAACATAATTTATAAAAAATAAAAAGTTTTCTATTAATAATACCACGTTTCTGTCTGGTTTAATGGACTGTATTTTAAGGATACACTGGGTATTCATTTTTCGCTTTGTCGCAATGTAGTTTTATTTTATCAAAAGCAAGCACTCGTAGATGTGAATACTTGTTTGCTATCAAATTAAGCAAATCGTTTTCGATGTTTTTTGGGCAATTTTATTGGCTTCTTTTAACTCCATCCATTAATATCATCAATTATTGCTTACGATTACAAGGGGTTCTGAAAGTGTATAAGTGTTTCGAAGAAGGTCAACCATTAATCTTGGTTTTAAAAGCAAACAGAAGCTCCAAGAGAATTTTAACAAGGAAATGCTAGAGGTGTTTTAAATCGATGCATCGCTGGAATTTACTTCTTCACCACTACAGGTCCAACGTTGTCACCAGTCAGCTTGTTGTGCTCGCCATGGCTACCATCGCAATAGGGCCACTGTTAACAAAAAGGTGAGATTGGGTTTGCTTAAATATTACAATTCACTCACATTCTTGGTCTTCCAGCATCGACAGAAAGCTGCCTTCTCCGCAATATCCTCCACATCGATCATATCCACCACCTTGGGCTCATGTTTCCGGATTTGGTGGTTGCATCGCCCGCTGCTTTTGGCCAAGCACTTGGCCTTTGCAGCCGGACAAAAAGCCAGATAACCGGTGTAACCCAAGCCGGCCACCACAACGGTGGGCGGGATAAGGGCTAGCCAATCCTTGACTGAAAATTAAAATGGAATAAGACTACGGTATATTTTAGGCTATAGAACTAGATATTTTGGCCAATCAGCCGTAACCGGCACAAGGTCGTTTTTTATACACAGATTACGTGCGTTTTGCAAGATTTATCTACATATGCTTATATGTAAGTGTTTGTGGCTTTATTGGGTTATATAGTTTCCTATCTAAAAGATAAACTTGCTACAAATATAAATTTCTTTGCGACCCCAACAAATGTTGCATAATCGCGGTGCATGCTTTTTAATTTGCTAACTGGAAGTGCAGGTAATGCGTTTTCGTTTCGCTTTAGTGTTAAAGCGATTTCAGCACTTGAACAGAACCCAAAAGTCGGGGAACTAGATGCTGCGTCATTATCACAGTTTTTGGGTTTATATAGGGCGCCCTTTTGAAGGCAAATCAAATTCCAACCACGACCACACCATATATATCCATGTAAAACTTATTAACTTACAGGAAAGCTTAAACCAGCCGCCAACGCTATCAGGAATCGGAAGATTTGATAAATAATTGGGTAAAGTGGATTTAACTAGCTGTGATATTGGCTCCATTTCAAATTGGTTTTGTATTCTAGTAGGGAATATATATTCTGAAAAACCTGTTTCTGTTTTTGTAATCCTATCGGTTAATGGTGGCAGCACATCGATAGATAGAAGCTATCGATATCACACGGCTTAAAGATCTTTCTCAAAATCAGTCCTACTAATTAAACGTTTCCACACGAGACTTAAAGTTGAAATAACGTGAGCCTTCTCGTTTTTCTAAAAGCTATTAGACGGATTTATGTATATTTATTTATTTATGTTCCAGAACGAATAATATAAATTTGTATGCTGCTGTTTAATTGTGAATTTCCTTTAGAACATTTTAAGATTTAGGATATGGGTCTTATCTTCATTTCAACAAACGTAAGAGAGGTCGTATACTCGTTATTCCATGTTTTCCAATTAATTCCCTTGCTGCTGGGCGAAGTTCCACTTTTATGGTATAGTCCATTCAGTTTGCTGCAGTTAAAATCATTTTAAACAAGTATTCATTTTAGTTTTTATTAGAATGTTTACCTTTCAAAACAATAATGAAACCACCAACCGCCTGTAAAATCAGAACTGCATTTGTTAGGTGAAGTATCCCGATCCCAAGTGCTAAAGTTTTTCTGTTCATGGTATTTTAATGAATCTCCGGCTGTCCCAGAATAATTTCCCAATGTTGTAAGCATATAATGTTCCTGCTCGCTTCCAATTTTGAAATTATCATATCGGGCGTACTTACTAACATTTTTATGAGCAAGCTCGATGAGCAGTTCGTGGGGTTTCTTAGTTAGCTGGTGTAGTTTTTCTAGACCGATGAAAAACTCAGAGTTTATATTACCAAATCCATTTTTATAATCAAGCCAGTCTCGACTGAAATTCTCAGACCCGTCCTTTCGTCTTTGAATAATCATCCATCCATCGATATTACAGGGAGCATAAAATTTAGTCATTCCTGGTATATTTATTGTGTAAATACCATTTGGTTGACCTATAGGACAACTGCCAAAGCCCCGACAAAGTGAATAATCTTGGGTTATTTCCGATATTTTTTCCAAATCCATTTTATTTTGCTTGTTAAGACCATCGATTTGATTATCTTTACTCGAAATTTGTGCTCTTAGAGACATATTTTCCTCTTCCTTACTTGTAATCTTATCAAGTTGAACCTTGATTTCTTCATCTCTTGACCTAATAAAATTATCTCTTGTTTTAATTTCTTCTGTTTTCTTTTTAATTTCATTATCTTTAACAACTAATAGATCTTCTTGGATTTTAATTTGACGTTCAGCACTTTCTATCCGATTTTGCAAGTTACTTATAGTTATTGTCATATTAATCACTTTACCATTATTGGCCTTTATGAGTTCACTCTGAGCTTCTATTTTTTCATCCTTCTGTTTTACTAAAAGCTCATTGCTTTTCAGTTGTACAATATATTCGGTAATTTCCTTGTCTTTTATTATTACTTGATCTTTAATTCGTGTTTCACACTCAAGATTTGCCAAACGACTTTGCAAATTGTTAAGAGTGCTTGCATGATCATCTTTAATTTTGAGCTGTTCATTTTTTTCCTTTATAATAAGTTCTTTGAATCCTATTTTTTCTACAGCAATCGCCAACTTACTCTCCAAGTCTTTAATATTATTTGACATTGTATTTATGGCATCAGCTTCCGGTTTGAGCAATGTATAGTTATCGAGGATTGGCTTAAGGATTGAAAAGCAGCGTAAATTGCATGTACTCTCCAGATTTGTATTAGGCGAAGACGATTCTTGAAGCCTATTTGCACTGCCTTCAACAGATATTTTTTCCAAGACCCAAGTCATCATAAAAAAGGTAAAAAACCACGTCTTCATTATGTTGAATATGCGAACTCAACTGCAGCCCACTCTGAATTAAACTGAATTGAATGCAAATGAAAGTGGTTTTATAGGATAAGAAAGGTCAAGTCGGATGATGTTTTTGATTTCGGAAATACGCAAAAATACCCTATCAGGTGCCTTTTTCTTCTTTGGTCAATCAAAATTTGTGCATTTGAACTACTAAGTTTATAGAAATAATCCGCTTTATACTTTTATTTACTATATTGTAAACTGTTTCTAAAAAGAATAATAATAATAAAAAGGAAATTCAGAACGCCTAATTGTTTTTGAAAATAAAGGGTACGATATACAAATATAGTATTTCTATGAAATAGTGTGACCAGAAAGGTGTAATCGTTATCGTTTACTGGTTTTTCATGGGATTTTCAAAATATGGTCTCACTATTATAGTATTGTTATATTCGATTCAATTCGCACCAATTATTTGCTGTTTAAAATGTCTGCAGGGGTTCAAGAACGCCTGCAATTGAGTCGAGTTCCGCTGGACACTTGGTCGAAGCGTGAGCAGCTCATCCTTGCGTCTGCGGTTTCCTGCAGCGGCGACCAAAACTGGATAACGGTGAGTCGCACGCTAAAGGCGATTTGCGGCAACGGCAATGGAAGCGGCGGTGGTCCTAATAACCACAGCCGACCTGCGGATTGGTTTTCCCAGAAGAACTGCGCCGTCCAGTATGGCAATCTTCTCGAGAGCGTAGAGGCCACTAAGCGTAAGAAACGTAGTAGCGAGAGTAGCGCCGGAGTCTCTTCGCCGGCCACAGTGGAAACGCCAACGGAACTTCTTCTCAAGCGCCTCACAGAAGAACGACAGGCGGAGATTAAGGCCCAAATGCGCCATGATCAGGAGACTTATCGTCGCATCCAACGTGAGATTGATTCCCTGCAATCAAATGCTGTGTCCGAACAAGAACTGCAGGAAATGTGGCTGGATATAGAGAAGGAGCAGGAAACGCGGCGCATCGAGGAGATGAAGTTTGAAAATCGCATGCGGGAACGGGAGCAGCGGAAGAAAGATTTGGCTAGCAACTGGCGAAATAGCAGTCCTGCCCCCAGACGTCCCAACCAAACTACGGACACGACTTCTGTAGACATGGACGTGGAGGATATAAATAGTAGTGGCAATGGAATGGGAAAACAGCAAACGGGACCATCCCCTCTACTCACATCTCTTCTAAAATCCCCTACAGGCAATGCTCCTGCCGCGCCCATTACAAGTGGATCAAGTGCAGCTGCAGCTGGAACTGGTAGCGTCGCCAGGGTCACAGCACCGACAATTACATCCCTCTTAACTAGTGGCGCCAGTTCCTCCGTTTCCAATCAGCCAGCCATCACCATGAAGAGTCCCACAGATGCTGCTTTCATGTCTCGACCTATTAGTGGACCTCCGGTTAACGAGGCACTCACTCCAACAACGCCCACTCTGGAACGGAGTCCTTCCCAGTCGGCACCTACCCTCTCCATGCTGCTTGAGAAGAATAAAGCAGCTGCGAAGGTTAATGAAGGCGGAGTATTGATAAGACCCGAGGGTTCAGGAGGACAGGAGCAGACATTAGTGGATGACACAACAGGGGCGACCACTGGCACAGTAGATTCCGATGAGGCTGATCCCAACGAAGACCAGCTGTTGGAAGTCTTTCAAAATATTGACGAGATAATCGATGACATCGACATAGACATGGCCAGTGTCATTGATGAAGAGATTCTAAAAGGTGTAGAGGACGCCGTGGCATCTTCTTCAAGCGACAAGGCCGAGGTCATTGACTTTGAGGACAAGTTGGATGCTTTGAAGCGCGAGCAAAGTAAGAGTTCACCGGCCAATGATAAACCAAAATCGGTTGAATTGGTGATTGGATCAAGCGATGACTCAAACGATAATATACCATTGGCTGCTGTAGCATCTCAGGAAAGCAAAGATCGTGGTCAGTCAGGTGGGGAATCTTCTCATGGTACCGAGGAAGCAGAGTCTGAACCTTTGGCCAGCGAGATAGCGGTGGAAGAGATTGGTGAGACCATCACAATCATCAGCACTTCTAGTGAGGATACCGCAGGCTCACCACCTACTAAAATTGAGGATGAAGTGACAATCGATTCCCATTTAAAGAAAGAGGAAGCCAAGCAGGAGAAATCCGTAAAGGAAACTAGTTCCCGAAGCAAAGATGATACACGAGAAACCGCAGAAAAAGCCCGATCTATTGAAAACCAATCCACTGCAGAAGCACGAAGCAAAACAGGCAAAGATACGATAGAGAAACCTTCAACAATTGAGGAAAAGGTCGCTACACCTTTGACTCCTGTTTCCGTTCCCGTTCCTGGATCTCTGCAGGACACTGATGAAGAGTCGTCCTCCCTAACAGACAGTAGCAAGCAGGATGACCAGCCAAGAAGTGCAAGAGCGAAGACCTCAACATCGAAATTGACAGTGGACGACACTAAGTTGGAGATGGAGTTAAGTGGAACACCTCAACCTCCCTCTGCCCCAGCTCGTACTCCATTGTTACGAAAGCTACCACACCGAGATCGATCCGAGAGTCCAATGGTGGATGATGATGCCACTACCGCCAGTGATCATTCGACAGCTAGGTCCACCCGACGTAGATGCTCCTCCACGCCTGTAATTGACAGTATACCCAACTCTCCCGCCTCTAGCGAGCACACAGATGATCGAAGAGAAACGCGAGCCGCTTCCAAGAAACTCTTTCTCTCCATTTATGCCATGTTGCAGGATAGTAAGCATGCAGCCCCATTTAAGCGTCCCTTCCATGACGAGCACTCCCAGCGACATGCCGATCTCTGCCTGCGACCTATGGATTTGCCCACCATCAAGCGGAACATCGATTCGGGATTGATTCGCAGTTTGAGCGAGCTGCACAGGGATGTCCTTCTGATGGCCCACAATGTTCTGGTGGCCTATAAACCCCATACAAACCAGCACAAAACGGCGCGTTTGTTCGTGCAAGACTGTCAGGCGATCAAGGAGTTCTCACCAATGTCGGACACGCAGATTGCAGGGATCACGGCTACGCCGGTCAGCAACAGTTCCCGAGGAGAGAAATCAATCGGAAGCAAGGCCCGGAGCGGCTCTCGAAAGAGTCAACGGCATCATTAGTTTCTTTTCATTATTTTATACTCTCAATGATGGGTGAATTTAAAATCGATACATAAAATGCCCAAGAGAAAATAGTTATTAAATTAATGATGTAAGTCCTGGATTAAAACATAAACTAAATATAAAAAAAATTGATATATAAGGACGTCATAGCAGAGCATAATGTATCTGCTAACTGAAGTCTTTCTGTCGATGCTCTTGTAATTATTTCACTACGGAAATATATTCTCCCATAACAATTGATGAATATTTTTTTATTTATTATATTTATTCCATTGATTTCTAGTAACAAAATTTCATTTTGGTAGTACATATCACAAACTACCATTAACAATAAACATCAATCGAAAAATATGAGGTTCTGTAAGCGCCGAGATCTGGATGAGTGGCAAATGGAGCGACGTTGCGGACAGTAGAACTTCTTTAGACATCTGGAGAGTCGCAGGTCGCATTGGCAGAGACGGGCAGCACAGGAATCGGGGCCACCGAATTCTCCATGGTCTACGGCGCAAAGTGGTTTGCCACGATAACACTTCCATATATAGGGCACAAAGTATTCCAGATAGGAGATGCAGTTGCTTTGGCCGTAACACTTGTCATGCAGGCGACAACAGCGATCGATGCCATCGGCGGGAACTCCGTGTCCGCCGAATCCACAATAGCAGCCATAGCCCTTGTAAATCAGCGGGTCACAACCCGTGGAACACTTGATCATGGAGTATAGCCGAGCTACATCCCTTTTACCACGATCTCCCTCTTGCAAAAGTTCTTGCTCCTGACCGCTGTCATTATTGAAGCTCCACTTCATGGAGAATCCAAAAGGATCGTTTACCCTTGCTATATATACATTTTGGCCATTCATCAGGTCTTCCACCTCCGCTGGTTTACCAGTTGTTGATGTTATCACACGTATGTCCGTCACCCGGCCATCGAAATGATTGTTCTTGAAGTCAAGGTGTATCTCATCATGGGGATACGAGTTCTGCCAGCTGATAGGCGGGCTAGTGTCCCTGGAAAATAACTTGAGGCGTAATCATTAAAATTCTTTTTACGGGTGAGTTTTAGAGTATATGATTAGTGATATGAAATATTTTAATTATGGTTTTTAAAAATATATATCCAATTTAAAGAACTTTCTTTTCGATTAACAATAAACAAAATTTCGCCCAAGGTGAAACCTAAATCTACTAATTACGTTTAATGAGCTAGCATTACCTAAAGTTAAATTTTAATTAAACTTTTACACCTGTTCGTTTTTAATTTTTGAAACTATAAAAATCTCATTTAAGGTAATGAAAGTTACGAAACAATATTTTTAAAATTTGACACCATAGGGTTTAGAACTACTGAATTCTAACTCACTTATGACCCTGTTCCAGCCATGGCTCTGGGGGCTTTAACTCCCCTGTCCATCCATCCAGTCCCATCTGCTGCCACTCCAGTTGCGGCGTTTTGACCAGACTGGTCTTCACGCTGGTGTCCGGCGGAGTCGTGGCGGATGAATCTATGACCGTGGCCAAGTGGGTGACATTGGGAAAGATTGGTTCCGCGAAATCGGATCGCTGCATTGTTAGCAGCTCAAAGACATCACCACCACCGATCGATTTTCTGGGCATTTTAAAGACAAACGAGGGATTCGCACTACGCATGCTCGCCCCGTACATTTCCGGTATTATGTGATTCACCAACTCCGTATCATTGGTGACGCCTCTGAAGGCGTTCCTAATGTCTTCAATCACCGTGACATTTGCCACAGTGGCATTTGCCTCGTAATAGAGCCGCATGGCGGTCACTACTAGCCCCATTATCCACAACATGTTCGAATCCAGGAACTGACGTTCGATTCGATGGACACCAACACTCTGTACCGTCGATCCGCTCCGAACTGCTCGCCTCGAGTGGCTATCGAAAATTGAAGCTGGCTTGGTTTGGGGAAATGCGGTAGTTGGTAGTTTGTAGTTTGCTTGGCCAACAACACCAAGTACACCGGTATAAATGGCTCAAAAGCGTGTTAATAGCAAAATAGCAGCTGAATACGAACAGTAAGACCAGCGTAAACAATAATAACAACAATGAGCAGGTGTACAATTTTGGAAGAATTGGTGCAAATACACAACAAATAATTTGATTAAAAAATTATTGTATTGTTTGTAAATTAAAAAAAATGTTTTCTAATTCTAAGTTTGTGAATTTGGTATAAAAATTCTTATTCTTCTATTTTCAAGAAGTCATTAAGTTTTGACAATGAAAATCATATTTTTATAAGAAAGCTAGAAGAACTGCTGACTAATGCTGGAAATATTTTCTCTGGGTGGACTATAAAAATAAATCAGAGAAGGTGGTAAGGGGCTGGTGGGTGGCCGAAACGGTGGCACAAATTCAAAGCCACTTGAGAGTGGTGGTCATTTACCCACCAAATCTCAGTTTGAGAGTTAAGGCAAAGGTCGAACCCTAGAAGTGGATGATTCCGTTGCAGTCCTAACCAGTTCATGGTCAATTTTTAGTGGGCTTTAATTGATATAGTTTACAGTTTAGACTGCGTGACTCGGCTGCTTTCCCAGCTGCGAAATTGTGTGTGCAAAACAAAACTGACAATGGAGATAAAATATATCCACTCGTGTGCCTGGAGTGATTTTATATGGTCATGCCAGTAACCAGCCAGCCCGCTCGACCACTGCCGACTGGCAATTGCACATCGGTAATTTATTGTGCCCGCCCTCTTGTTACGTTGGCCCACTCCGTGGTTTTCGGTGGTCCAGTGGCTCAGTGGTCCAGTGGCTCAGTGCGCGCGAAAGGAAAAGCCAAAGCAAACAAGTCAATTGCACTTATGTAGCTTATTTTAATTCATGCTGTCATTGTGAGTATATTTAGGCCCTCTAATCGCTATTCCACGCAACTACTTATTCATATTAATGAGTGTATTCTGCTAATTATCACTTTGCTGGCTTTATGGAATAGCATAATATTTAAATTACCTTTGCCAACACCTTTTGCCTTTCCAAATATGCTTTAATCTCCATAAAAATGTGTTCTTTTGGAATTACCGTAAATATAATCTTCATATTTCCGATTGCAATCATCAACTATGTATAGTTTCTTACTGTACATTTATAAAAATTATATTACTTACATTTATACAAATTATTTATTTTTTTTAAAAGTTTGGAAAAGCGCCAAAAATGTATTCAAAAAAGTATTATTCGATTGGCGACCGATATCGATAGTAGAAATAGCAAAACAATCGCTAGCCCGACTGACATCGATTATAGTTTCTGCATCCCATCCCTAGTCGTCCGCTGCATATAATAATTTCGCTGGACTAACTAAATGAGAATATTTAACTAAAGTCCGGCCTAAATTGAACTAAAGCTTATGCTGATTAGCCGGCAGCTAGTTGACTGTCGTGTGTGAGATAAAAATCGACAAATGGTCATAAACCCGGCAACTGTGCGTGAAAAAAGTGAAAAGTGCTGTTAACGCAGCGAGTAGCGTGTGCGTGTAAATGTGTGAGTACGGGTGTACGTATGTGTGTGCGTGTCTTACGTTGCAAACAAAATTTCTTTACAATTTTTTTTGCATTTGATCGGCGGCTAAATCGGCGTTCTATAACTTTTTCCCCGATCCGTATAGCGCAGCATTGCTTCCCCGATATGTGAGTGTTATATTTTAGAGGCCTTGCAATGTGCAAACCTACTTAAGCATCTTATACCCATAGCCGTGCATAAATTATCGCCATTATAACGGCTTAACTGTTTACCTAGTTTGGGGCACCCGATTTTGGGTTTTAACAAATCTGTCCTCCGTATTTCGCAGTGACCTTCATCCGAGCAAAAGCAACAAAATCAATAGTAATATAGTTTACATTGCATTTGCCATCCACCATGCATCCATCCATCCATCCATCCACCTAGCCACCCACCGCCCCCTTTCCGTTTTTACATAATTATGGCCAAGTTCACGGGTTCATGTCTATATCTATTCAATTGGTTTTTGATTGGCTGCAGTAACGAGCGTGGGATTATGACATTATATATTGTCTGATTGGATGACACCGCATGTGATCGGGCAAAAGGTGCAGGCACCCACCATAAAAGGAAAATCAAGAAAAC
Organism: Drosophila eugracilis; assembly: GCF_018153835.1. Taxonomy (NCBI): domain Eukaryota; kingdom Metazoa; phylum Arthropoda; class Insecta; order Diptera; family Drosophilidae; genus Drosophila; species Drosophila eugracilis. The sequence goes on from NW_024573499.1 coordinate 295,627, forward strand.
AGCTGACCGAGGCTGAATTTAAAAGCTTTGCAGGCTAAGCTTTGAAAGTTATTAGCTTGAGAAGATGGCACAGATATACTGATACCATATATATTCCCGTTCCCCCTTGAACTTCGGTATTTACCTGGCTATGAATCACTACTTGAGTTTGTGTCCCCACATGTGTAGATTAGTAATTGATTATCAATAGCGGACCTCTTATCGCTGGGAACCTGTTGTGATTGTGGCCAGTCGCCTGGCATTGCTCACCTCGATTCCACACTTTCATATGATATTGTAACTGCTGTACAATGCCTGGTATTAATTACATATCCACATCCGCAGGATAATGAAAGATGCACGAATATGACGTAAATGAGCGCAAAGAGGAACCAGCCAGTCTTCCACCCACTCAAATCGAGACCAGTGATACGGTCAGCAACATCCAGGGTAATCAGCAGCAGGATCAACCAAAAGAAGAGCAGGACCAGCAGGTTTCACAGGAAAATATCATCCAGCATCTGCAGGATCTGCCAAATAAGGAGCACGAGCAATTAAATTTACAGCCAGATCAACCGGATCAACAGCAGCAAGCACACATCTTCGAAGTATCTATCCTTTATCCTTTGGTAGTCTGCGGTCAGGTCGCACCCAGTCAGACTATTCTGATTGCGGACCCGTCGAAGAGTTCACCTGTTAAAAAGCGACAGCGTCGTGTTTATGTCGCCGACACTTCACGCTGCTCCAGTCTACGTTCCCGTCAAGAATCCGCGACCAAGGATCCACTCGAAGTTGGCCTAAAGCAGCCAGAAGTCGCTCCACCACCAGCGCTTGTTCAGGCACCTTCGCCTACGCCCACAGAATATACTGAATACACTCCACCAGGTAGGATTTGGCTCTGAAAGTCAATGAGAATCATATACCAGGTTTCACTGTTTTCCGTTAAACGCCACAACATGTTAAAAGCAAATATTGTGATCAGCGTAGTTATAAAATTATATAACACCTATGTGATTACGTTTGGAAAGATAGCTACTTTTGATTATCACATAACTGATTACAATAATCTCATTCTCCTACACACGTATGTGAACCAAGTTCCCCAATTCCAATTAGTTAATTTTTTTTGGAATATAAATTCTTTATTTTATATTATCCTAGTAGTTCTCATGTTTTAAAGTTTTACAATTTTTAATCGTGTTAATAACATTCATCTTTTTTCCAGAACTTTTTAGTCCGGAGTTTTGGAATCGCGTTGAGGAGGCGCAGGAGACAAAGCCAGCTGGGAAAAAGCGACGCGTTGCGGGAGGACCCAAACGAACTAGGGGTAACAAACTTCTAAGAGAGATCGAGATCCATTCGCCGGAAACGGCGGCCGCAATTGCGGCAGCGCAGGCTGAACTCAACGCCGCAGGAAAGTCGGGAGCAACAGGAACGCGGTCCAGCCGCAAAAGGACCAATACCAATACGATGTCACTGTACGATCGTCGATTTCAGGCAACCACCGATGAGCGTCGTGTGGCGAACGGATATGGAGGCAACGGTGCCCGATCAGGCACTGGATCCTCATCTAACGACATCGAGTCTCAGGAGCTGCAGAGCCATCAGTATTACGGGCCCAATGGAGGTAGCATAACGTCGGGAGCGGGCGCGCCTTTGAATGGAAGTGCGTCGGCCCTGAACCACGCTCCTTCGATGGGAACGCTTTGCAACATTGGCAATAGTTGCTACTTGAATTCGGTGGTATACACCCTGCGCTTTGCGCCGCACTTTTTGCACAGTCTGCATCACCTGATACAGGACCTGAACGTGGTGCAGCAGACCATCGTTCGCCAGCAAACGGCCAGGTCGGCGTCACTTGGTCGGAATGTGAGTGCCGCTCAGTTGGAGAATGCTCGCAGCTGGAGCAGCAAGGATCTAGCCACCAGTACGGATCAATACAGCAGCCTCAATGGAGGAGTTAATAGCGGAAGCAGTGGCAGCGGTTCCAGCAAGTCAACTCATCAGTCGGTAACCGAAAAATTACATGAACTGTATAACAACCTGCACGGCAATGAGATGGCTGACTCCACGGAGCCCTATCATGCCGATACGCTGCTGCATGCCATCCAGGATGTGAATGCCACTTTTGAAGGCAACCAGCAGCAGGATGCTCATGAGTTTCTTATGTGCGTGCTTAACTGCATCCGCGAAACTAATCAGTCGCTGATCAAGGCCATCGGCGAATGCCCCGAAGTCATTGCCAATGGGTAAGTTATCTATACGAGAATATTTTGAATTAAATTTAATATGTTTTCCTTATATTTTTAGCTATATAGCTAACCCAGATGAAGTCGATACCGGTGAGTCCCAGGATCGCACAGATTCCGCTGCGTCACAAAACCTGAGCTCCGGAAATGGATCGCTGGCAACTAGTCAAATAACCACGACTAAAACGTCGTTTTTCTCCCGCAAATCAAAAAGAAAAGACGAGGTCAAGTCATCAAAGTCGACGCGCGTTCAGTCGCCGCTCAAGGACAATAGTCCCACGGCGGGCGGGATAAGCGGAGCGGGCACTGCCCACGCCACCGCCAACAGCCTGTTCTATCTAAACACAGTTGATCTCAGTGGTGGCAGTGCCAGCGGAAGTGGAAGTGGCACTGGCAGCAGCGCTGTTCCCACAAGTGTTGCATTGCCGACATTACCAGCACCACAGACCACAAAGTGCTCCAGCGATGACGAAACGAATTCGGCCACCATGCTGAAAGACAAAATGCGTCTGGAGGAGCGAATACGCGAGTTGAACCTGAATTTCTTCAGTTCCGACTTCGAGGGCATTGTGGTGCTGACAACAAAGTGCCTCAGCTGTGAGACGATCACGAGGCAAAAGCAGGGCATGCTCGATATTTCTGTGCCTGTTCCCATTTCAGGATATGACAATTCCGATCTCCAGGACAAACCTAGCACCTATATTCAGGTGAGTGAGCTAAATAAAAGCACAGAACGTATTTCTTAATAATATCGATCTTTCAGAATTCGTGTATCACGAAGGAGTATTTTCGCGGGGAGAACAAGTACAGCTGTAACCAGTGCACGGGCTACACCGAGGCCATAAGGTCCATCTCGTACGAGGTGCTGCCCCGCCTACTGGTCATTCAGCTGAACCGCTTTTCAGGTGGCATGGAGAAGGTGAGTACGTACGTGCCCACTACCTTCACTCTGCCCTGCTTTTGCGCCACCTGTTGTGAGCTGGGCGAAGGCAACAAGCTCCACGTTTATAAGCTGTACAGCGTGATCACCCATGTCGGAGCCACTCTGACTGTTGGCCACTACATCGCCTATACGTGCTTCTTGGATCTGGCCAGTGACTATGTTAATTGTCCGAAGGATAGAAGAAATACAATGACGGGCTCGCAAACGATGTCTTCGCAAGCGGTGTCCTCCAATGAAAACACAGCTCCAAGCAATGGAAGCAGCTCCGTGGCCAGTACCCCAGTGATTGCAGCAGCCTCGGCATTGGCCTCCTCAGGTAACATTTTGATGAAGAAGATGAAGTTCGGGCGCAGTAAGGCCTCCAGCAGTGGTGATATGAGCAAGAATGTTAAGCAGGTGAATGGGACCAGCAGCAAGAACATCACCAATGGAATCGGAAAACTGAGCATGAACACCACTTGTCAGGGGGTCAACTGCTGTGCCATGCGTCTCTGTTGTAACCAGCAGACGAGCAGCAGCAATTCGGCCAGTTGCAGCGATTTTAGCGAGGAATCCCTGCAAAATGGAAGCAACAGCAATCTCAGTTTTGGTGCACCGGGCACTACATATCCGACGGGTTACGGTAGCACGGGACGCGGAGGTGTCAGAGCCAACTACGCCCACGGAGGCACAGATCCCATTTGGTACATGTGCGACGATGATAAGATCAAAGCCATGACCCAAAGGGAGTTTGAGGAGCTTCTATCACCCACTCGAAAGATTACAATAACGCCCTACTTGCTCTTCTACGCACGATTCGATCTTCAGCCGCAAAAGGCCACTCCGCCAAAGCCAGGAACATCCTCAACGCCTCCACCAGCATCGACAGCCCAGAGCTCTTGGGCGAACGACAACGTGGCCAGCGGATCGCACAAGATATGAGGCAGTGTCGTATCCCAGAAATCCAGTGGAAAGTAGGAAAAGTGAATGTGGATTGACATCGGCATACTGATCAGATTGGAGATGTCTCTAGCCTAGAATAATAAGCAAAAGAAGAAGTCTGTTTGTTAAACAATGTAATCGTACTAAGCTCTATCGTTTATCTACATGCATAACTATTCATTAACTAACCAGTGGTTTGACTGAGGCCTCAATTCCAAATGCCCCAAGGCTCCCTCTCCCCATATCCGAAGATCATATAACTATTGTTTTTACTAGTAGCAATCAGTTCATTCTGTTCAATCGATGCATTTGATTTAGCATTATATTATAGTATTCTTATCGTTATTAAATAAACATACCGAACGCGTCACATTGAGAACACGAATTTAAAACGTTGAGATTGTTTGCTCCATTGAATGTAACTGACATTCGGAAAACGTTTTCGATATACTCGTACATAAATTAAAAGCGAAAGCAATAAAATTACAAAATCTTTGATTCAAAATAGTGCATGGCAGAACAGGCGAGTGTTGTAATAATAGTAATTATTATTAATAGTAATGAATAATCTCCAATATTCTCATAGGACATACGATACCCAGTTGCATTGGCAGCACGGGGTTGACATTTGGGTCTAGCAGACGATGAAATCTGTAATAATTACAGCATCCGATATACATATAGTAACTGGAATGGTTTATTGTAAACAATGAGCTATACCTACCCATGCAAACACAAATATATACGAAGTGTTGAATAGTTGTTAAACTCATGGCACACCTCAAAAGTGAAATATAGACGATTGAATCGAAAGTGACGGACAGGCAGGCATAGATCAAGCGAACAACTGAGAATTGTTATGAATTTGATTGCATAGTTTATAAAAGCGTTTTCATATGACAAGCTGCAGCAGAACTTCATACACAACACACTCACACACACACACGATTGTAATGTAATATTGATAAATAATTGTAATAAAATTATAATATCTGTAATAATTGTAATAGCACACAACTTACGCAATATGTTTAGTGGATTATCCTTAGTTTCCTTTCTCCACGCATAACATGACTCTAGTTTAGTTCAGTTTAATTTTTTTCAAGAGCGCTGCTATAGTGATATTAACATTTACAGAGCAAAGATTCGTGTACATTGTAATGTGTAAAGTTTACATTTAACCATTTAGTATAACACTAACACTGAGCAACGTAAGGAATCGATTCAGCTGTTTTATGAAACTCATAAGTTTGATTACGGAGCGGCTTGGTCAAAGTGAGAACCGTTTGATTCCAATTATATTTATGTTTATTATTGATTAGCATTATAGAACATGCTTAACTAAATATACGATATATACAACTTACATATAAACAAAATAGTCTACTTTTAATTATAGAGCTCATCCGGTCCAGTCATTTCCAGCTGGAAATAAAACTAGGACGGAACACCGTTTCTGATTTTGGCTGTCCTTACTAAAAACTTTCAAATATGGTCCACGTTGTCCATAAAGTTATTTTTGGCCAACGAAAACCACAAGCAACCTAGAGCCTTTAAAAGAATTCCCAATCCTCATTAGAACCGTAAACTGAAAAATGGGCACTCGTTGGGTCTGCCTTCAGCGTCACTATCACCAGCATCACAATTCCCTTTAAAATGAATCATCCTAAGCTAACCTCATGCCAAGAATTAAAGACGATTTCAAAACGTTTCTAAAAATTTTGTTAATGAAAATGTACCTTATCTTCTTGTACTGGTTTTGAACTTATGAACTTCGGTACTTGTAGTTCTAGGAAAGATTACAAAATAATCGGAACGATTGAAGCATATGACGTAATAATAGCTAGCATATATTTGCTTATACATTTTTGTTCCGCTTCCTCTTTGTTTTACCAGAACAGCGATTATTACCGGATACTTACCAAAATTGACAATAAATATATCTAAATTGGGTCTTATTCTTTTCACTTATTTATTACTATTAATTTGTATTTATTGAAGTAACAGAACCTATACTTAGCAGAATAGAGATTGAAGACTGAAAGCGAAAAGTTCAATTTTAAAGCACAGATTTTATGACTTAATCATGAGAATTACGTGGCGTATGGGTAATTTTGAATTTAGTTAAAGTTGAAAACAATTAGACGAACTCATTTTAAGGATACCAATGGGTATCAGTTTCAAGAAAACTCTTATTTAGAGACTAAAAACCTTTGAATGGCTCGGGTGAATTGATGATAGTTTCGCTCCTTCCACTGAACGTTGGTTAAGATTTGCTCCAACGTTTGGTCGATCGCCTGATCTAAATCCTTGAGTTGTTCCTTTGAATTGGAGATAAAGGTTTTGAACTCGTTGTAGTCTTTGCGGGAAAAGATCTGTTCGGATAGGGGCTTCATAATGTCGGACATTGCCTCGAACTGAGGATGGAAGCTGAAAAGCAAAGATTCCTTAATAAAAGCTGTCTTATGATTAGGAGAATCAATGTCAATAAACATACAACTTTGAGATTGAGTCCACATTGTCCATTAAGTACTTCTTGGCCAGCAAAAAGCCTACATCATTGGCGGCAATTGACTGGAAAACAGAGACCGAATCTTGCTTGCGGATCTCCCCATTTGGGACGAAGATTCTTTCCAGATAGCGCTGCACCAGCCACACCTCCTTCGAGCAAGCCAGGGCGTTAAGAATGGTCTCCTTTTCAGAAGCCACGTTTGCCATCTCGTACCTTGTCCATAGGAACTCCCAGTCCTCGTCACTTCCATGCTCGATAGAAGTGCAGTACACATTGCCACGCACCCCAAGTGGCACCGGGTTATTCTCGTCGGGATTGGCTTCCGCTCGCCAGCTGCGGAAGTAGGACAACGCCTGATCTACGCAATCGGATACCTGGTATGAGCACGCCCAACTCGCCACCATTCCCTTCAGAGTGACCTTATCCTTTTGTTGGATCGTGGAATACGTATCGTTGATGCCGTTCAAGTGCTCATATATCGGGGTGATCAGTTTCTTCATATAGCTCTGTGGGAAAAGGATTGCATTAAGAGGAAAATACATTTTTTGTAACAGTTACCTTAAAATACATATAGTTCGGCAGCTTTCGGAAAAAGTCACTAACAGTCATAAGACTGTTGAAAGCCGATTTCCAAGGAAGAAGCTCTCGCTCTCTCTGCAGATAATTGATCACTCCCAAGGCGATCTCGTAGTCCTGTTCTCCTGTCCAGGCGAAGTACAAAACATCATCGATAAGCTGAGCCCTGTTGACCACGTCGATGGTCTGGTACTCTTCGCTGTTCAATGTGTCGATCAGAAGCTTCCAGTTCCGAGCATCGTAGTTTACCTTATACGGCGATGACAACTGGTTGTTAAAGATTACCCACTGATCGGGTCCTGGAAGGTCGCTAATCGTTTTCGGGAGACTGTCCCCATTCTTATCGCATTCCAACCACGCCTTGGGTGCCGTGTTGTTGAAGTCCTTCTTCTCTTGACTGGTATAGCTTAGTGGCACCCACCAGCATTCACGACGGTGTTCCCTAGATATATCGGTATTCAGGTGGTAGCGTTCCTGGCTAAGCTTCGCAGTCCTTGCCGTGTAGTTTCGTGTCACGTTGACCATGGGATATCTATGCATAAGATGGACAGATTAATATATAGATAGGAACACTGGCTAATGAAAAACCTAAGCTCACCCCGTTTGCAGAGTCCACGAGTCCATAATTGTCTTGAGGTCGTAGTTCTTAGGCAGGGAACCAGCTTTATGAGCCGCCAGAGTTAGGGATTCCCAAAGATTGTCCTGTTCGGCGTTCTTATAAGCGTACTTTTCTAGATACGATTTCAGGCCAGAGCGGAATGACTCTTCACCCAGGAACAAGTGCATCATGCGGATCACTGATGATCCTTTCTCGTAAGAGATCTCATCGAAGCTTTCAGAAATTTCTGAAACCATTTCAATTGGCCTGGATATGGGGTGACTGCTATTAAAGGAGTCCTTTCGAAAAACTGTAAGCAGACTGGACATTGTCGCTTGTTCCATAAAACGCCAGTCCGGTTGAATGTATTCGACACCCAAACCAGCCACATAAGTAGCGAATCCCTCGTTGAGCCAGAGATCAGTCCACCAATTCATGGTGACCAGATTACCGAACCACTGGTGGGCCAACTCATGGGCCACCGTGCTCGCAATATCCTTCTCATTTTCCTGCGACGTGTACTCTTTGGAGTACAATAGTGAACTCTCCGAGTACGCCACCAGGCCCCAGTTCTCCATGGCACCGGCATTGAAATCTGGAATAGCGATCTGATCGACTTTCGGGAGCGGAAACTTTAAGCCGAACAGCTGCTCGTAATACTTGAGTACTTTTGGTCCAAACTCTGCGGCATAATCACATTGATCGATGGCATTGGGTCTTGCCCAGGTGCGAAAAAGGGGGCCTGTTAGCAGAGTCGAAGACTTGTGAGTGAAATCGTTAACGGTATAAGCCACCAGGTAGGTGGACATGGGCACAGACTCTTCAAATTCAGACCATACGTAATCAGGGAGAGATTCACTGCAAGGAATTAATATTTGTGAGATGGTTAAATAAGTTATTAGCGGATATTTACTGTGGCTTAGTTGCCTTTGCTGGCATATTGCTGAGACCTGTGAACTTGTTGTGGTAGCCCAAGGTGATGTCGAAGACTGCCTTATAGCCAGGTTCATCGAAGCAGGGAAAGGCCATTCGAGCGTAGGCTGGTTCAAATTGTGTAATAGTGATCCATCTGCAAAAAATATATCCTTAAATATCTTTTCGTCTCCTTATCATCTCGTTACCCACCTCGTCTCATTGCTCACTGGATCTACATATGAGCTTCGGTAATAACCCACCAGTTGATCCTGTAACTCGGCTGAAAAGGGCAGCTCCAACTCATAGGCATGGCCGGCCACTAATTCTTGACAGGTGTGGAGAATATAGAAGTCGTGGTTGGGATTAACCTCAGTGGAAGACACGCAGTTGTCCTTCAACCCTTCACCACTAACTTGGCGAAGAGTGATCTGAGCCTCATCTATCTCCAGATCCTTCGAGTGAAGGGTTATGTTCTTCGTATTCTGCAATGCTTCTAGTTTGATTTTCACAGTTCCGTTGAAACTGAGATTCCCTTCATCTTCCAGTCGTGTCAGGATGCGCAAGTCGTACTTCTGGGGTCGCAGAGCCGTCGGCAAACGGAAGTAGTCGTAGACAGAATCAGCCGTTCGAAAACGCAGACTAAGTGCCACCAATAGTAACAGAACCCACTTCATGTTCAGATCTAATATGACAAAATGAATGAAATTGATTATCAGAATTAAGTGGTTTCTACTCTTAACTCTCTTTAAGAGAGAGCGAAGTTTTATGAGATGGCAAACTAACTAACTAGACTAACAAACTAACTAATAGAAATAAAAGTTGCTTCCCTTCCGAAACAAAAAATGTTCATGTTGATTTACGAAACTGTTATCAAAACTATAAAGCCACTGAGCTGAAGATCTTTTGAAATTAAAAAAGCGTGATTAAACTATAAATAATTAAAGCTTGGACTACAACAAGCGGATTTAAATTATTTTTTTAATAACTGCTTCATTAATGTGATGAATAACATGATTATCATCATAAATAGAATGAAATTATAATGACGGCAAACACTTAACGACAATAAAAAAAACTTGTTACTTAGCTCGGGTATTAACAAACTAATTATTTTTTAGGTTCTATGTATTTTTCATTTTGTGGGATCTTCAAACTAGTACCAGTTTACTAGGACTGGTTTCTACTTACACCTCTTAACACTACGGAGGGCAAACACCGAATGCCAGACTTCTGATGAGCTCGAACGGATCAAAAAGGTTTTTGAGCTTTTTGAGTTGAGAGAGGCGAACCGTATAGAGATTGACTCACAGTTTTCTGAGATTCTTTATAGCTCAGCGACTTGCCTTCGATGAAATAAATCATTCCAAGCTTATGTACAATCTTGTGTTTGGTACTCAGAAAAATATGTTTTATTAGAAGATGATTAATTGGGTTTTTCAATATATGTATTTATTTATTTAATACTAAAAAGAAAATGTATATAACATTGGAAATGGAAAAGCCATAAAGGATATTCAAATTCTTACATGAATTGGTTGATGGAAAGGGTCACCGATGCTCATTGGAAAGAACTCATTATTGGATTGCTTATCTAATGCCGAATATTTTCGTTTAATTATTCTTTTCATTTAAATAAACGTCTAAAAACTTTCTCTTCTCCTCGGTTTATAGACACAGTAGAAAATAGTTCAAGAAATTCAACTTGATTTACATCCAAGGACTTAAGTTTTGGCCCCATATTTCCATGTTAAAGCTACCCGCCACTCAGGAAGACATCTGCTTGATTTGAGATCTACCAGTCAGTATTAAGTTGTTTATTTAAGGAACTTAAGTTTCTCATAATTCGTATACCTAATGTAAAAAAATGAACAACTGAATCCTCTATACATGCTGCTGGATGATGTGAGAGACCTGGTGATAGTTTCGGTCCATCCACTGGACATTGGTGAGCATTATCTCCAGGTTCTGTTTCATTGCCTGTTGAATCCCCTTCAGATACTGTCGAGAGTTATTGGCGAAGGCCCTGAAGGCATTCAGGTCACTCCTTCTGATAACTTGCTCGGAAATCGCCGACAAAAGGCGAGACATACTCCTGGTCTGTGGATAGTAGCTGAAAGATGAACATTATCTTAAACTCTTTATCTTTCGATTCAAAGAAAAACTGAACTTACTATTTGTGGATAAGTTCCACATTATCTATTAAGTACTTCTTGGCCAGCAGAAAGCCCACTTGTCCGGAGGCAACTGCGTGGAAGCAAAGCGAGGACTCCTGCCTGCGAATGTGTCCCTTGGGATTGAAGGCCATCTCTAAATATCGCTGCAAGATCCAAACTTCTCTAGAGCAACCGAGGGTGCCCAAAATCGTCTGCTTCTCGGAGCCCACATTGGAATTCTTGAACCGCGACCATAAGAAGTCCCAATCATCATCAGAGCCGTATCTTATTGCGGCGCAGTAAACAATGGCGCGAAGGTTGATCGGAACCGGATTATTCTCGTCGGGATTGGCCTCGGATCGCCATCTACGGAAATAGGTCTGAGCTTGGGGCACACAATCTTCCACCTGGTATTGGCACGCCCAATTGACAACCATGGTCTTCAGCAGGATCTGATCTTGATGTTGGATCGAGCTGAAAGTGTCGTTCATGCCGCCCAAATCGTTGTAGATTGGCGTAAGGATCTTTGCTATGAAGCGCTGGAAAAAAACAATTACATAAGAAAGCTACAAAAATGCAGAAAGCTTACTTTGAAGAACCCAAAGCTGGGAGTTTGCCGAAGAATGCGATTTAACAATTTAAGATTGTTGAAGGCAGACTTCCAAGGAAGAAGATCTCGCTCCCTTTCCAGATATTCGGTCACTTGGAGTGCGGTCTCGTAGTCCTGTTCCCCTGTCCAAGCGAAGAACAGGACATCATCCAAGATTTGGGCTCTATTGATCACATGAATGCTCTCAAACTTATCGCTGTTCAAAGTCTCGATCAACAGTTTCCAGTTCTGGCCATCGTAGTTGACTTTGAATGGTGCCGCAAGCTGATTATTGAATATCACCCACTGATCGCATCCAGGCAGATCCTGAATAGTCACGGGAATACTTTCGCCTGTCCTGCTGCACTCCATCCAAGCCTTTGGCATCGTTTGGTTAAAATCATTCTCCGACTGGGTGGTATAGCTCAGTGGCAACCACCAACATTCAGCCCGTTGTGCTCGGGGTATCTGGGTATTATACAGATAACGTTCCTGACTGAGTCTTGCAGTTCCTGCCGCATAATCTCGGCTCACATTGACCATGGGATAGCTAGAGATATATCGTTTAGGGAAATGTCAGTAGAACTTTCATATAAACTTACCCAGTTTGCAGAGTCCACGAGTCCATGATTGTCTTGATTTCGTAGTTCTTGGGCAGGGCGCCATCTTGATGGGCAGCTTGGGTGAGGGACTCCCAGAGATTGTCCTGTTCGGCGTTTTTATAGGCGTACAATTCAAGGTACGACTTCAGTCCAGAGCGAAAGGACTCTTCGCCCAAAAACAAATGCATCATCCGCAGCACGGAAGATCCCTTCTGATAGGAGATTGCATCGAAACTTTCCTCGATATCCGTCGCCATTTGAATGGGCCTCGATATGGGGTGGCTGCTCACCAAAGCATCCATACGGAACGAGGCTAGCAGAGCGGATAGAGATCCTCTGTCCTTTGATTGCCATTCGGGATGGACGTTGTCCACACCGAGGCCAGCTACATAGGTGGCAAATCCCTCGTTTAGCCAGAGGTCTGTCCACCACTTCATAGTCACCAGGTTACCGAACCACTGGTGGGCCAGCTCATGAGCTATTACTTCCGCAAGGTCCTGTTTGTCCGCCAGAGAAGAACGAGTTGGCGAGAAGAGAAGTGTAGACTCTCTATATATCACCAGACCCCAGTTCTCCATGGCACCGGCAGCAAAATCGGGAACAGCCAACTGGTCGATCTTGGGCAGCGGGAACTTGGTGCCGAAAAACTGTTCATAGTACTGGAGTACTTTCGGCCCAAACTCTGCTGCAAAATCGCACTGATCGATGGCATTTGGTCTGGCCCAAGTCCGGAAGTGAGCCCCATTGGGCAAAGTGGAAGGCTTGTGGGAGAAATCGTTTACGGAGTAGGCAACCAGGTAGGTTGACATGGGCACCGACTCTTGGAATTCACACCATATGTAGTTGGGCAGGGATTCACTGCAAGGAGGGAGTTCATTACTTGTATTATTGTTAAGTACTTAAGCGAGGAAGGCATACTGGGGCCTGGTTTCCTTCACGGGCATGTTGCTGAGACCGGTGAGCTCCTTGTGATGACCCAAAGTGATCACGAAGGATGCCTTGTAGCCTGGCTCATCGTAGCAGGGAAAGGCCTTTCGAGCCGAAGTCGGTTCAAATTGAGTAGCAGACAACCAACTACAAGGAGAGTTAGACTATTAGTTTTAACCAGGACTGTAGATCAGAACTCACTGTGTAACGTTGGTCTCTGGATCCTTGTAGGAGCTACGATAGTAGCCAAATAGATCTCGACTTAGGTTGCCAGAGAATGGCAAGCTCAGTTTGTATACATTGCCGGCCAAAAGTTCGTCACAAGTGTTAAGGATATAGAAATCGTGGACAGGGTTAACCGATGTGGAGGATACACAGTTACTCTTCTTCCCATCTCCGCTAATTTGACGAAGAGTTATCCGAGATTCATCGATGTTCAGAGCCTTCGAGTGCAGCGTTATGTTCCTGGTGTTTTCCAGGGCTTCGATTATAATTTTCACAGTCCCGGCAAAGCGAAGTTCATTCGGATTTTCCAGCAGTGTCAGAATACGCAAGTAATACTTTTGGGGCCTCAGGGCCGTCGGCAGTCGATAGTAGTTGTAACTGGTAACTGAGTTGGCCGCGGATAATCCTAGGCCGATTGCCAGCACAAACAACAGAAAGCACTTCATAACCAAAACTGAGGGGAATAATGAGAAACATTTGTAGTTCGAGAATGATGATGGTTCGGTGAACTTTAATTAGTATAGCTCAGGTGTGAAAAGTGTATTTTTTTTAAGAAAGAAAGCAGAAAAATAGTTTCTAATTTACACTTAGTTTCATTTTTCACTGCTGTGGCTTATCGAAAAGCCATTATCGCGAACAGAAATCTGATGAACTCATGAGCTTAAGCTCGATCCGGAATTATATAGTTAATCAGAACTGAGTTAATTGAATTATTTAAATGTAAACAAAAACATCTTAATTACGACACTTTGATTTTATAGTAACCTATAGCCTAACCTGCGGATTACAGCTCCCAGCGAAGCTTACAAAATAGGCGAAATTGACTTTCATTAAGTTTTAGCAATTGCGAGAGCGTAAATAAAACGTGTTCTAAATGTGTATTTTACACTTTGAAACGTGCTTCACCATTTCACGACCTATATATATATATATATATGAAAAAAAACAAACAAACCGATGGAGTACTAATCTCACCAAAGGCTGGTGACCGAATGCTGGTGCCTCGACGATCGAACGGCGTCTAGTAATCTAAATTTCCAGAGAACTTTATTTAAGAGAGCTTAAAAGGCGAGACTAATTTGGAAAATTGAGAGATTGGCTTTGCGAATGGCGGTGAGAATCAATTAGTACTGTGACTCAAAAGAGGGCTTACCCGACGTATGCGTAATTTTCAAGTACAATTTTTCAAAGTATTTTTGAATGGAAAGTCAGCATTTCTGAAGCAGATAATATCGATTGACCAAGTTGAAACTGATTTAAATGCTTACTTGGATATTCTTACGAATTAGTTTTAGGTAAATTTACTAAAAAAGTTGAGTTCTTCCCCCCTTAACACCTTCATAGCCAACAACATGTTATCTTCCAAGTTAAAAATGAAAAGACCTTCATCTTGAGATACACGAATAATACTAGAGTATTAAATAGTTTATTTAAGAAACTTTAAACATTCATAATATTCCTGCTGAAATCAAGAGATTCTTCCTTGTTGAGCTGATGAGAGACTGGACAGGACTGTTAATCTAGAGAAGCTGCTGGATGGAGCGGGACATCTGGTGGTAGTTTCGCTCCTTCCACTGCACATTGGTGAGCATTATCTCCAGGGTCTGTTGGATGGCCTGCTCCAGGCCCTTGAGCGACTGTCGGGAGTTGTTGACAAAGTCCTTGAACTCATTGAAGTCGCTCAGCGTGATGACCTGCTCAGAAAGCGGTGACAGAAGGCGTGACATGTCCTTGGTAAGGGGATGGTAGCTGAAAGAAGGAGTTATGTCATTAAGGATTTCATCAATTATTAATCAACAAACTTACAATTTGTAGATGAAGTCAACGTTGTCCATGAAGTACTTCTTGGCCAGCAGGAAGCCCACCTCGTTGAAGGCCACCGCTTGGAAGGCCCACATCGAGTCCTGCTTGCGAATGGCCTCCTTGGGGTCAAAGGTCAGCTCCAAATAACGCTGCAGCAGCCACACCTCCCTCGAACAGCCCAGAGCAGTCAGAATGGTCCGCTTCTCGGCCGCCACATTGGACTTCTTGTAACGCGTCCACAGGAACTCCCAATCCGAATCGGATCCATGCCTTATCGACGTGCAGTAGACAGTGCTGCGCACATTGATCGGCACCGGGTTCTTCTCGTCGGGATTGGCCTCCGATCTCCAGTTGCGGTAGTAGGCCAAGGCCTGGGGCACACAATCCGCTACCTGGTATTGGCACGCCCAATTGACCACCATGGTCTTCAAGAGGACCTGATCCTGCTGCTGAATCGAACTGAAGGTGTCGTTGATGCCGTTCAGATGCTCATAGATCGGCAGGATTAGCTTCTTCATGTAGCGCTGAATAATGGGTTTAAGTTGGGAAATATAATAAGTAAAGTTATGATAACTACTCAGGGGGAATCCAATTCAAGATCGTATACCCGACACTCATCTCGCATTCTTCTTAAACATTCAGTGTAGAGTATTTTAAGCTAGAAAGGATACTTCTTTTGTCAAGTCTGCTTAAACTTCTGAAAGTGGCGGGTATTTTAAAGTCGAACTGTCCGACCAAGTCATTCTTACTTGTTCTTACGACACTCTCAGACTTACGACAAAGAACAACTTTTCGTTGGTCGCCCACGGCAAGTGTAGTGGGCGGATGAATGGAGTTTAGGTGTGAGCAATTTTGAAAGGTTCGTTTCGAAATACAAATGAGAATGAGGTTACACCGAGGAGCAGGTTGTTGGTGGTCATTGAGCTGCACTATCTAGGATCTCTAGAACCTACCTTGAAGAACTCGAAGTCAGGGGTCTGTCGAACAATGCGGCCCACACGCTTCAGATTCTCAAAGGCCGACTTCCAGGGCAGATACTCCCGCTCCCGCTGCAGATACTCAATCAGTCTCATGGCTATCTCGTAGTCCTGTTCACCGGTCCAGGCCAAGTACAGAGCATCATCGATCAGCTGAGCCCGGTTGATCACATGGATCCTTTCGAAGTCTCCTGTGGTCAAAGTCTCGATCAGCAGCTTCCAGTTCTGGGCATCGTAGTTGACCTTGTACAACGTCGAAAGCTGGGTATTGAAGATAACCCACTGATCGGCTCCTGGCAGATCCTGGATGGTCTTGGGTAGACTCTCGCCATTCTTGCCACACTCCATCCAAGCCTTGGGCGTAGTGTTATTAAAGTCCTGCACTGCCTGGGTGGTGTAGCTCAACGGCACCCACCAGCAGCCACCGCGATGAGCCCGAGATATCTGGGTATTCAGAAGGTAGCGTTCCTGGCTAAGTTTCGCTGTCCTGGCAGAGTAATCTCGGGTAACGTTGATCACAGGATAGCTGGAAATAGCAAGATGTTTAGTGCTTACTTTCAGCCTCCAATACTCTTCAAGACCTACCCAGTTTGCAATGTCCACGAGTCCATGATGCTCTTGATGTCATAGCTCTTGGGCAGAGCTCGATATTTGTGAGCTGCTTGGGTGAGCGATTCCCAGAGATTATCCTGCTCGGCATTCTTATAGGAGTATTGCTGCAGGTAGGACTGAAGACCGGAGCGGAAGGACTCCTCGCCCAGGAACAAGTGCATCATGCGCAGGACCGTCGAACCCTTTTGGTAGGAGATCTGATCGAAACTCTCCGAAATCTCGGAAACCATTTGAATGGGTCTGGAGATGGGATGGCTGCTCTCCAAGGCGTCTCGGCGGAAAATGGTCAGCAGGTTGGACAACGACTCCTGCTCCATGGCACGCCATTCCGGATTGATATTCTCGACACCCAAACTTGCCACATAAGTGGCGAATCCCTCGTTGAGCCAAAGATCGGTCCACCACTTCATGGTGACCAGATTTCCAAACCACTGATGGGCCAACTCATGGGCCACCACGCTGGCCACCCGTTGCTTATCCGCCAGCGAGGAATGGGCAGCCGAGTAGAGAAGGGCTATCTCCCTGTAGGTCACCAGGCCCCAGTTCTCCATGGCACCGGCACTGAAATCGGGAACTGCGATCTGGTCGATCTTGGGAAGCGGGAACTTGATGCCGAAGAACTGTTCGTAGTACTGGAGTACTTTGGGCCCAAACTCTGCGGCGTAATCGCACTGATCGATGGCATTTGGTCTTGCCCAGGTCCTGAAGAGGGCACTGTTTGGCAGAGTCGAGGGCTTGTGGGAGAAATCGTTTACGGAGTAGGCAATTAGGTAGGTGGACATTGGTACGGACTCCTGGAACTCGCACCATATGTAGTCGGCAAGGGTTTCACTGAAAGGGAAAAGTTGTTGTACAAATTGGGGAATATCCTTCTGTATTTTCTTAATATATATTCCTTACTGTGGCTTGGTTTCCTTCACGGGCATATTGCTAAGTCCGGTGTACTTCTTATGGTAGCCCAAAGTAACGACGAAGGGAGCCTTGAAGTCGGGCTCATCGAAGCAGGGGAAGGCTAACCGAGCCGATGCTGGTTCGAACTGGGTAACGGAGATCCATCTGAAAGAAGAGAAATCCCCATCAATTGCCTTTCCTTGTTACTTCCCAATGTCTCTAAAGACCCACTTGGTTGTATTGGCCACAGGATCCTTGTAGGAGCTTCGGTAATAACCCTCTAGCTGTCGATTCAAGTCGGCGGAAAATGGCATATACAGCTCGTAGAAATTGCCGGCCAACAGTTCCTGACAGGTGTTGAGGATGTAGAAGTCATGGGTGGGATTCACCGCAGTGGAAGACACGCAGTTGTCCTTCTTGCCCTCTCCACCGACCTGGCTAAGAGTGATCTGAGACTCATCGATGGTCAGATTTTTCGAGTGCAGGGTTATGTTCTTTGTGTTTTCCAAGGCCTCAATCAGTATCTTAACAGAGCCGGAAAAGCGCAGGTCCTCTGGATTTTCCAGCAGCGTGAGAATGCGGAGATGGTACTTCTGTGGGCGCAGCGAGGTGGGCAGGCGGTAGTAGTTGTAGGTGGAGTCGGAGTCGGCGGTGGCTAGGCCCAGGCCAACGGCCACCACGAACAGCAGAAACCACTTCATGACCGATTCTGCGGAGGAGAGGAAAAACCATTGTTAGCGGGGCGTTCGAGCAGAGCAAGCTGAAGCAATTAACTAAATCACTTTGGTAAATCGTTAACAGTGGATATAGCCTAACGCAAAATCATAATTTAATTAAATAAGTTACTAATTGCTGGCCTTTTAGTAAACTTTGCATTAAATTTACAACTTTCTCTCTCCCAGACAATAATTAACAATTTATTTTTTGTTAAACAAAACAGAAAATCAATTATAAAGACAACAATGGGCGTGTGCGATGGTCGACCGATGTCTACTGTATAAATCAAAGCGCACTTTTTGCTGTTTATGCGGCTTCGCTGATTTACTTCAAATTAATGCAAATTGTTTTATTTATTATGTTTTCTTTGGCAGTGTTTTTTTTTTCGGCTCGTTATGCCGCTCACGTATTAAGGTCTGGGCCAATGAAACCCGATTGAGACTCTTCTCGCAAACGCAATCGAAATCATTATGCGCCGGCTACCTGACTTAGTTTGTTATACCCTTGCCAGGGGTACTAAAAATAATCGCAGAATTCATAGTCGATCAGCTGATGGGAGGAAGAAATATTGTCCCGTTGCTCGTTAAAGTAACTCATCTGTTAGTTAACATTTAGTACTAGGAAATATTATTTAATAGCAGGGCTTTGACAGCCAAAGTGAGTTTATTACAGCTGTCAACTTTGTTCCCACGCCCTAAGCTCTTTTTTTACGACTTCTCGTTCTATTTGTTTTAACTTTTTTATTTTCAAACTGTAAGTAGTACTTAAATCATCCAACTAAAGTTCCTTAAAAGAGCAGCTTAGATTAAACTCTCTAAGAACATCTTGAGAAAATGAGCAAGAAAACTGCAAGCTTTTTCTTTAACACTGCCCAAACCAGATTGCAATGGCTAGTTAAGTTTCTCAGTGCTTCTCTTTATTTCCCCTTTAATTTTATGCAAAAGTTGTTCTTTTCGGTGCGGCTTTCTGGTTCTTTGGTTGCATATAAATAAATGTTAATGCGGGTGCGGCCAATGAACTTCAGAAATAATCATATATGTATCTAGGTATGATAGCCGAATATTGATTGGGCCAAAACAGAAAAAGCTACTCCTAGAAAAATGAGAAAGTTATCATTGAATTTCTTTTTAAGATCACTGCCCCAATATTCCTAATGAAGATTGAAATCAGGAAGTAAATTTCCTTATTGAAAAACAATAAAATTGCTCACTTGAAAGTGAATTTATTAAAATAAATAACTTGTTATGAGCTCTCACAAATATCAAGCACGTGCTGCTGTGACATTGACCTATCAATTGATCCCTTCGAAGTTAACTTGCCATATAGCATATACTAAGTTAATGACCTTGAAAGGAAATGCGAATTTCTAATATATGTATAATTTAAGCCATGCCATAATGTATTTAATATTCGGAAGTGGAATCTTTTTAATGCGACACCCACTGTTTATTTGTTTTCTCGCTTATCAATGTGAAAGCCAGCTTTTTGATAGCCTGTATCACTGATTTAAGGAGTATTTTTAACCCAGAAGGTTGCTTGTTTTTCCAAATGATAATTTTTGCATTTAAAATGAGAGAAGTTTTGCCTTAATTTTGATTCGCCTTGCCGAGTGGTAATTTATGGTGCACAGTTCAGCACTTGAAACTTGTTTTCTCTTAATTTTGGTTGTTTTTTATTTTGATTTCAGTTTTTGTTTTTGCGTTCTTAACACACTTAACACACGCTTCGTGTTTCGAATGCGTTGTTTCGTGTCTCGTAATTTCGAGATTTTGGCGCTGTTTGTTTTTGATTCTTTTCAAGCCGCACTCTCGAGGTGCTTGTCACACAAAGATTCTGAAGACCAACCGTTTGTAGAGCTAGAAAATCAGGAAAATCCGAAAAACGCACACACCGGAGTAGAAGGACGAGTAGCGAATGCGACCTGTTCGACGGTCGACGGTCGACGCGAATCTAAAGTTTACTGAGCGCGAGGCTTTTATCTTATAGCCCGTGGTTACACCGCTCACCCATACAGGCGGAGGAAAAACCGGAGAGCATCGAAACGTCGACGGCTTAGAGAATGAATCGCTGCTTTGGCGTCGGCGCAGAGAATCCGAGATTCTTACTTTGTTTTTTATCATAGAGCATAGAGCATGTGTAAAGGAAAGGGAGGCATGGCATGGTAAATACTAAAACGAAAAAGGAAAAAAGAAAATAGCATATGTATGACCCACACAGCGGGAGATTTTGCAATGAAATAATAGCAGGGCTTACCCGGCGTATGCGCAATTTTGATTCACATCGCACTGTCACACACACAGACGCACATATGCACATAGTCACTACGTGTTTTTGACCTTAATTGCGCTGATTAACCCATTTCTTTCTATTTCGTATGCCAGTGGCACTTCAGGCACTCGACCCTAGAGTTCACTCAGCCATCCCACCGCACCCCCACTTTGAGGCAACCCCCCATGGCGGAAGCTTCGAAGATAAGAGGACTCGAAAAGTGGCAAAAACAAACCAAAACAAACCAAGTGCAGACAATCGGACAGCATGAAGGCTAACAGGAGGGGGTCTTTGGGCGTTAACCCTTTAAGTTCAGCTTACTATAAAGTTCCTATTTGGCTTTTCAGTCTCCTTAATAATACCTTTGATTAACTTTATAAATGAAAAAATTAAGATGACTAAGTTATGGTGAGAACTTAGTGGGTTAAATTGGCAAGGAGATTAGTCTGCAGCTCTGAATGGACGGCAACCACATTTGGCTTATATCCACATTTTTTTATTTGGGAGATTAATGATCCGATAGTTTTAAGGAGAGGCAGAGAAAGCCAACTGGGTGTGGACGAGAATCAGGGCTAGGTGGGTCGAAATACAAAATAATCAGCTTATGGCTAGCAGATTAAAAAGTGTAGGAAAGAAAGATTAAAGAACTCAGGTTAATACATTTTTGTGAAATTTTCTATATGAAGAAGAGATATCTTTACGAATAATTTAAGAGCTAAAACTTAAGGCTGAATGTGTTTACTAGCTAGTTAAGGTAGTTAAATGTAAAAACAAAATTATTTAAATTTTGTAATTTATTTTCAAAAATATATCACGAGTCCATCTCTAGCTTAAAGTAAGCAAAAGAAACATACAACAGCTTGTATAACAGGTAGGCCAGCCAAAAAACGCATCTGTCATACTCTCTTTTATACATCAACAGCGCCCTCTGTGTTTCGAAAATATGTAGCAGCCGCTTTGCGCGCCAAATTCAAAGTGTTAGTTCTTGGAAAATCAATAGACTCCCAAAATCCCGCCCAGATTGCGCTTTTGCCGCCTTTATCAGATAGAAATGCCAATGAATTCAGTTGTTTTTAGTCGTGTATTAAGTATATTTAAAATTGATGGTCTTTGTTCAATAATATTGCCTTTTTTGATGCAAAAATAAGCTTTGCTTAAATAATAATCATTACATGGTAAAATATTTGTTTTTCTTATATGCATTTGCCTTTCAAGGAGGCTTTTGTTCGGTTACGGATTACATAAAAATAAACAAATAATAAGCGTAAATTGTACCTAGCAGAAGTTTTTAACTTTCAACTCTTAAATGATAATTCTTAAACATTTAAATGGATGTGGATGTGATTGATGAGCGTGTGTTTGATATTTTTTGTATGATTTTTTTTTTTTAGTTTGTTTTTAGCCTTTTTTCTGCTTATCATCTACAAGTGATTAAGGGGTCTGATTGGGGGATCGGCCTCTTAAATTTAAATGACAGTGTTCCTCCACGTTTTTAGATTATAATGCACATTTTTCGTTTGCTTGTTCGATGGTTACCTTTTAAATTTGAACTAGAGTGCTTAAATAATTGAACTAAAGCCGAATTCATAAAAACAATAATAACTAAATAAAAGCGTTAAATTCCGAAAGAAATTGTCTGATTTGCATGAATGAGAGTGTTGGGTGTGTGTGTCTGCGAGTGCCAGAAACTTAGTCTAGGGATTAACAAATGAAAATCAACAAAAATCAACTTAAAAGCAGCTTGAAATAAATACCCCTATACGTCTATATATATACAATACGATAACACCCAAAATTTAGATAACGAACTGTACGATCGATCCTACAGCATCAGGCGGGAGCGGGACTTCTTGAGTCGCCCGGTGGCACCGCCGAGACCATCACCGTTCCAGGACTTGGACTTGGCTCGGAAATGGCGGTAGGCCTCGTTGTAGGCGGGGTCCAACATGGTGCGGTAGGCATGTGGCTCGCACAGCTCCACATGCGACTCGAAGAACTCCTTGTAGCCGTTGTGCAGCAGATAGATCTCGGGATAGTGCAACGCCGGATAGGCATTGGTGTTCCTCTCCCGATCCAAATTCCTCAGGAAACGGGACATTTTGGGTCCGCGCTCCGACGAGAATTCGCAGTGGAAGATGATAATGTTGCGCTTGAGTCCCGATTCGGCGTTCTGCTGCTGCTGCAGCTCAGTCTGTTGGACGGTGAGGAACTCCTCGAGGATCTGTTCGGTGGTGTACAGATTCTTGGCTCCCTCGATGTGACCGCCCTCGAATTCATAGGGATAACGGCAGTCGATGATCCGGTAGCTGGCCACCTCATCGTTGAATTCACCTTTCAGAAGACGAGCCACTGTTTCGCTGGAGATGCTCTTCAGATCCCGATGACGACCCTCCATCAAGGGCAGGGCATAGGCTTTGCTGAAGTCGCCGATCAACTCGGGCTCGTTGCGGTTCTCGGAGCGGGCCAGGGCAGACATGATCTCGGCATCGTTCAGGGACATGCACTTCCTCAGTGGAGGTGGATGGCTGGTGGTAACCTGGGTGATTTGGGTGGGTGCGGGGCAGTTTTCCTTCTCAACGGTGGTGCAGCGATGACGTTTGCTCTGGATGGGAGAGCAGCTGGCCGATGCTGGTGGTTCCGGACGCTTGAAGCAATCTCGGGCAGTCTCTGGGGTCTTTGGTGGTGGGGTGGTGTTGCTCTCCGTCATGCTGAGGCATCGCCTCACTGAAGGACGGCGCATGGACAGACCCGCTGGCGACTTGGCTGCAGGCTGTTCCTTAATCTGTCCACTGATCAGCGAGTTCAAGCCGCTGGGGAAGCCCAGGGCACTCTGTTGGCTTTGCGACTCCATCTCAAAGAGTTCCATGTACTCATCATCCATGGAGGACTCCATGGAGCAGGTGGAGGACAGGCTGTTGAAGATGCGGAAGCTGCGAGCCGGTGTGTGGGTTGAGACATCGCTCGATCCTCCCATTGCTGGCAGAACCTTTGGCTGACGGATGATCTGGAAACGCTGGGGCGAGCCCTCTGGCGAGAGAAGACCCATCAGTTCCGGACTGGCCGATCGCTGCTGATCCTGGGGCGCAGAGTCGTCGTCATAGAACGACAGCTCCTCCTGGTCCATGCTCATCAGTTCCAAGGAACGGCGAGCACGACGAGATCCACTCATTTTGTTGATGTTACTCGAACTGTTGGTGTTACTAAAAAGAGCAGATAAAGAGAGGGGGAGGATTAGTCAACTGTTCGGAATTGAGAAAGAGAGCTGGTTTCTGCTTCCCTAAACTCTCCAAAGAGCGGGTCATTAAACCCAGCTAAAAATACTGACAAAGTGGTGGTGGTGGTGGCGGCGTTGGTGGTGTAAAAACAACAAAAATACCCGAAAATGAAACACAGAGGGGTTGTGTTGTAAATGGGTGAGAGAGATCTAAACTAGGCATTTCACTAGAATTGTTTTCAATTGAATTTTGGAAATGTTACTTGAAAAACTGAAGTTTTAGAAGTGCAGTAAAAAAAATTATAAACCAATTTTAATATAAGCCTTTTTCTTCTTGATGCTCAGTAACATTTGCGGTACTCCAAACGGAATTCCCTTTTGCTTTTCGTTGCATCTGCTTTTCAGCTTGACTTTTGGGTCACACGTCACGCAAGCGCAGCGATAATAAAAAAACGGCACAAAGAACCGCAAAGAACACGGGGGAAAAATACGAAAAAATGACAGACTGACGGGGCTTTTTGTTGCTTTTTTTGGGGGGGCCTCGCGGAAGCCGGTTTAATGAATGAAAAACGGCAAGCGAACAACAACAGCTGAGCGCCAAAAAAAATCGGGCAAAAAGTAATCGTGCCGAGCGTGATAAAAAAAACTCTTACTTTTGTTGGCCCGATCTTTTTTCTTTTTTCTGCTTTTTGCTTTTGCTGTTGTTCTTGAACTTGCACTTTTCATGTTGTATTTTTAACTGGTATTCCTGGTGCAAAATAGTTTTGCTAATCCTTGGGCGGTATAATTACCTGATATTGCAATCCATGCTGCAGTTGTTTTCCTCCACAATGGTTTCCCACAGCATTTTGTTGGTTTTTTGTGTTGGGTGTTTCGAAAAACTGAAGATTTTTGATTTCGTTGGCGAGTTTTTTGTTGTAGCCGAAAAATTGCTAAAACACAATTTTTTCTTGGTCACTCTTCACTCATTTACAGTTGTTGGTTTCGATCAGAATTTTTGGATGGTTGACGGTAGTCCTTGTTTTTGGCTAATATTGCATTTTAGTTAACGTTTTGTTTTGTTTTTTTTTTTTAATAATGTGTCCGTTTAAGCATGATTTTCTTTTGATGTTTGTGGTTGTGCGAGGGTTTTTTTGTTAATAATTTTAACCGCACAATCTCAAGCCACCGAACGAGAAACCGGAAGGCAGAACAAGAAGAGCTGTTGACTTGACGACGAATGGAGAACGAATGTGCTGTTCCTCTCCGAGCAGCTGGTTTTTATAACTGCACCCCGGTCGAGGATCGCGAGAGAGCGAACGGGAGAGACCGCTGCACAGCTGATGCACAAGAGAGAGAGGGCGCCTTTTTCTTAGTTGTTGGTTGTTGGTTCTTAGTTTTTAGTTCCTTTCCTTTCCTTTGATTCTTTGATTCCAGTCCCAAAAAATAGAAGTGGGAAGAAGACGGGGAGAAACCAGCACATAACGGCGCGTAAGACCAAAACCCATGTGCAAAGGGAAATGTATATGTACAGTGAGAGGGAAAATCGGAAAATCAGGAGCATATGGATTCGGTTTTTGGCAGCTCTGCCTTTTTGGAGCGTTCTCTGCAACAGGTAGAGCTCAAATCCAAATCCAAATCCTTTCCCCTACATTTCCCCTTTCCATTCCTTCCTTGCAAAGAAATCCCAAGAAATGAGATGAAACAGGCGCCGTGGTGGTCGCCAGCTCTATGGAGGCCGTTGATTTTGGCGCGCGAGCTTTTATACAGACGCGACGGGAATGCCGAAGTGGAGCCGAAGACCCCAGAGTTGGAGCCGAAGCCTCGGACACATGCGAAAATAGTGGATCCCGAGCCCTCAAGAGAGGAGGAGCGAAGTGGAGGCTTCAGCCTCAGAATTGCGCGAATCTTTAAGCAGAATTTCAAGGCGGCATCGATTGTGTCGTTTGCAGGTAATAATGTGAGATCCACGCATTCCTGGTGTCCCGTAACCCCCTGAACCCCCTGGTATGCTCCACCTCATCGTTGGGAAACACATATCAGCAGGTAGTGGTCGCAGTCATATGATCGCCGCACCGGCGGGATGGGGCGGCTGTGGAGGGGCGTGGCTCCTTTGTGTTCTGCAGACGTAGACGCCAATGTCGTTAAATGAGCAAAGCTTCCAGCAACAGATCCATTTACAGGAGAAACAACATTTGATGAACTGGATGATTGGGTGAGTAGAATAAATACATTAACAGGAATTATGATACTTTCATAATTTCATCTTTGAATGTGATAAGCAAATTTATTCCTGTATGAAATCAGTGCAAAAAGGTTTGTTTTACTGAAGTTCCTCTGTAGCTATGCAAGTGTCTGTGTGCAATCGGCAAAGTTAAAGCAGAAATCGAGTTACATATGCGCCAAGGCCCTGCGGGAGTCATTTTGGTGGATCCAAGGGGCTTTGGGTAGGGGGCTGAACGCCCATGGAACACCCGAGTGTGTTTTTTGTAAAACTTCCAGCACACAAATAAAAAATAGCCAAGTATAATCCTCCAATATCATTCACGTTACGTGGGACCACGATCGAAGTAAATGATTTGTTGAGAAACCGTAGCCGAAAATACCAAATGAGCTACGGTTTCATTCCGCTGAATTCCTTTTGCAAACTTTTGTTGTTGCTGCAGGAAGAGCCGGGAGGATCATCTTTATGGAAAACAACAAACAAACAGGGCAGCAAAAAAAAAAACAAGAAAGGACGCAGAAATCATAAAGTGGTTTTGAACAAGTTAAAAAAGCGCATAGGGGAAAAAAGGCAGGAAAAAGCTCCCGACCGAATCTCATTCATAGTGATCCGTGATGAACAGTGGTTCAAAATGTAATGTTGCGCACTGCTAAATCACATTACCACTGTAATTAGGGAAAATATTTTGACTTGAAAATAACTTCAAATTTCTGAAAAATACTGGACATAAACTGGCTCTAAATTATATCAATTGGTATTTTCGACTGGCCATGTGTTTTTTTTAGTTATTTTTTGATCAGATAAAGTGTTTACGAAATGAAAACTATTAGTATAATAAATGTTAATTAAGTAATGTATGGCATTACTGTTGTACTGGAAAGTATCGCTGATTTTAATATAAGAGTGATGTCATATTTATAGTTTTAAAATTATGTCTGGATTTCAGATACCACCGTGCTATCGCCAGCCTCCAGAATGGAATCGAAGAGCAGAAAAAGGGCAAAACGTGGAAATCGAAAACGTATGCAAAAAGCACACTCGTACAAACATACATACATATGTATATATGTGTGCGTGTGGGCAAATTTGATAAAGAATGAGAATAGGCTGCGGAGAAAGAAATTGCAGCAACAATGTGAATGGGAATGGAGCACAATAGCGGGGGGACCGCAAAACAACGCTGGACCGTCAAAATGTGAAGAGCTAAATTGTAAATCGAAATTCCAAGAAGTGAGCTTTAAGCATCGGTTTTTTTTTAGTTTTCGGGTTTCGGTTTGTGCATTAAAAAGCCTGTGAAGTGTGCGAAAAAAAGCGTTTGAGATACATTTGCGCGCGCGCGCGCGTTTCGCAAATCACTGCCAAAAGGGTTAAGGGTGGTGCGGTGGGCAGGAATGGGTAAAGGCTGGGCGGTCCGCTTTTTACCAGTGCGTGTGTGTGTTTGTGGCAGACAATGAAATGCAATTAGAAGCAGAACCAAAGAGGAGCCAGCGATTGGATGTCTAGGTGATAACTTATTAAAAACTTTTTATTTTAAGTACATATGTATGTACATACATACGTACATACATTGTATGTATTTTTATACATGCATTCATATGCATACACATATTCAAGATTAACTAATTAAATTACTTTTACAGATAATTTTTTTACATATTACTTCAACAAATAACGTGGTAAGTCCTAAAATTCCATTTCTATGATTTTATACATAATATAATCAAAGAATACTAAGCAGTCATATGTATCGAACTGTTATCTATAATTGCTCCAAAAAATCTTCTAAATAGAAGTTTCCCCTGCTCATTCGCATTATTACCAACAAATCTGAGGGGTAAAGGTGTGGACAGGGGAAATCTCGAAGTATGTACATAAGGTGGGAAAGGAAGAGCGGAGGAGAAGCGCACACAGATACTGATTAGAACAAATATCCACGGACGTAGGACGAAGAAACAGTTAGACAGGGATAGCGGTTCCCTCTCTCATATGTTCGATCAGCTGATCGAGGGCCGAAGGATATGAACAGCAGGGAAACCAAATTAGTCCTGTGTGTGTGTGTGTGAGCAAGAAGGGGAAAAAGAGAGGGGGCAAGGATAAGAAGGAGCGTTCACAACGTGCGCGCGCAAATTCCTTAACACGAGCTGAGAAAGAGAGTAGGAATCGAGGGGGTGGGGGCAGGAGGAAGGACGAAGGAGGCGCGGCGCTGAGATTTCTTGGGAGAAAGAGAAGCAAAGAAGTGCAGCGCTGCCGAAGAAGTAGGTGAAGAGCAGGGAATAGCCTTACTTCGTTTTTTTTTGCGCCAAAACCTTTTTGGTACTAGTATGTGTACGAGTGTGTGCAGGACTCGTTTCAGTAGGAAAGAGAGGGGGCGAAAGAGGAGTTCGATCGATCCGTCTTATGTTTATCTTTCGCTGCCCTCTTCTTTAGCCGTGATTTCTTGCCTTTTTGTGATATGTGTTTTTTTAGTCGCGTTCTTTTCGTTTTTCTCGTCTACAAACTGATTGTGAGAAATATTGTATCTTCGAGATACACTTCGTTACTTGACTTTCCGCCGTTGCGTGTCGTTCCTCTTTCATTTTTCATTTCACTTCGCCTTTGTGGTCTTGCCCCACTAATTGATTCTCTGCATAAATTTTATTTAAAGCTTTAATAAATGTCAAAATAAGCAATTCATTTCGATGTTAGAGAACGCACACCCATACCCCCACAGCCATACATATGCTCGGTCGGTCCATTGTCCGTGGAATGAAGCTCTCTCCCGGACAATCAATTGCCGGGTTCAGGGTTTAAATGTGGAAGAAAGCTGAGAAAGAGGAAATCAACTGTCCATTAGTGCTGAATGG
Organism: Drosophila eugracilis; assembly: GCF_018153835.1. Lineage (NCBI taxonomy): Eukaryota > Metazoa > Arthropoda > Insecta > Diptera > Drosophilidae > Drosophila > Drosophila eugracilis. The sequence goes on from NW_024573499.1 coordinate 324,344, forward strand.
TATCTGGCAGGGATCTCCATGGGTGGGTGTTGTGTCATCATGTGATTTGTGGGAAAGGAAGTTATCGTAATCAATAGAAGGGCAGTTGCCCTAATTTCTCCAAACTATTAGCTTTGAAAAACCCTGATAATTAAAGCTCGTTATCAGAATTGTATCCCTAAACATGACATGGTGACATTATAGAACTTTATAGCGCTGACTAAGAGCGATTAAATCAGTTTTATCTTACAGGAAATACGCCATTGAATATATAAGTTAGTTTAAAATTGATTTAAATATCTATTTTTAACTTTTTAGATATGTTATAGTGTATAAGATTTCCCTATGGTTTTGGGGACATGCCTGCCCTACACCGGGTTCCCTGATAAGGTGGCTTTTGCTCCCCAAGTTCCGATTGTTGCAGTTGTTTGTTTGTTTGATTGTTGGTTGAGCTCTATGCTAATGTTTTTATAGCATTGTTGAATGATATGAAAATTCTTGGGCCCGTATCTGAACTATACAGCAGCCTCAGGAAGTACTAATCAACGTTATTCCTCTGTGAGTGCTCTCTGTTCCGTCACTCTCGGCACATATTTTTAACGGCTGGGCGGTACAACAAGAGTTAGTATTGTGTGGCAACATCGGTGAGTGGGGAATGTCGGGAGTTCCGTATGTAGATCAACATATGCACTCGCTGTTCGCGCTCCTCTAATAAGCGAACAATGTTCTTGACATGCTTAGATATGGCACATGTACTCCTATGCCCTTTGCAGGGGGTATGATCATTAGTTGGGAAAAGGTTAAAAGTCAAAAGGCATTTCAGGCATAATTTTAAAATTCAAATACGTTTCCATATCATTTTATTATCAACATTTCAGGATAAATCTTTTTCAAATCGATCTTATTTGACTGATGAAAGAGCATCCAAGCTTCGATGTTGAAAACCATCCTTAGTTCCATGTTTATTTGAATATTTTTATGAGTTGCGCGCATTTCAATTCGATTTTGATATGCCTGTCGCACATATCGGGGTTTCCAGGCCAGTTCAGGGTGTTGCGAAAATAAAGATTAGATTGGGACCCGAATAGGGCTCATCTGCCTGCCACATTGCTGCCAGGCGAAAAGGAAAGCATTGCGTTGAGACCCCATCAAAGAGCACACGCTGAGTGCCACTTGAGTTTCCCAGGCCTAGTTCTATAACTCCAATGTGATCTGTTTTCGATTGGCAAGGTTTCCCACAGCACCCCCTCCCGGCCTTTGGCTAGCTCGATCTATTGGCCAACACAATTAGTTTGTGTTTTGCTGGCAATTTTCTATATAATTTGAATAGTAGCAGCGGCCGTTCCTTTGTCCTGGTCAAGTGGATGGTCATTTATTCTGGGCTCGGCACATGGTCGTTCCTTTCTTGCAACTCCGCACGGTTTTGTTTTCGCCAAAAAGCAATTTGGGTCACAATGTGTGCAACAACACAACTAAAACAAGTGCCACACAAAGAAACAGTTTAGATCTCCTTTCCGCTTGTCCGCTGTCCTTCCGAAACTGTCCGGCGGACAGTGCAGCAGTGCAAAAATACTGTTGTTCTTGTCACATGCAATCGGACCGATTTGGTTCCCACACAGCAGGCATTTGGGATCATTCCTTTTTCTCGGTTTTTTACGAGCCTCGGATGACTTCTCAAGTGGTTCGACTTTTTGGCGCGCAAATCTTGGGTTGTATGGCCCAGATATAGGGGTTCCCAAAATAGCATCCGCACTAACCTTGTCGTTGAGCGGCAAGATAAGAGTTTTTTTAAATAAAGATTGCCTTGGGGGAGCAATGATGCAATCTTTATGCGTTTTCTGATAAAATCAGGTTCCATTTGTAGGATTTATGCTAATTAAAGTTTCGATTTTTGGGGTAAAGGTCATTAAAGTGTGTAATTCTAAATTTGATCTTGAAGTTGCCATTCATCTTCTTCGATTCCTTGATATCAAAATCCCCTACTATAATAATAAACTCCCTGACTCTGATCTATTGCTCACTCTTTTGTTGATGGTCAATATTTTATTTGTATATTAATATCAGCCACGCGACTGGCCCACGAGCTGACCACTGGTCAAGCTAATTTCCCGAGCCAAGCCAATTTCCCGGATAGCCTGGGGAAATGTCGGAAATTAATCAAGAAAAAGGCTAGAGGCTACCCTTTGCTGGTGGCGAATCCTTTTTACCCCGATCCCTATGTGTATGCACAGCATGTAATTAATTGATTAACGTTCTTAGGGATAACATTATATTCCCGGGATTGATGTGAGCCGATCTTATCGCGTTACAAACACAAAGGCAGCGCAGCCTTCAACACGTTTGGCCCAACCCTTTAAGATTGGCGATTTGTTTTTTCTTCTTCTTCGGCCTGTCCAGATCTGGGACAATGGATATGGGATAAGATGATGAGGCAGGGTCGGAGAAGTTTGGGCATCTCTGGATCCACTCGAGAAAGCTGATCTTGATCTTCATCTCGATGTTGCCTAATGCGCAGTTCTTGCGGTTCTCGGAAATAGTCGGACTTTTGACAAATTCCCCATGACACTCCAAGGTAAATCAGTCAAGGAAATCGTCTTAAACATGTCCTGGTCCAGTGATTTTTCAATGTCTCGACGAATTACACAGCACATTAGACGACATCGATGTGCTCGTGGTTGTTGCATAATCAGAAAGCGGTATTTAGCTCCGGCAGCTGCACCCATTTCGCACCATTTCCATTCCCAGACAGGATAGGATAGGATGGGTCCTGGGTTCAGGACAGCTCGTTCGCCTTGGAAGGGGCAAGAAGGCAAAAAAGCAGGAAAGCCGAAAAGCAAGTCTCAGCAGCAGGACGGCCAATTGCATTGTTTTACTTAACAACATCAAAGTTATGACAAGATTTTGTCTATCACGTTCCTTCTTTCTCTCCACCCCAAAAAATTTCCGGGCGGAGGGAGGGTTTTCAAGATGCCAGCGATCGACGGACTGTCTGAGTTCCTCAGTTTCCCATTTTCTGACTGACAGCACCTTTCCCCCTCTGCTCACCTTGAGATGCATTACGATTCGAATTTCAAATTTAATCGCATATACAAATTTTATTTATGTGACATGGGTGCATTTTACCCCGCAGCCGTGGGATGAGTTTTCCGTCGGAAAACTTGAAGCAAATGGTCCATGTCAATTTGCAATTGCCTCCCATCCCTGTGCAGTTTCCAATGGTTTTCGGGTTGATGGGTGGTGTGCGATGGGCTGCATAAGAAAGTTGATCTTCTGGGAAGGAAAATAGATCAATAGGGAGTATCTACTTTGGAATGAGTCTCGAAATTTGGCCTGCTTTTAAGGAGGCCATGGGAAGAGTTAGTGCTATGCCTTAAGGTCTTCTTCTCTATTAGGAAAAAAAAATTATTTAACTTAAGATCATAAACTTAACTTCTTAAAAATCAGATAGTTCTTGGGTTCATTATATAATTGAATGAAATTTAAGTACATTTTTCTTCCTTACTGCCTGAAAGATTATCCAAAAGTAATATCCTATTACAAATCGCCTATTATAAAATAGATATATAGATAAATTAGACGGAAAATGAATGTATTCCTTATGGGATTGCTGGGAAACCCTAATGAAGAAATTCTCTGATCAATAACTGATAGTGGGTATACCTTCTTTGAACGTCAGGATTATCCGATGAGTGAGTAATCATCGGCCAGCGAAACATCCAAGGTCTTTCATCCAGAATTTGAAGGCGTTACAAGTGCAATCACATGCTCATCGCATGGATTGTTGGAATGCAATCTTTTGCCGGAATATCTGTAATTGCACACATTCAGCACATTGTGGCCCGGACAATGGGCACATGACGTTTATGAATTCTTCGACAAGTACACTCCATCGATCCATCAACAGATCCTAACCAGCCTCGCCATATGTGTGCAATATTAATCTGCAGAACAGAATTTGTGGGAGTTCGTCTTGTCATCTTTTATTTCTCTTTTTTTGATACTTGTCAGCGCCTGACCGTTTGGCACACAAATGAAGTCATTGTCAGCAGTTGTCAATGCAGCCACGCCTATGGCCGCCCCCCGCCCACTCACTATGTAGATGAAAATTCGAAAAAATTTTAAAAATAATTCCCAAATTATGGTTAAAAATGCTTGTGGCGGCAAAACAATCTGAGCTGCCACTGAGAGCGGGAAAAGGTTTTCTTTTAGGTTTCTTTTTTTTTTTTTTTGTTTTGAGGGCTTACGGTCTCCTGAAAGGAGTGTCCGCCGATCCAGCCCATAATTAACTATTCAAACAATGGGCACGCACAAAGGGATCAGCAATCAAATACACATACACGCACTCGGAACTTGGTATTTCGAGTCACGTTTGCCGACACAAATCCTTCTTAGGAAAGCCAATATTTCCTAGTCATTGCCGATGATCAACTCAAACATCATCATCATCAGCCTGGGCAACCTGAGCCACCTGAAGATGCGCATAGTGTTGCGGGGTTTTGATTTCAAAAATTAGCCAAATCTATCTGAAAACTCAAAGTCTTAAGATATTCATAAATTAAAACTATAACAAATTTTGGGTTTTATCAGAAAAGGCTTTATTAATAATAATGACTTTCATGATCCATCTTCCAATTCTGTTTTCTAGCTAAATTCTTTTACCTTAGAATATATTATGACTTTAAATCACCCAAGTTGCCATCGCTGGTTGGGAAGCCTTATTGACAGGTTCCCCCGGTCCGTGCATACCAAAGCAGATTGCGCAGATTTCAGAAAATGTTAGAAACGAGAAGACAGCCACAGCAACAACAACAACAACAGCGCTGATTTTCGGGTACGTGAGTTTGTTTACCTATTGTTCGGATCTCAGGGTTCGTAGCTGCAACCTGTTCTGTGCATTCGGCGTAAGGTGTTCCCTTCCTCCCGCGATCACACCTATGTATCGCATCGTATGGTATCGGGTATAATACCTATACCTATACCTATACCCCGTTCCCAGCGTGTGTGTGTCGCTTGCCAAGCATCAGCCCAAGTTCAAGACCAATTCCCAGTCCAAGTCCACGTCCATATAGCCTTGACAGCCGTGGCTCATAATTCACTCACTGCAGGTTTGAATTTCTACAAAAATAACTTCGTTTGCATGGCGTGTCTGGGAGTGGGACTCGCCTCTTGGTGTGGCTTTGGGTTCCAATATTAAAAAAAATTATCTTCACATGTGTCTATCTATAATCTGCCAAGAGTCATGTGTCCATAGTTTTGTGTCTTGATGGCTCAGCGAGTGCCTCTGCATGGGCATTCTGTGGGGATCATGTTTGAAAAGGAGATCCTATATGGTATTTTGTTGCCTGGATTGAGAGGAGAATAAGACTTAATAAAAGTAAATAAGTAATAAAATTGATGACGCAATTTGTGATATTTTGATGAAATGACAAGTCTCTGAAATTTAGCATGTCCTTGTTATGAAAGCCAGGGTACTATGGTTAGTTTACCTTTCTTTCTTTTCTTACTTAAATAAACTTTATATAAATACATTTTATTAATGGATGGTGTAAAAGTATATACTTTTATGTGCCCTTCCTTTCTTCCTTTTTGCCTGCTCAAAAATGTCTTAATTTAAATACGTAATTTGCCGCGTCTCACCTCACGCCCACAAAAATAAACAAGCCCGTAGACCGTGATCTGCATTTTCGGGAAATCCTTTCAATTTGGCACGTGTGCCGGATACAATTTTCACCGAAATTGCCATGAAAATCGACGGGCACGTTCTGCGCTGTATTTTCCTATACTCATCTATTTGTCCCACATAAAATGTATATATATTGTCGACAAAATATATTATTGTTAATATGCAGCGCTCACAATAAGGTCCCTTTTGTGAGCAAGGATCGAAAGGATGTGCGATTGTATTTGCATTAAAGTGGCATTGTTAGAGGGCCGGCATCAGGATATCGAACTCGGAATGTGTAGAGGGTGTGTATGCCCAGGCAGATCCTTTGTCAGTCCAAATGCGCGAAAGTGTGGCGCAGGCGCAGCAGGATTTCGATTTTGGATTCAGATTCAGATTCAGATTCAGCTTTAGCAACGAAATCAGGACACAGCGCACGTGCGTTGGGAAATGGGAAGCGGGAAGCGTTCACCCCCGGGCTGGAAAATGAAAACAAGTGAACGCCATTTCCGCACGGCTCGAGTCCTTTAATTGATCCTGCATGGTGGTGGTGGCAATGCTAGTGCTAATGGTGGTGCTGGTGGTACGGGCGGTGGTGATACGGCTGATGGTGGTGGCGGCGTCGTTATCCTGGTACAGTGCGCAGGACCAGCGCCAGGATAATGCCCGTGTGAATTCAACGGCTGAGACTGCGCGAGAGGGTGGCATCGCTGGTGCCAGGCGTTACACTGAACCAAAAATCTATATCCAAGTATGTAAAATATGAAGTTGTAGTAAGGACTTTGTAAATCAGGATATAAACTTGGGGTAGTTCGCTCTTTTCGATAGGAAATCTGAAAGAAATATCAAAATAGTGTAGCTTTTCCAGTGTTTTTCCTCTCAGTGTTTAATTGGTGGTGGTGCTGCTGCTTTTTTGGGGTGGTTGCCAACCCCCAGGATATGGCACGTTCCCGTTGTAAGTTGTAAACAGGCAGGTGCAGTATCATGCTGGCGGCGGTTGATGATAGTCCCGTAGTCGTGGCTCTGATTTCGGTTTGCTATTCCACTCCACCGCCGTTGATGCTGCTCCTGCTCCTACGGGCGGCAGCTGCACTCTAGTCCTTGCAGAGTCAACGACCATGCGCAGCTTAATCAGTGCGGTGATTACATGGGTGACATAAATCAGGGCGGTACATCAGCAACATTAGAGGCAGCTGCAAAAGCTTTATGCCGCCTTCTAAGCAAATTCAATAAAGCAGCTGGGTGTACAGCCTGTGCTTCATGATATTAACCACAAACTATATTAATCCCTTTACATTGGAGAAGGTATTAATACTTTTTGTATAAAGTGGTTCTTAAAACTGATTAACAATGAACGTTTATTATCAGAATGTTAAGCATGAGGGATACCAATTAATCTGAACTTTAATATATGTAAGGATATAGTGAGTAGGTCCTCATTTTCCTGTAAATTCATCGACAACCTCTTAAATATTGGACAGCTGCAAAAGCTTTATATGCCACCGTCCAAACAATCTTGAAATCGCAGCTGGGTATATAGTCGACTCATTTCGATATTCGCTGTGCAGGACAATAGTCAAATTTGTGCAATAGACTGGCAAGGAACTGACCACAGAAACGCAGGACATTGTCGGGCACACCGGGCCATCTATCCAAAAATAATCGGCACGAGGCAAGGAAACACTCTGTCGCAGCCTGCTCCCTTTCCCTCTCCCTCTCCAAATCCAAAAATCATATAAATTACTGGCAGGACATTAGCTGCGCACAACGGTAATCATTGCGCAATGTCACCAGGAGCGGCTGTGTGTGCAAAAATCTTTCTTGAGCAAGAAGAAATGGAATCAAGAAATCAACAATGCAACGCACAATGGTCGGCCAAGGAAAATCAGTGCAACACCGGGCTCCTGGCGCACATCTTGCAGTTCCCTTTCCTCTAAAGGGACAAAAGGACCCAATGTTTATGCCATTATTCTTCCGGCGCACATCGGCCCATTGTCTCGATATAGCTCGCATTCTACGATTCTGCTGCCGGGCAGCAGCTTCCATCCCCGATCGCCGTCTTCTTCCGTCTCCAAAATGCAATCATTGTAATCGATTTTGCACAATTTCCAATGCTCAAGACAGTCGTCAAGACGTCCTAAGGGTGGGTACAGATACACTGAGGAAAATGCTTGTTGAAAAATATCTTCTGAAAATAAAATAAGGAGAAAATATTTTAGGAATCTTTACTTTACTATCCTTATTAGACTAACCTTTTTCTTGACATTTCTTATATACACTTTTCCAAATTTCTTTTAAAGCAACCCAAGTTTTTGTTCAGTGTAGTTAGTCCTTGGTAGGACTAAGCTAGACGCCGCCACCTGGAAGAACCCTGCGTTTCATCCCCCTGAAGTCCACAGCTGATCATAGCTCGTGCCAAAGTGCGCGGGGTTTTCGTCTCGAAGGAGGAGGCCAAATAAGTGTAACACGGCCGAGCCAAGCGGATCGAGAAGTAAATGCAGCGAATAATGAGGTCCTGCCAGCCGGCTTTACCGCTCCTTCTTCTTATTCTTCTTCTTCTTTAAGCGACTCACCCCCGTCGTCTCCTTGGACTCCTTCGATCCCACTCCTTCGCGTCAGAGTCAGCCTGACACCTTCAATTTGTGTTTTCCTTGGCGCAAGCCAAGAACCTTTGCGTTACCAAACATCTGTCCCATATTTTGTGCGGTTTTAATGCGCAGACTGCCGACTGATGTTCTCTAGGTGCCAGCGACCTTATCGCAGGGCGACAAATTCGGTAAGTGATCCCTAGCTAAAAGGGGTCTCCTCCAAGTCTTCACAAACTATGCCCCAGCAAACGTTTTAATGGCTTTTCGGTTCTTACCATCAATTGGTTTGCGTATTGCTGGCTAATGAGTTCGATTGGGGGGCCTGGTATTAACTGAAAATGGATCTATATATACGAGTATATATCCATAGGGGTTGGGATCCCCGCCAATTGAACTCTTGTTTAGCATAATTGAGCTTAATTTGGAATTATTGATCTGGGGAGCCGGGAGCCGTTTTCATAAACACTTAATGGGCACAAGGTGAAAATAATGCCATCCTATGCAAATAGGACAGCTTGCAGTTGGATTTTCCGTTAAAGGTTATAATCGTAAATAAGGGCTAAATAGTGAGATAAGCCCCAAAATAATGTTCAATAGGGGGATACCAAAGCTATAGGCTTGAATATGGCAAACAAATACAAAGAACTTTCCCCTTAGTTATTACTTCATGTGACTTGGCTTAATCTTATAGCACAAATATTTGTTTGATTTCTCCAATAATACTATTGGAACTCACAATTCAGATCGACTTTCCCTGCAACAGACTTTCTACTGGAAGGGCAAATATTTACAGATCCCCAGCAGAAATGTTGTGAACTCTGGAATGTTGGATTGTTGGCTTATAACCCACTTCCTTGTCCCGGCTTCCCCTCCCTGGTGGTATCTCAATCTAAATATAGTTTGGAATAGTTTGTCTAATGCCCTATTGCTTATACTGTGTGTAATAGATTTCTGGGAAGTTTGTGTCTGTTTTTTATATCATCGCTTATAGATACGGGGTGTTCGTGGCACGCTCTAAGGAAGTTCAACGAACTGTTTGCTTTGCTGTCCCTAACCTAAGACATTTGCAAGATAAGTGCCCCACATATGCGCCGCTCGGAATAATTTCATTCCACACGAATTCCACCCTGACTTTTCCGATCCCCTCCCGCTCTAACGGAACCGCTGCATTTTCAGCAGCATATTAATTACACTCGGGGTCATTGTCACGCCGCCAGTTTCATTTATTTATGTAGCATAGTCGGCGCATAAATGTCGGCAACTGTCTTCGTCCCCCTTAGCTCGTACTCCTCACCCACTATGGTCTGGGACTGCTCCACTCTGTTTCATTAGGTCCCCTTTTCTAGTTTGTTTTGGGTGTTGGTGGGAGGGGAAAGTGATCCCCCTTGTGAATAGAATATACTATTCTTAGGCAAGCAAGGATCTAAAGAATCTGTGGTATATTTGTTAATTACAAATATTATTTATAGAACTTGAATGTTGTCCCTAATGCTTAGATAGTTCAAAATAGGTGAATAATCTATCTTTATAGTAAAAAATAGCTTTTTTTTCTTGGAAAAACTTTAAGTTTTGAACATCTTAAACGTTTTTTAATAGTTCAACAAAATTTGTTTCCAGTTTCTGGTTATATAACAACACCAGGACCATGAGAACTACCATGAATACCTAATTACAACCCATAAGACAGCAGCAGCCTCATCAATATTCTTGGGATTTCAGGGAACTAGTCGATCGATCGGGTGGTGATGGTAGTGGTGGTGCTGGTGCTGCTGCTGGTTGTTAATGGTTGTTGGTACTGGTACTCTTACTGGTACTGGTGGTGCTTTCCTGCTAATACGAGTTAGAGCTCGAGTCGAATCTGCGGATCAAGTTGAACCCTCCGCCCTGCCAAGGAAGTGCCTTCGAGCAGCTGCTCCTTGTGGCTCAGAGACTTGGAGAGTTTTCCCCGAGACTCCGGGTCGCACTGAGGCTGTTGCTGAGTCCCTGCTTTTGCTTTTTCTGCTGCCTTGGCCCCTTGCCACGATTCATTAAATTTTTGCTTCATTTCAAATGCGATTGCATGGCCCTGTCTGTGTGCGTGTGTCCTTGCCAGCGTTGTTGTGTGAGTGCAAGGAGCAGGATTACCGTTGGGCGATCGAGGTGGCATATGCGTTTTCTTGGCGCGAGCTATGTGGCAAATGCACACGCAAGCAGGCGAGCCCAGCCATTCGAGCGAAGCGAGGAAGTGAAGGAGCCAGTAAGGAAGGAAGCAGGAAAGCGGCAAGATGCACTGGGAAAAACTGATTGGGGTCTTTGAACTGTAATTATTATCAAATGAACATTAAATAAAAGTTCGTTTTGGAAACTGTATTTTCCAATTTCTTGAATAGAATGAAATTTATTCCTAGGAAAAGTCAGTTGAAGTTGAAGTTCTGCAGATGAACTTTTATCTCATTTAAAAATCTCAGCTCAAAGTTTTATCATTTAGCATTGATTTTCTCTCAGTGTGGAGAACGAAGGGCGGCAGTAAGGCACACACAAAACTAGGGAGAAGGAGAAATGGCATAATGAAAAGTTTTGCCGATGGGGTGACGACGGGCTTCTCCGCCTCCCGTTTCTTGCCTTTGCCAGGAGCAGCACCAGGACCTGAAGGATCAGTAGCAACGGCAATCGCAGCCGGTGGTGCTTTTTGTTCTTACATTTTTTTTTGGTGTAGAAATGCGCGCAAAATGCAAAAATCTCAGCCGCATAAAAAACCCAATCAAAAGTGCAAGGCAAGCCAGCCGAGTGTGTGAAAATATATGCAAAAATAATGCGCTTGATATAAACACAAGAAAACACACACAGGCACACTCACTCACACACATACAGATGCTAGGACATAAATAAGTGAAGCATTTTCCCCCCTCAGACAATCAAGATCCTCGATTGCTCGAGGTCCTTGGCACTGCAGCTGCTGGGCTGTGGCTGTGGCTGCAAAATGCGAGGAAAATGAAATGAAAATGATGAAGCTGCAACAATGCTGGATATGCCGGCTGGCTGTCACTTGGATAATCTAGAGGAATCCCCCGACCGTTTGTCCCGTGCCAAGACATTCGCATTCGCTTCTTTTTCCCTACTTCTATCCTGGTTTCCTCCAAGTTGGTTGACTTTCTTTTGGAGATTTATTTGCCAGCAGGCAGCGCAGCCCCGGAATCCATTGGAGGGGCGTATGTGGACATATTGTGACGTGTCACGCCCAGGGAGTTCGATTCCGGTATTATCAATAGGAGCTAATTATTTTGGCATTGTTCCATCGGGGGGTTTCTTTTCCGTTTTGGCAAGCTGGGGGTTTCCTTTGTTGGCCTCGAGGAAGTGGTCGCTTAGGCAGGGAGTTACCAATTAAGAGAAAGTGTCAAGTCAGTTGAAAAATTGGGCAGCCTGCTTCATTAGCAGGTTCTTACAAAAGTTTCCATCTGGCCCTTAGGATAAGTCACTTTCACTACTTAGCCAAAGAAAGCCCACCCGCTAACATTTCCAACACCTTGAATGCAACAAAGAAGCAACTCATTTGCCTAATCAAAGGCTGAAACTCCCCTATGCAAATGTGATTTTGAAATGTGTAAGACTTCAAACCAATTAACTTGCTACCCGAAAAGAAAGCAACTTAAAACGCCTTGCGGCTAATTCGAGCGCGGCATGATTTTCCGAAAATTTAAATGTGAATAGAGAGGATCCCCGGGGGGAAAATTCCCAAAGTCTAAACTAAAGCTGGCACACGCGCTTTTCAGCGCCAACGAAACGGAAAATTCAGGCCAAAGCTGGTGCAAAATGCAAATGGGCTTTTCCTGAAGGCTCATTAGGGTTTATTGATCCCAATCAAAATCGCATTTCGCTACATTAACATGACAAAGCAGCCACTGGGATGTGCATTCGAGCGTTTCTAACCGATCAACCGATCGATCGTTGATCGTCGGCTGCATCGATCCTTTGGCAACTCCTAGGGAGTCCTTAAGCCCAAAGCCAGCTGAAAATTCGCAAAAATCTTAGCGCGCGCGCTTAAAAAATGCAATTAAATCCCCTCACGGTCTGTCTGGTTCTTGCGTCTGCCCCTTTCCACAGGAAATTTGTAGCAAACGTCTTTGGTTTTGGGTTTTCTGGTCTTTGGTCTTAAGTCTTTCCTATATCCGTGTACCCCAAAATCGCAACCCTTCCTGGTTTCTTACCCTTCTGCCATTGTTCGGCTGTCTCAGGGAGTGGCAAGGTGAGGCAAGGTAGGTCGGGTATTGGCAAGTTGAGAGGAGCAGGGTTGGGTAAGGTTTCCTCCTTTCAACAGCGCAATGTGTCATGGGGTTTTGTTTGTGTTTTTTCGCAATTGATTTGCGGAGAAAGCATCGATTGTAGGGCAATTGTGCAAAAATTGGGAAAAGTCACAGGAGACATGTGAGTTGGAAAATGTCAAAAGGGGAGGAAATCGACGAACACGTGATAAATCGAAGTTTCCAAGATTTTCTTTAACGGCTATATATCGTCTTAATTCATATCTATCAATGGAACTCAAGTTAAGTTTAGTGAAGGGAATAATCTTGCCTCTCTTTGATGGCCATTCATAACGCGACGTATGATTTGTTATAAATAAATCAAAATACACTTCTTATTACTGAACTAATACCCAAGTTCAGATTTTCAGCTGTCTCTTCTAACGATATATTTACGACCGGACTTAGTATCTGAATGAAAGGAATATACTTAGTAATCCCCATAATAGAGCAATAGAAGGCTCAACTCTTAACGATAAGACATAGAAATCAGCTCGTGTATTCTAATTTTATTTACCCAAAGTCTCAGGGAAGCACCCATCAACATTATCTATCCAATATTTCCCTGGCAACTGACCCAGTTCCGCCTTAAACAACTTTCCCATCGCGACCATAGGAATCCCACGAAAAATCCAAGGAAAGTGAAATTGTGGCAGTTGCCACTGCTCAACCCTCTGCCCGAAAACCGACCCTTTGGATTGATCAAAGCTGCACAGCTGCTATTTATTTAATTACCAAATATTTATTGAACATACATTACGGTTAATATCGTGCTGCTAGAGCCTCACTCCACGCACTCATCTTGGGAAAGGGATTGCGATTTGGGTGCGTCTCGAATTTTCGCAATTTGCAAGGACTCGACAAGGATCCTTTCGGTTCTCAGCCCTTGCCCAAGATTAGGTAAACAGGGTGGCGCGAGTGGGTCTCGAGGGTGCTGATTCCCATCGATCGGAACTCGAATCGATATGTACAGCCTTCGATTTCATTATATATAATAGATTTCCCTATGCATTTCCATTACGAAGGGATTTTCTCAATTTTTTCCGTCTTATTCTTTTGCAAAATAATTTATTGCGCTTCTTGAAATTGGCATTTTTGCAATTTGAATTTGAGGCGTTTGGGAGGGTTTGATCTGGGATTGTCCGCAAAAGGGATAATTAGAAATTCCTCTGGCAGATGGCAAATTTATTTCACTGATTTTCCTGCTACGCAATAAACCTTAATTAATATTTATTGCAAAAAAAAAAACAGAGAAAAACTGTATTAAATTGAGTGTCATAAGCTCTTTCAGCCTTTGGCACTTCTATTTACATTTATTACAGGAAAAAAATGAGAAAAAAATGTCCTTTATTGTAGTTTTTTTCATGAGATTTTTTCTATTGAGACTTCTTGCGCCTCAACACGCTTCGTCTTACCAAAAAAAAAAAGCATTTTGTTAAGCTAATTTTTATCCCATTTCGAACAAAACATTTGCCCCGAAAAGAAAATGCTTTTTCTTGTCTTTTTTTGGGCAAACCCTTTCCCTTGTCATGTAAAGAAAGCCCGCCGCGGGTCTTGCCATTGATATGTCTTGGAAAAAACCAAACAAAAAACAGTCAAAATTATGTTATAAATTATAGGGAAAAGGGTAAATTCATGTTGAAAATTTCAAGTGTTTTGTAATAAGGCGCAATAGCACAAAAAATGCATCAACCCTGAGGATTTTTCAATGAAAAAACCATAAATACAAAAGACGTTGAGGGAAAAAAAAACAAAAAAAGAAGAAAGAATGAGTATGAAAAGTTTGCTTGATTATTATTCTTGTTCAGGGGTCCATACCCTCACTCTCTGGGTATATTGTTTCCTTAGGAAACCAAAGAATTCCCATGACTTTCAATATTTAAAAGTAATATTTTCTTATCGGTAATATTACTTAACACGTTTTCAGGTTTTCCTCTAAAATCTTCTTCTGAAACGATAAAGCAATTTCCCAGTTTTGGTTCTAAATATCCTTTTTAAAGAGTATCTAAGTTTCGTTTTTCTTCGCATAACCTGAATCCTGATTCCCTGTGACCGCTTATTGTGCCGTAGAACAGAGAATAGTCACTGAAATGATACCCTGCGACAGAAGGCAACCCAGAAGCAGAGAGCAAAACCCGAAACAAGTACAAATTGCCGTTACCCGCGAATGCAGCCAAGCAAAAGGCTGCAATCCTAAAGGAAAACATGGAAAAAAGTAAAAAAGCTGGCACAGAGCTGGGCAGGAAACCAGAAGAGGCCAGAGGATCGGAGTAACCTTGCGCCAGTCAGTCACCCAGGCTCACCCGTACCGCCACCCCTCGTCGACTGGCAGTCTCAGGCAGATCCAGCAGCAGGGGAAGAGAAAGAAAAAACTAAAGAAATCCTCACCCTACTGGATGTGCCAGAAATAGCATCGCGCTGCTCACCCAGTCCTGCACTGAGTGGCTCTAAGTAAACCCAAAGATTTCACACGCCATGCCGTCAAAGGCGTCAGGCTCATGTTTTTTTTTTTAAATACATTTTTTTTTTTCACTTACCCCCTTCTCCAGCGATCCTTCAGATAATTTTCCTGGGAGGGTCTGGCGGCGGGATGCTGGCAAATGCATTTTTTACTTGACGCCTTGGCACAAAGCTGCTGCATAATAATCATATACGAGTACGTGACCCTTATCAGGCGTTCGGAGTGCGAAAAATCGGGAGTCTGGAAAAACCTAATTTGAATATGGAAAATCTCAGTGTCTCTGCCAGCGGCGTCACAAATTAATGAATATTTCCGAATACTTTATGAGCCCTGGCGAATGCATTACTAATTCACCGATCATTTGCATTTTGGGGTGAAGGGAAACGAGTTTCGGCTAGAGATAGATACATTTCCTGCGGCAATCCACTCTCCTGAGTGGAGCCACCTGTGTCGTTGGAGCTACTTAAAACGCAATTACAACCATGTGGCCATGATCGGCATCCTGGGAATGAGTACCCAAGATAGGACAATGGCCCTGTTGATTAATCGTCGGAAACGCTTGTCGCTATATTACGTGACGTCTAACCCATTTGCGGCAGCTCGTAAATAATCGATATGAGTGGGATTCTTCTGGGGGCGAAAGTAGAGCAGCAGCCCAGCCCAGTCCCGAACCGAACCCAGTCCCGAAAACGTGATTCAAGCTCAACAATCTTGAGTGCCTGGCATTTAGCTATCGGATTTCTGAAGTGTTTGTTTCTTAAACAAAAGTTTTGGCTCCCCCGCAAGAAACCTTCTTTTAGGAGCACTGGGAAAAATGTTAGGGCCTAAAACAATATATTCCAAAGGAAAATTGATCAAAAGAATTAGTGTCTCTCTTTCACTTTGTCCAACTTTTGACACTAGGGAATATGAATCAACCTTTTACTTAAATCTCAATTAAGTCAAATCATTTTCTCGCAGTGCAGGGGTAAGCTTAGAACACTTGTGTTCCCGCTGCTTAGGGGATTCTAATGTTGTCGAATTTCTATGAATTCATATGTGGGGGTTCGTTGTACTCTTTTGTGGCCTCATTTCGTGCCGGGATCTCAGATCCCTCTGTTTTCCAATGGCCTAGGCGTTATTAATTGAAATTTATGCTGGGGCATTTTTAATAGATTTCTCCATATTTAAATTTGTTTCGTTTTCTCAATGATTTAGTGTAATTCGACTAGGGAAGCCGTTGTGCTCAACGATTAAGATCTCCTTGAAGTGAATCGAAAGTGGGTTGATTGTGAGATCATCAATGGCATATGTTCCTCTAATTGATCAATCGTAGTTGTTCCTCGAGGCCCCTTTCCCGGGGCTTTCGAGCTAATTGAGACATGGGAAACGGCCATAAAAGTTCTGTTCTGTTGAGATCTAATGGATGTTTATGCCCGATGGGGGTAGTCTCCTGCAATTGACTTGTAACCGAAAAAAGCGGAGTTTCGAGCTCTTAATTTTCTGGGTTTTGTATTTGAAAAGTGTTTTCCTTTATGTTGCTGTTTACTTTCGAATGAAAGGAGTTGTTGGGATCACAATAGAAGCATCGCGCCCTCGGACAGCTTTATGTGGCATTTCATCTTAGAAGACAAAAAGAAAGCTGAAACGACCTTTGTGATCCCATCTGGTTATGGTCTGACATGGGCCATCTGCAGAGGTGAGTGTAATTCCCATAAAGCAGCTTAAGACACTTTCCATTCTTTTCCATCGCTTTTCCGGCCCAAAAAAAGGGCACTTAAAATTAAGCATAAAATTTTCTACTCCGTTTGAGCGCTAAACGAAATGATCAGCGAATGGGATGCTGAGCGGCAAGGGTAAAACCTCGTAATTTACATGAAGTGCTGGCCCCTTTTTCCGCCCAAAAAAACAACCCAAAAACTGGACCAACATCTATCCCAAACTCAAACAGAAAGTTGCTACATTTTATGGCCCGAGGTCGCGGAAAATGGGGTGGAAAAGCTGCGATGGGAAGATAGAAAGGTGCGGCGGGCAGCATCTCGCGATCTCAGGACTTTAAAATCTCAGGGATCTCGATCCTCGTATGTGTGTCCGCCATAGGGTCACGGATGCGGCTAATGACCGTGGCGGAAGGAGAGCATAATGCCCAGTTGCACAATTAGCCAGACAATGCCATCAAATGGCCCCTTGGAGGGAAATTTGCATTCGAAATCAGCTCAGTTCGGATCTTTGTTTTTTATTTGGGATTGTTGCCCCTCTTGTGGACACTTTCTTTGGACAGTTTTATTTTCCTTTGTGATTTACTTGGTCATTGAGACGGGGCGAAAGGGTAAGGAGGATTATCCAGAGAGGGTTCCCCTCATCCAGTTTCCAGCAGCACTTTTGGGAAGCTGCGTCATCATTTATCGCTTGGCTTGACCTATTTTGCCAACTTGCTGTGGGCCTATAAATGTCAGTGGCGTCATTAAAGTTTCATAATTTATGAAAAGCCGAAAGCATCCAGTTTTCGGAGCGGTCGTTGACTGTTGTAATTAACAGAAATTAGTTTGATTTTCACTTCAGCTGAGCTGTGTTCTTGAAGTGGTTTCAAGCACGCGCCAAAACCGGAAGTGGTTTCCCCGATCTCCTGGCACCTTCTGCTCCATTTGGAGTATCTAAAAATAGTCGAGATCGTTTGGGGGCGTTGTCTGTTTTGAGTTTTCAGTCTTGAGTTTTGAGACGTTTGTCAGCGCTGCGGGAAATTGGGGCGATCCTGCTGCATAATGCCCATCAACAGTCACTTATTTCGAGATCCCCGAGAGGATCGAGGGGCGATATCCCATATCTCCCCATTGACTGACAGCTGCTCAGATCTTCGTGGCTTGTAATTGTAGTTTTTCCTCGTTTTGCGGCTTGACTTTTGTTAAATTTCATTTACCAAAATGCGTGCGGCATTTGGTGATCCAGTTGGGCTACCGTTATGGTCCTGCCTCCCCAGCCACCCAATTTCACAAATTCAGGGTCTTCAAATCACCAGACCCGAAAGTATATCCTTTTAGTCGCATTTTAAACTCAATTAGCGCTCATTAGTAAATAACTGGCGGCACAAAGTGAGCGAATCATTCACAAAACGCACTGCAAGTGCATGTACAGAGAGAGAAAATTCGAGATTAAGTTATAGAACATAGAAAGTTAATGCCATTAGTTCTTCTTAATATCTTTAGGGAAAGCTGAACTATTTCTTAGATATATTTGTATAAAGTTCTTAGTTTACATTACCTCATATTGTTTCCTGTGTACTGGCAGGGTCTTCCCGATTGAAGAGTTGCCCGGAGCCTAACACGCAACTTCGGAGGCTTGAATTGAAGCCTCTTCAGTAGCCTCCTCCTTCGGTCCTCATCCAGGCTAAGCGGAAACGAACATTGACAACGACAATTGCTTGTTATTTGCAAAGCGAATTCCACCGCTTCATCAAGTTCGAAAGGAAGCTTTATAGAGGGGGGATTCCAGGGGGAAGACACCGTCACACAGAGCGGTGGCCCTTCGTCTGTCGGTGCCGGGGCGTAATTATAATTATGAGATGGGTTGGGTTGGGTTGGTACTGCAACGGGTCGGGATGGGTTGCCTTTTCGCATGTGGTCCGAAGTGAAGAGGAAAAGAGAGAGCGCCTGAAGCTGGACGAGAAGTGGGGATGATGGGGCAGCATCATTACCGCCAGTCAAGAACCGACTTGAGCTCATCATTGGCATGATTATCGGACGGGAAACGACATCATCAGCAGCCGCGCGATTTGGTGCGAGACGCACTTTGACTTGGACAAAAGAAAGCTCTTTATACCCTTTCTGAAAATTCATTCTTAATATTTTGGAATTTTAAAAGTGGGAAACTTTTTCATTCATTGATTAAAAACCTTTAGAAATATTTTACAATAATAGTTGTCTATGAAAAGTACATACAAGTTTTACGGCTTAATAACTTACTAACCTGGTTACCTAGCAAAATCGAGCACTTCTCATGAAAACCACAAAGAGATTATCAACTCTTCGACTTGGTCAGTTAAACTTAAGACCCTGTTGGACTTTCAGAGGAGGTTTCCATTGGGGGAGCACAGAGTGCGTGGCATGTTGTGAGCGAGAATCCAGAAGAGAACCCAGAAGAGAAGTCTTGCTCTGGTTCTTTTTTTGCCAGCCTTCTCCTTGATTTTTTGTCTTTGTTTGTAATGCAATTTTCAAAGCGCGAGAATTACAGCGAGGCAAAACAATGAGAATCATCTGCAGCGCAGTTGGAGTTTCATATTGAGCTGAAGTCGGAGCTCTTGTTTGTGTTTGCAATGAGTCTGCGGTTGCCTTGAAGCTGGAGCCTAAGGCCTGGACAGCATATATAGCTCGGGGAGGGATTGGGGGAGATTGGAGATCGGAGTTGGTGTTGGTGTTGGAGTTTGTGGGGCCGGACTTCAATTTCAATTTAAATGAAAACAAACTGTAGTCACTTTGTATTTATGTATTTTGTGCCTCTGCTGGCCGTTCATTCAGCTTGTTTGCATCTTTAATGCTTCGTGACTTTTGAGTGTACTTAACGACACAGATGGATGGACTGGATGGAACGTGTAGGATGCAGTTCCAGATACAAAGTGCACTCGCAATTGGATTGCAAAAAAAGGAGACTCAAGATCGTATAAGAGAGATCTCGTGAGAGTGGACCTTTGATCTCGGCGGGAAGTGCTAATTGGTTTATTATGAATGCTGTTAACATGATATTCCACGAAGCAATCTAGTTAATCGGCTTTTGTTCTTTTAATATAGGAATAAGAAGTTAGTTCTGATCAAAAAATCCTAAAAAATTCACTTAAAAATCTTGATTTTTTATCGAATTCCTAAACAAAGTTCCTAGAAAAATATTTGCTGATTCCAATGAAAAGTTTCCCGTTATTCGGAGTGACTAACACTCGACTTATCTGCAACACATTCCATGTGGCCACCCAAGCATCCCCAGTTCGCTGGGCACTAACTTCACGCCTTACGAAAATAAACAGAAACATGAATGAAACTGAAAACACAAAACTTGAACTCGAACTCAAACTCAAACTCAAACTCAAACCAGAGAAGTGCCAAGTGCGAGGAGTGTGGAAATGGTTGATGAAATCTGCGGAGATGTAGGAAAAGGGCCTGGGGATACTAGCGCCTAGGCCAAGTGTGAAGAGCGTTTGACGCATTTTGCACGCCTTCTTCCAGTTAAACCAATTGTTTGTTTCCACATTTTCTGCGAATGCTTGCCTGGCCCGGAATTTTGTACCCCAAGCAGCGACAGCATCTCCTCAGCATCGTAGTACTTGAATCTCCAGACACCAGAGCCCCAAGTTCGGAATTTACAAACCAGAATCCAGCTGACAAACGGAAACGCCGAGCGCCGTCTGTCATATTGTGCCAAAGTTATTTTGAATATGCAAAAAATTATGAAAATATATCTCGCAAGAAAAGGGGAGCCGAAGAAGAGGAGCAAAGTATGGAGCCAGGGAAAATGAGCTGCGGCTAAGAGAGATTGGTCCATTATGAAGCAGTCAATGCTTGCAGAGATGTGTCCACTTAGAGTACCCTGGGGAAGGGTATAGTGCTTGACAACAGTATCCTATCGCTTTTTACCTTTTAAAGTTTCTTCAAACTAAATCTTAATAACTTGCCTTTCTATTTAGAAGATTATAAACTAACTTAAGGGGCAAAAAGTTCTTTAAAATATTTGAAAAATAATCATCATATTTTCGTTGAGAAAGGGTATTCGAAGGTTCGAGACTGACCCTTATTTAGTTCAGCCTTTTTTTGCATAACCTCGTCTTGTTATATGTATTTGCATTTGTTGTTATTGGCATTGTTGTTGGCGGGGCTGCTGTCGCTGGCTGTTACTTTGTTGTAGAACATAAGAAATCCGGAGAGTGGTGGCGAGGAGGCAATCCAGATATTCAGGCAGGCGGACTGGCTGGCAGACAGGCCAAGGGCTCAACAAAGCCAACAAGTCGACGAGGGAGATGAAGATCAGATAGGATGGATCGTGGGTATATGCTATATGGCATGGAGTGGTGGGCATGGCTTGGAGACATGCATATTTGAAGATCATAAAACAACGCCAGCAGCAGAGAGAGACGACGACGGCCTGCCAGTTGTTTCGGTTCGCAGGCGAGTGTGAAATTGTCAAGTTGTTTAAAGTTTACGCAGCGTATTAAATATTTGCCAATCGGCGTTTATAGATCTTGGCTGATCTGGGGTTCCAGACCCGCCTGTTTTTTTCTCTCACTTTTTTATGTTTCATATCGCTTCTCGCTTGTGTTTTCTCTAATTTTTAGTGTAGCAAAAAAAGATCTTAAGCCCGGAGGAAGGAGGCTTCAATTTGCGTGGGAATATTCTAAGCGCTCCTCTTGGGTGATTTTATTTATTTGCTTTGGTTTTATGGTCCATTTTTGGGATCCAGATATCGATGAGCATGGTAATGATGATGTTTATTTGTGTTGACAACAAACTTTGGCGCGCAGCTGGGCATGAGTGAGAGGATGTGTTAGTGTGTCTGTGTGTGGGAGGTCTGAGCTGCTTCTCCACTTTTTGTCCGTTACAAAATAGATGCTCTCTTGGGGCGCCATTTGATAGTATGGGTTAGGCTGGGTACGTTTAGGGTTATTTTTCGTTAATTATAATCCAAAAAGTTGAGTTGAGACTTGAATTTAAAGTTTTCCCTAAACTATTTTTGAGAAAGCGATAAGAAAATGAGTGTAAAGAAGTGTTTTTTCAATAAATGTTGTTTTGATAAGCTATTACTGCCCGAGATAACATTACCCCGCCCTTATCTTTTCTAGCCCAACTGGTCGGTCCACTCTAATCTGTGTGTTTGTATGCGATGCTGGTCCCATGTAACACCGAGAGTCTCCACAATCTTCAGAGTCTTTTTTATTGTAGTTTGCTATGTTGGCGAGGAGTTTCTTGAACCTTAGATAAGGGGCGGGGGAGTATGGAGACCGGGGGCTTGTTTAATATAGCTCCACTTGTGAGGGGGCTGCTTTGAGCACAGCTCCATTGTCAACACACACAGATACAGATACAAATACAGATACAGATACATACGGGGACCCAGTGTTATACAGTATCCATAAAGTACACAATAAGCCAGCATGGATGCATTAACTAAATGCATTGACCTTTCGGCTCCTCCAGTCTTTTCAGCCCTCAGCCTCTCGGCTCACTTGGTGGCAGAAATACGAGTTTTCCGTGTATCTATCCCCATGGATGTAACGACCTAACTGCACGACTCTGCTTGCATCTCTGTATCTGTAGCTGAACTGGTGTGCCATGGTGTAGAGTGGTGCATCTGGGGAGTGGTTCTTGAACTTGTCCTGCATCTTTTCTATGTATCGCACGTCTTCTTCGTGTTGGCGTCGATGGCCATGGGGGCATTTGATTTGCTCTCTTATATATTTTTAGATGATCCCTGGAAGAGCTCTCTGAAAGAAAAGGGAAAACTCTGACTTGGGGGAGCAATCAGTTGGCCGAGATGTAATTGCCCTTAACTGGTGTTTAGGTTGAACTCTGTCCTGGAGATATTTAATGATGTTGTCAGGGGAGGTCAGAAGTTTGCTATTGTGGAGTATCCTAAAAACTCTTTTCTTAGATTACAATTTACTGAATCTTTATCGCTTTACGATTACTGTTGAGCCCATTACCCATTTTTACACTTATTCATTGGGCATATGTCTCCTCCATCTGCCTCCTTGACCGCTTTGTCCAGATTCTGATCGGAAGTAAAGTGGCATGCCCGTCGCATATTAAACATGGAGGGGAAAAAATCAACCAGACGAACCAATATTATTCCCACGGGACCCATGGACGCAGCCACAAAGGCGAAGAAAGAAAACGGCGAGGAGAAAATGAAACATACAAAGCCTGCGAAATGAGGCCCTATTTGCCAGAATCTAAAACAAGCGCGAATCGCGCTGAAATCGAGCTCAAACCTCTCGATAAGGAAACAATGCGATAGGCGGATCTTTCATATTTTCTAATCGCATAATTTGTTTGCTTTTCGCAGCAGAGGTACCAACAGGTACCTAAGTCCGAGCTCAGGACCACCTAATAAACTGATCTTCGATCTTATAGACCACCAGTCAACCACTAATTGCAGGGAGATCTCTTTATTGGCCGATGAATCACTATCACAATCACAGGAAGCAAGTGCACAAAGCGGAAATCTCTCCATTCAGGGTTTCTCTAATTTTTCTCATTTTCGCACAATGGTCCAAAGGATGTACGGCTCCCGAAAATGGCAAATGAATAGATCGCAGGTCCCGAAAATGATGACGTACAACGTCCCACATAATCCCCGTGTTCGGGCTCAACATTGTTGCTAATTTTCACCGGGCTGACCGCAAATAATCGGACAGGAAGCTGCAGAAAAATTCTCCGGTGAATAGACGGCAAGTGTGTGTGGGCTTTAATGTCGAACAATTTCATTAGCAAGCGTTCGCAGGATGCAAGGATCATCTGTAAGATACTCGTTCATATATATAGAATCGTTTTTAGTGCGTGCTTCGCAAGTTAAAGTGGCTTTTAATGCCTCTATCTTGGCGCCCAATTAATTTCGTCCAATAAAACGAAAATTATATGCACAAGGGTTATACATATATCCGACTATATATATATATATATATGCGATATATATGTTATATCTGTGTGAGCACGAAGGGCGTTCAAAGCGTGGCGTCGAAACGAAGAGATTTGCAGAAATTTTGGCGCCAAAATGCAAGTTGATAAACCAGTTGCGTTGCATATTTTTGTGTTCAAATCTTTTCTCATTTTTTTTTGCGCCTTTTTCAACGTCTGCACGGTCACATGTGCAGTGGTGTTCGAGTGTATATAGTCACATATAGTCGTGTGCGAGAGTCGCTTATCGGCACTCGTCATTGAGGCAGTCAGTGCGGTCTACATTTATAGCGAGCTTTCGCACACAAACAGCCAGACACGGACTGGCAAACACAAACTGGCAAACAGCCGGGAACTCTCAGCCCACAGCCTCGGTTACTGGTGCGTTTGAATTGCGAAAAAGGGGGTAAATGAAGAATGAATTGCCGATGCTCTTCCCTAGGATACACCCAAGAATCCTGGCAGTGAACTCAGGTGACCCCTGGAGGGTCTAAATAGAGCTTCTTCTTTTTCTTTTCTATTTTAATTTGGCAGATTAATACTTAATCTTCTCTTAATTACTTACTTATTTAAAGTTCGTGTATATTATTGATAGGACTTGTGCTAGAAAAAGGTTCTAGAACGAAAATCAAATATCATGAATCCTTTTGCTCTGTTACTTCGATAGGGTAAATCATCGGGCACTTACTTTGATTGTTTCGTTTTTTATTCTAATAATAAATCAGTTTGGGCAAACAATTGGTCTTATCGGGTATATACAGAAACATTGCTTTAAAGCGGAACGTTCAGAGAAGAGAAACCTTGCAAAAGACAAGCCTTTATGTTTTAGTGAATGCAAATGCAATCCCTTTTATTAAGATAACCGTGATTAATCTAACGAACTAAGATAATTGATAGTCTTCAAAGTACCTCCACCCAGACAAGGGTATATAGAGGCCCAGCCCAAAAAAAAAAAAGGGATCCCAGAGAGAACAGAACACAGACGAAAAGCAGCGGCGGCGAAGGCGACGCATAATTTGTAATAAACCTCCAGGACTAATGTGTCTTTCTGCCGCGGCAGACCCACCATCTACCATCCAACGCCTCCCCCTCGCTGAAGGAGAAACCCAAGAGCGAATCATAAAAATCAACTGCCAAGAATGAACGAAAAATTTGAGCCTTTAAACTTTTCACTTAATGAATCTAAGCGGAGTGAGCGGTAAGGCATAGTGGACGTGATCGTCGTAGCCGTCATCAAAACCTCCGCAGGTAGTAAAGTTGTGCAACATTTTTTCCCAGGAACTTCTGCCGGTGCCGTGGCTCCTTATTGAAGCATATCGAGAACTGGTGCCACAGCATTCCATGGGACATCCACCGAAAGCCAAGACCAAAACACTAAGAGGCCCAGGCAAAGCCTTAACAAAAAAAAAAACAAAACTACCAAAATGCAGGCTACAAACACAGCGGACGTATCAAAGACCTAAGTATCAAAGCAGCCAGCCATTGATCAGTGGTATTTGTATTTGTTGTTGCACTGTCTGGTTAGAACTGCAAGTTTACCTGACCAAACCATTTAACGTGCCAGACACATTTTCGGCGAAATGTTTTTAACAGCCGAAAGTGCAGGGCTCCAGGATCGCCTCGGATCAGAATGGAACGGAATCCGATTGGATTGGATCGTATCGGTTCGAATCCGGACATGCGAAAGCTTATTATATAAGGTATATGTTGGGAATTCAAGTTCATTGGTTTTCTAATATAAAAGTTGTATCATAGAAGTCCATTTACCATAGAAGATACCTTTTGGATCTTTAGGTTGCTAAATAAGATAGAGGAATATGACATTTTTGGTTCCAGAACTTTCTATACCTTAGAATAGTAACTGAATTTCTTTTAGAGGTTTATTAGACTTTCGTAAAAACTTTACCTTTTGAAAACTTTAGAACAGGTAATGGGTAAATTTTAGTCTTTAAGCCCAAGGGCCATCCTGAGATTTCATTCTTTCCTTTTTTGGCTGGTCGGCTTGCCGAAAGAATTCGCCAATGCGAGACTCTGCGTGATTAGAGAACCAAATTGTGCATTTCGCCGGGGTTTGGCTCCATCTTTGGCTCGGCTCCTCTTCGGTGTGAGTGAGATTCGGAATTGGCCTCCTCGTCTCACCCACAATCGCGACATCTTTCTCGTTTATTGAAAGCAGCAAGGAGTACATGTCTGTTATCGCTGTTTGCGAAGATCGTTATGTGTGGTTCTCCCGCCCCGGAATTCGGTATGGGTAGGGGTTTGGGTATGGGTATGGGTGTATGGGTATTCCAAGTGATTGGGTCTGCTTATATATGGCGTGTGTGTTTGTGAAAGACCGCCAAAGTGCAGGCCACTATCGCTTTCGTGGTGTGTGACTCAATTTTTGGCGCGAAAAGTTGGCGTCGCTGATTCTTGGGGGCTGCTGTGGGGCATGTTAAATGAGATGCGAGAATTTTTAGGAAACGGAGGAAAGGGAAATTCTCGAGTTCTTTGGGATTCCCATGGAAGCGGCTCTTCCGTTTTCCTGTTTTCACTTTCACCGGAAGGAAATTCTGGCTAACTTTTGGCAAACTTCTTGCCTTCTAGTCTGCAGTATACCAACTTGGACTGATCCTAAGTAAATAAAGAGACACCGCAGACATGACCACATCCTGAGGCTGAGCCGAGAACTGTGACGAAGCGGGGATCTCGAATAGCCGTTAAGCAAAGTTCGATTGACCGCAAAAACCTCAGAGAGCAGAAGTAGAGCCGAAGTGACATTTGCTTGAAATCCAATACGCTTGAAGAGGCTGCGAATGGTTTTTGGTCAGGTCTTGTCTTACATAATCGATAAAGGGCCGGCCACTTGGCCGTTTAAGAACAGGATCTCGAATCCTTAAAATCAGGAGCAACTGCAGAGGAGAGGAGGAGGCGGAACGCAGGACAGTTAGGAGCAGGTTGCGAACTTCGTGTTTGCTCTTCAAGTGTTTGCTTTAGCGGGAAACCCTCGAGATTTTCGGTGGGCGAGGCACCTGTGACTAACTGTTCTTGCGCAATCCCTGTTTTTCCCAAACGATTTTCGTGGAATCGTACCGCACGGAGTCCCTGGATTTTGCGGACCTCCGTTGACAGTTAAATGGGCAGGGAGATAGTGGGCATGACATACGATACTTGGGATGCGGGGAAAGTGATCCTGGCTTAAGGATGCAGCGGCTATCGGCAGGACAAATCTAAGCGCAGCACTTGAATCCATTGGACACTTGAGGCGAAACAATTTTCTCATCATTGCCAATGCATTGGTTGGGTCAATTAATGTGCCGAGAGATAGGAGTCTCGGCAAAAGGATCCTGGACAAATACGAGTATCCTGTTGTGCACTTCGCTTAGCCGTTGACACTCCAAATAAAGTGCAACAACGGCAAAAAGATACATTTTTTTTACGGCTAGTTAGAGATATCCCTTGTTGGACAGACAGTTTGACATTTTTGTGTTCCTGTCGCCGCCGTCCTGTGGTGTCCTCTGTTGCCGTGTTGTTGTCCTGTTAGGCAAACAACAAGTGTTTGCCAGTGTGTGCGTTGAGCAGGATCTTGAGACGGAATCTTTTTTTTGGGGGGGACACATCAGCTGAGCCGAGGAGTGCTGGGAAAATTTCGGTTCAATCAGCTGTTGGTAATACATAAACCCCTGGCCGTTAGAAAAGTGTTGTTGGCGACAAGGTTATGGGAAAATGGGAACGTAGTAGGGGTCTTGGTCGATCTCGGCTGACTTGTCCTGAAGTGTAGCTAAACCTGTTTGACTTTTGTTGTTACCACTGGCTTTGGTTTATTATTTTTCCTATATATATTTTTTTAGAGCTGTGTGGGTAGCCCTAATGCTCTAACTTGTTGCTGCTTTGCTGGTTTTTGCTGCCTTTGTCCTGATTTTTGGACTCAACAAAGGCCCAGCAAATCATCAAGTGCTGTTGCTGCTGCTGCTTGCTGCTGATGATGATGATGGGAATTGGAAATCGAAGTCGGATTGCACCATCATTTTTCCAGCTGCACGAGCGTGGCGAGTGGGCGCAGAAATCGGGCAGGGATTCAGGGTCTTGGAATCAAGGATCGTACCTGCCATGTGCTGATCTCACGCTCGCCAAACAATGCCAATGCCGAGTCAATGACAAAGTACTGGGCTGGTCAGGACCAAGACAGGTTACTAGGTGGTAGGGGGGGAGGGAGTGGGATCCGATCATCCGAAGGATATTCCCATCACAAATAGACCCTAATAACGCTGTTTCTATTGCCATTGTCCGCTCCCCTCGAGGTGTTACAATTGCAGAATTATTGCCCTGGGAAGCGGCTCCACCTCCGTTTCGTAGGACCACCAAGCGGATTCCATTCCGGATTCCAGATCATTTGGGCCCCGTCAGTTAACCCACGCCTTGAACCATAAACTCCGACAGTCCCATAACAACAAGACACCCGCTCAATGAGCGAAACGCTATGCAAACTTTTAAATAAAAAGGGGAACCGTTCGAGTGGCTCAACAAATTCTTAATTGCTATACCCTGAAGAAGGGTTGCTTATAGATGGGATCAATGTTGTGCTAGTATAAGAAAGAATTTAGTTAAAGTCAAAAGGAATTACTTATCTAAAGTTAGTGCTACCTTTCTTAGAAAGTTCATAGTTACTCTAATCTTTATTATCAAAGAAATATTGAAGGTAATATTATGTTTAAATATTAAACATCACAGAAACATAATGAGATCTTGAGATACATTTGTATCTTCTGCTGGGGCTTTACTATATTAGTTTTGTATCTCATCTTATCCTTCTTTTCTATAAGATCTTCAGAGCTTTTGTCTTCTAAGCTACCCTATCTATAGTTCATTTTCCTTTCGCATTGAGCCAAAGTGCATAAAAAATTGAATTTGTCCGTTACAAAAATCTGCCGCTCGGCGACAGAGAAAGGGAGATTGTGAGAATCGGAGAAGAGGGTGCGGGAGGGGGTAGAGAGAGACCGGGCGCGTGTTTGTGAGTGTGTGTTTATGTTTGATAAAATGCGATATGGGCACATTCCCATTTCCATTCCCCTTGCCACTGAAACTCCCCTCGCGAGAAAGAGTCTCCCTCGGAGAGAGACAGAGAGTATGAGGAAGAGAGAGAGGGAGACAGCGAGACAGGGATAGAGAAACGGAGAACGTGAGTCTCAACGCGCAACATTGAGCTCTCTCTCTCCGGCTTCGCATGTGTTCATGCCCCATCTCCAGGCCTGGAGAATGAGAATCCGAATCCCACTTGGAACGAGAACGAGAATGAGACTCAGCCAACATAAACGGGAATAACGTATTTTTGCTGTCGGTGTAAGGCAAGCACACACACTTAGACGAGGCGAAGAAGAGATAGAGATTGGGAGATCCCCTCCCCATAGCCTTCTATATAACTAGAGAGGAAAATAACATATTTAATGATAAACTTCTTAGAAATGTACAATCAGAATTTATAAATAAAAACAAAACGAGATTAAAAGCTTTAAAAAGTAGACCTTGAAATCTCGAGAGATTTTTATTTTGGGAAAACTTTAACATATGATTATTTTCTATGACAAATTCTCCATCGTTAAAGTCAACTTTTTTCTAAGTGAACCCAACATAGAGTGTCAACTTTTCAGACCCAAAGTCAAGGCAATAAAACTGAAATAATTGAAAAGCAGACAGAGGGAATGGCCAGATAGAGAAGGATTGGAACGAGTGAGTGGCTGGGGGAGGAGGGAGCCTCACTATTTATGCCCAAAAATATCTGAAAGATTAGATGGCGGGCATTTGAGAACCCCTTTCAAGGCTTCACATTCCCGGCTCCACTGCTGCTGTGGCAGCCTCAATTTCTCGGGGGGGCCAGACGACGAAAGCAAGACACTTATGATTAATGTTCTGGCAAAATTGAAAATATATTTTTAACCAACCCCACATGAACGACAACGGCGAGCGGAAATGAGGAAGTCTTGGTTTGGTTTATGTTCTGCCAAAAAGAGTTGGGGTGGATTGGTAGGGCGAGCGGGGTTTTTGGGGTATAGTATGCTCAACATACGGGGCGGATCTCGATCACCAGAAGTAAGATTAGGCGGGGGAGTGTTAGCTCGAACCATTTCCATAAAGAGGAAGTTGGCGTTGAGTTGTTGTAGATGAAATTCTCGGAAAGCGACAATTGAACGGGTAGGATAGAGTTGAGAGGGGGCGTCAGTTGGAGTTGGAGTACTGGATCTCTCTTTTTTTTTTGAATATTTTCAAAGGCTTCAAAGATTTGAATTCAAACGAGAAATCAGTGCGCCCTGAAAAGTATGCAACTGTTTTTGCTATATCAGAGTAGAGATCAAATTTTTGCAATTAACTAAAAAACTTACAAAAAGATCTCATAAACTCGCTTAAAAATAAAAATTTCCTTGAGTAAATATTATTATAAATCGAAGCCAAATACAAATATCATTGTTTGTTGGCATCCTTTGTTCACCCACATGATTCTCTTCACCTTCTTTGAAGTTCATTAAAAATGCATGAGCAATTATCAATTCTACGAATCATTTCATGGCATTCGCATTGAAGGTTGGCCCATAAATCTCCTTGGTTTCAAATCGAGATCAATGCACGTGCGAATACCAAAATGTTTAGAAAAAAAAACCAACATTCACCGGCAATTCGAGAGCAAATTGCGCAGTCGAAGAGTGGACAAGAAGATAAATGACCTGCTGACCCAGCCCATAAACGATGCTGTCACTGGGAAGACAGTTCCCAAAGTCAGCAAGAGAAAGAGCCGGGGCCCAAGTAATAATAATAATAAAATAGACAGCAAACTGCGACAGGCAGAAGAAGGAGTACTGTAGAATAAACACGCCAGGATATCAAGTGTACACGTTGTCTCGGCTCGACTCTTTTCGGATCGTATCGTATGGGACAGTGAAGAGCATGAGTTATGTTCTTCGGACTGCGAAAGATCTCCAGTTTCTGGTTTCTGCACTTGCAACTGAGGCTGAAATTGCAGGCATTGTGCTGCCCAGATAGATGGCCCGAAAGAGAGTATCGTGGGAATGGGCATTGTGACAAAAACTAAAAAAAGGAAAAGAAAATTGTCTCTGGGCTTCAAGTGTCGCCAATGCCCGAGTCCGTTCGTGTTTTCTTAGACAAATGTGTCCAATTTTTGTGTTGTACTCGGTTGTTTTCCCATTTTCTTCCCACTGGCCACAAAGAAAGTGTAGTACGCGTTTACCATGCGACCGGCATCCTCGATCTACAGATCCTCGGATCCTTGGTCTCAAGTGGTCAACGCTGGGAAAGACAATCACAGACAGTCTAATTTGTGCGCGGGCCACTTGAGTCTGGGAAAGGAAAAGAAAGGTTGGGCGTGCACCTCTCGCTGGACAAAAGTGAAGGAGTATTTATTCCAAAATCTCCTGGACCGCCAGCAGATGCATTTGGCTTGCGTGGGAGTCAATTTTGTTAGGGCCAATGTGGGCACGATGACGCAAGAACAATGTCTTCCATAAATGCACTTTCTCACGGCCCAGAGTAAGGTGTCAATTTTGGAGGAAGCAGAAAGAGGAGATTCTCGATGTGACTTTCCAAAGGGCAACTAGTTTATATTCAATGGATGTAGTAGATGAAAGACAAAGGTAATCCATTAGCCAGGTTTAACTTTAACTATGTGTATTTTTATGTAATTGCAATGTATCTAAGGTGGGAAATGAAATCTCTTTGCCATGCACATGTTACTGCCTTCAACTTTAACCTGTTGGCCAGGAATTAAGTATTATTTATGATCGCTAGCGACATTTTATGGCCATTAACACCGACTCTTCCGGTCGAAAAGGTCGCAAGGTATCGTAAATCAATGAAATCCCGATCAAATAACTGCGATATATACTTAGCACAAAGGTTCAGATACGAAGGAGATTGCATGAATGGAAAGCGGTGAAAGAAGGAATTTCGATTTGGACACGGATGTGGCAACAATGTTGCTAAGTCTGTGCAAACATTTGAAAGTTTGCTCAAAGATAAGTGCAAGCCGGGCTGTTCGATAAGCGTGGCCTGTGGAGGAGGAGCTCTGGACTCGGGGTCTCCTGAGCCGGGTCGATAGGGCATCTCGCAGATAAAGTAAAGTAAGGGTATATCAGTTCGAACAAAATCAAGAGAGAGCGAAAATGAGATTTCTGGTGTCCCAAGGAATCCGCGTTCGTTTTCGGGCTGGTGATAAAAAGAAATGTAAAAACCTCTGCTGACTGACTGCCAAGCGTTGTTTGTTCGATAAGCAAATATAAGATACGCGGACATGGCACAGATGCAGCGCAGATACAGATACATTTGGTCGGAAGATACGAGTGCCGGTCGACAGAAGTGGGCAAACATATTTGAACTTAGTTAAAAGCGCGTAAAAAGTCGATAAATGTCATTTATCTGTTTGCATAAATAATAATAAATGGTCAGGGGAGTGGATGGTAGATGGTGGGCTTCTTAAGCGACGATTTCAGTGAGAATAAGTTTGAAGTTTAAAGTTTATATGTCTAATGAGGTCATCTATGAAATATTAACTCCATGAAATGATGTTTACAATAATCTAATTTTGTTTCTCTGTAAAGTGCAGAGGAAATATGAGTCTGCGGGTTGCGCAGAAACGGAAACCGGAGCGAGTGCAGCAGAAACAGCGGCAAAAAATGTATTAGCGCCAGCTGCACCCGAGTGACGTCACCGACAATATCGGCCCCCGTCTCTGGCCTTCCCACTTTCCGCTTAACCCGCATGTGTGCGCCACTGATAAACCGAGTTTTTATGAATGGAAGAAACGGATTTTTGATTGCTTTATAACTGCCGTTTCGTTATTTGCCGCTCCTTATCAATGGCACCCCACAGCAGCGCTTCTTTTGAAGGCTGACCTTGAGGGGGATGCAGAGAAGAAAAAGAAGAAAAAAGATATAGTCATATGAAACCAGATGATATACTCCCCAGACGAAAGTGTGCAAATAATGGGGAGCCAAAAAGACATGTGTGTGTATCTGCAAATCATATTTTATCTCACTACGGAAACGACTGCGACGTGCTCCCAGTAGAATTGCTCGACTCCTCCGGTTTCCCCTCGATTTTTAGTCAACAATTCGCTACAATTCCAGTCGGAAATTTATGCAGACTTATCGCATATATATATACCATGCATATATGCACATATATACAAGCATTTGTTTGCGAATTTTTCATTTTATTTTATTTGATTTTCTGCTTCTTTCAATATTTACTAACTCTGGCGCGTGCTTTGGTTTGTGAATGAAGCGAATTATGTGCTATATATAGTTGAGAATCTGCTCCGATTGATCCATTATTCAGGCTTTTGAATACTCTATTGATTTGATTTATTGGCTATGGAAGGCCTAAGATATATATTTTGCTGAGTTGTCATTAAGTTAATCCCATACAAAGTATAGTATAGTATACTAGGAAAGGTTTCACAGATCTTCTTATGCGAAAAACCTTTTTTATTTAGGAACTAAAACTTGTATACCTTTTTGTACTTAAAAGACAGCAAGGGTATTGCATGCTTTGATTTAGGAAAAGGTAAACTTCTCACTGTTCCATATCACACAGCTGCGTTTGTATTTCAGTTATTTTGCGTATCAAAACAGTTACGGGTATATATAAAAAAGTAACCCATAAAATTCCTAGAAATAACCAAATGAATCCATAAATATCAGTCAAGGCGGCAGGCTCAACCGCATTCCGGGCTAGTCGGCTTTTATCGTTGTCGGGTCATCTCTGAATGGGATTTCCTGGCCACTCCCTGCCATTGACCAGAATCATTTATTGAATGGCCAGTGCTCTATCTCTAAGATATTCCTGGAACGCATTTGGATGACACTGGCACAGTGAGAAACGCAGTCGCAGTCGCAGTCGCGGCCTCTTCAAAAACCTTTCGAGCCCCCGCCTGGCTTTCAAGCATCCGAGGGTTTTATTATACTTAACCATCGCGGACAAAGGTTGAGTGCTCGGTTTTGGATCTGAAAACCTAGAAATTATGCCGGGACAAAAGTGTTGGAATTGCGTAGAGAAATTGTTTGGGAAATATGAATTACAAGCCTCTCGAAGCGAGTCCAAAACTCCCCGAAGAGTTACCTGCCGCGCTCTGCACGGGTTTTCCCTGTTATGCAAGGCATTGTAACAGGTTACAGGCTTCCCAACTCCGGTTATTGTTTCTATAGAGACTTTTTTAAGTGCCTGCCGTAAAAAATCATCGTTCTGGTTCGCGCGATCCTTGAAGTAGGTGTTAAACAAACGGCAGCCAGATAAGAAGCTGTGCGGAAATCGCCTCAAGAGGCAAAAATCATATCAGAAAAGGGCAATGAAAGGCATCCAATGGGGTATTGGTGAAAGGAGGAGTTCGTTTAAAGAATCCTTTATGGAAAGTAACTTCTGTTTAATTTGAGAGGCGACTTAAAAGTGCTGCCAGAAGGTATCTTGTGGTTTTTGTAAGGTTTGACCTTAGAATATTGGAATTCTGAACACTTCTGGTCATATTTCCAAGGGGTACTGCTGTTTTTCTTAAGAGAAGTCCTTAGAACTCTTGTAGTTTAAGTACTTTTTGTATTGGCTATTCAGAGGACTGACCTTAATACTCTTTTTCTTTAAGCACTCTCAACATGATCATATTTCCAGCCATTATGTTTGCTTTTAAAATAACTTCTTAGTCTCAATAGCCTTGAGTTTTAAGTATAATCAGTAATGTTTTTACAATATTTTTTAAAGAAGTTTTCACCTTTTTATTTCTCATGCCATAACCAAAAACAAATGAAAATCTTGTTACAATTTCCAGATTTATTTGTCCCGCCTAAAAAACCTTTGATATTACATACCTTTGACAGAACACGTTTTAACTATTCCTTTAATGTCCATTCATTTGGCTCGAACAAAGCCCATTTAAAAACCCATTTCATACAATTAATAACAATAAAATCACACTAAAATTGCAACAACACCGCACACCCCCAACAAGGCGGAACACAAAGGACACAAAGACCATTGTCGCAGGATCTGATCCACTTGCCACTGAGGCCGCTATTCAAAGTAACTCGTAACTCTCGTCGGCCCATTCAGAAAACTCACTATATGGTATATATATACAGCCGACTATATAGACAATGGGCGTGGCTATGCGCACTCGACTTCGAAATCCAAAGATCTAAGAACACATTGCACGTGCGTGAGTGCAACAATTGTCCGGCGACCTGCAATTGTGTCATGTCCTGATCTCCTGTTTGTCCTGCAATGTCCACCTCGTGTACTCTTTTTCCATTTAAAATCAGCGATGTGAAAATTTCTCAAAACGTGACTCTTGTGTAGTTTTTTCCTCAAAGAGTGGCACATTGTTTGCGCAGTTCATTAGTTGCCAGGACTCGAGTTCATTTCCGTGGACACGTACATGTCGGAAAAATGCCGCCAAAAAATAGTAGGGCGATTTTTCGTGCCAAGCTTTACGGCCTCAGCTGCGGTTGAGTGTCTTTCTATTTTTCTTCTTTTTTTTTTTTGGTAGTTTGGTGTTCCAAACATTAAACTAATTTATCACCAATATATGCCAAGATCCTTGGGCACAGGATGGGCTGGGAAAGGACACCCCTTTCGGTGGGAATCGCTCGTGTGTGTTGGGCTTTTGTGTCTACTTACCATAATGAAAACATTTTCAAATATTTTATGCAAAGTCCTGACATGACCTTTGCCGAACCTCAAATGCCGCGTCTCCCGTTGCGCTTGATGTCCTGTCCTGAATGGGAACTGCAACCATATATCTCCCATCCCATACCATCCCATCCCTTACCGGTTCGTAATTTGCGATCTGAACTAGTTTTCGGTATAGCCCTGTCATTATGTAGATTTTCTAGGCTGCGAGTACGCGATCGCCCCAAATCGGAATGGGAATACTTAGTGGAATGTTGTTGCTGCTAGTCGGGATGTTACTCGGGTTTACGGGGGTCATCAAGCCTGGGATTTGTTCTCACAGGAAATATGTGAATTAGACCATAAACCTTGAAAGCACAAAGGGAACCAGATAACGATCCAGCCCAAAATGTATCCACCGGCAAATGGGAAAAGGTAGAACACAAAGCCGCAATTTGGCTGGTGAAAATCATCGAGGTCGATCCATTTGCAGGACCATATATATATATATAATGTATCTCCGCCTCCGCCTCCGCCGCGATGACTGACTGCAGGGTTTGACTGTCTAAGCCGCAGGTACAGAGTGATTAACCGCCGAGCTATTGCCACCGCAATTAGGATCGCATCGGGATCGGGTACGGAATCGGGATGCCCGAGATCCCAATAAAAGCCAAATTGAATCGAGAACGGGAACTAGTGCAGGACCTGTAAGGATGCAGCTGATAATGGCAAAGAATTGCGTCGTCACAGGTTCACAGAGTTGGCCAGCCACTAGGGGGAAAAGGTAGAACAATTTTTTAACATCAAACGAATAAAGGTCGCTCTCGCACACTCATATTTACTTTGGTAAAAAGGAGCTCCTGATTTGTTGCAAGATTTCTCTGTAAATGGCATAAAAAACCGTTCGAGAAGCAAGGCGACAAGCCGTGGGATCGCTGCGGCTCTGGCTGTGGCTGTGGATCGTTGTTAAGATTGTTAATGGCACCCGACCTGTTCACGTCCACGATCACAATGTTGGACAATTAACACGGCCAACAACAAGAACAACCAGCTCTTTGGAGGCACATCCTTGGGAATGTCGGGCAAAACACAGGGGCTAAAAAGAAATCAAGGCCCACTATTTTTTCTCCTTTATGGCATTCTCTGCTCTCATATGAATTGTTCATATTTTGTGGATCATTCAAGAAGGGCAGTGCCGCCGCCATCAGCTGATCCAGGGGATTAATTATGTTGACAGGTTGCTGCAATTGGAGTGCCCTTGGGTTGTGTTAGGGTCTAAATGTGATCGGAAAGTGGAATTAACTTTTTTTTAATAATATTTTCACGTTCCTTTCAAGCAACTCCTTTGATATTTTCCAGGAATCCTTTCGGATTCCCCCAATTTGTTGAGGGTCAAGCCTATTTCATTGAAAACATTTCGTTTTTATATAATAATGTTAAATATTCTTAGAAGTTTTACGGAGATGGAAGTTAGGTAGATATTTCGCGTGCTCATGATCCACATAGTCCTTGATAGTGGGTCGATTCCGCATCTCCTCGGGCTGCAAATCCACATAGCACTTGGTCCTACGATAGGCTTCCACATTTGTGAAGCAGTGGTGGACATAGTTCTGGCCCAGAGTGGAGAGCACGAAGGAACGCAGATCTGGATTGGAAGGCACATGGAAAACTTTTGTGGGAAGAGGAACTTTGGGAGTAACAGGCAGCTGGGGAGGTAAAGGTTGGCCAGTGGAAATAAGAGGTTTTTCCGAAGCGCGAGGAGTTCCCAGATTCTTTGGTACACTTGGCTTGATAGATTTGGCGGCCCTGGCTGCCTCTTTTTCTCTTAAATGCAGTAGAATCTGCGCGGCCTTAGGAAGCCACCTCTTGTGTGTCGTCTCGACATCCGGACTTTCGAAGTATCTGGTCCATCGGGAAACTCGATCTTTTGTGGTTGCCACATAAGCATAGATTCTTTCTACTTTTTTGGGAGGCACAGATTTATGGTTGGGTTCAACCAATTTCTGAAGGCGTGCCGATCTGCGAATTGGTTGGACAGGACTCTTCTTCACCTTCTGAGGGACGCTGCCCTTGGCTTCCTCTTTCTTGGGCGTCAATACAGGTGGTTTGGGAGGTGGCTTAACTGGGGATTTTGGTTTGGCTTTATATTGACTACTTCCCTTATTTTGATATTTGGCATTCGCCTTGCGGCATTTTAATTCGTGTCCCTTGATTAGGTGGGGACTCGACTTGATGGCCTTCTCCATTGAGGCAGTTCGCGTATACAGAACCATGGCGTAGTTCAAGCTATCGGAGCCGTTCTTCACGCTAACCCACTCCAAGTCACCGAAGTTGCAGAAATAGTTGAACACATCGCGATGGGTTATGGATTGATGTAGATCCGGTATATACATCCGCCGATCGTTCTCCGGTTCGGGAGGCAATCGTTTCGGTGGTTGGACTACCACTTTCCCAGGCTGTTGCGGTGCAGCCTCTGACCTTAGGGACTGAGAACTTGCTGAGAAAGTTGGTAATACATATAGATTAACTAGTCTCTGATTGTTTACCCACTCACTTGGACTTTTCCCACATTCGTTGGCTCTAGAGTCTGTCTGCGTTTGTAGAGCATCTTCTCTTCTAGCTCTTTTAGGCACGGAACACGAATCCTGAAAAACATGTTCGTCCCTCGGATAACTGGGTAAACCCACCGATTTGTGGGGCACCACCAGAGACCCTATAGAGGCTAAGTTCCAGGAATTCTTCATGATTACCAGTTGGCAGAAGAAGTTCTAACAATTTCAGTTCTCACGACAAATTAAGTCAAAAGCTACTTTGATTGAAGGCTACATAACCATTTTTGCTAAGTAGTACCGCTGTTCTTATAGCATTAACAGGAAGTTTTTATTATCAATCACATTTTACCTGACCATAAAACCTTTCTCATAAAAAATTGCAAAATCAGATCCCTAATTTTGCTGAATTTTACCCAGAATCTAAAGCCTTTCCCTTGAGGTTTCCCTAAGACCTAAAAAGTCAAACCTTCTCACACCTTTCCCATTGCATAAATATAAATTGCATTTTCCGACCAGCGAGGCCTGGGAAAGTTCCTCCCCATTCAGCACAAGGAAATGATTTGGCAAACTCGGCACAAATATTTTCATTGGAAATTTAATAAATATTTTATGAAGTCAAAGGATGCAACTCGAAGCCCCATTCAAGGTCCCCAGAGTGTGTGCCGTGCATTGAATGAATATTCGTAACGGTCGGTCGGTCGGGAGAGATTGCCGATTCATAAAACTGTTGCTACCAAATCGTGGCCAAATGAAAGGACCCAGTAGGCCGAAAGCAAAAACTCAGCTGGAATGCGTTGGCAGTTTGAATGTCGCCTCAGGTGACAAATTGCAAGGCTTGCAATGCACAGGTTGCACAGGTTCTAAAAAGGACGACTCAATGTCGCGGCAGGTTCCGTCAAAACGAGAAAAAAAAAACAAAATGTGCCATTTCGCACCTCCATAAAAACGTGCCCCGAATGGGTTTCCCTGCCATTTGGCATCAATGAGACTGGCGGCCTTCGGTTTTGGTTGCATAATGTTTGACTGCTGGGCGGAAAGTTGCACATGGCTTCTAATGTGCGATTTGCATTTGCAATCGGTCAAGGGTAAAAAGGATGCGAGGTGATGGGCTGAATGCTTGGTGTTTACCCAACTCGCAGAAATCAGGGCACATCCTTTGCACAATCCCCGATTTTCACATCCTTTGCCACCCAAGTTACGTAAGCCATAAACAAGTGACTGGCCCTAATAGACTTGTTGCCAAGGCCGCAAGAGATCGCCTCCTTCTCACGCCTCGACTGCATCCGGGACTCTTCAATTTCCAGCTAAAAACGCGGCAATATCCCTCAGATACTCGGATACTGAGATACTTTATGCGGACGTGAACTTCATTCATTCATCCATTCTTCATTCACCCGCAGACAATAAGGACACAACTAGCAAATCTCTCTCGAGCACTTCAAGGAACAATGAGGAGCCCAAGCAAATTTCTGTACGAGGACATTCGGTGTTCTCACGTTCATTCCACTGATTTACTTCGTTTTTGGGTGTTTTTTTCGGCTCTTTTTTAATGTTGGCTTAAACCTCAAGTGACCGAGGGTTTGATGATGATGATGATGATGAGCTCACAGGGAATTTGCAAAAAAAAGTAAAAAAAGGAAAGCGGATACTCAGCCACTCACCCGGGTGTCCCGGCATCCTCATCATCCGCCGATCATCCCGGATATAGTTCGATATTTTTTGCGAGCTCGGTGCTTCTTTCACAACGCAATTCTCTGGAATGCCCCAAGAATACATAATAATCAGAAGATAATGCCGTTGATTATCTCGGGAATGTCTATTCATCGCTGGCGCTGTGTCCTTCGAGTCCTGCCGCCTCGGATTTCCTACGCCGTGTGCGGCCTGCCAAAAAGTGAGAATTTATGAGGTTTTCACAAGCAGAGAGTGGTGAGGGAGTTTCCCTAGAAAGCGATTGGAGCTGGAGCTGTGCGGTAACTGTGGGAAAACTGCATTTTCCGGCCTGACTTTGGCGTTTACCAGGAATTTCGACTTTTATCACGGATGCGATGTTGTCGCTTGTCTCCAGTCGTGAGTCTCCCATTGTTTGGACAAAACACAATTTAATTTGATTACAAATCAGAGAGACAGACATTTGCATTTAAGACTTTTCCCATGCCACCCCGGTGCCCGCATCCCTGCGATTTGGTCAAGACATTATGCAGTCGCTCGATAAGCACGAAGTCTGTGTCATTGTCGCCTGATGAAGATGAATGATGTAATAATTCCGTCATAAAAATTACGCAAACTCAGTTTGCTCGGTTCGTATCTAACTGCAGGGTGGATTTACTCGCACTTTAACTTCATAGCTTTAAGGCGAACCGGACCAAATTAAAGCTAAGAACATGGAAATCCTCGGCCAGCTGCCAGCTCAACAAGTTCTGAATGCTGTGTGCCTGTACATTTAGGTTTTCATTTAGAACTGGTTTACTCAGGCCTAACCCCATCATATCCATTTACATTTATCGCATTTTCCGAAAACCCCGAGCAGCTTTCATGTCTGATGTTTCCAAAAAAACGTCAGTTTGTCGGTTTGTCGGAGCAAGAGAGGAAAATCGAAAAATCCATTAGCATGCTCAGCCAGGCAAATCCATCATAAGCCATGCCTAAAAAAGTACTTAAATCTCCGTTCGCCTTGACCCTTCTTGCACAGTGTATCTCATGGATGCGAGTCGTGCATCCTTTTTTCTCAGAGATGGATACTTGTTTTATGTCTTCGTTTCGTCGGCTTGTTGCCCTCGCCTCACCTTTCGGCTTTCTGTTTCTACAACTCTGTTTTCTTCGATGGATTTTGTTTTGATTTCAGTGTCCGTTCATTCCCATTCCCTGTTCCCGATCTTCTATCTTGAAATCCCCCATCCCCAAACCAAGCCCCATACCCATACCTATTCTCAAACCCATTCCCCCATTCCCTTTTTCGATTCTTCTTTCTCGCTTGTAAAGTCAAAGTGTCGAATTGTAAAGATCAGTCACCTTTCGGTGGATCGCCTAGGCCTCTACATACTCGTACATAAATGGATGTGTGCATATGTAAGGCATCCCATAGATACATAAACATTTACATTCCTGCCCCCTTTCGACGCCTTTTTCAATCACTGAAAGAAAATGGGTTGTACTATAAGGAAATCTGTCTAGGTTTGCGGGTAAGGTACTAGTAATAGATTAAAGTTGAATATCAAAAAGATTGGCAAATAAGAGCTTCCCTTAAGAGCCTCTTTTTCTGACCGTGCATTGGAGCCCATCTGTACCCCTTTATTATGGCAGGAATGTCGCCTGTTTCCTCTGCGATTCCACTGTGTAATCACGACCAAGATCACTCCCTACCTCCCCAAGACTCCATCCCACCACATGGCACATCCCAGTTCCCAGTTCGGTTCAGTTCGCAGCTCTATGGCTGCACGCTTATTTGTTTGTTTGTGGGCTCCAAACTGGTACTGGCATCCGTTCCAGGGCGTTCACTGTACACGAGTACAGTCCTCTCCTGCCTTGGTGTTTTTCCTGATTTTTCTCCAAAGGGCGCACGTCCAACAGGTTTGTCTAGTAACGAGTACGTGCAGCGCTCCCCACCGATTTTAATGCTTCTGTTGGGTTCTTAGAAGGCTGTTGTTTTCCTTTCGGCTCTATCTGAATGCCGATCGAGCCCCTTTCAGCTGGGCTAGGAATCAAGTTTACTCACCTTGCCGCATCGCTGTTTGCCAACATTTTCAATGTTATGGAATAGAAACGCTGGCGGAAACTCACTGGAGGAAATCGTTTTAATAAGCCGATTTGCTGCCGGCCAAGACGGAAGGAAGTTGACCAAATGATGATGCGTGGAAAATATTAAACAGTGGGAAAAGTGTTAAAGACCTCCAGTAGATGGGTATATTTGAGGAATCATGAATTTTAATGCGGAAAAGACATGAAAATTGTCGGATAATAATGTTTTGGGGGCTGACAAATTGGCTTTCATTAATAGAAAAGCAAGGGAAAGGTCATTCAATGCATATTAAGAACCTTTCTCTTATGTAAAAGAAGAAAGTTGAACATGTTTAGGATTTCATATGTTTCCCTTATTGATTTCTAACTTTTATGGAACCTCGTTAAATTTTTTAGTACCTAATAACCGTTTTGTAAACCAAAGTAACGCCCATTTGGCCAGACGAGTGTTTCGCCCACGCCGGCGATGCCAAATTGAGATGCTGCACTTTATGGCTAATTGATTTTAATCTCGACTGCCTCCTTGGTGGTCACCAAATCAGCACTCAAATCCCTATACATTACACTTAACTACAGGAAAAGCAGAAAAAAAGAGGCCAAAGGATATATCACGATAAGGTGGACATTTTGCGCATCATCATCATCTTAATTTTGGAGAGCAGGTTCCAATAGGAGATCTCTCTTATTTTCCTGGACAAATAATTATTGCAAACGCAGATTAGTTGTGGATGAATGGCCACAGTGATCTCTCTAGCCAGTTATCAATGGCACCCACAGTGAGGTCCATTCTGCTGTATCTGAAGTTTCGGATCTCCCAGATGATAAACGCTTCAATGAACGGGACTGTCAACAATGAGGAAAAATGGAAAAACTGAAAAACGGAGAAACTGGAGGGAGAGCTGCAGAAAAGGATTTCATTTAGTTTATTTATTTTCTTTGCCAGTCAGCTGACCGAACCGAGTCTTTCAGCCCACTTGAGGTCCAGCCGTACCGAACCCAAGATAATATCTGAGTAACTAACTCCACCTCCTCGAGGATCGTTGCATGGATTTTTCGGTTTTCCGTTTTTCAAAAAATCTGTTATCTGGGGTAGAGCAAAACGGCCGAGGACAAAGACATTTTTTGGCGCTCTTTTTCTTGGGTTGGATTCTGGATTCCTGGTCAGTAACAATTTTACTGTGAAAGGATTTTTGAGCGACCTTTTTAGAAAAGGATTTGCCGCACTGCTGTTCATTTTTCGTTGGCCGCAGGACCAAAGCCAATAACTCCTAACAGTGTGTGCGCATTTCGTAGTTGGTATCTGCTAACTCACATCGGCTTACGGCTTATATTTCCATTTCCCATTTCCTATTTCGAGAATTTGCATGCGTAGGCTGAAACAATATTCCACCCACACACAGATTCGGGAATATTCATTAGGGAAAGCCAAACAAAACCAAACAAAACCTCGACCAAGTTAGTTATTCTCTCGATGCTTTGCTAGCAATATTTTCAAGTTAAAGCAGGCTTATCCCGGGCCCAAATCCCTACCCTGCTGGCTCTATTGTAAATTGATTAACTATCCACAAAAGTAACCTGTAGTTGTTCAGTTACAGTTCGGTTAAGAGTT
This sequence comes from Drosophila eugracilis, assembly GCF_018153835.1. NCBI lineage: Eukaryota > Metazoa > Arthropoda > Insecta > Diptera > Drosophilidae > Drosophila > Drosophila eugracilis. The sequence continues at coordinate 367,477 of NW_024573499.1, forward strand.
CGACTTAGATCGTGTTCCGCTGCCTATCTAGGATGGATCTGGAACCCGAGACCAACCAACCCGGTCGGCCACACATGCCGGACCAATATGACAATGTCCATTCAGTTGGAAGTAAATGTGCGAAATGGCTTTGTTCCCATATGAGATCATCTGGTTTTTGTTGTGCAAAATTCGAGCTGGCAGATGCCAACTAGTTTTCCATATACTCCTATACCTATATGTTCTATCTACATATCGATCCATTGAGCAATCTGTCGTCAAACAGTTGCCGCCCTAAGTCCTCGTGCTCATCCTCGGACAGGTTCGGCTCATATGCAAATTATGTCCAAATTGTTCAACTTCCTGGAAGCCCGCACTCAGCCAATAGCTCTATATTGGTATTCCAGTTCTGGTTTTTGTTTTTTGCACAAGTGTTTCCAGGCCACCGGAAGTTTTTATGAGTTTTTCCGTGGAACTTGAAACAGTAGCTGACTTGCGTAATGTTTCTGCTGTCCTGAGGAATTTATTGTTTTTTGATTTTAAGTTTTATTGTTTGACAGGACCTAAGCTAGTGCAGATCCTTCAAAGCAAAGGCGGCAAAGATATATGGGGAAAATGCATAATAGTTTTTCACACTCTGCCGCTAAAATCCAAAGGTTGCTGGATTGCCAGCATTTTGACTCGAATGTAAATTACTTTGATTGTTTAAACAGAGTGTTAAGAGCTAGAAATGGCTTTTGTCTTTACGGATTTTATTATCTTTATGTGTTCTTAAACGGAAATTCAACTAGTTTGCAGGGGAAAGGATATCTCGTTTCAGGTAGAGGTAGAATGAAGATTTTTTCTACTTTTCAAACAAATTTAGTATCTCATATTCATAAATAAGAAAGCTAAATCAATTCTTTTGCTTAACAAACCAGTGTCGGTCCATTTGAGTTCGCTGTGAGCTCAACCTGAGGTTGCAACTTCAAAGATCTAACCGCAAGGATGCGAAATCTATGCAATTTTGCCATCTCATTGGGGCATGCTAATTCCCTTTGGTTAGAGACCCAAAGAAATGAGTTGTAAATGAGCAGAAGTAAGTTTCTGCAAACAAATCCTCGACAGTCATAATGTCCTCGAACAGCAGGAGTGAAGCTGTCACAATGCTTTGAGGTGGATGCGGATTCCGCTGGTCGATCATTAATAAACCTTTTTGCCAGGAGCCAAAGATCGAACATGAAACACGCCGACTTTCTAACGTTCTAATGATAATATCATCAAAGGATTTTCAATCCATAACGGTAACCAATCGACTCGCAACCATATAGATATAGGTATAAATCCTATCTTTAGATGGAAATCAAACAGTAAGCACACGCCCACGACCACAACTAACAAGCCGTGAAATTATTTTTTATTTTTCGGGTATATGTATCTAATGGGCGATGCATAAATCGGTTGGCTATGAAAAGGCAATTAAGTGAGGGCAATCAGAGAGTGGAGGATCCTTATGAAACTGGTTGAATGACCCCCGAGATGATCGTGAGAATCCGAGTAACCCTTCGATCAAAGGGACTCTGAAGAGGTTACACGCTAAAAATTAGATGACTGCGTTTTAGTGTGTCATTAAAATCGGACTATTTGTCTGCGATCTCTTTTTGAGTTTTTCCCCGTATCCATCGATTCTAGACCATTCCACTTCACATCCACTGCTGGCCGAGCTCAGTTTTTCCGTTAAGGAATCAAAACATATAATTTTCCCCCACCTCGAGAAAGGGAGAACCAACAGGTATATGGAGTGAGGGAGAAGTAGAGCTAAGAATCTCGGGACATAGAAGAAAATCCAATACATACTACCTGTACATAGAGTCCCCGGGCAGAACAATAGAACCTGTTTGTGTCGGTAAGGAGGGGAAAGTCCAACTGGAATATCGGGCTCTCATATAAGAAGACCTGCTGAGATTTCCTGCCACAAGGAAATGGGAAAAACAAACCCAAAGAGCCGAAGGATGGGCAAAGGAAAAATGATAAATGCCAAGCAAACAGGTTGAGGACAGGTAGCAGGAGGGGTAATGGTAATCTCAGTTGCCCCTTGGAGGTGGTGGAATCAGTAAACACACACATCTCTCTCTCGGTAGCCCCGCGGCCCAAGATCGAAGCGAGGCCTGCACGTGGATGCCCAGGATCCAATCCCCTAGATGATGAAGCCTTTTCTTCTCTATGCCCACTGCGCACTGCGCACTTCCAAACGTCAAAGACCCAATAACGAGTTTTGTATTCAAACGCAAAGAAAACGAGTTGAGGATCTTGTGGTTTTTATGGGGGTTTGGCTTTTTCACAGATTACCAAATTATTTTCCATTCTTCATCGCTGCGCAGGCGTTCCAATGTAAACGGCCAAACAAAGGAGCCCAGGCAATGTGTGATGTGGCTCCTCTCAGTTGGCCTGGGAAAATCTTGAAAAAAAGGCCGTTTGAGGCCGAGTTTTGGACATTGGACCCTAGACATAAAAAACTGATTTTTATATGAGCTGGACTGTATACTTAAGGCCCAAACGAATGCATTTGTAATTTCATATCTGCATTTATTATAGAGTCCCCTTTTTATAAGTGAAAGTTGTGATTTTAGGATCCAAGCATCATCAAGATAAATAAGATCTAAGAGGTGATTTGATTTTTGAATTTAACTCAGCCTCGAGACTATATGTTATTTCTAAGGCTAAGAAAGGATAGTTTTCCTACTCCTAAATCCCAATTTACTGACCTCGGACAGCAGACATAAACATCGCATTTCAGATGACCCGACCTCTTGGGAATGTTTTCATTTCATTGGCAAGTAAATAAAAGTCTCAAACACATGTGGACAATGTTGCAGGACAACGGCGGCATAAACAAAACCCGATCGCTGGGTTTAGGACTCAATAAATTGCCGCTGATCCTGCGAAGTCGCGACTTTTGACCCAAAGTCGAAGACAATTCACTGGACGCTGCTAATGAGCGACTGCTCAGTCGAAAGGTTACTTGAGATCTTATCAAAACAGGAGACACAGACTCAGAAATCTGACAGGATAACGGTAGCGGCGATCGGTTTTCATTAGATACTCTTTGGCGCTGCCGCTCCGTTTTGTTTACGGCTATGTGTTTATTAGGGGCACCCAGGAAAAAACGGAGCTGAGTTACGAGCGGTTCTTGAAATCCGAGTCGCCAGTGCGGAATCCTTGAAGTGGTCAACCGTTGGAAACCCGGCCATATGTCGTCGTCATCCTTGTCCCCGTTGATATATGCATGTTTTCATCCTTCTCGTCCGTTTCTTCGGGTCTCCACCTCGGGATCCTTTGCATGTGGTGTTGATTGAGCAATTTGTGTGCTGCTTCATGGTATTTGGTATATGTAGTGCTAGTGTGCTCATTGATTTGGAAGCTGTCAGCGTGGTTGCTCCAATTTCATGGCCGATTTGCTCAAGTGCATTCTAATTAATGATCGAATCGGATTCGGCTTAAGAGCTATTTGGCCATGAAATTTGAGGACATCTGGTGTCTTTTTAATTAAGGATCAAGGTTGCTGTTGAAGAAAGGGTTCGTGTGTTTAACGGTTTACTTAAAGGGTCGATTAGTGGATTAAGTTTCGAGGCTTTAAAGTATTACTCTTAAAGTTCATGGAAATCGCTTGAGTCTGGGAAACCTTCTCGCCTTCAGAGTATTAAGTCCCAAGTTCCTTCGAATCTGTTAATTTACGAGGGAAAACATTATCTAATATCTATGAGGCCACCCAACAATTGCTGGTGACTTGAAAAGATCATTAGCAGGAATAAGATCGTAAAAATTCGTGACACGCGAAAATAATGCAAGTGCCGCCCCCACAAAATCGGACCAAGACAAGCCCGGACAGGCATGTAATTGCAACATGGAGGAGTCGGTGCCATTACCCGCAACCTGACCTGATGGATGGACCTCCCGGGAAATCAAAACGTTCAATTGCACACAATTGCGGCTCGAGTGGCGTGCAAAAGACAAAAGGACGACAGAAGGATGACCGAGGCAACAAATTTATAGGGACACAAACACCAAACACGGGCCGACTGTCGGCGTTTTAGAATCAAATGCACTGCGTCATCGGCGACCTCAGCAACCAAAATATATCATAAATGCACACAGGTTCTTGAGTCGCCTTTTCTTCTCAGAGGTTTTGCCGCCCTTTTATGATTTTTTTTTATACTTTCGTGTGGGGAAGGGCTGCTGGTGGTCGAGCCAAATTCCTGGAAGCCAGCAAATACAAAAAAGCCAAGCGAAAATATTATGAGAAAAAACACAGGGAGTTATTAAAGGAGTTCCTGGCACTTGTTAATGCTACCCCACTGCTATTTACACATTTTTTGATATTTTTTTCGTTAATATTTATTTACTTTCCTAAAGGATTTGTTTGCCTTGAAGGCTGTTTGATTTTCAAGGGATTTTCCTGGCGGTGTGAAGGAAGGCAAGCCGATTATGATTTGCCACCACACAAGTCGAGGTCGAGGCTTGGTAACGCGGGTTTTATGGAGGATTTCGGCGCTGGACTTTGACTAACGTGTCAAATTGACAGCAGGACACTTTTTCGACTCCGATCCTGGTACAATTTCGCACGGTCTGAAGGGAATACCTGCGCCTAACCCACGCAGCGATCGGTGCGGGGTCTCCTGCTCAGCGATCCTGGTCCTCGATCCAGGCGATCCAGACATTGTGCTCATTAAGCGTTCTCCTGGCTGGCGCCTATCCTGCGGAGTCCTCTCAGTTTGGTGGCTTTGCAATTAACTGCATTGTCTTTCGGGCCGGGCACACGCGCAACGAGTGTCCTTTTTCGAAAGGACTCTGCTGCGACACTCGCAGTGTTTTTCACATTTTTTACTCCTTTGCAGGGAAATCTAATCGCGTTTTGCTCCTTTTCTTTTTTTCCTATCCACCCGCTGCTTAATTGCTGGGATTAGAAAAGTCAGCACCCAGGACACAGGACACATCTACTCCAACATATGGCTAAAACTCTTGCTTCGGCGATCAAGTAGCTGATCGCCAACGCCCCCCAGTTAGTTGGCGAAAAAGAAACGTTGGCCAAAACATGTGCTGGACAAAGTGCTCCTGTGGAAACGCCCCTCGATCTATAAATATTTTATTGATTTGCCAACCCATAAAAAGAGAGTTCGAAAATCAGGAGTACCTGATCTACCTGCCAGAAGGACCGATCCTGTGCACTTGAACTAATTGACAATTGAAAGGTGAGAGATTGCAGTTAGCTGATAGGACCAACGGACCAACGGATTTTTGCCCTTCTTTGTGCCTCGAATTTATTGCGTTTGTCGAGAGGTTCGTCCTTTTGTTTTCGCCAGAGGTTTCCCACTGATCGCACCAAAACAAAGTGCCAGTTTCTACCTCTGACATGGACTATTAATTTGATTTTATGTGCACTTGCTCTGCCCCCGCCGCCTCGATCGTTTTATGGCAGTTTAATATTTTTGCGCCTCGTCTTTGTTCCAAGGAAGCCACACAGGGACCTCCAAGGTTCCAAGACGTTCTATAGTATATGGTTTATGGTATATGCCTTCTCAGAGCGACCTACTTATAAGGTTACACATATATACAAAGATTGATGGTGTAACTCGATCGCTTTTTGGCAACTTTTCTGTGTTGAGCACATGTTGCTACGTGCCTTCAAAGCTGGAATCCCCTCAAGTGTCCATTGATGTGAGCTTCCTGCTGCTTCGACAGCTACTGGAAGGATTAAGTGCCCTTTTAATGTGGGAACATTGTGATGAGCACGTATATTATGGTTATCTTCTGGTGCAGTGCTCAAAATGTATCAAATTCAGCCAGGTTCCAGTGAATCCCCCCAAGAAAATTGTCAACAAATTGGGAAATGGTGTGGTTGCTCTTGAAACTCTGGGTTCATTAACACTCTTCTTATGTATTGAGGATAAGTGCTTTGGATTGATCGATAAACAAGCATTAACTGGAACAAATCATCTCAGTATATGTCAATGAAATTGATGATCCTCTGGAAACGTCCAGCTCAGAATCATTAAATTGAATCAAAGGTAATGGTTTTCGGAAGATATCGGCCCTTGGAACCTTTTTGACATCGTTTATTCATTCTCAAAAGGATATCTATAACGAAACTACTTTATGAAGATTTCAAGATGGCTAAATATTAACCAACTTTCCATAAGGTTTCTTCATGTTGGCCATTGCAATCCACTTGTAATTCTCCCATCTGGAATTCAAAGAAATAGATCATTGCAAACCCAAGCTCAGCCAGCTGGTGGTCAGCTAGGACCACCCCAAACGGGTCAAACTTTCCGGCCCTTTTGTGCAGCGGGCGGAACTTCCCACCGAGCTGGTTCCACTTGAAAAGGTTGCCATATGGCGGCGCCTAGATCTTGCCACTCATAGCAAGTCCTAGCCTGTTTCCGAAATTAATAATTGCAACATTTCGCGCTAAGTGAAACCAAAAGTACAGAACACGGAGTTCCATTGGATTTCGAGTCACACATGGAGTCCAGGAGTCAGTTGGTGAGTTTTATGGGTGAATTACCAGATCGGCAGGGGCGGCGCAGCGTGAACTTTAGAAAAAGGGCCGAAAAGGACAAAAGCAAACAGAGTCAAACACCCACCCATGTGTGGGCCAGATGAGAGGTCCTTGCGTGCGTGACCGTTACAAACAAGCCGGCCACCCGATGACTCAGTGCTATCTATAGTCCTGCCATACATGTAAGTCTAAGGATCAAAACGCGGGTGCGCAGGCGCGCGTCAGTTGGTCTGCAAGTCCTAACCCTTAAATGCAGCCGGCAAACGCGGAATTCAAAAGTCAGGACTAAAACTCGAGACTCAAAACTGAAACACCCTCGCCCAGTAAACCACCCTGTTCTAGTTTAAAGTAATGCCCAAAAACTACACCTATCTAAAAGTATAAGAGGGCAAAGGCAGCCGCTGCTGGCGCGCCCACATTGCCCAAAGTTGTTATCCTAGAATATTTTTATTTTAATTGTTATGCTGATGTTGGCACGAGCCAACATATGTCCTGAAAAACATCCGTGTGGAGTGTCATTGACTGGCGCTGCTGTTGTTTTTTTGGCGCTCAATTCTTGGCAGGAAAACTCCTGCGATCAACGCGCTACCGGGGGTTGTCATTTCCGAAGGAAAACTGTTAGTTCTGCCACCGCCACCGCACCACCATCCACATTATATCACCACCACCACCAACTGCAAGACACCACCGATCATCAGAGCGCGACCAAATTATGCTCAAGTCGCTTGGCTGCAGCGCTTCGCTGGGTTTGGGCCAGCGTTTGGGTTTGGGTTTGCGTTTGGACCTTCAACTTCGACTTCCAGCTCGCCTTCTTCTTGCTGGCGACCTTTTGGGCCGCGTTTTTCGTGGAGTGGGAATGGGCCAAGAGCACGCGCTTCCACAACCATTTCCTCAACTTCCTCGAGTGCACCCGAAATGTAATGAGTTGGCTATGTCAGGTGCATATGAATGATGTACTGACAGAAAAACCCTGTTGCTTGATGATAATTGTTATGAAATGAAAGTATGTGCAAGGACATAAATAGCTATGGGAAACGATCAACCATAATAGTAATACTAAAACTCCTTAAAATATTATCAAAAACCGATATAAAAAGTCCTCTATGCTAGACTTGGGAAGATTAGATCTTTAATATTATATTTTTAGCCTTCAAGACATCAGCCTTAGCAACCATTTTTCTCACTGCATCATCGAAATGACCCCGACCGCGACCCCAACCCTAAATACGCTATGAATTTTCTTATTTTCCTGCTCTCTCGTTTCCTCCTGTAGGCTTAGGCTACCCGTCTCTTTCTCGATAGCGTAATTACTGCGGCCAAGTCGAAGTTTTTCCTTATGGGCCAGGTCAAAGAGCCAAACAGCCAAAGAGCTGCGACATCGACTCCCGAGCGGTGCTCATTAGACCAAAGCATTTCCAGGTCGCATAGAGGGTGCATAGACATCTGTACGTAGCACGAGCTATGTCCTTATGTTTAGCGCATTTCGTTGTAATAATTTGAAATTTTGATCAGGTGTTTCTTTTTATGCATTTTGGCTTTCTTTCCGCTGGCCAAGGGAAGGAGGCGGGGTTCAAAGGGGAACTAGGAGCGTTGAGGTCGTCGGACCGTGTAACGCAACAGCAACTGCAAGTGGCTGGCTGTCTTGGCTCAACAATGCTCAACAAACGGGCAGGAAGCCCGACCAGCCCGGGCAAAAAGCGCGCAATTTCGGGTGGTTCTTGAGCTGGGCTATTTAGCATTTGAACCGTGTCGTGGTGGGGTCGGCTCAGAAATATGTCTAGAGTCTGATTTCGCAAGAAAGCAGGTGTGGACGGGTCAGCTGGAAATGTTCCAACGGTAGCCAAGCGACACAGAAATGAACATTTATTTGAAGTTTTAAGTTATAGTTTTAGTTTTCATTGAAAAACCTTCATATCAGCCATAATAATATTGAAATATTTCTCTTTGCTGAAACTTCCTGTGTACCCAGATACATTCTCAGATATATCCTCAAGACAATGCCCACACTACACCCATTCCTTGAGCACAATCTGCTTCGCCCACTCTCCAAGATGTGGGCACTCCTAGTCGATTCTCTTGGCAACATGCCGGTCCAACCTGATCTGCTCCTCCTTCGTCGGCATCGCTATGAACTTATTAAGCAATTTTATTTTTTGGGCGGCAGACGCTGCATAAATATAAGTATTTCGTTTGCATGGGGAGCCTGTGTGTGCAGACGATGAGTGCACTGCGAGTACTAATGAGTGCCAGATCAAAGTCAATTTCGGGGCCCACGTAAAGTCACGCAATATTGTGTGGAGGCAGGATGCCAGCCAGGATGGAATCAGAACAGGGAGCGTCGACTTGGAGAGCAAGGCAAACCACTTATTACCTTCTGCGAAAGTCTAAGAACGTTAAAATGAATATTCTCCTTGAATACTTTCTTAGGGTATTTCCCCAATCGACTTTCTGCATTTTTGATGTCTTCTTAATTTGTTCTTGCAATTGCAATAAGTTCTTTTGTTGTCTTCGGGAGAGAGGAAAGCGTGCAGCGCACGTACCTACAAAATTATGATCCCGGCAAATTGAGTTCTGGCTGAATGGGTTTTTGGGAGTGCTCACGAAAATTGCCGAAAAACGACCGAAAACGTGCGATCCAATCACAGGCACATGCAAATCGAAATTTTAAGCTCGAAAAAAGGGTTTGCGGTCGGTTCTAAGTTGAATCCTACTGAAACTGATCCGCTTAACTTTCCTGACCGGAAAGTGCATTAAAAGCTGACCAGCGGACAATGGCTAGGCATTTGGAAAGAAGAGGTTAAGCCAGGTCCAGTTCGGTAAAACAAACAACTCGAGGGCAGGACAATGGGAGTCCCAGTGCAGGCTTTTCTAATGCAATTAAAATGCCTTGTGTCGTAAGTCAAATGCGGATCGAAGCGTAACCCGTTGGTCAAGCCAAGTGTTTGTTTAGTTGCGGTCAGTTGCGTTTGCTCAAAGGATCAGCGGATGGGATATTGTGTAACTGATACGGCGGCTACTTTTCAGCAAAGGGTCAGCGAATCGGTCCGGGGCATCGAAATGCTGAAATTAAGCGTTAAATGGAAAAACAAAAGCTTAATCTCAAGAACAAGGCAATGAAAAGACAAACTAAGCGCCACACAAAGGACCCATAATTGCGAAGGGGTCATTCATGCATTCGCGGCATTGCAGGGGTTGCAACGGGTTGCGATGGTTGGGTGGGTCTGGTCAAGTTCGGGATCGAGATCGGGAGTAGAAAATCGGATCTCGATGGGGTGGACACTTGAACTCGCAGCTCTGGTCAACGGCGCATTTATGACAGCAACCGGTTTTTTTCACATTTCACAAGCTGCGCTTATTTGCAGAAGTTTTGACGGTGGCCGCGTAATGAAGATAAACGATTTACAATAAAATTTTATTGTCCTTACACCACCGGATTGCCCGTTTCGAGGAGCTGGTCAAGGATATTAATGATTGGCTGACCACCGAAAAGGGACCAAGACGCTGGCCATGCGGGACAGGACCCGATTAATAATGCATTCAAAAAGGTGTCTAATGCGCAAATCCTGTTTAGATAGGATACCCAGCATAAAGTCTACAAGTAACAGGATGTCCTTGGCTGTCAAGGATATAGTTTTGATTTTTTTGCCTATTTGATTCGCTAAGTTAAAGTTAAATGAGGAAATGCTCAGCTGTGACATCTGTAAATCTTGAAATGGGTTCTTTTCTAACTGCTTTCAGCTATGGGTTTGCGGATGATTTTAGAACTATGGCAATAGGTATAACGCCTCCTTACCTTTCTAACGATATTTTTGTAGTTCTTTGATCCTATATTTCAAGTTTCGAGGAAAAGCCATTTGCTGTAATATATTTCCCCATTATTAAAAAAAAACAAGAAACTAAGAATATATATAGTTTTTATTATAATTTTTTTTGTTTTTAACAACTCTTCCGAAGTTTACTAAGATGGTCACCTTAATTATACATTTCTACTTGACATCATGTATTGCGTTGATTAACATCTAGATATCTACCGCTTACATGTAAAATAACCCAAAAAGTACTGTCGATAGGCGCTAGATGGAGCATGCGTGTGTTGTGTAAAATTCAATGTAAATTCGCTTTAATTATTTGAAATTTAAAAAATTGAACCAAAACTGATAGGAAAATTCAGTTTTATTTAGGCAGATTTAATATTGAATTTAACAAATTTTGTAAATTAAAAATAGCAACAGTTAATTTTTTGGGACAACGTTTAACAACTGTTCTAAATTAAAAAATCTATTGATAGAAAAGGATCGTTATTTTAAGCAATCTAACAACAGATTCATAAATGGTTTCCAAAAAATTTCTTAAAGATTATCACCATTTTTATTTTGCAAAACCATTGCAGTTTCTAGAAAAGCTATCAACGTTCCAACCAAATTAAGCCACATCTTAAGAATATTATTGACCTCTTTACTAACATTTTACTTCGATTATTTTTTTTTTTTAAATTACATCAAATCATAAAATCATGATAAATTAAAGGCGTTTCAATCTGAAAACCTTTTGAAATTCAAATATTTCTTATATTAAAGCTTTTTCTTAACTTCAATATGTAAAGCATTCAGTTTGAAATTCGGAGTTGAGATGGATAATGCCAAGTCATCTGTAAGCGATAATCCCTGATAAAAATCAATAAAACCAATAACGAAACCAAATAAATCTTCAATCTCACATAATTCCTAACGTAAGACATTCAAAAACCAATTTATTTTTGTGAATTTTTATCTGCTGCACGTAATCTTTATTATGAAATTGAGCCTGCAATGCTCGTCAATTAATTGATGGATCAAGGGGGAATCTCGTGCCTGGAGCCTTCCGCGATTTCATCGGATAATGTCCGGTTTAATTGCACGGAACTTGCCAAAATAGCGGGTAATGAGGGGGACTCATCACATTTTTACAGCAGAATATTGCAACCCTCGGGGTCAACCCCAAGATTGTCAATTTGCAATGGGGTTGATATGGGGTATACTCTTCTCAAAACCCTTACATATGGCGTGTTATTTTGCTTACGCATCGATTAGCATCTAACTTCAATAAGGTCCCCCAACATTTGGGGAACTCCCTGGAGTGTCCACTGCTGACCCATGCCAAAAAGCCGGCTTTTAACCAATTCTGCTCACTCGGAAACTGGAGGCACTTAAAAGCCCTGTGAACTGGGGAGATGTGGTCTGAGATCTCAGTTCTATTTCCATTCGTTTTATTATGCTCGAAGGGTTCAGAAAGTCGCTGCCTTTGACAAACGAAAACGTATATATTTTTATTAAAATTAAAATGCTTACGCAAACCGAAGCAACGGGTTGGTTTTGTGGTTTTTACTTTTTTCTGGGGCTTTCGGGTGCAATGGCAACCCTTGGAGCCTTTGTCTATGCATGAATTATGGGGATTCCCCGGCTGCCGCGTCCTAACCATTTTATATTAATATACGGCGCAGTCTAGCCGCAAAATTTTAATCCTTTTAAGTGAGGCCGCCGCCAGACATCGGCAAATCGTTTAATCTTTTTATTGAATTGCCCTTCGAGTTTTAGGCCATCGAAGGGATTGGGCTTTTCGCAGTCAAGTTCACATCTGCTTGGCGGGCATAAATCTGATTTGCAATGCTACTCCCTCGTCTCCGGCGTATGCAAATCGTCATCGGTTTACTGTTGTCATAACAATTCCATTAACAAGGCCCGCCAGTCTGGTCTGGAATATTTATGAGCATAGGAAATTGAATTGAATAATTCAGAGCGACAAAAAGGAGGCCTCTAATGCACATGTCGATTGTATCGCTCCCGAAAATGAATTGGATTGGCAAGGGTTTCCTTCCATTTTTGCTGGCTTTTCTTCGTTTGCAAATTGTAGTTAAATGTATTGTATGCCCAACGACAACCGCCATCCGCCAGCCGGCAGTCAGATCAACCAATCAGCTAAATAATGAAAACATTTTTGGGGAAATGCCCCAAAACCGCACGAATGCAATGTGTCTGGTCTGGTCGACGCCACACGCACCATCGAGCATAATAAATCCGATTCGTATCTGATCTATCCCAACATCAGGGGTTGACATTTAAATTAACACCCACATGCTAATGTGGAGTTACTTGCCTCCTTTTGGGGGTTGAACACCAGGCCGGATTCTCCTTAGTCCTTTCGCTCAGCTGCTGGCAGTAGGTTGTATATAGAAAACGGCTGTTGCTTTGGTTTTGACATTTAGTTTTATTTTTCGCTGTAAATTTTCATCGATACAAATGAAAATGGAAACTTGAGTATAACTATCATACTATTCAATTTCGTTTAAATTACATAATATTAAACTAGATGTTTGCCATTAAATTTCTCTGCTATAGTTCCCTCTTTGTTTGCTTGCTGCTTTTGTTTTCGTTTTTTAGTTTTAGTTTTGTTTCCCTCAATTGTCTAGTTGGTGTTTTTATTTTTACACAAATCAAAAGGGTCTGATTGGGGATTAAGCACTTCGACTAAACTCTATAAAGCAGGCTGGTTCTGTGGAAGGGAAATATATATGTATATATAGAAAATATATATATGGGGGCGACAGAAGGTCGAACACAACAGAAATGCAATGATAATACAGCAAAAGTACGTACAGAGTTGACTAAACCGAACCGCGTAAACTAGTAAATTAAATTAGAGACTTCACTAGAATCTGTGTGTTTACAGTGTGAGAGTGTGTGTTTATTTCGCCATTTGTGTGGGTGTTTCTCCATGTGTGTGAGTGTGTTTGAGAGTGTTGCTTGGTTTGAGGGCGACGTCGGCTGCCTTGGCGAAAATTCAACATAAAAAAAGTATATTTGCTTGGACATTTGGTTGTTTTTCTGCTGCCGCTGGCATTTGGAATTGGATTAAGTTTTTGTTTTAGTTTTGCAGTATTTGTTTTTGGATTCGGCATCTGAGGATGCCTGCTTTACTCCTTGCGCGCCTGACGCTTGCGTGATTTTGTGGTAGTTTCCTGAAAGGTATAAAGTTGATGAATGTTAGTTTTATGAGCAAGCTATACTAGTTTATAATCCCACCTCAGTCTGTGCTGGCTCTTGGTTCTCCTCGGCCTTGGTCTCCTCTTCTTTATCATCTAAATCAGACTTTTGGTTCTTCTTGGGACTAGCGGACAGCGGTGTGCTCTCCTTGCTGGAATCTCCAGCGGCCCTTTCGCCGGACAGATCGCTCTCCTCACCCTCTGCCTCTGCCTCGGGCTCATCATCGGGCTGTGGTTCGTCGGTCTTCTTGGCCTGGGCAGCAGCCTTCTTGGCAGCAGAGTCCTATATTATTGAGAGTCGTATTAGCCCAACTGATAGAAAGAACAACCTAAATAAAAGCTCAAGCCACATTACCTGACTCTTAGCGGTACCAAATCTACAGTAGATGGTGATGGCAACCAGCGCCACAATGGCCACCAGACCAATGCCCCAGATCGAGGGATAGGCCTTGGCTAGCTCGACTACCTTATTCACGAATGAGTCCTATGAAATGAAAAAGCCAAAATAATAGCAGTAGCAGTTACGGGTGCTGGGTGCAAAGGCCAAGATGAGAGTGTTCGTGTGGGTGTATCGAAAGTATTTCTAATTTAAGAGCGCAAAAAAGACCGTGGCCAACCTCTTTGGCGCGTCGGTAGAGATAGAAGACATAGCAACTGGCTGGGATGAGCAGGTACAGGAAGTACAGGGCCCACCAGCCGGGCTTGTAGTTCATGCGGCGCATCAGGCGGTGCCAGAAAGTTTTCTTCAGATCGGATAGAACAGTCTCTCGATTATGATTCTCTGTATGTTTTTGTGAAGGGAAAAGGAGAAGGTTAGGGGACTGAACTTACCGATTCGCGGTCAATGTAACGTCGCTTGATGTCAAAGCTGTTGGCGGCAAAGTCACGGGCCACCTCAACGTCGTCGGTAATGATCAGGTTGTCGAAGAGAATGTCGCTGGACATGGACCACAGCTCCAGACCCACAGCGCTCTACATTAAACGTTACATATAGTATACTGGACAACTAAGTCTATTCAACAATTTCCACTCACAATAGGCGTCATTTGGAAAGGCTTGAGATCCTCGAAGAAGTCCGGATTGGCAATCTTCCTGGGGGCCCACTTGCCCTGGTAGTTGGGGTTCTCGATCATTGGTGCACGCCACTTGCCCTTGTACTTGGGGTTGGGGATAAGCGGAGCCTTCCACTTGCCACAGCCGGCGGCCTTCTCACAGATGGGGTTGTCCACCAAAGGAGCCTCCCACTCGCCGTCGATTTCGGCATCCCAATCATCGGGTTTGGTGGCCGTGGGATCAAAGATCATGTCGGGCTCATTCTCCAGCCAGTCGTTGGGCATGACGGCATCGGCATCCGGCAACTGTGGTGGAGCATCCTCGTCCCAATCATCAGGCTTATGGGCAGTGGGATCTGGGATCTTCTCGCGCTCATCCCAAGCTTCTGGCTTATGGTCATTGGGGTCGTCGATCTCCGCTGGCGGGTTAACTGGGGGCTTGAAGTCGGTCAGTAGGGATCCCTCATTGATAATCTTGTGGTCCACGCGAATCTCGAAGCTGTTATCAGGACGGACGACCAGCTGGTAAAGATGGGGTAGCTTGTCCTTGAAAGGCTCCTCCAAACGGTTCCTAAAAGTAGATAACCGAATGGAAGTACGATTAATATAGTCTTTTGAAAAAGTCATGGAATGTCATGGCAAAAGCAACTGGTATACAAATTTGCGAACAAAGGTGATATTCCGGGATCAAAAGCAGTCTAACAACTATTTTTTGTTAATGTTCTTTTTTATCGTAAACCTTTGAACTAACTAGTTAATGAGTGGAATGAGTCGTCACATAGAAAAATTATGACGCTTGAGTGAGCTTTCGACGCTTCATTTGGCATCTCACGAAGATGTGATTTCATTTAATGGACTCACTTTGGCTTGTTGCAATGCTTCTCGGTGATGGTGCCATTAATTGGATTGACGTGCCGGAATATGAAGTGCATTTTCACATCGTTGCCGCACTTGTCCGGACCAAACATGATGGTATAGGGTGTCTTGTCATTGAACTACAAATAAACAGATTGGGATTCGGGGGTTGTTTATGGTTTATGTTCTTTGGGGTTCAGGCGGCTATGATCTATGAGGGCATTGCCCCCCGTACTTACGGCTTTGAGCTGTTCCGTGTCTTTTCCGGCGGACAGAAGCTTTAAATACGAGCCACCGCACTCCTGACCCTCCTAAAAAAAGAATAAGCGGGGAGAACGAGAAGTGGGTCAGTAAGCGGGTATTAATTGGATTTGCCCGGCCGCTGATGCAATCCCAGAGCCGTTCGGCGGGTGACGAACCTGCAACGTGACCTCGTACTGCACCACCAGCGGTTTGTCTTGCTTGAACTCGAAGGGCTGGCGGAGGGGGGCGGATATGGCCGCATGTTTGGCCTTCGACTTGAGCACCAGACCCAGGTCATTCGCCCAAACGATGCGCTGCGGCGACTCCCAGTTCCAGATGCCGTCGTACTTCGAGATCTCCTCAGCAATGTCGTCCTTCTTGGCTTGAGACAGGACCCACTTCTTCCTGGAGGCCTCCACGTCGTCAAAGTGGTCCGCGAAGTGGAACTTCTTGGCATCGATCACTGGGCTCTCGTAGGCCAACTTATCATCACCTTCGGCGGCAGTGGGCTCTTCCTGCAAGAGATATGTTAAAACATTAGATAAGGTGCCATAGAATCCGAAACACGCGGTTGTCAGTGGGAGAAAGTGATAACGAGAGAGGAAAACGGGTGTCAGAGTGAGTTTAAACTGGAGAGCGCTGCACCAGTGGGCATACAACTAGATACAAAATTGGCAATTATTATTTTGTTGACCTTGGCTGTGGTTTAAAATGTTATTTTAAGTACTAGGATGACACACAAATAATCAAAAAAATAACGAACATTTCGTTTCGCAAGAGTAATCTCTATACAACTCTGATGTAACCTGTGGAGTAACTGATTTGAGCATTTTTAGGGCTGCCATAAAGAGAGCTATCTGCTTGACCTCATCTGTGGGTAAACATTAAATTTTCCCTCGCATTCGTGTATGTCGGTGGAAAAGTTAAACACACTCACATGCTAATTGTGGGTCATAAAGTGAAAAAGCCGGCCGCCCCCCGCCCCACGCTCATCCTCATCACTTCGCCCATGCTCATTTTTTCGTTCTAGTAGCTTCTTCCACTGACGTGTACCTTTTTTTCTCATTTTTCTTTATCTTTCGTATCGCAAAGCAGAACTAACCTGAACATCTTCCACATATCCATCCTCGAAGTCGTCGGAGTCCGATTCCGGACCCAAATCGACGGCCTTAGCCGTACTTATCAGCAGTAAACCGCAGGCGAAGAGCAACGCCAGCGTTGCGCCCCGGTTTACTCCCATCATTTTCCTCGCCATTTTCACCCACTTTTTTCCTCGTTCGTTGGGTTTTTCACTCCGCGGAAAACCAGGTGAAAGAATTAGCGTGTCTTCTCCACTTGCGCTGCTTTTCAACAGTTTTCCCGGACTGCGGACTGTTGCGGTAAAACGAGAATCGAGATCTGGCACGACGAACTATTTGTAATTAAATTATACATGTAAATTATACATTTTCTGCTTCTCGCTGCCTACTGAGTGGTCAGTGTTACCAGATTGCCGAATGCCTTTTCCACTAAAAAATCTCCCTTTCCCCTAAATTCAAAAGTTGGCTTGTGTTTTAAATTATTTATATAAAAATCTTAAATGTTAAGAATAAAAAATACAGTATATTATTTAATAAACTTTATCGAATGTCGCTTCGTTTGCCCTTTTTTGCGTGCTAAAATCTTTTCTAAGATTACAGCCCCTACATTTTTTTCTGAGCATTGGTTAAATTCATCTTAAAATGACGAACATCTCCACAATATGCGGTTGAAGGCCCTTAATCAGAGAAAACTAAGTCTCATTGCAAAAGCTTACCAAAATCAATTCAGCAACTCAAAGATGATGATTATTGAGATATATCGATTTTCTTTCCCCCAGATGCCTTTCGAGGTTCGGAGCTCCGATAAGAATGTAGCAAGGACTTGGCCCCGACCACGCTTAAACGTTGCATACTTTTTACCGCCTGTCATAAAGAAAACTCAGCTTCTTGATTTTCTAATAGGAAAAACGATATAATATTTATTCAGATCAAAAATGATAATTATTTCATTTATTTTAAAAACTAGCACCACAACTTTTGATTACTTATTACTTATTACTTACTTATTACTTCCAAGAAATCCTAGAAACTTGCCAATAACAAGAGATATATTGGTCGGCTAGATTGAAAATTGTAATGATCGAATTTCTAGATCATAAACTGCTAAAAAACACTGCAATAAATGGTGTTTGACCTTTGTTTTGGCCAAAGAATGATATCACACCTTGTAAGCATTTGCAAAAATTAGGCTCGAATTTAAAAGTGATATTTTCACACTAAACCCCTTAAAATTATTCTCATAACAAAAGAACTATTGGCCAGATTATAGAGAGGGATACATCGCTGAACTCGCCATGAAAAATCTAACAAAACTGCATTCCAGCCTAAAAATGTTTAGATTTGACCCATTTTGTCAAAAAATCATGATGTAACCCCTTATCAAAAATGCAAAAATTGGCAAAAAATTTAAAATTTCCAAATCACATTGAATTTTTTGTGGAATGATAACTAGATCATAAGCTGCAAAAAAAGGTGCCAATAATGACTTTTCGACTTTTTTTGGCCGAGTTACAGGAGGAAACTGACTAAGTAATTGTTAAATTTTAGTAAAAACCTAATTTCTACAAAAAATCCTTGAAATTTGCCAATAAGTGATGTTCATCTGGTTGTAGTTTGAGTTTGTAGTTCGACTTCCTTTTGATTGTAAATTAAACTTGCAATATTTCGATTGTTTTTCAGTTTTGGAGTTTCCAAAAGAAAGAAAACTACAAAATTACAAAAAAGTAGTATTTTCTAGAATGCAAAACAGATATCACTTTGCCTTGTTTCATCAGGGGAAATCGATCGACATCGAAATTAATATTCCTGTTAAGTGCCATTCCATTGAAATATTGGCATGCATTTGTTTTTCCAGCGGACATATCTGAATCAAACACTTAGTGGCATAAAAGAAAACTTGCATGTTGGCAATTATTTTAAAAGCCCGCCGGCTCAATTAATTCTCCACAACGGCGATTGCTAAGCCCCCCAATAAACTTGATGGTTCGCGAAAGTTTCCCTTTTGCTGTCTGTTGCTCTGTAAAATAAAGTGGCCTGCATTTGAGCATAAAATTATAATAAAAATTCCTGGCTTATTGAGTGGGTATGTGTGGGAGGAGCCATTGAATGCCACGCCTTCTTTATACAGAGAGAAAAGTGCAGCGGACGTTAGGTTTTCATAAGGTAGAGAACGTTACTGGTGCTCTCCCTTTCTTTATTTACATAATCATTACAAACTGTCTTAATATTAATAGATGTTGATTATGAAATCCAAATTGAGAAGGTTTTTGTTTCAGTGTACATCCTGTACTGTGGCAACTTATCTGCGGCACGCGCATCTCTGCTCCTCCTTCTATCGCTGCCACTGTTAGTTTTTTGTTTCCTTTTTTATTTTTGTTTGCAACTGCATACAAAAAGCTTTCTGTTTAATGGAATATTTAACACAATTTAAAAAGTTTTTTTTCTAAAGACAAACAAAGACTCGGAAGCACACACATGTGGGTGGCACATACATATACATATCTATATAGTGTATACAGTGGGTGGCTCTGAAGATGAGGCAACTTTTGTTGGAGCCTCCGGACTGAAGAAAACTTAACACGTGCACACAGACATTTCTCTTTTTTTTTATGGAAATTGTGTAATGACAGTTAATGAGGGTACTACATAAACAGACACAAGCACACCACCCACAAACACCTTGCAAAAACCCCCCAGCCCCCACTCCGCCAGTGCATAAACATCCAGTGTTGTCAAGTGTTCTATTAACAACGAGGCCAGCTTACCAACACTTGAGCTGGATTTCTGCTGACGATGCCCACTGTGGAGAAAGTGGGAAATTATAGTTATAGTTTAGAAATATTTTTGACTAGAACTCAACATGGGTACTCTACATTCTTAGTTTAAACATAATCAGATGGTTAATCCAAGAACTTAATCTTGATGTAAAAATTGTTATTAACTTTTAAGAGCTCAAATAGTAGTGCAGAAATGATTTATTCAATCTTTCTAACCTCTGTCTTTAATCTCTATAAGTAAAACTTTGAAAACTTAACCAAATCGGTGCTAATTACGAATATGTAAATCGCTTTTCAGATTCCCGAAAGCTTTCCACTTCAAGTTTAAAACTTCTGGGTAATTTATAATAACATTTACCTAGCACATAAATATCCTCGCCGGGCGAAGAAATTAGGGGCGAGCGGAGGAGCCAGCTCCCATTGTGCTCCTCTCTTAAAACAGCAGCTCTTGTCTACACGAATTACTCAAAAAACATACTTAACACACTCACCCCCTCTCAAAGGCATTAATGGGCGGGGGGTGGCGGAAAAGTGGGGCTGCGACTACGGGACATCAATGTTGATGGCATACCAGAAAAGTTTTGTTCTAAGCTTTTGGACAGCGCCGTTAGAATCTCAAACATTTTCACCTGCAAGCAAATAGCGGAAGAGAGGTGTTTTCCGGGGGCTGCTGGAAGGGAATTGGGTGGAAAATGAAGAGCGGGTGGGCCACGGTTTTTCTGAAGGGTAGAAGAGGGAGGGGAAGTATCCATGTGTGAGAGAGTATCAAAACATATGAAGGAAGCGCCGCTACAAGCGCACGAATTCAACTTAGTGTGTACTTAACTTCCGTTACATGGCCACCACTACACCTACACACACTTCACCTACACCATAGCACACACATCCTTTCACACGCATGGCCAGCATGGACTCACATATACATACACAAGGGGAAATTTGGAGGTTATTCATCAGCATTTTGGTAGAGTTAATAGAAGAACCTATTGCATATTTTAGAGAAGAAAACTCTTAGAAAACTCTTTTAGAATTCCTATAAAAATAAAATATATTGTTCAATATTATTAATAAATATTGTTAAGGCTTGGTAAAAAGACCAGAAAATCTATTTTTCGCAGTGATCGTGTTTGTTTGTTTATGCCAAAAGTGTTGTAAAGTGCGGCGCTTTGTCGGCAGGAAACGCTGAAAATTTATTACCGGACAATTTTGCCGGGGGCATAAAAAAGAGAGCCCACCGAAAAGAGGCGGGGCAATGGGCGCCCAGGGGGTCGGAAGAGACCAGACCCCCAACCCCCCAAAAAACCCATACACATGCATATGCATAGTTTGCTGGCCGTAAGTGTATGCAAACATGCCTAAAAAATCTGGAACAGTCGAGGGGAAAGGAAATGCGGTGGGGGTGCCGAGGAAAATGTGTAAGCAGGCGGGCCATTTTCCATTAAAAATTCAAAATGCCCGACGCCCGGCCCGCCATTAACACCCAGGATAGATGTGTGTTTGAGAGTATCTGTGTGTGTGTTCGGGGAAAACCCCTTCAGCTTCAGCTTTTCCCCGTTTTCCTTTTGCTTTTCCTTTTCTCCGCTTTCAACACCTCGTTTTCTCACCTTTCCAATGGCAAGAGCTCTCTGTCCGCCATTCACTGTGTATGTTGAGGAATTTGCAGCGCCGTTAAAACTGAATTGATTTGTTATTCATGTTTTCTGACTTATGGCCAACACTTTCGGCTTTCCGCCTACCATTCAATTGACGTGGCCAATGGCGCCGACTCTTCCCCATCTCTGCCCAACCAACTTCGCTCCCCTGGAAATAGTGAAAATTTAATGCAGGCACCTGACTTCAGGCACGGATCGAGGTACTATTTGGCTGCAGAAGAAGGAGAAATACCTCCTTATAATTTAACTCAGTTTTTCATCATTTCTGGCATTAATAGGTTGGTTCATTATATCCTTTAAACATTAAGTTTATTTACTGAAAGTTGGTGAAAAGGTATTACTTTATCCCCTCTAAACCGCTCCTGGGCTCCCCCTTAATAGCTGGGTTGAACTCCAGCCTTTGGCTTGGATTTTATATTTATTAAATTGCCGCAAGGGGAGCATTTAGTGCATGTTTGTGAAAACAAAAAAAGGAGAGCTAGGCGGGGTTACAGACTTATATAGATGGTTGTATACACTTGCTAAATAAAGTTTATGCCTTAAAAAAGTAGTTTTAAATGTGGGTTTTATACATAAAATAGCATGTACATCCTGTCTGTTCTTAACATATTTGTAAACCCTCTAAATATTATTTCTAAAAAACCAAATCAAATAAAGTTTTTAACAATTTTTGAAAGAGAGAAGAAATACCTTAATGAGTCACCATTTTAAGGGTATGTCGTAAAAAAGAAGGGCACTTGGGTCAGAAGTGGCCAATAGCTCCGTAATTTGAATGGCAGCGGACCTGCTCGAATGAATTAAAATTCCATATTATTTTAGCCGCAGAAAAAACAGGAAAATTTTAATGAATCAGCGGCCCGAGATGTGCATAACAAGTGTATAATTGCAGTTTAGTGCATATAGAAAAAAGGTTCTTCAATTACGAAATCCATTCAGAGAGAGGAAAAGGATTAATTTGCCGAGTGGCCTTTTAGCTAATTCGGAATGTATTCAGATTTCAGGCCATTAAGTGCCAATTATATTAATTTTGAGATTGAACCTGCGGCTCTTTGCCGCATTAAATAGTCATTCGTTGTGGCAACTTTTTAGCAGTCAACTAATTTGCATTCGTACCTTTCTCGTTTTCGTTTTCATTTGTCGTTTTCCGGCCTGACAATTCTTTCTCTCTTTTTTGAGTTGGGCTTGGGGAAAATGTCTAAATTTTAATCACCTCAGTTGACAAGTCAAGACAAATAAAAGCGGTTCGCAGTTGGGCCGTGAAAGGGAGTTTGGGGAAGGATTCTTGCTTTTTGAAATAATAAATCAGGGCATAGGCGAAAATATTTAAATTTAAATGTTACGGGGCCGAAACGTAAACAGGAGCCAAAACTCCCGGGGGCGGCAGTCACTTTCATTATTGGAAATATAAATCACTTTCCTTGCCGGGAAAACAAAGTCGGCCTATACACCCTTTGAGCGGGCTAATGGGTGGGCGGCTGTAAGGCTGGAGGTAGCCTCTTGTTTGCTCTCCATTTTTTCCCCCGTTTCACTCTGCGGTGAGAGGGCTCTGCACGATAAAAACAAACAAATTCATAGCTAATAAAATTGCTAATAAATAAACGAGAATGGCGTAAGCGCAAAAAAGGGACACACGAAGCGAAAACAAAGCAGCCGCAAACAAAATATACCAACAAAGAGTACGAAAAAATCCTCATCATCAGCCCACACACACACACACAACCACTCACCTGGGAGAAGGGGGTGGAAAAATTGGAGGAGGTGGAAAAATAATGTAAGGCTAAAGCGACGCCAACCTGGTGGCCGCATTGACCAACAGCCAGCGGGCATTTTTGGTGGGTGGTTGGGCGAACAGGTTAGCAGACATTGCATTAAACAGGTAATGGGTTAAGAGGGCGGGGGCGTGGCCCTTAGAGTCGCGTGCGCCTCTGCCAACAATTGCTGCACGGATAAAAAATATGTGGAAATTAAGTAAGAATAATGTAAATGAGAAAAGTTTGAAAGGTTAAGAAAGTTCAATTTTTAAGTCGATACAAACTAAAAATATTACTAGACTTAAGCTATATATTTATGATCCTTGCTTAAGGGATTTATATTTATGATTGAAATATATATTGATCTATACTAAGAAGGTTTATCCTAATTATCCCTTAACCAAAGTTCCTATAAGTAGAAGGGAAACCCTTATTTTAAATTGGAAATTCCTCACAAAAACATTTTTGAACCATAAACATTTTTCCCCGTGTGATCGTTTTGGTTTTTTCTTTTTTTTTTATGATTTTACTTTTTTCCTGTTCTGGCCTTGTTGCTGTTGTTATTTGCGGCGTTGGTTTTTCAAAATTTATTACCAAAAACCGCACATGCTTTTTTAACTTTTCCTCACAGCGGTTGCCGTAGTTGCCTTCCCACATTTTTTGGCTGCAAAATTTTTAATCAAAAGAATGTTGGCCACACAAATCCAATTACATTCTGATAAGGAATGCTTAGCCAATGGCCACATTTGTTCTTATGCAAATCAGCTCAGTTTATTAGCCCTTTATGGTGTTTTCCTTGGCTTGATGGTTATTTTTCTGCTTTTTATTTTTGATAGTCCACCGCAGGTGGCGGAGCATGAAAAGTGTCCAGGCTGCAAAAGCAGATCGGGATGGTTGGGATGTCAGACAACGAGGGTCGGGTCATCATTCCCTGTCCCGGCTCATAAATCTTTGGGATAAAAATCCGCTGAGGGCAGCGAAAGTTGCCACTTTGTGACCCACTTACAGCCCGCTTTTCACTGCCGCCAACTGGCTAACTGACTGACTGACTGACTGACTGGCTGGCTCATAGAGGTCATAATTCCCATGCAATTTCAGCTTTTGTCCCCGTTTAATGACTGACAGGAAGCCTTAGTGCTCGTCTCCTAACAATTTGCATTTTTATGGAATTGAGACATTTGACGAGCTCGAAAGACGCCCGTAGATTGGATATGAGCCAGAAATTAATGTGCAGCATAAAGATGGCCTCGTCCAGATTGCAGATCAACTTTTGATGACAACTTGCCGAGGACAAGTTCCCTTCTTATGTTTTATATATACTAAATATGCAGGGAATAACTAGGAAATGGCCAAAGATACAACCGAAACAAGAGGTTAAGCCAAAAACAAAAGCTTAAACGGGGAAAAACTTTTTGTTAGGTTCAATATTTCCTTTTGTCCTACCCATTAAATGCTTGTATTATTTAGGGATAGCGATATTGTGTTTAGCTCCTAACAAAGGACTTCACAAACATGTCTACTTAAAGCCTTAGCACGACCCCAGTGAGCTGTAAATAAAAGAGGGAAACCCCAAGCTTTAATGCGAAATTAATAAACCAAAATCAGCTGCTAAGCAATAAACTAAACTAACATAGCCGGCTTTTCCTTAACCCAAAGGCGACCTAAATAAAACACACACACACACACACCGCCGAACACCCAAGGTCGTTCTAAGGCGCGCAAATAAACCAACGGGGCGTGGCACGGGGGCAGAGGGGCCCGAAAAAACCGCAAGAGCAGAACGGCAAACGAAATGTGAAGGAGCCGACAAAACAAACCAAAGACAAAACAAAACACAGAGTCAAAGGAATAAACCAAGCAAATAATCCTTTAGCTTAAAAAACCAAAGAGACAGGACTCGTGGAAAAATAAAGATGGAATCGGTGGGTTTTCGAATATGAAATGCCCAGTAAACGGGATTTTACAGGAATTATTAATATGAAGGTAGTTTTTGATATGAACCTGAATCTAATCCCGAACTTCCAATACCACTAATCATGTAAAAATGAAAATTGATTAAAAATATAGGAAAGTGAACATAATCTAAGCTGTTCAGGATAAGAAAGATACAATAACTTATCTAAAACTAATAATGTGATGATTTTTTCCTTAAAAATATCCAAAAACACCATATACCCCCCATTGATGAGGACTAAAAAACTGAAGTGACAAGAAAAGCTAGGCTAGGCCATCGAAAGAGTGAGAATGAGAGATATAGGACGGGAAAAATAGGTCGCTTTTATTTTGTTTTTCTTTGTTATGTCAGCCTTCACTGGGTATTTATTTCGTTTATTTTTTTCGCTCTTCTATCTATCCAACCTTTTTTTTTTTTAAGGCCAACTCACAGAGAGAGAAAAAGAGTAAGAGTAAGGGAAAATCCACACGGCCGCATTATCCTTTGCTTATCGCGATGTTCCCGCGACCCTCGAGGTCGGTGGGTGGCATTGAGAAACGAGGGGGCGTAGCCCCATTTTCAGACTGCTCGGCATCGTCGACGCTTTGAACTTGTGTCTTTTGATTCTGATTTCGATTTTGATTCGGATCCGCATCCTAACGTCCGCCTGTACATATTTTTGGCATTAATTTGCCTAAGTGTTGTCCTTGGTCGGCGCGTTAAGATTCCTGCTGACGATAGCCGGGCTAATTTTGTGTAATGAAATAAATTAAAAGTCGGTAATAAACACAAACTGTCAGCAACAACAATCAGGCAGCGACGTCATGGCAAATGAAGCGAGAGAGAGGGCAGAGAAAGGAAGGGGTAGAAGATTGGCCGGGCAAATTGGCTTGTTAATGAATCATTACGCATACGTCACGTTGTGCATGACAAATGACACAAGGCGGTAGAGTCGTTGGAGCAGAAAAATGAAATGAAAGCGAGTGACTTGCAAAAGGGGTTTGCCCTTCTTTACTGTTAATGTTTGGATTTCATTTCTATGAAATATTCTATGAAAATCTAAATCTAATTATAGCTTTTAAATACTAATAAAAGAATGACTTTAATCACAAAATCTTAACCACCCTCAGCTAACCCAGTTAAAGGATTAAAGAAAGACTTCCATATGTGGGTGAAAACTTGGAATCAGCTTAAGGTCTCAGGAACAGCCAGAATGAAGTGGAAAATTCAGATGAGAGGCGGCAGCAAAGATAAACACAAAGTCTGCATCCAGCTCCAACTCCATATATTTCCTCTCCCAGAATCCCCCTTTCTCTCTCACACACTCTCTCCCCCTCTTTTTCACACATATGCATGAGCGCTTTTGTGCACACAATTTGTTCAAATTGGGTTCGGCCTTGCTGTCGAATGTTTAGCCAGCGAAAAGAAATGGCCGCCATCTGCATTTCCGGCTATATTTCCCGGAATCCCCTTGGTCCGTCCATACACACCAACACACACACTCTTACACATACAGTGAAATACGTGCTCGTATGCTAATTCAAAGCCAAACTATAAATTTGCGAGCTGGCCGCATATTAAAACGTTTAATTCAATATGGAAGGCGTTCTGCTATTCAAACTTTGGCCATTGCTCGTTCCGAGTCTCGGTCCGTCCACCAGTTTATCCGTCTGTGTTTGTTTAGGCAAAAGCTTAGTCAGGGACACATATGCTTAACCAGGCTGGTTACAGTCTTGAAAGATAGTAACTTGCCATCTAAGGTATGGGAAAATGATAAGGCAGATGGATTTTACTCCAAAATTATGGATTTATGGTGAAATTTCCTATACAACCATATTTTCTTATATAATAATTTGTGAAGATCATCTTAAGGCAGCTTAAAGCTATAAACATCTATGACTCTATGTCCACATACTTTTGTAAATCACTGTTGTGGCCCTACTGCTCAAGTGGCATCCACTTGTCTTTGTCCTTGGGCTGCGCTGGCATCTGCGAACGTGCCGCCCCTTGCCCGCTTATAATCTCATCTGTGACACTCGTTGAACTTGTCGCCATTTAGTTAAATCAACAAAAATAATTTCGTCCAGAGGAGCTCGTTCTAGTCACCCCTTCGACCGGCTATCTCCCGGCTACACACATGCCCCCAGCTCACATTGGCTAGAGAAGGCTCACGTACTCCTGTCCGGACGGAAGTCGGAAGTAGGAAGTCGGGTATATCTTGTCCGTCGCTCCTGCCACATTAACGTGACTTTTGCAGCGCCCAGTTTTATCAGCATAATTTAGTTTGTGTCCGGACTTTGGACTTTGGACTCTGGACCTCGGACCCGTTCAGCTGCGGCCTGCGGTCCACTGCATTAGTTAGAGCGTCCTTTGTGCTAACTCGCCCGGCTAGGCGGTTAAGGATATTAAATCGCCTCCAAAGGGCTTTAATTAAGCCTCCTCTGCTATCGCCAGTGAATTATTAAAGTTCTGCACGCCAAAAGAGCAACGAAAAATATTAACAAATTTCCCAACATGCACATTTCTGTAATTCAGTTTCGTTGGCGGTCGAAAGTCGATTTTGTCGACCGCCCGCTGTGATTTGCTTAATCCACTGAGAGAAAATGTAGGTCGTACCAGTAAAATCACAAACTGAAAGGAAAATCTTAATAGTTTATATTTTTAAGAATATTTTTGCACTGTGCTATTAGCCTTGCGAGCCACTAGCAACAGGCAATCAACGGTTGGTAACTTTGTATTTTTGAAGTAGTTAATAAGTCCACCTGGCAGGTGGGCGATGAAGGGGTTTTCGGTGCGGAAGGGGGCACTGCCAACAGCCATAAAGACGCTGACTAAGTGCAGTTGGCCAAAAGCAAAAGCGCAAAGAGGAATTTCGCTAAATATGCCAAGTTATGAACTCAATTGGCGGCCTCTTTAGCCGTCGAGAAGTGCGCAAAAGTTGGTTAATAAAATCACAGCTGAGTGTTAATAGGGATTTTCATAAGGGGGAAAAGCTTCGAGACAAAAGCCAGTGACAAAACTATGATGAGATGAAAATGGAAAGGGGGGGACTCTACTTGGCACGACAATCAAACCGTAGAAAAGGCAGTCAGTCCGGGAAAATTTTCCAACATTCATCGAATAAGAGTCGAAGTCTTGTTCCTGCACTTGCCAGAGCTGACCTCATAACGGCCCTGCTTATTAAACGTTTGTCCTGCGGCGAAATCTTAGCAAGGCTCTGGCTGCACCTACCCGCACTTTCCGACCATTTCCACCCGATTTTCCGCCTTTGCCCGCAACATGTTGGCAAGGCTAAAGCCAAAACTGTTGCGGATCGGCTTTCGCGTAATTAAAAATTGCGGCTAGCGTTGGCCAGCCGACCGTGCAACCGTTTTGCCGCCCCCTCCTCCCTTCTTAACGCTTTTCCACTTTCCCGCAGGAAAGGCAGGAAAATGGCTGGGAACAGCGAATGGGGGATCGTCCTGCGGTGGGTCCTTTTCTGCTGACGCTGCCCTTAAATGCGCTTTTTAGTTTAGACCAACGTAAGAGGTTTTAGCTCGCAGCGGGTGCCACGCCCCTCTCATCCTAACGCCTCCCCCTCCCAGGTTCTAGCCACGTTGAATAATTTGCTTGCACACAGCAAACGAAAAAAAAAAAAAAAAATGGGGGAACAAGAATAAAAAGAATATTTCAAATTAATTAACGCTAATGAAAATGTTTAAAACTTGAAAGTTGCAGTCACTCGAGTGTGAGGGGTGAGAGGAGAGGGGGCAGGGAGAAGGGGGCCATAAGTAGAGAGGAGAGGGCAGTTGGCCAGGGGGTAAGGACTGCAACTAACTTGGCTGTTTGTTTGCGCCTCAGACAACTCGACGAAACTCGGAACAGAAAACAAGTTTCCGCTTCCGATGTTGCGTCTGCACGGAGCAAAAATGGGGTTTTTAAAATTGGGAAAAAGTTTAATTAGATTTCTCGTTATAAAAATTTAATTTTAAAACAAAATCAAGTTAATTTATAAAGTAATGAAGAGCAAACTGATTATTAAAATGTACAATGAGAGTTTTTTCTTTACTTAACTTTTAGAAATGAATTTTTACGAATGATTTTTACCCTACACCTCTTTTTTCCTGTGCACCGCCACTTCGACTGCTTATTTCCCATCCACAAACTGATAGTTTTCATTGGCCGTGGGTAGGGGGGAAGGGAAACGCAAACAAAGCTCCGTGGCAAACTTATTTGTTTTTACACGAATGGAAAACGCTGCGGCTGCCCAACTGTTGCGCAATCGAACACAAAGCAATTTTAATAAATTTTATGGCACATTTATTTGCATGGCACCTGGGACGGCTCGCTGGCCCCGGACCGTTGCCTTCGAATTATTTGTCGAGTACATTCCACATTGCATTTCCTTTTATTAGAAAATGCTATAATAATTCTTGGCAAAGTTCAGTGCGCATTGTTGTGCTGGGAAAACTGGGAAAACAAAAGAAGCTTTGCGCGAAAGTTTTCTATTTTATGAAGAAGGGGAAGTGCAAGCTGAGGAAACTGGACATTGCACGAGGGTCATAAAAACAATGAGTGGAATATATATATATATATATATATATTATATAAGCAATTTTCGCCTATGAGTGCCAAGCTGAGAACTCTTTCGACCAGAAATTGATACCAGCAAGTTTTCTTCGTTTCGAGAGACTTAACAATAATTGGCCAACTCAAATGGCTGCAAACTTGGCAAATGGAGAACGAGAAACTATCAGAATTTGTTTTGCAGCATTTCTTGGATTTTTTAAGGCTTCATCGGAATAAAAATGTTAATTAAAATTGGTATTTAGAATATTTGTGTTCAATAACGATGGCTTTTGGCCAATTGTTTAATCTTAAAAGCCGATGGCCAGCATTTTTCTGATTTTCTCAGCTTTAAACTTTTCTGGAAAAGACATTTTGCTTGATCATTTAAAAAGAGTGAACCTTAGCCATATTATATTAATTAATTAAAAGCAGGGCACTCTAGTTAAGATAAATACAAATATTCAAGGACCTTCAAGAACTTTTCTCAAAGAAGGGCTTTGATGCTCACTTTAATTGCACCCTCAATGTCATGGCCAGGGACAAAGTACTGTGGCTCATATATCAAAATTTGAAGACAGCTCAGTAGAATTCACCTATTCAGACATCAAAAGGCGAACCCACACAGGGCACCGAATCCTTCTCCTGACTCGTCCAAGGAACACAGAACGTGAGGTGCGTGTTTGTTTTGCTGTTTGCTGTTAGCTGTTAGCTGGCCAGTTGCAGTTAGTTTGCCAGCTGAGATGTCTGAAGTCTGATGCCTGTGGTGGTGACAGTTAAAGTGGCGTTCCGGCAGCATCATACAACCAAATAAATGCCGTGCAAACTCAGCCAACGCTAGCGGGGATCCTTGTACAGTGGATAGGTATCTAAACTTCATTCTAAATATTATTGCTTCCAAACTAAATCGATTAACCACTTTAATGCGATGCAACCAACTCCTTTTCTCTTATAATTTTAATAAATTTATTCCATATTTTTAAGTTAACTATCACCAAAACCACCCACAGTACAACCTCCCTTTCGGGTTAAACAATGCACTTTGCCATGGCTAATGGGCTTGTCACTGTCCAACGGAGGCTGCCAGCTGTTTTGGTACCTTTCCCCGGACAAATGCATACACCGGGCACCATAATCAAGTAATTGTTGGCGGTGCACCTGCCCTAGCCCTAGCCCTGGTGAATATCGCGCATACGCCGCGTGATGCCGCGCTGGAAATAAAGGATCCGGGATTAGGCTTTATTTCTTGCTGGTTGGTCGTTCGGTTGATTTAGTGCCCCCGCTTAGAGGGCCCGACAATTGTGAGCGACGCAACCGCTGACACTTAACTGTGAAAAATTGTGAATTATTATGGCAGTTTCCTCCCCGCATCCCCCCACACAGCCCGTCACATTTTTGTAGGCAGGCGCCAGTCGGTGTTCTTTGGGATTTCCTTTGCCTGTTTATGGCTGCGATTTGTTACGCACAATGGTGCGTGTTGGCCACAAGCGTTTCATCGGCCACGGCTAAACCACAACAATCACAGGCTCAGGGGTGAGCCAGCCATCTTCGATAGGTCGGTGTAGTAATACCCTTATGTGGCTATAAGATTTACGGCAAGATAATAAACTGCAGTAAAATTTAATTGCCAACAAGCATCGCCCTCAGCCTTTTTACTTTGTATTAAATACTATTTTATTAAGCGTAGCAAATTCAGACGGAATAGACAAATTAATTCGATATTTGTTTCGATTTAATTGGGTTTTGGATTTTGGGTTGAAAGTGTTTGATAGGAAACTTGAAACTGACTTTGTAGCTAAATGAAAATATGAGAATAAAAGTGATATCCTTTTGCTATTTATCCATAACAGTTTTTATTAAACTTGATTCCTAGCCAAAATAAAAACAAGTTTCCATAATCTTACTTAAAAAGATTCTGCCACTTGTGATGCCAAATTGAAGTTTTTGGAAGATTTCCAGACATTTATCTTCGTCATAAATTTCTTCTTTTACGAGATGTCAAATTTTAAAGATTTCCCAACTAATCGAGGCTAAGATGTTAGAGTTTTTAAGGCAATGATTTTATTTTTCCCACGTTTAACTTAAGTTTCTGAATATAATCAATTACTTCACCACCATGACTGGCCAACTTCTGGCCGAAATTAAATAACCCTCTGCAAGGGCATGTAGCCTTTTCTAATGAGGGAGAGGGGGTGCATCCTTCGCTGACTGGTAACTGGTAACTGGCAGTCAGGTGGGTTGAAAGGCCAGCAGCAGGGTAGCAGGCAGCTCGGGTAAACAAATAATTCAAAGTCATTTGTGCCATGACTTGGAGCCAGTTGCCAGCTGCTCCTCCTTTGCTCCTTGGCTAAGCTGTGATATCGCAGAGGGAAAGGAGGGAAGCCAGAGCTGCTGGCCAAGTGTGAAAAAAGTGTCAACGCTTTTTGCCATGTCGGGTGATTATGACACTAAAGAGGGGCTCTGATCCGGGGGACCCAAAGACCCATTGGCCAGGTCGAGTGTTTCTGTTTCTATTTGCTTTTGGATTTCTGATTCGTTTGAGGTTCTGCTGGAAAATAAACGGATTTATGTGGCCTATTCGGATTTTCGGTATGAAGATCTAAACCTTTGCTGATGATTGGTAAGCTTGCCCAAGGATTAGGGCCTATTCGGAGTATCTATCAAGTTTTGGTAGGAAGCTATTCATAAATCAGGTGAATCTTGGCTTGCTTGCTCTTTAAAAACCTTTACTAAAACCTTTCAAAATATAATTAAAATGGTCACTTTTCGTTGTAAGAGCTACTTAAATAAATCGATAGAATACCGCCTTGACGCGTCTTCCTTTGAGCCTTTTGTATGCTTTGCATCTGCCCCTGCAGTAAGTTTAAAATATTCTTGGCCCTTTAAGAAGGACGACCTCGCTGCACTGGCACACCCATTGGCACCGTTTTAGACATAAACAGTGTTTACCTTAAAAAATGGTTCAAGCCACCTTTCGTGTTTTGGCTTCCTTTGCACCTCGTCGCCAAGTCCTTTATCCTTTTCCCGCACCCACTCCGCTCCCCTACCAATTCCTTTTTCGTTTTCTAGGCTGCTCCTCATGCTGTTGGCCTGGGCAAACAAAAAATCTCATTAATCCATTAAGTATACGCCAAGAAAAAGTTCAAAGCGTCTGCTCACACACACACACACACACACACACATTCTCGAGCTGGCAAGGACACTTCTCAGCTACCGTGTGTATTATAGTAATGTGAGTGGCTGTGTGGGTGTGGGTGTGGGTGTGGGTGTAAGTTTGTGTTCAGTGTGAAAGAAAGCCTTTTGGGAGCACTAATGAGTTTGACATTGTTTCCTCCTAACAAGCAGCAAAGTTAGCACGAAGGAGGGGGGATCCAAAATCAGAGGAAGCCGACTGCATCGCCAGACATTTTACCTTGGCATCTTTTCGGCATTTCTATTACGATTTCCGAGGCGGAGACTCGGCGAAGTCCCACAAATGAATTTCATTCCATTTTCCACATCTTCAGCTTCTACTTACGCTTTTTTCACTAATTAAAACCGTGTTGATAGCCGTTTTCAATTTGGCTTCCGGCTGGAGCTTAAAGTCCATTGGTTTTTCCGAAAGCTAGTTTAGATTTCAAGTAAGTTGGTTTTCTGTAAGCACAGGACTAGGATTAAGATTAAAGGATTATATAAAAAAGGAAAATCTGCTTATTTCTGGTTGAGTCATAATAGGAAGTCCCTCGGAAGATTTGAATTTTTCTTATCCTTGTAAGAAGGATGTTTTCCCCTAATTAAAACCCTGTTGATGGCCCTTCTCAGCTTACCCTCCAGCGGAAACTTAAAGCTTCTAGGGGAACCGATTTCGCAACCGTTTACGGTTCACTTTTTTCACTTTTGCCGGCATGAGTAATGTCTCCCTTTTGACTCATTTGGTTACACATACACACACACACACACACACATCCACACACACACATACTATATATACTACGGCATCAACTCATGCATGCATAAATATCCGGGATGGAAACTACGCCAGGGTCTCCTTTTCCGGATTCTCTGACTTTCTGCGCATATTTCGGCTCTGCCGGCGTCGATTGTAAATTACGCCCTAATGCGCCCATTTGTATGCTGCAAAAATTGCTGCTTATTGAATATTTAGCGAGCTACCTGACACAAACTTCCCGCCGTCCTTCGCCTAATGAACTCATTTGGGATTTCGCATGCGTCTCGTGCTTTAGACTGCACAAATCGCGTTGGCGTGGGTAAAGAAAGTCGAAACTTTTTGCATTTTAAATAATTAAACAACAAAAGCCAGTCGGGTTGACACGCCCCCCGCAGCTGTTTGTGATCCCTTTTTACTTTCCTTTCTATTTGTTGTTTTTGTTTTTTTCTTTTTGGCTTATTGTTTGGGCCCGATTGCGTATCACATTCGGTTGCCAGGCCAATGAAGAGTGACTGACTGGCTGACAGGCGAAATGAGGCGGGATTACGGGCCAGATAAGCGCTAAACAAGCAAATCAAGCCCGAATTTTGCCCACGGCCAGGTGACATTGATGGCAGTTTGGCCTGATTCCAGACAAGGAATTAATCTACTAGAAAAGTATCAGATTTTCATTTTGGATAGCCTTTATTTTTAACCTCCTTATGGAATTTTCATTGCCTCTTTTCGGGATTTCCTTGGTATTAATATAGTTTTTTAGTTTCTCATTTAATTGGCAATTTGCTTTAAAGTCCCTTTAAATTTACTCTTTCTTTGCGATTTCCTAGCCTTAGGGATAGAAATAGTTTTCCATTTTTTCTCTAACTTTCTTATTTATTAATGTTCTAAGATATTGCTTTAGATTTTTTAGCATCTCTGGCATTACAACCCCTTATAGAGAAATGGGAGGCCTATCTAATGCCCAGGAATTTGATTAGTTTTGAGCACTGTTCAGAGAATCACCAGAGAAACCCTTGCTTGTGGCAGGACATAATTAGAATGAAACTTTACAGAAACGCCTTTTCATTCAGTTGCGCCATTGTGTCTTTCCAGTGAAATGTCATTTAAAAATAACCTCCGCCACCCACAAACCCACACATTCTCAGCTCCCGACTCCTGTGGCCCGTCTGGCAATCGATACTTCATTAAGATATCGTGCTCCGGTGCCTAGACGCTTTCCGTTTACGTTTCCCTGATTACTTTGCATAGTTCCTCCTTTCGCTTTGGCTTTGACTTTCCTTCTTATCTGCCTGCCAGGATTCTGAACTTGGTTCTTTGTCTTTTGGCCCGGCTGGCAAATAAATCGAAAAATCGTATTAGAGGCCCGAAAATTATTTGCCACCGGATGTGTGCCCATCGTCGGAAGTCGAGGCCGTTGGTCTGATGGTCTGAGATCCCGGTTCCCGGTTCAGTTCTGGGTGTTAGTTTCAGTACCAGTTCTAGTCCAAGATCCCCAGGACAAGAGGTTCGAGGCCTGTGTTTATCACATGAACACAATCAAATTAGCGCACATCGAGTGCAAATAAGCAGAGATAGGCCCAGCTGGCACCGAACAGTCTGTTGGCGTTAAGCGTACCACTTGGCTAAAACAGAAACAGTTAAGTCTGGAAATTACTTAATTTCAATCATTTGCTTTTAGATGAGAAAAATAAAGCGTATTTGCATATCGGTCTTGTTAGTAAAGTTATAATAGAAACACAAAAAGGAAAATGCTCAGTTTTAGCAATAACACAATTTTCCCCCTAAAAAAATTTTATAGCAGAGGAAATATTTGCCAGAACATAGAGTGCCATACATCGTTGAACTCGTCATCAAAATTCTAACAAAACTGCATTCCAGCCTAAAAATGTTTAGATTTGACCCATTTTGTGAAAAAATCATGATGTAACCCCTTATCAAAAATGCAAAAATCGGATAAAAATTAAAAATTTCCCAATCATACTGAAATTGTTGTGGGTTGATTTCTAGGTCATAAGCTGCAAAAAAATCGCTTTTGGATCTTTTTTGGCTGAGTTATAGGAGAAACTTACTAAATTCATGTTCAATTTCACCAAAAACCTTATTACTTTCAAGAAATCCTAGAAACTTGCCAATAACAAGAGATATATTGGTTGGATAGATTGAAAATTGTAATGATCGAATTTCTAGATCATAAACTGCTAAAATCAATGCAATAAATGGTGTTTGACCTTTATTTATGCCAAAGAATGATGTCACACCTCGAAAACATTTGCTAAAATTAGGCTCGAATTTAAAAGTGATATTTTCACTCTAAACCTCTTAAAATATTTCTTATAACAAAAGAACTATTGGGCAGAATATAGAGTGCCATGCATCGTTGAGCTCGTCATGAAAAATCTAACAAAACTGCATTCCAGCCTAAAAATGTTTAGATTTGAGCCATTTTGTCAAAAAATCATGATGTAACCCCTTATCAAAAATGCAAAAATTGGCTAAAAATTAAAAATTTCCAAATCACATTGAATTTTTTGCGGATTGATAACTAGATCATATGCTGCAAAAAAAGGTGCCAATAATGACTTTCCGACTTCTTTTGGCCGAGTTACAGTACAAACTCACTAAATAAATTTCACATTTTACCAAGAAACTGACTTTCCTCCTTAAACTCGGGTATTTTATCAAGACAACAGAAATATTTGTCAGAATATTGAATATTTATACGTTCTTGAACTTTTAGTATAAATCTTAACCAAACAGCATTTAAATTTGAGAATTGTATTTTGGGTTCCCTTTGGAATATGGAATGTCAAGGCCTAGTCGAACTTCCATTTTCGAAGAAGTTTTTTTCTAGAATTATTTTATATCCCTTATCAATTTCTGTCAAAAACCTAATCATTGCATGAAGCATACAGAAAAGTTTTCACTTGCCCGGCCAAGTGGCTCTGCCGGCTCATTTGGCAAGTTTGTTGGGGGATCGTTTCTGAGGTGGCCCGCCTGGGGTCTGTAGATGTCTTCTGAGGCAGCGCCTCTGAATCCTGCTGAATCCTCCTCCTCCACTGCTGGTTGCCCAACGAACTTCGACGAGAGTGGGGGGTCCTGGGAAGTGAAAACTGGGAACTGAGTGACTTTGTTGCCACTGATTCTGGGGCTCCTGCTGGCGGGGATGTCAGGACTTTTGTTGGCTGCTGTCAACGGACAACTTCGCTCTGTTGCAGCTTGCAGTTGCATTTGCAGGCAGTCGCCTGACAGCTCGACAGAAAATATGAGCAGCCAAAGGGCTTGGGGACCGAGATGTGGAGCTGGGATGTGGGATCTGAGATCTGGGAGATGGTGGGGATATATGGAGTTCACGGAGTACGGGTATGCTTGTCGCCTGTCACATTGTTGTCATGTGGCTGCCATCGTGCAAGATGCCTGGCCTTCGTTTAATCAACATTACTTGTGCTTAAATCAATTAAAAACTAATTACGTTTCATGCCCTGTTGAGCGCAACTTTGTGGCGTTTCCACATTCCACGGGAATTTCGCTCGAGCCGAGAAGAATCCTTTGAGTCTGGGCGCCCAGGGGCGTTAATAGAATCTCGCCATATTCCAGTGCACCATTGCCAACCTGGCCAAAAGCCTGTTAAGGCCAAAAAGCCAGTGCATCTGCTGCTTTTGGCTTTGACTCATTTGGGGAATTGCAGCTGGCTGCTTTGGAGTGCAAAAATTAGGAGACAAAGGACGAAGGTGCAAAAGGGATCTCAGGTGCGTGTCCTCGGGTTTATGACTGCGAAATTCCAGGTGTTTTGGCGGAGAATACTAATTACAAATATTTTGTTGGGGTCTTGCAATTGCGGTTTCGTGCTCTCAAAGTGCTTATATTTCTAATTTTACAAAATTCAACAACTTTGCCCCATATTCATGGCATACTGAATGTATTTGCCTTGCAATTTCCTACTTAATGTAAAGCATATCAAAGTTAATGCTTAAAAAACATTCTAAACTAATAAACTTCTTGTTTTAAATTAGTACCAAACATTAGGAAAACCCATAACGTTTACATGACATCCGAAAGGTGGGTCCTCTGTCCCATTCAAATAACATTTTTCCTGTGAAATATTTAGCTTGTAAATTCCTGGGGGAGTCATTTAGTATGTCCATTGGTAGCCGCAATTTAGCCTGTCATTTTTCTCCCCATGCCACGCCCACCAAACATAATTACAGCCCTTCAATAGAGGCCGCCCTCCTGCCCAGAGCAACCTATCTAAACTGCAGCTAATCACAAGCTGCAAGCTGAGTAGCTCATAAATATGCATTTACACTTTTGTTCCGAGGAGTTGACGTATTAATTTTTAATATCCCACTGCCACTGCCGCTGCTGCTGCTGCTATGCCTCTGCCGTTTTCCAAGTTGGCAAGTGGACAAAGAGCGCCGGCTAATTAGCCAGTTCGCTCAATGGCCAATTGCCACGCAAAATCAGCCAAGGGTAGCGACTAGGACAACTACAACGACAACGGGGCCCAAAGACCGCCATCCGCCATCCGCTATCCGTAGTCCGCAAGTCCGCACTAAACACAGCGTTTAAAGCCAAAAAATAAACAACAATTTAGTGCAGATTAGCGCCAAACACACAGGTGAAGTGAGGGCAGGGGGTTTTTGGATACAGGTGGATGGATGGATGGTAGCTGGGAGAGAGGGGGCAGTCGGACAGGGAGACGCCCTTTGTTTATATTGTTGTACGTGTGTCGGCGTGGTGCCATTGTTTCAACGTTCTGCCCAGTTTAGGTGGAAGGCAGCCAGGTAAGTGGAGCAACGGGGAGGCAGGTGACATTAGGCTCGGGTTTGAATGGAGCTCAGGCTGCTTACATGCATTGACTGGGACTACGACTGCAGAGAGCGAAAGGGGATCAAGATTCAGGGGAGTTTCAGCTTGAGAAAATATATTAACTGATAATCTCCTGCAATTTCCATCTCCTCTGCCTTCTACAAAATACTCCTTTCCTTTTAAAAAACTTGAATAAAAGTAAAATGTTTTTCTCTCAGTATTTAAAACACCAAAAGGGATGGGCCAAAAAGGCAGGGGATCTCCCTTTAGTTTGGCTAATTGCTTGAAGAGCACACAACAATGGGAAATGGCAAATGGCGATGGTGATGAAGGCAATGGCAATGGATGTGGCAATGGCGATGACGATGGCGATGGCGATGGCAAACTTCCGTTTCCGCTCGCGCTGCTCCTCTCGTAGTTCTTCTTGTTGTTCTTGTTGTTGTTGTGCAGCTGCGTTAAGCTGGCAAACTAATTAGATTCGTGCGCCTCATTGGGCCACTTTTGATTTGTGCCCCACTGGCATTTGCCACTCGAAGGAAGTCGCAACTTTCTCCTACTAGACAGAGATTATCTGAGCAGCTGGCTGGCTGCTTCCTTGGAAACTTCAAAAAAAAAGGGGCTGCATATTTGGTTCAAGTTCGTTTGGAAGAGTTGGGCACCGATTTTTCATCAAATGAAATGCACAAGAAAACTGCGCCAGAACAACAAATAAAAGCAAATGCGACATGTGGCTGGCAGGAAAACAAGACGGCAGAAAAACCCCAAAAGAAAGTTCAAGCCAAGCCGCAAAAACAAAAAACTTTATGCCCCCCAAAAAAATGGCAAAAGCAACAAACAAAAAAAAAATAAAAGAAAAAAAATTATGCGAAATTTAATTTGACTTTTGTTGTGCTTTTGGTAGTGGAGCTCAGGTTCTTGTTGTTTTTGTTACTGGCAGCCACTTTTGCGCTTTCCATTTTAGTTTCCTGCCAGCTGGCAAATGCAGCAAGCTGCGCCCAGGGAGAGCGAGTTTTCCCTTTCCCGCCCAACTCTCTTTCCCTTCCTGAAACTCGTAATTTGCCAGCTTGGCTTGTACACACTTAGTTTGTATTATTTAGTTGCAGTCGAAGGGAATCGGAGTCGGAGGGTATGGTAGGGGTCCTTCATGTGAGCAAGAAATATGATTATCTTATGCATGCTCCGCACTGCAGTGGGGGACTTAATAAGCCAAAGGGCAATGCCAAAATGATGGCCCTAAAACGATTTGCAGTGCCCATTAGAGGAGGTTGTCCATAACTTAATATGACAGTTGGGGTCGCTAGGAAACCAACCAGGAAAAGGGAAAATTGATATAATATAAGATTAAAAGTAGAGTCCACTAAGTTATTGAGTGTTTACTTTTCTAGAAAGAAAATTAAATTCATCAAAGTGTCACCTAGTTCTTAAACCTTATGATATATCCTTTGATACTAGTTTCACAACCAAGTTAGTCCTATCTAAAGTAGCAAATTATAGCCAAATAAGTACAACTGTTAGCCGCCATTTGTGGCAGTTACATTTCTTGAACGAGTGCTGGCAAAGTGGTTTTATATGTCCCTCGTAAATGGCAAATGCATACGCCAAGTTTGGTTACACTCTCGGGTGATTGGCGTCGAAAACTTCAGGGTTTTAGCTTTGATTTATATTGACAATTGCATTGGCAATAAACGTGTTCCCGGTGATGCGACTCTTGGCTGGCTCACACTATTCACTTGACTATTTTTAGGGGAAATAAAACCGCTTTTGCTGCAGATTCTCATCCTGGCACTCGGATTTCTTTTGTTAACCCAAGGAGAGCAATCTGTGTGTGTGTGTGTGTGTGGGTCAATTAATAATTTATAAGGGTGGAATGAGCTGGCGAAGGGTTGGTGGCCGAGTGGGTGGCTCCATGCAATATGCATAATGTGTGCCCTTTGATTTTCTGCTTTGGCATGCACATTTATTTATATTTCATTTTGGCGCTGCTGTCCCTTTCGGTTTTCTTTTGCTGCTTAGCATTTCCTATTTATGTCGAGGACCTGGCTAAGCATTTCGGATACAGGATCTGCTCGGTTAAGGGCTGGGGGTTGGTTGTTGCAGGGGGTGGTTTCCCCCTGCTACGTATGGGTGTGTGCTTGGCTATGTGTGCTGCTGCTGCTGGGGGTCATTTTGTTTTCGTTTTTGCGGCCAGAGACGGTGCGAGTATAAAAACTAAAAACAAGCAGCGTCAGCAGCAACGTTTTATATTAAAAACAACAACCGCAATGGTGCACTGAAAAGGAAAACTATTTTTGGCAAAAGCTATCTATGATGATTTTATAAACTTATCTCACTCACAGAACTTGACCTTCTTTCTATTTCATATATCTTTGCCTCTCAGTTTTATCTCAGATTTTAAGTTTATAATCTGATATCAACTCTTTTTCTCTCAGTGCAGCAACAACTAGATTCTGAATTCGTTGGCGGGCAACAACAAGGTTGGCGGAGGAAAAGAAAAATAAAGTATTTACACTCGCTTTTAGTGGGTCCGATGGCCCAAACACCCGCCCCCCCGCTTTGCCCATTTCACCATTTCGCCCACCCACTTTGGGGCATGTTTTCTAATTTTTGTGTACGCTACTTTCTGTTGCACGTTGTTGCATTTTATTTTTATGTCGCACTCATACGCTTTTGACTTTTAAACTCCTCTGTTTAAGTGTATTTAACATTTTCTCTAATGATACTCAGACCGAGTAGCATTCTGTGTCCGTCCGCCTGTCTCTTTCTGCCCCAGTGTACCTGTCTCTTTCTCTATCTCTGTCGCAATAAGCCGCTCTGCAAAGTTGGTAAGTGGCAGAGCTTCCCGTTAGCTGCGGTTGGCAGTTGTCAAAGTGACCTCAAAGAACAGGGAAAGATGGAATCGCATGTGAGCTCATCTGTAAGTGTGTCGCCATGGCCCCCTGTTCCCGTCTCTATCTGGATAGACTCCCTCTCTCCCTCTCTCTCTTTCTCTTAAGAGCTTTTCTTGTTTTGAGCCTGCATATATGAGCGTACAGGTGGGGTACCGAACCACCTGAGCCACCCACACCCAGCTAATGCATTCGCTTTTGTCTGTTTATTCATCTACTTTAATGAGCCCTGCCCTCAAGGCCAGCTGTGTGTTTGACATTCGGGGAAAATGCGCTTTTCTTTTGCAATCCCATTGCCGCCTTTGTCGTTTCTTTTCCGTGTCAGACAAAAATTAATTAAGTTTTGATAGCATTGGTAAAGGGGACTTAAATTGATTTCTCAAAGCTTATTAAATTCGATGTTCGTTATGAGAGAACCTGAGACCTGAGAATAAGATAAACTTTAAAACGTTAGTTTTATTGGCCTAAGAGAGGTGTAAGTATATGTAAATGTATACCAAAGAGATACATATATATTTTCCTTTCGGAATCTAAAATCGTCAACTTATAGTTTCTGGTCCTAAGAACATGGAAAAGCTATCACAGTTTTGACCGGAACTGTAGCATCCATAGGTATAGGTATATATCCAAGGCAGCCTTAAGGCCCTCAGCGAAATCGAGCAATCACAAATGGAAATGTCGCCAATTGCAGGTGACGTTGTTGCATGGCAACAGATACAGATGCACGAAAACGGCGACAGGTGATGCATGTGAATGGTGAGTGAGGGGGGCGGCATAGGGCGGAAGAACGAAATAAGGACATTTAGCAGGAGATTCGGGAGGTGGCAACTGCACGGACGGGCTCGCGTTGATGAAGTACGCACTTGCAGCAACTCGACAACGGCAACTCATTTGATTTACTTTTCATTTCCGGCTGCCTTGCAAGTTGCAACAACACCTCCACACCTATACACCAATACAATGCACATGTGTCGTTGTCACACACACACACACTGGCACACTCGAGTCCTCGAAGCTGAGCGTTATGCAATTATAACTTTTGTCATTAGCAACTTAAAATGCAAATTGCTGCAATGAAGCGTCGTCAACGTTGTCGTCGTTGTCGTTTTAGTTGCCTTTTTGGGCACTACTCCTCAGTCCGCAGTCAGTACTTCACTCCCAACTGATTTGGTACTCGGGATTTGGGGGTTCCCAGTGGTGCTTTTCATGCTGATGCACTGTAAAAAATATGGGCCATTCATTGACCACAGTTCATTTGTATTAATCAACCATTCATTT
Organism: Drosophila eugracilis; assembly: GCF_018153835.1. Taxonomy (NCBI): domain Eukaryota; kingdom Metazoa; phylum Arthropoda; class Insecta; order Diptera; family Drosophilidae; genus Drosophila; species Drosophila eugracilis. The sequence goes on from NW_024573499.1 coordinate 409,790, forward strand.
ATAATTTTATAGATCATTCCTTTGATTTAATGTTGAACTTACGAAAGTGTTTGTTTAGAAGAAATACTTTAAGCCACCCCTTTTTCCTCAGTGTATAGCTTCTGGCAGGGCGTGGCATTTGCCGTTGTTTAAAGTGTTATGACTTAAGTTGCTGTCGTTGGCTTTTAAACGTTATCTAAGTAGCTACCACAGCCCCATATCAGCCATATGGTGGTGACATGACGTCCAAAAGTCAACTGCCGCTTTACATACTGGCATTTTCTTTTGGGGGAAAAGCTGGAAAACGAACGGGGTTCTTGCCAATTAGCCATCTTCGTCGCTGGTTAATTTGTAAGAGTTGCGCGCTTTTTGTGCAACTGCCATAAAGCTGCCACTTTGGGTTTCTCCGTTTTTTTCCTGCAGTCAGTGTTTTGTTTTTCGGCGATGGCTGCGATGGCAACATGCAACATTGTTGGCGAAAAGGTGGAAAAACTATGCGCAAGTTCAACAAGAAGTAACCATAAAAGTGCTGAGTGCACCTTTGCCTTCTGGCTCGGTTGAGTGAAAGTCGAGCATCCCTTTCTTTCTTTGCCATTTGGCTTCCATTTCCCCATGGTCTTTTCCATTCCCTGGCCAAAGTCACGCCGAGGAAATTAAACAGGAAGTGCGCGGATTTTATGCACTTCTTCCGCTGAACAGTTAAATCATTAAGGAGCGGTCCATTGCTTATAAATAATTCGGTGTGTGGCCCATAAAAATGTGTAAGGGCTAAGAAGGATGTTTTACGAGGCATTTAAATGCCGCAAATTGAGCTGTTTTCCCTGGTTCACTTGGCCCACGAGACTATAGTTCATAATTGACTGACAATCCCTCATGTCTCGCCGAGAACACTCATCATTCCTCACAGATCATTGACGGCTCAATCGGCCTTCTTTTCTTTTCCACATCCACATCCACAGTCATCCAGTTCATTGGGTTTCCTTTAGAGTTTTCGGGACCCATTGTGCCATTTCCCAATCCCATTCCCAATCCCATTCCGGGATATAAAAAGGTCAGGGGGCAACTAGTGTCGAATGCTGTTGTTGAGTTGATTAAATTGGTGTTAAAAAGTTTAAGTGGCTGTCGGTACAATGTAGGACAGTAAAATTTCATAGCCTACTTTGCCGCATCTCCAGTTCAGTGTTTTTTTTGCATTTTTCCTTGCTGTTTTGGCCATAAAAGCACGCCGCTAACGCTAACGTGTGTAGTTCAAGTGCGCACTTTTGGCCCACTTAAAGGGAGGTGTTTTGCCCTATTCCCGGCGAGTCCTTGTCTTTGCCTCAACCCCTCGGATTTTTCATCCGCCCTCCCCCAGTCGAGTTAACGGTTAACGGCTAACGGTTGTAAGCTCACGGATATCCTCAATCGTCAAGCTCCCTTGAACTCCAGCAGATAAATTACACTCGCGAGCAAGGTCAAAGGATTTGTTTCAGGATTTTATCTTGCTGATTGATTGCAATGTCTAAGAGTGGTTAGCAAGATCAGTATTGAAAATAAAAGAAAGCTAAAAATCAGTTAAGAAAAGGGTAAGAAAGGGTTAACTAGGGATATAGTAACATCACTATATTTAAGATTATTATTTAAGAAGAGAAGTTAGTTAAAAATATTGCAAAGAAGCTTAGGAATCTTTCAAAGACAAAGTTCAGATCCACTTTCTTCTGTCCTTAACCCCAAACTCTTCTTATAAGGATCCCATTTATCAATATCAGGTAACTTTGCTGCCATAACTCATCCACAAAATCGTGCAGTTCAGTGTTGTTGGGCAACGCTGACTGCGGATATAAGCTTACGACACGTGTCTGGGCTGTCTAATTGGCAAAACGAATGAATCTATTTGGGAGGAGCGTTTCTCGCAGCTGACCACTGCAGCTCCATCCCCTTTCCGCCCATTTTCCACCCACTCTCTGTGTATCAATGCCCCCCTCCCCCGATGATTTCCGCTCCCCAGTCGAGCATTTTCAATTAGAGGGCGAGGTCGCTTTCGATTTGCGTATTATTTATGGCGTCCGCAAATCGTGCACATTATTCATAAGCCCTGAGAGAGAGAGAGAGGGTCGGCTTAATGGCCAAACTGAAGAGGGGCAAATTGAAGTTGGTCCACAAGGGGTGGCTATAACCATACAGCAGCTACCCTTCATTGTCGAGGGCTAAATAATCTTGAAGAGCGCGAACAGTTGGCTTAATTCCACTCCTGTTGCTGCTCTAAAACTACGAACTTGTTATTAACTGATGAGCATGAACTATAAGATTCTTTTATTAAAGTTCAATCTTAGTGGCTTTGCATTAGTTAAATGAACCAGCCAGGGTTCTCTCAAAGATCGGTGGGCGTTCAAATTAAGGGTCTTTAAACTGACGTGCGCTCCTTGCGGTCGAGTGCAACTCACCTGCATTCCGGCCCAGATGCGCGCTTATATCCGCCGCAGACTCTGCCACGGATCCACAGACAGGACCATGATATGCGGAGTTGCAACTGTTTGCCAGCCACTGGCATTCATTTCCATGTGCGGCATTAGGGATGTGCGTGAGTTTCCGCTTCGAAACTCAATCAGCAGTTGGTGGGCCCAAAACGAATGGTTTTCGATTTTGTTAAAGTTTCCGCTAAGGGAAATTTAAGACTTAAATGTAGTTGGCTCTTAACTATTGGGTAAAAACTGAATTCGTGCTATTTGAAAGGCTTTTAAATGATTTTGTAGGCAGCTCATTTCAAGTTCTAGTCTATTTAGCGATTAGAAGGAGTATTTCTAAATATCAAAAGTAAAAATTTACAAACGTCTTTCAAATCCATCAGCACCAATCGACCACCTCTAGCTGCAGGACCAACAGGTTGACAGGAGCGAATAGGATGTGCCGTGCTGCTGCCACTGCCATTCATTTTAAGGGAAGGGGAGTACCTTTCAAGCACTTAAGACGACCACACAGCCCAACCAAATGTCAGCACACAAATCCACCTAAGTCAGCAGGATATATGGCTGCGAATGGGATCCTTTACCTGGGGCTATCTTGGTTATATGGACAGTACTCCAGCCTGCAACTGACAACTGCCCTTTAGGAACTTGTGGGTTGAACTTCCATAACATTGATTGAAATTATGTTCATTCTGGGAATCGAAATTTGAATTTTTTAAATATGCTTGCTAGTAATGAGGGAAGCCGCCTTATGATTTGCTGTTTCACTTCCATGTCATTCCCAACAGTCATGTTATACTTAACAGGCTTGCGATTGCGCAAATGCTATTTGCATGCTCTTAAATGTTAAAAAGCAATGTTAAAGAACAGGGATTCAGTCCGATTCCAGGTCGTTCCCCTTTGGACTCAGAAAGTAGTGCACTAGGTAATGGTTCGCATGCCAAGTTCACATTTCGGCTGGAGATAAAATATGTGTTTCTCACGGCGCCTTAAAAGAGTTTTTACCGCCACCCACCTTTTAGCCCCGTTATTTTGGCAGCCATAAGGTTGCATGTTCGGCCACAGTTTCCCAGGCCTCAAGGAGGCCCTTAAATACCCGTACATACAGTGTATATATGTACGTACTATATGGCCGGGCACTTGATAAAACCTGTTGAAAGAGGGGTCGTTGATTTATTGACTTGGCCGGGGGACTTTCGACAATATTTTAATTAAAAACTCTTTCATATTGGGCCGAAGTTTGCCGTGATTGCACAGGTTTTTGGTTTTATCATTATTTTTTGGACTCACCGGCCGGCCGGGCCGACTCGTATTCCCTCAAGTAATTTTTGGCCAAAGATGAAGCATATCGGCCGAGAGATGCAGACACCTAATAAAACTTTTGCGACAAGAGCCGGGTTTCGAGTGTAACGAAAACAAAAACAATAATTTTCGAGTTTTCCAGCAGAAAGCCAAAAAAACAAGGAAAAAAGAAAGCAGAAAAGTCGAAGCTGAACTGGACCATCGTCTCCCTTTCAAGGATTCTCCGTCTGTCATTGGGACATTTGCAGTTTTCTATTTGCCATCTTGGGTCATTGTTGTTGTTGTTGTTATTGTTGTTGTCGCTGGAAAACTATTTGCCATCTCGACAATTTCCCGCACGTGCAGGGCATCGCAAAAGCGAAGTTTTTCGATTGCCAGAGATGGAAAAGCGGAAAAGTGGGCGGACTGGCAGGTGCAATATTTCAATAAAATATATTTACGTAAAGTAAGAAAAGAAACTTTCGATGATTTCATATTTTTCCAACCATTGAAACTAAATTGGCTGACTAAAGGAATCCCAAGACCCGAGTCTTGAATCCTAAATGTGTGTGTTTTCCTTTGGCTTGTAGCTAGCTAAAGCTAAAGCGTTTTTAGTTTACCGTTAGAATCGGCAATTAATAACAATTAGAAGCGTCTAATTGCGGATAATACATAACTCACCGGCCGCGCTTATATGTATCTATGTATCTGTGTATCTATGTATCTATGTATCTCGTACTTTGCGAAATAATTTATGCCGAAAGCGTAATTAAATTAATTAGGATTAACTTTGGCTGTGCACGCATTAAACTAGCTTTGATTAGCTTATGTTCCTGCATACATTTGACAACTTAGACATGCAGATACAAATGTATCTGTGTGTGTGTGTGTGTGTGTGTCTGGCTGTGTCTCTGTCTGTGCGAGTGAGTATCTGTGTGTGTGTGGCGCACATGTCGCACACACTGTTTAATCTGAATGTTGGCTTTGGGTCGCTTCGGTAATCATAAAGATGGAATAAGCGATGAGCTGTCTGCATGTGCCAATTTGGTTTAGTTATGCTCACGCATTGTTGTTGCTGTTGTCCTTGTTGTCCTTGCTATCGCCATTGTTGTGTTTGTTGTTGTTTTTGCTGGCTACGTGAATGAACGTTAAAGTGAATTGATCCTAGTTTCGTTGGGTATCTTTAATTCGGGGTAAAGGAAGGTTAACGTACACAAAAAATAATCAGTTTTGGTTTTTTTTACTTAATAAATGTTTAAAATACAACTATTATATCAGAAACTAAGTTGTCTCTTCTACCTTTTCATTATTTACTGAAAACAAATTGGATTATTTTGCAAATTTGTGGTTAGAAAATACTTTCTTTCTGCCCCAAATCGAATATGATTATTGGCCATAATTCCTAGCCCAAATCAGCAGTTTGTTACCTTAAAGCTATCAGATTTTTAATGATTTTTGCCACTTGCAAGCATAAATGAATGGCAGCCTCTAAGATTTATTTGAGCTTTCTGTGGCAGTTGGTCAGCTGGCTAGCTGGCCGGCTTTTTCTAGTTCGGACTAGCTGGACTGGTCTAATTTATGTCACGAATAAATGTGTCGCAAATCATTACGCGGGAAATATTTCTATTTCTTTCTCATTCCGTTGCTTTGCCATGTGATTGTTGGAGTGTCGGGGCGCTTTATTTAATGGCTTGGAAATGGAAAAAATAAACAAACAAACACGTAGAGGGTAAATGGGAAATGGGGATATACAGGGAGTGGCTGCGATGACGAGGCATTAGAGTTGGAGGACATCAGACGAACGAGCCACCTAAATATAGACACAAATCACAAAAACTCGGCAGGCAAAAGGAGCAAAAACAAGACAGGACCCATTGTTGATGTTTTCGTTGATGTTGCTGTTGTTGTTGTTGTTCCTGTTATTGTTTTTGTCTTTGGCGGTGGCAGGGAATGAGCACATTAAATCAAAAGTGGTGCATAAAGCAGAAACAGGAGCAGAGGTCACTGGGTGGGCGGTGGTGCAGAGTTTACATGGGGCAAAGAGCATCGAGTTGAAAACACAAGGATTAAAGACAGCAAAGGCGGCAAAGGACGACGAAAACGAGGCAAACGTTTAACGCCTGCAGGATATTTATGATCATGAATTTTCTTATTGTGCTGCTAGCTGCTGTCATTGCACTCAAACAAAAACATCGCCAGCCTTAGGAAATCAAATTTCAAATTTTAGTTTTCTGAGAAACTATTTCGATGTAGATAAAAAGCCAAGTCTATCTACTTAACCTTCAGTCTGCTTTAATAAGTTTAAATATGGAATCAACATTTATCTTGGCATTTCTTCGAGTGTGCTGTTGTTGGCCTTGTCTGCCGCCTTGTCCCCTTGGCCCCGAAGTCTAAACGATTTATTAAAATGTGCAGCAGAAGGAGCAGCCTGGCGAAAGAGCAGGAGACAGACTAACTGAGGAGCGTCGTCGAGCGGACAGCTGAAGAAGCCCGAGTCCTGAGGAGCTTTGAGAAAACCCCAGTAGCCTCGACCTCCTTTGGCGCTATATTTGGACTTCAGCTCGAGCTCCCAGTTCGACGGCATCGATGGAACGCCGCGCCCACCAACCGACAGAAATGAGTTATAAAACTTCAATAATCTGAGCGAAATATTTATTCATGTTTAGCACGCAGACGAGGACGAGACGGCGATGGTATGCAAAGAGGGGAGGAGTTGGTTGGCTGTGGAGGAGCCTTGGAGCGGCCATTACTTTATTTACATCATATCCTGCAGGATGTGCTTGCCACACCGTGCTCACGACTGTGTGGCGCACTTACAGCGAATCAATAACAAAATAAATCGTTTTACAACCGCAGGACATTGTATTGTGTTACACAAAAGATTGCCAGCGCCGAGCTACCCAAAGGATTCGATGGATTCGTTGGGTGGCCGGGCTTCTCATACTGCAGGGAGCAAGGAGGGCAAGGCGAAAGGATAAAGGAGAAAGCAGAGAAAGGAAGCACGGACTCCTGGCAGGGCCAATGAAAGCGAAAGAAACGAATCGAGTCGAATCGAAACGGAGCGAAACGATACGAATAAATACACAGGGAAATCTAGTAGGTTATAGTATGGGTTTGTAATAATAATAAATTAATAATAAATAAGGTACAGTAATACCTTATACAGATGGTTTTGGAACCTTTCCAACTTTTAATTACTGAGACTGCAAACCTTTTCCTTTTCACAGTTTTCGATACAAATCTCAAATGTAGAAATGAGAAATGCATTTTCCTCCAGTGCACGACTCCGACAACAACAAATAACAATGCCAGGCACTCGGCAGAGAAAACAAGCAATGAAAGGATATTATAGTAAAAGTATTTATACAGCGAAAGGGACAAAGCAGCACTGAGGACCGTACTGAGCTCCGAGCGGAGCACCTAGAACACTGAGGTGGTAGATGCACTACGACGATAAAGTGAAAGGAAGTAGAAAGTATAAATCGTTGCAATCAATTTTCGCTATGTGCTAGGAATTGATAAACTGCCCCAGCTGCAGCTCTCCTCCATCCAGCGATTGGGGCTACTCCAGATCCAGAACGAGTCCTGGTTCTCGGAATCCGAATCGGGTTCGCCTGTCAGCTGCAAGTTGCCAGTTGCCAGTTGCCAGGTTCTATTTGGGTTACCCACATACCGCAGAAAAGTGAGAACTTATGGGTCACAATGGGGTGGCTGGTTTGTTTATGGTGTGCCCCGTTCAGATTGTGCCGTCTAAACAAGCTGGGACTAATCCAGGCTTCGATTTTGATGAATTCCCTCCAGGCTTATGACGTACGCTGAATACGGAAAATCGCTTCTCCCCCACAGATTTTGATTTGGACTTGCCATGGTAGCTAAAAATATGAATTTAATTCAAGGACTCCGGGATTTAGGGTTACTAACTTCTTGAATAATAATATTTGTGGAATCTCCACTGATGAGTGACTTTAGAATCAATATAAGGAGAGGAAACTTCACGACATTCCTAATATCCCGTGACCAAAAAACGATTTCAATAATAAAATAAATTCGAATAAACTCACATCACTCAAGCATGAAATTATTTATAAAACCATTACCAAAATAAAACCAAAAGTAGACAATAACAAGTGCGATGAAATGAAAAACTAAAATAAGTATCAGTTTAAGGCAAATACAAAGAAGTTGAGGTTGGAACCTGAAGCTACTTGTACTTGGCTGTAGTCCTTCCGAGAAAACGATATGAGAAAATCACTCTAAAATGATTTGACATACGGAGAGCGGGAAGAAAGAGCAACGTGAGATGTGGACGTTGACACATCCCGGCAAAATATTGTGTATACGCCGCGTTGTACGCACAATAAAAGCTAAATTTATATATAAAAATGGCGGCAGCGGCAGCAGCAGCAGCAACAGCATCTCAAACTGCGACTGCGACGGCGAAATAAATATTTTATAATTTAATCAACATAAAAGCAACAAAGCCGGGAGACAAAGGGCGCGGCGCGACTGTTCAGCCGACGCGGCGGTTAAGTTAAGGAGACAATAAAAACGGAGTCAAGTCGCAGGCCACACACATATGCACATCTATATATATATATACTATATATTGTATGTCGCGCGATAATGCTTAATGATAAGCGGAAGTCGGCGAGGGAATGAGATATATAGAAATGCGAATACGAAATACTGGCGGCAATAGGCCAAGATGTTTATCACACGAGTGAGACAATAAAAGCGGAGGCAGCCTTCAGCCTTTAGCCTCGCTCTCATTTTGCACAACGATTTTCCACAGCCATTTCCACATTTCCCATTTCCCTGGCGGGAGGTCGTCGACTGGCGCTGACAAATGGACAATGTCTGACAGACGACAGGCCCGTGAGCGCTTCGAGTTGGACAAGTTTATATTTGCATTTATTTCTATTAGGCGCACATTTGTCAAAAGCTGTTTACGAGTATGTGGTGTCCATGCCCCGTCTACCGAAAAGAAAAACCAGATCAAATCTCACAGACGTCTTTAAATTCCTTTTTTTTTTAAGGGTATGAGGGGGCATGGCTGATAATACTTTAAGGAAGCCCCCTTCCCGGATTCGATTGCTGCTTTAGACAAACGGACTCATCAAAGTAATAAAATATTTATTCGGTATTGTTGTGCACTTTTATTTGACATCATAAACAAAACCCACAGAAGTGTAAACAAAGCTCGGAAAACGTGTTCCTCAGTAGAAGTTGCTGTTGTTGTTGTTGATGTTGTCATCCTGTGACTCCTGTTGTTGACTTATTTAAGACATAAAGTGCTCACGAACAGAGACACACACACACACTGTCACACGAGTAGAGTATCGACACGCTTACGTGTGGGCGTTCCTAAATTTAACGCCTTTGTACCGGAGGAAATTCGCAAAACACAGGCAAAGGGAAGAAGAAAAAAAGGAGGGAAAACAAAACAAAGCCAAACAAGGAACCAAGTCAAAAACGCATAAATTGTTGCCCCACCAACTGCTGGCGTTGTGTGTAAATGGTTCTTGACATTGCTCTAACTTGGCCGGGATGTTTTCCTGTTTCCTCTTTTGTTTTTGTTTTTGTTTTGGCTTCGATTCGAATTCTGGGATTGGGATTGGAATTGGGATAGGGATTCCGATCCGATTCCGATTCCGATTCCATTGACCTCGTTGCCGGGAATCTGGCTGATTCTACAAGTGCCGCAGAGGATTTTATGGGCAACTAGGCTTTGCAGCGTTTAAAATTTAATTTACTAACTCGTCGTCTGGGCTGGCTTCGGGGACTTTGGCTTACCAGAAAATATGGTTTCCAATAGAAGTCAAGGCTGGCTAAACTTTGGGCGTCTTTAAAAAATGCTAACTATTATTTTGACAAGTTTAAAGTGTGAAGTTCTCAAGGAGCCAAAAGAGAGTGAGTGCAACTCTGAACGCTAGTCCGTTGCAACTCTTTTAGGAGCATGCTAATTTGAGGCACTCAGCATGGCTGCTGCTGGCATATCATTATCCTATTTGTTTTTGCCGCCCCATCGGATGTCCTACAGACCGCAATTTGTACTGTAGTTACGTATGCGTATCCGCAATCTTGAGAGCCCGTTCCTACTGTCCTTACTTTACCAGCTCCTTACTACCTCGTAGCTCTATCTACTCCGCCTGCTGCCGTGCATTTTATTCCGCCTGCTAAGCTCCATATGGTTTAGATGAGTGAATAGATGAGGAAGCAAAAAGGAGCAGCCAGCGGTTTCTAGACGTATTTTTTCTGTTTACGTTTGCCCCTGAGCCTTGGCGTGCTCCACCTTGGTCCTTGCCGACGCTCTACGGATCCTGAGCGCTTCACACGGAACCACAGTTTCTGCCGGCGCTACTGATTCCGCTGCCGGGCGCTTACGTGCCACGCATATAAATTATTGTATCTCGAGCGTATTAAAAATGTACGAGTGCTCATCTTGTTATCCTGTTGTGTAAGCGGATTATGTCAGGCATAAATGTCATGCGTTGGAAGGACCGCACTTTTGCCGCCCTCTTTTCCTCACATTCACATTCTGCATTTACCTCGCCTTTTGTTTTCCATTTCGTTTGGGGTTTCCCCCAACCCTTGCTCCTTTATTTTGATCCGCCGATTTGTTCAACAGTGTTGTTCTGCCATTTTGAATTACATGTGGCATGTAGTGGTGTTTTACCCCCAAGCACTATTTGCCCCCATTCCGAATTCACTTTTATTGAAATTTAAAACCGCCGCCAATCGACACACGATGGCCCATAACTTGCGCTTAAAAACCGTAAGCCGTTCATTTTGGGAGGGCCATTTTGCCATTTGGCCATTTGGCAGTTTCCTGCTTCGAATTTCAGCAATTTCGGTCAATAAACCCGGCGAGTGGGTGAGCGAGCAAAAAACGTATGCAAATATTACCCCGTTTTCGTGTTTGCATTAGCTCAATTTTTATTGTCCGCCCAGAAAACGCAAACGTGGTTCGGAGTTTTCGGTTCTGCGGCGGCTTATCGCTGCCATATTCAGTTCGAAATCCAACGGAGGCCCTAATGAGTGCTATATACCTACAAATATACACCATATATCTGACGATTTGTGGGCGTTGACTATGGAGCGAACTCGAGTCGAGCGTATTAATTGCCAGAAGTGAATTCGGGAATCCAGCAGTTCTGGAATTCGCTGGCTGCCTTTGTTTGCATTACATTTGCACGACAATAATTATTCGCATTTTGATTGGATTACCTGATCGAGTCTCTCGGCTGGAGCTACAAGTTAATGCTTGACAAAGCGGAAGGAGCAAATAATTCCATAATTAACTGGGCTCGCAAAAAGGGCGGCAAGTGAACCGAAAATGTGGCAATAATGAGCCAGAAATCACAGACCGTCGTGCCGACGAGGCAGCAATTATTCTGGTTTCTGGACAATGACAAGAATATAAAGAAGAGCGAAAATCCAGGAATGTTCTGATTATGATTATAGATATATTAAATGTATATTATTATATAATTTAATATGAAAGAATACTGACAAAAGATGGAACAAAGTTAACCTTTCATCAAATTAACTTAAAAGATTTTTAAGGATGATACTTTTAAGTAGGAATCCTTTCCCTCGGCTCTATGTATTTAAATTTCTGGCCTTTGTGGTTGGTTCCTCAGTTCTTATCAACAGCAATGTCCACTTGAAGCAGAGGAACAGGACGTTCTATGGGTCTACAGATATGCCATCATGGCATAAAGCCCTAACTCTCACACAAACACACACACTGGCAGAGAGAATGGAATCGCAGGCACTTGGTCAGGCCAAGTTGTTGTTGTTGTTGTGTTGGCTGTTTGCGTGTTTTTGAAGCGCCTTTGAAATTGGCGCTATCGTCACAAAACACACACAGACAGAAGCATACAGAGGCACACATACAGACTCACAAATTATTTGCAGCTTATCAGCGCGTTGGCCGTTGTCCATTTTTATGGCCATTTTGTTTTGTTTTCGTTTGTTTTAGTTACTTAGTGGGGTAAAGGGGGACGTTGGGGGCGGATGACGCGTATGGCAGATGAACCACAAAGTGCTTACACACAAGCACACTCACACACACACACAGAGAGAGAGAGAGAGAGAGATACCGAAAAAAAAGGCTGAGGAGGCTGAAGGACCCACCCACTTATCGCTTTCAGTACAACGAGGAGCAAGGACATCACTTGAAAATTGCCTAAGTAGTTTTCTCCCCTCATTTTTTCCTCGTCCTTGTTTTTCACATTGTTTTATTCTGTTTCCTTTTCTGTTTGCTGCCTGCTGCCTTTGACCTCCGCTCACTTTTGCTTTGTTTTACGATGGCCCGAAACATTCGGACAGGCCCCGAAATTGATTGTTCCGCACATGTCTCCTGCAAAAGTTTGGCCACAGAAAACTATCAGCAGTTAACCACAAATATGTTTACCCCAAAATGCTCAGATGTCATATGTAGATTGATAAACCCCAAATGTGCTTTGTCAATAAAGTTTTCAAGTCATCAAGTTGTGGAATTTCGATTAGATTGGGTGACTTCCTCGGAATATGTGTCTAAACTACGGAAAACTAAAAACCAATAATTAAAAAATACATATCTGATGTGTCTCAGAATATTAACCATCAATTTCTAACCCATCCTCATTTAGCCTTCTCATCTGGTCTATCGCAGGCATATGTCAAAGAGTGTCATTATTCATGGACAGCCAATTGAGTGGCTGATATTGCGGTTGCCCGGCTGTTGATTGAAACCCAAAGACGCTGGCCAGGTCATGGGTCAACAGTGTTGGCCATCAATAAATCGGCCGCTGATTGCCGCCCTTGAATGTCCTTGCTCCTTGCTCCTTGCTCCCTACTCCTTGGGCCATGAATCGTTATTAAGTGTCGCCGCAGGACTGGGCAATTGCGGAAACCCTCCTTGGCAATTAATGGCGATCGATCGCAACGGCCAACGGTGCGTATGCGCGACGATGGGCAAAGCAAACGGCGCGGCGCATTAATTAAATGCGTTCATTGAGTATGAATGCAAATGCTATAGCATCTCATTATGCGGCACTTAAAGTTCTTAACTTTTTAATAATCTCAGCGTATATGTAATCTGCTTAATGTTGTCAGAATAAAACGGAAAACAACAATGTGGGGAAAGGACAAAAAAGCGAAATAACGAAAAAACGCAAAAAAACGACGACGAGAGCCACTGGCAAATAAGTTAAAAAGCATTTAATGCAGCGCAAGCATTAAAAATAAATAAAAAATATGAAAATCCTCAACGGCAGAAAGACAGCAGGCATTCATAAATTATTTGTATTTAAATGAGGCTGCCACTAGGCTGTGGGTTTGTCAACGCGCCTGTCCGCAGCCCTGTCTGCGGCGGCTTTAATTAAATTAAATAAAATAAAGGCTGCGCCGATGCTCCACGGCTGCAATCTGGGCGAGCCAAGACTATTGCCGTAACTATCTTAATGGGAGTTGTGTGAGCCATTTACGAGATTCTTGGCAGCTTTTTAACTGCCGCAACGTGAGCATTTGCCACATGGAGCGATTACAAAGGACCGGCAGCGTGTTGTTGCCAAGACACTGGTGCAGAGTGCAAACATCCCCGCAGCTGCCACCTCTTTGATAAGTAGCCGAGTTTTGATTTTTCATTTACATATGCTAATTAACCCGCCGAGAACAACAACAAAAAGCGCTCGTTGGCCAGGCAACTGCAGGAAACAACAAGACTTGAGGATTCAGGACTCAGGTCTAAGGATTCCGGGGGACAAAGATACCGAGACACACGCAGATTCCCCCACAAGATGCTGAGTGGCTTACGAATATCATATTAATTAAGTGCAGATCACACTCCAAGGTAAACACTCTGAAAATATGGAAGGAGGGTGTGTTTTTCCTCTTCCCAAAACCTCTTCTTCCTCTCCCCTTCTTTTGTGGCTTTTCCCAGATAACGAAGGATGCGGTTTGGCTGAAGGGGTGGCTTGCGGCTTGTCGAGGATTCTTGGCGGTTGTGTCGCATTATTTTTTGTCGGCCTATTTACTCAAAGCAAAACCTAATTACATTTGCATAGATAATTTCCAGAAATTTTCTTTTATTGGTTAATGGAAAATGTTCTCGCGTCGTGCCTGGCTGATGATTATTATTGTGACAATAATGTGATGCCTGATGGCCCCGAATTCGCGAATAACAACTTGTCAATCTCACTCGCATTAAGCCCCAATCAGCAGCTGTTATTCGCCTGTCTCCATTGCAATTAAATTCGGGAAAATCTCCTCAAAGTGCTGTCGGCGTTTTCCAACAATGTTTTCCTGTCGCTGCCCATCAATTTTTTAACACTAATAATTTGACTGTTTCACAGATTTCGGTTGAAAAAATGCCTGGCTATATGCAGCATCTATTATATATAAAAAATATCAGCAAAAACTTCAGAGCTTACAGTTTGCAGTAACTACATTTTGTTTATATTTTTATTTTATCATTTTGTAGCATTGAGTCGATATTAAAGTGCTGACTGAAGGCCAAAAGATTATTCAAAGGCAGATATTTCTGGTGTCTTTGGCACAAACTTTCTGGCCAGCAAACACAAACAATTGACAAAGTTTCGGGCTCAAGTGGTAAATAATACAATAAATAACTTTCCCAAATGAATTAGATGTGGCCCAGAAACAAAGCCAGCTGGAAAATTGTGGCTGGGATTGTGTACGTGCCCAGGAGGGAGTCGTCCTGGAACTTCATAAATTTCTTATTTTGCTTTAAAGAGCGACAGTTTTTCCGCCTCCCCAAGTTGGGGGCCCCGCTCCATTTCCACGGTGTTCATTGACCGCAAAACGATTTTATGGCCTCGAATGGGCCGGAGAAATCTGTGGATGGTGCCATAAATTCCGCACTCCGTCAGGTAAGACGGAGAAGCTATGTTGATTTGTGTGGAAGAGGCAATTAAATCCTGCATTCGCTTCTAATGCATCCTGTTTTCGGAAACCCAAAAAGTTTTCGGAGGCCTTTGGCATGATCCTGTGATCACAGAAAAGAACAAGAACTGTTTTCCTTTCTTGGGCAAATGAAAAAGTTTTCTCGCAACTGGAAAACTGTTTACTCATCTGCCTGTTGTTAGGCTGCCGAAAGTTTGGCCAACAATTCTGGACAGTTGAACCAGTTTGACAATCAAATTCTAGGCAAAACAAATTTTCCAAGGTGCAGTCGGCAACTGTGTCTATTCCTTCTGCCAAGCAAATTACTGGCACAAAAAGAGAGCAACTTCTGGCTGTTATTACATATTTGCATTGCCGAGTTCCGGCAACTTTTCTTCTCTCTAAAATGGCAAATTAAATGTAGAGCAAATTGAATTCAAAATATGTTTGCTGGGGAAAACAGCAATGCATTATTTACCCCTGGGCTGGCTATATAGTAGCATTTAAAAACGCATCTGCAGATTTCATTTACTTAATTAACAACTTGCCTTGCCAGATGGCCAATCCCGGATCCAAAGTCAAAGCCAAGTTTAAGCTTAATTAATATTTGTTTTGAGTTGGGATCTGGATTCTAGATTCTGGTATCCCGCCCTGGGCATTCCCATGAATTTGTAACAATTCATTAACATTCAAGAAGACCCATCGGAACCATCGTGTGTGGAACTGCAGCTACGAATATGGCCAGGAATAAATATACATTTCCCAGTCGAGGCCCCTCTGGAAAAACCCTTTCGGCACCCCGGCTTAGAGCTATAAATAAGAACAACAATGCGACATTTTCAAGGACATTTTCCTTGCCCAGCTGGCCAGTGCCGCTTCGGAATTCGGTTTGTTTTCTTTTTCTGTTCTCGTCCTTTGGGCTGGGGAAAATTTATACGACTTGCTAAAATTGCACATAAATTAAATTTATGTTTTATGAGCGTTGTCCTTGCCGCTGTCTTATTCCCTGTCCCCTTCTGCTGGGCCTGGTTGTGTTTTGTTTTGGTTTTTCCAGTTTCCTTCTTTTTTTTTTTTGGGGTTTTTGGGGCCTAGTCCTGTTTCTAAGTTTGCTTCACGTGCCGGAAAATCGCATTTATTTAATACGCACAGTAAATTTTCAGCACTTGGAACTAAATAGACGCACATTTAGTGCCGCCCCGATAGGTTTCCCTCCTTCTTTCTACTGCCGGACTGAAGATTTTCCCCCGATTTTCCGAGTCTGTCTGAGCCCCTACATGACA
This sequence comes from Drosophila eugracilis, assembly GCF_018153835.1. Lineage (NCBI taxonomy): Eukaryota > Metazoa > Arthropoda > Insecta > Diptera > Drosophilidae > Drosophila > Drosophila eugracilis. The sequence goes on from NW_024573499.1 coordinate 425,664, forward strand.
TTAATAATTCACTTTGCGCAGTCAATTTGGCCAAATCGCTTTGGCTATTCGAGTGGCCGAAAAGACAGGCATTTTTTCACTGTTCCATCGCTTGATGTTCATTATTTTTAAACGTTGCTGACAGTTGTAAATCTGTCAGGCTTATTAACCGTTAAACGTCACTTAACTGTCATTCGTTGGCCATAACAATTCGACGAAAGCCAGCGGCCGAGGGCCAAGTAAATGGAGTCCGGCGACAAAAAAATATGTGCATAATTCTGCACCAAAAGTTGTACATAAATTGTATGGATAATACAGTGAGTGGGTGAGGAGGTGAGGAAAACGCTGGCGGCATTAAGTAAGTGGGACTTTTCCGACCCCCACCCAGCTGTAATTATTTTCCACGTCTTTATTACATTTAAATGCCAATTTATTGCCTTCGATTAAATTATGCCCCCCGGACGAGAAGCGGGCCATATATATAATATTATGGAAATGATTTACTGGTCCCCTCCAGGATCCTACACAGACTTTTATGGGCTTACCAAGGGATAAAGCCAAGGTCTGATCAAATGTGGAATATATTTGTTTGGAATGACAATCGAACTTGTGTTAATAAATACAAAACACAAAGAGTCTCTCCACCGAATCGAAGGGGGAAGCTTAAAAGGCCTTTTGTGTTTATAACATTTCAAAGCCGATTTACCCGACTGCCACAAACCTTTTAGTTGGGGTTATTTCATTAAAAGCCCAACAAATAGCATATGAAGACAGCAGAAATATATGGGGAAAAAAAGGAAAGCATTTCCCTTTGCACTGCAGAAACAAATACATTTTCATAAATCTGGCAGCACTTTAATAATTTCCGTTTATCTCTGGTAGTTGCAGCTTGTTGTTTTTATGGGCCTGCCCGACTTTTCCACTTTTCCATTTTATAAATCGCTTGACACAGCAGCAGCAGCAACAAGCAACAAGGATCGGCCAAAGTACAAAACTAAACAATGCCGGCTCAGTCTGGGAATCAGATCCAGAGGCGGAGGCTACTTTGTAGCCATGTCTGTGGCAGCAAAAACAAAATCAAAAAAACGAAATAAGGATGGCTATTCCTTTACATATATATGTATGTATGCAGGAATATGAAACATGGCAATAAATATTGTGCAGGCATTAAACGCTGCCTTATTTCATTTGCAAGCCTGTGAGGAGGCATCGAACTGCCGGCTTCTATCTGTGAGATTGGTCGAGTGTTCGAGTGGCAGGAGCAGCTTTTCTTTGTCGGGCATTTCCACACCATTAAATTGACAATGCAATAAAACAGCCTTGCTCCAGATGCGTTGCATACTAGCAGGACTTTCAGGACTCTTGCCCAGCGGCATTAATAACACAAACAAACATCCATCTCCTGGCGGAGAGCGGCCAGTCTACGTCCACCCCCTCCAACCGCAGTACTTTACACGCCAAATTAAGTAAACTAAATGGTTACAAATAGCTGACCACGCCCAGGCCCCTCTGGCCATCCTTTAAAACTCTTATGCACAGGGAAAAATAATCTGTTATTCTGGGATATTTCTGGTTAAAGTCATGTTATAAGTTTTTTTTGTTATGAAATGATTTCTTTTCCTAAAAGAGAATCAAAAATCTCTTAAACCTATATTATATATAATATATACTCCTTTTGATTTTCCCTCTGCATTATCAATAAAGCACATTTGTATGCAAAGCCAGTGCAGTATTTCAAAAGGCGATCCAAGCTTCGGCTGCCAACTCATTGCCAGATATCTCTTAATTCTTAAGTGAAGCGGAGCCATGGAGTTACGAGGACGAGGTTCTCAAAGGGAGCAGAGTGGAGCAGAGCGTCCGACTTCTCAGACTGCTTAAATATTTCAGCACACGAAACAAGCAAATCGTTTAGTGCGCCCAACTTCCGTTTGGTGAAAGGCAACGGAAACGCTGCCAGTTGGCCCCCACACACACGCACACATTCTCAGATAGCCAGGACATGCAATCACTGCTGCATGTGTTAGTGTGTGTGTGTATGTGTGTTGCACATAATCGCAGCTCACTGCCCATTGAGGCACTTGCAATATGTCAGCCCACAGGACGACGACTGGCTGGTCAAGATACCAAAACGAAAACGAGTCCTAGCACCACTTTCATGGGCCTTGGCATCGTCCATCGACCATCGACCATAGACCATCGTCTATCCACCATCCACCATCTAAAATCGACCATCCGACATCCGATGGCCAACACATTCGACGGCTTTTGTAGGCCTGGCCGACAGGAACAACAACGAGTAGTACAAAAGGAGCCGGCAAGATGAAGCCAAGCAACTTTACATGCAGGTCCAAGAGGTGTTGAAAGCAATTGGCGTTAGAAAAATGTATTCAGCACTCCTCGCACTCAATGCACTGAGGGAAATTCTTATCAAAAATCATTAATTCCTTTATTAAGAGTAGATAAGTCAAGATAAGATATTTGATTTCGAACTAGATAAGCATTCTTAACCCAAATCAATCTTAAATACACATCACAGCACTAATTTCTCGCAGTGCACTCACATGCAGAGGGCACAAAACGCATCGAGGCGTTGACAGCGTTGACGAGACTGGGGGCAAAAATGGAGAGAGTGAATGGGGAGGCAATAGAAGGAGGTGCTGGGGGAAACCAAACGTGCCTAAAAATCCAGAAATTTTCTAGCTTGCAAAGCGTGAAAAGATAGTTTGCCATCAGCACTAAAGACCGCTCCTCGAACGCCGACTTTTCAGACACCACCCCCTTCCCCCGCCCACTGGAAAAACATGCCCAGTCCACTGATTTTCCGCATTTCCCAAGTCAATCCCCCTGGCTCTAAACCAACACTTTTACCGCCTTGTGGGCGTGGCCTGGTAACGCGAAAAAAGGTAATTTCTCTTTGAAGAGCTCGATGGTATGGGGAGTGGGTGGTGGTGGTGGTGGTGGAAATGAATTGCTAGAGGCTGGCTCGCAAGGAGCTGCCGCTGTGTATGTGTGGGTAATGATTTTCCATACACAATTTGTGTGGCTCCAATATGCAAAATAGTAGACCATAAAAGTCAGCCGCCTCCCAGAGGTGTTAATTTAAAGGGAATGTCGGTAAAGGATCAAGTTAGGGGACTAGAGAAAAACTTTAGGGGGTTTTCTAGTTGACAGTTTATTACACAGAGAGAATATTATGAGTTTTATGAGACCTTTTTAAGGAGATATCACATCAAGTGCGTTATAAGAAATGTTTAAGAGGACGTCCTTAACTTTAAGGACATTCCTTTAAACAGAGTAAATCCCAAATTTAAGATATATGTTAAGGGATACTAAAATCTGAATTTTTCTTTGTGTGCCAAACATTTGGTGACTCTCAATGAGTGCAGCGGAAAGAAAGGATAAGGCATAAGGCCAAAGTGGTTCATGGAAATGCCCCCGACTTATGCTGATATGGCAACCAATTTTAGGCAGCTCGTTAGTGGGCCAGAAACACATTTCCAGGAATCGTTGGGGCCAGCTTGATTGGACACAGAGATGATTGGAGTCGGATTGATTATTTCTCAGGGCAATTTAAGTGGCAGTCAAACAGGGCTCCATCGGCGTATCCATCATCTTCGCCGGAACGGAAATGGCTCCCCATACAGTGTTTGCCGGCGAAAAGTTAACTATTCGCCATAATCGAAATGGCAGGAAAACATATTTCGCTTTCTATTTCGAGGGCCTACGCAGCCTACGCACCGGGAGCATGCCCTCAGGTATCGTTGTCAAAAATAACAACATCAACTCAACTAACTGCCAAAAGAGAAAAAAGATCAACAAACTGTGGAAAGGGAAGGAGCCTGGGAGTAAATTACAAATTAAATCATAAAACGGAAGTGACAGCGTGCACAGCGCAGAGCACAGATTTGGATTTATTACGTGACCAGAAACATTAAACGTTTTGCCATTAACACACGCGCTTTGGGCCAGGACTTGGTGTTTGGTAGAGGAGATAAGCAGGGGCAGGGGCAGGGGCAGGGGGCCGAAGGATATAGTGAACAAGGACATGCCGTGTATCCGTATCTGTATCTCTGTATCTCTCTGAGCTAGCTGACCATGCAAACCCAGTTACTCGCTTAGCCACGTTAATTGTTTTTGGCCATTGTGGAAAATACTAATATTGTTATGGAATTAGTAGGAATGGTTATCAACTTTATGGGAATTGTAGTTATTATTAATTAAAAATGCCAAAAACTATGCAACTAAAAAGAGAAAGAGAAGATATATTTACATTTTTATTTCGCCGGAATCGTTCAGGCATTTGAACATAACCGGGCGTTTATCAGGAAATTAGTTATGGTACTATGGGTGTACCTAGACAAAAGAGGGAAAGAGAAGAGAGAGAGCAGCACTAAAGTACTGCCTACTTTTAGACACCTCTAGAAGTGAGTTTAAGCTACACTTGATAAGTACTGCCTTTGATATTTATCTTATTTATTGTCTCGTCTGCTATCGATTGCCTTATCCTTCGTATTAACTCCTTCAAAGAAGTCCATTGTTTGGCTGCCAATTATTTCGAGTTGAAATCTTACAGCTAATGAATTATGCATTCGGCCAAACACTCTTTGGGCCGAAAACTTTGTTTTGCGGTTGCCAATGACAACTCGGCTCGGTGGGGGTAGCCAATTATTTTGGGCTTCTTTATCGAAGCTCCGGAAGCTCCAGCAGTCCAGCCGCTCATTATTCACTTTATGCATCAGTTAATTCCGGCGAACGAAACACGTCTGTGCCTCCGTGTGATTTGTCAAGCACAAAAGAGCACTGGCCAAGGTATAAAGTAATTTCCATTTAATTGACATAATTGCGCACACTTCACATATTTAATCAATTGTCAAAGCAGCACGCACACACACTACTTACCCGACACACTCACACACACACACTTGAAAGTACTCACACACACACACACACACACTGACGCAATTGTCTGTTGCTCACTTTGCCGTTAAGCTGACAATGACAGAAATGGCAATTTTATTGGCAGGCTCTGGCTAAATGGCCACTGGCATAGATAAATATTTGTTGGCTTGCCAAAGCGCGCTCCTCTCACACACACACACACGCACACCCCATACACATACACATACAGGGGAGGGGGTTTCCACACGTTCACACTGCTGAGCCAAAGCTTTCACTCAAATGTCACCTATCGCCTCACCGACACCACACACACACGCACACAAACACGCACACATAAACGTCCAGCACTCGAACTTCAACATCTGTTTACCATACATCCCAATATGTGTACGATTATGCACTGGGCGAAAATTATTATTAATTATTTTAATTAAGATTTTGGTTTTATGGTTTAGGAAAATGCAAATAAAGAGGATTTTTAAGGAGAATTAAGATAAGCCTTTTTACCATTATCTTTCTCTCATCACTTTTTAATTTACTTTTGTAATAACCCATTAATCGATTATTAATATCGATCAGTAAACTATCAAAAAGGGATCTCAAAATAAAGTTAAAGCCTTTACCCGCTCAAATTTCTCGTAGTGCCAATTTGTTTTGAGACTTTGTGGCTTCAAGCATTGAGATCTCCACACCGCACTGACAGACAATCCCGGCCGGATCTGGTGACTGTTCAAATATATTTAACGAGGACTTCCCGATTATGCCGGCTGATTCGAATATTTGCATATGTCTAGGGAACAAAGGCCCACTGTGCTGTTAATTACCCGGCATAAGTGCATAAATATGGCTCAAGTCGAAAGGCCCTGCGCACACAACTCCAGTGGCCGCTGGTAATTCCCAGCGAAACTCCAGGAAAAAGAAAGAAATGACCAGGAGCGGCGATGGCGGCGGCGTGCAATAATTATGCATTACGGTTCATTATCGCGACGATTGCGGCCACAAAAGGCGATGCCGGCAATTTAAGGCTCAATCAGCGAGTGACCACAACAAAAGCGGCTGCCCAGAAGGCGAAAGAAAATCACTTTAATTACGATTAATTAATGGCGCTTTAAATGGCCAATGCAGCGTAAGTCGTTGCAATTTATTTGCCATAACGAGAGCGGCGGCATCAGGATGGGCGCGCTGTCTGTCACTTGGCATATTGGCATATGCAAAAAGTTCGCTTCAGAAAAGTGTCCGAAGCAGGAGCTCAAGTCCTGACCCTTTGAAACTAGCCGAAAACTAAATTTCAAGGCTCATTGCGTGCACATAATGTGGCCAATGTGGGGGAGGTCCTGCCAGGACCCTCTCAACCTTCGGCCAGAACCCCGTTGTGATGTGCAGTGAACCTCACTAATGGAGCGGTCACACACACACACACACAGACGAACCCATTGCCAAAAAGTTTGACTTTGTTTGGACGGACGTCTGATGTTCGGTCTTGAAGGATCAAGGAAAGATGAGAGGACCAGGAGTAGGACTAGGACTAGCCGAATTTGCATATGAAATACAAAAACGTTAATGATGCGTAAAATGATTCTGTTAGCTTGTAAAATTGGAAGGCATCGTTTTTCCCCCAAAAGTCAGCCCATAAATGAATGAGCAAATTCTCGTTGGCCCCGCAGACCGGCAGACGTGTAAGTCACTTGTTAACCTGTTGATAAATTGATGTCCCAACATGCCATCGATGCGAATTTCACACGCATTTGATTATCGATTGAAAAGCCAAAAAAAAAAAAACCCCCCGAAAGACCTCCCATCAAGAAGGTGGGCGGAAGAATATTAAAAAGCAGCTCAAATCACATGCAAAATTATGAAAAACGAGCTCCAGACAAGAGGTCCCAAAGGCGTTGGCCCGACAGCCGAAACAGCTAAAACAGGTAAAGCAGGTAAAACGAATGCGAATGAGTCTGGCGGGAAGCATAAATCATTCAAATGCGAAAATCAGTTAAAGCATAATGCGGCCATAAGAATGTCTGACTGTTTGCTCGGGGAAAACAATCAAATAAAAGGCTGTGCAGTGAGAAAATGGGAAAATATTTTGGATTCTTAAATAAATAAAAGACGAGGGAATTCTAGATAAGAAATGGAAATTAGATTCAAATATTTATTACTAAAGAAACATAAACTTATTTCCTATAAGAAATTATCAACGAAAAGACTTTTCTTCCTGTGCCAAATTTGTTTATCTTAACTTTGGCTTAATGAAAATTGAGGATTATTTCATTGGCTTCTGGCCTTGAATTTTAATTACCACCTATCGATGATAATTCCCAGAAATGTAAACAAATAGTTGCGTGTTTAATTTAGCCACGATTTAGTGACTCTGCCATTGGCTTTTATAATTTATGGCTAAAAATAAACTTACCTATTTGGTGGCCTTGATTTTGGACACGGCTCGGCTTGTGACAGCGGCTACATGAATAATTTAAGTGAAAGTAGCAACTTTTGACAACAAATCCAGTGACTAATTAAAGCCAACGTCGGATTTATGTGTCAAGCGTTTGTCAAGCCAGCCAGCGCGGACTGACTGTCACGGCTGGCAGTCAAAAAGTTGCCACTAACTTTTCCCCTTTCCCGCTCTTCCCCAGGACTCTTCCCTTTCTTTCACATCCTCCTCAGGCCTTTTTCATGCTGCACACGGTACTGAAATGCAGCTGTGCGATTAAATTAATAACTGCAAAGGATTAAAAAACTAACAGCCATGGCAAGGACATGGCGCCGAGCCAGCTGCTCCTCTCCTGCGTTAAAAAAGTTACTTTCGCTGCAGCTAAGCTTTCGCAGGCTGACTTTGCCCCTTGTTGTTGAGGGTGGTTACTGGTAGGTACTGGCGGTACTGCTGGTACTGCTGGTGGGGCGGTCCCCAGGCTCTCATTTGCATAATATTTACTTATGAGCCGCCTTGAAGCCGCCCCGCCCAGCTGCCCCTCGAGCAGCAGCATGGAAGAAAATAATTTGCTAAATTATGTCTTAAATAGTTAACAAAGTTTGCACGAAAATGTGCGGACCTTTCCTGGCCAGCAGATTTCCCAGCGATGAGGTAAACAAAGCGAGTTGCACGCTCCCCGAACTTGTACTTGCACGGCAGGAAAAACTCTTTGGTTTCTTACACGTTTATTTACTGTACAAGTTAATATGTGTCTTGCCAATTTTTATCAGAATTATAATCTTGATTTCTTCTTCTTAAATATCATCTATAAATTTTTATTTAATTCATAGAATTATTTCCTTCAATGTACACCTCTCAGTGCAATCTTCATCTTGGTAGCAGATGCAGCTAAGCCCTTGTTAATTTACTCCAGCTCCCCATTACCGCCGGAGGACAAACAATGGCTTTGATGGAGCAGCAACTCCTAGCCAATGCAAACAAAGATCAGGACTGCAAACGACGTGACAAACAGTTCGCCCTTCGATGGCCATGATGGTCGAAAACTTAAACTAATTCGCTTTAAGCGAGCTTCAGATGCAGTCGACCTCTGCTTCAGCCTCTGCCCGGCTGGATCTTCCCTCTGATTCCCCTGCAATTTTCCGGCTTATCTTCACATGACGCCGGTTGGTTAAGGGAGGCATCAGAGAGAGGGAAAAGTGTGGGGCGGGAGTACTCACGTAGACCGACCCCCAAATCGTAAATTTCGCCCCGAAAACTTTCCATTAAGAAGCTCAAAAACAGATACGCAAAGTTCCGGAGTGCTCATCGCGGGGGCGCGACATTGGCCGTGCAACAAATCACGGCCCGAAAAACCCAATCCCAATCCTCTGATTTCGCAATCCCAATCCAAAGACCAGACCAGGCATAATGGAAATCCCGTTGAACCTGCCGCGCGCTGTCCGGCGGAAAATTCGGGGAAATGAGGAAAAGAAAAGAAGGCAAAAAGGAAAAATAGACGTTGCAGGAAGTGCACGCAGTCTGTTAGTCGGGAAACGAATATCATAATTTACTTTGTCACCCGCTGCGAATTAGCGTGCCAGCCAGCCATGTGTGTGTCGTCCGTACTATATATATATACAGATTTATATACATATATATAAACGAGACTGGCCACGCCCCTCAAGTGGGCAGGAGGCCGACTCAGCGTGGCGCTTAAAAAGCCGGAACATTTTAAACAAAAGCCAAGCTGAAGGCTCTCGAACTCCAACTCTCGAAAACTTTCGGCGCAACCACTTAAAAATTTTGTGTGCGCTGACTTTAACATACGATAAAGGGTCCGTCTGTGGGGAGGGAGGTGTTAAGGGGGGCGTTGGGTGGTAAGAGGGTGGCCCGAAAGACGAGCAGCCATTTTGGCATCTCCAGCCAGACAAATAAGCCACGTTGCAGGCTCAGATTGCAGTCGCTGAACGAGATGGCGGCGGGTCTTCTCGCGCGGCACTTGGAGAAAAGAGATGTAAAAGTTATGACTCAAAATATGTTTAAGAACTGAGAAACTAATTTACTTCTTGGTTATTATGAATACCATGAATACTCCCCTTTAAGAATGTGAACTTCAAAGGCAAGTCCCTCTCCTTGACCCATAATTATCGCTCAGTGCACTTCCTTCCGCTTTAGCCATTGGAGTGTGTTAGTCTGCGAGTTGGCCACAATGCAAATTAATAAAAAAGCATTTGAGGCTGAACATTTTTACCAGCTTGGCTAATAAATAACGCGACGGCGACAGCTTCATTTGTTTAAGTGCCTGACAGAGTGGAACCAAACAAAAAGCGCTAAAAACCGCGTTAAAAACAAAAAAAAAGACGGCGGCGAGAAGGAAAAGTAACGAAAGTGGAAAAAAACTGTCAGGCGGCGTTTTAATCGCTCCATCAGCACGGCTCATGCATATTCAAATAAGCGGACCAAAATATCTCAATTTGGCCGCGGACTTAAGTGCACTATTTCGGGCCGCCCCAGAAATATGAAAATCCATTTGCGTGGCCATAATTAATGGGCAACACACTTTGGATTCGGGATTCAAGGTCCCACGGAGGAGATTGGTCCGGCATTAGCAGCCAACAAATTATCCCTGATCGAATCGGAGCGCCGCTCTAATGCGAATAAAGCATCGAATACTTTTTATGATGTTAGCATTCGATACGATTACGAAACAAACACACACACATTTTGGCCAAGAATGTACAATCCATTTGCAAAGTCATCACGTATACGCCACCGCTCACAGTGAGAGCGGAGATGAGGAGGGATGAGCTGGGCAGCTTTGCTCACTCACTCACATGCATTTAGATTGCTTCGCCGGCTGATTTCATTTTTATTCTTCCATGGGGCCATTATTTCCGTTGTTATTTGCCATTATGACAATTCAGTTAGTCAAATTCCGTTACGGGCTTAAAACTAATTTGAGATTAAGTTCCGAGATTCAACCGCTGGGGGATTTTCTGCAAGCATTTTTGTGCATCAGCACACCCAGGGCAAAGGAAGTCGAAGGCGAAGTCGATGTCGAAGGAAGCAAACGGAAAGCGAAAATGTAATAAGTGATTTACATGCCTCGAAGGAATTCCACCGCAGGGCATATGAAATCGAGAAATCGTCGAGTCGATGCCAGAAATCGATACTTCATTAAGATACAACCGAAAGGCAGTATAGTCTTGATGCGATGCTATGCTATGCGATTCGATTCGATTCTGTTCGAGCTGCGGAGAGTCAGGATAGCAGAGCCTAACGACCACGCATCGTTGCCTTCTGCCGTTCCATGGCCTATCTAAATGGTTAGATAGATGACTGATATGAAAGACGGAATCATGCCGTTCGCTCTAGCCAGCATTTGCTCCTCCATCCCTGAAAATCGTGCACCCAGACTCTAGCAGCCTCCATTAAAGTCATGGCAATGTCGAGAGTTTTCCAGCCTTTTCATTGACCCTCAATATTTTGGCCCAACCAGAGTGACAAGTTCGCTGCGAATGCTGATGACAGGCTTGGCCACTCTAAAAGGGCTTATGCACTAGGAAAAATGGCTAAAAAGAACTTATTAAAAAGTCTCTCTTTTTCAAGGAGAATTGTGGGGAGTTTCAAGTTTATGTTCTCAATGAAAATGTAAACAAAAACCTCTGTGAAAGGCTTATAGCATGAAGGAACATGTTTAAACCCTACTAATTGTTAATTCATTTAAGCCAAAATACTATAGAATTACTATAAAACTATTGAATGTAACGATTTAAAATGCATTTTTTGGCAGAGTGCAGTTTTGATATCAATAAAACTGAGGGTAATAATTCACATGGGTCGACAATATCACGGATTTATCTAACTGAATTTTTCATGCGCAAATTTCGGTCGCGTATCAAATGCTTGTCGGGCCAAATTGAAAATTTGTGGCCTTTTTTAATGCTGTTGTCATATATTATGAAAATGTTGTGCTCCTGCTGGCCAGTCTGCCTCACAGCAACTGAATTAGAATGGGTTAATGGGGCGGTGACCTTAAAAGCGGGCCAGCATTCGCCTATCCCGAAAGTACGTGCATTTATGTAGAATTTTAATTATTTAAGCTGGTGACAAAATGACAACAATCGAGGGACGGGAGACCCACAAATAATTGCAGCGGAAATTGAAATTATGTTTTGCTTGGTCTAATTTTCATTTGGCTTTGGGTTTGGTTGGGGTTTTCCATTTTCGCTTGGTTAGCTGCAATTTAAATGTTTTGGTCTCTGCATTTAAGTTGGGTTTTTGGAAGGAATGAATGATCTGAATGGCTTAAAGCCGATTAGGTATGTCTATGAATTTGAGTTGCATAAAGGGCTTACACGTGGAGAAATTAGCATATTCCCTAACCCTTAGAAGTTCTTGAAAATTTTAAAGATAAATTAAATTTCCCGATTCAAGCTTGAACTTGTAACGCCCATTTGCATGTTTTCATGCATATTTGTTTTTATGTTTTCGTCATTAGCTATCTTAATATTTAAATTAGCTATGCACCTGAGACTGCATCTAAACTAATGGCAAAATGATAAATGATTTTGAGTATAAATTCATGTTAACGTGGCCTTAGTAGCTCAGTTACAAAACTACCCTCAACAATGGCACGTTGTCAGCTGTATATTGTGGTTTTCCTTATGGCCATTTCCCTTTTGAATAGCCAGGCAGTAGAAGGTTCGCTTCCTAGGATTCTGGGATTCTTCCTTCGCTGTACCAACGATGAAATGGGCTCACTTTGCACGGCCTGTGAGAGGACCTGTGGTCAAAAGGAATCCGTAAACTGTGTGTTGAGCTGCAACGTAGGATGTATTTGCCAGACAGGATGGATACGGAAGAATAACGTGTGCGTTCCAGTGGCCCAATGCGACGAGAAGGACTTAAACTAATGGGTTAAGTCAACAGGTTTTTCGTCTTAATTATGTGGAGTTAAGATTAAAAACTCAATTAGAACATTCTAACCTGGATGAGCGAAATCAAATTTCACAACTCCCGCAGCGTTAATTGAAGATTCCTCAATAAAAAACGAATGGAAAAGTGGAAAAAGGGGGAAAATGCAAACTCGTTAACCCATTAAACCAAACGCGGGACTCATGTTTGATCCCTGTTTTTCTGTTTTCCTTTCGCAACGTCGACATCGACGAGGGGAAGGGAACAGAAGAAAGACGCACATCCAGCGAAAAGCTATTAAGACATAAAACATTTCCAACACCTTCCCGGAACGCCTCCGAAAATGGAAAAATGTGGGTGGGGCTGGGGGGGGTGGTAAAACTCACACGCAGAAAGAAATAGGAAGTAGCAGCAAAATGAAATGTTTCTAATTCAACGAAACGCATTTCAACGTAATGAAAATGGAGAAAAGGACCGACAGACAGCCACGCCCCCAACTGCCGTTGACATTTTTTCGAACCTGCCGTTGACTGACAGTTGGAAAAGTCAGGTCGGGGGATGGGGGGAAATGGTGGCAAGGCTGAGAGTGCGGGCGGAAGTGGGCGGGGTCCAAGGACATGCGTCGCTGGGCGTGCAGTTTCCTTGCCTTCCTGCCATCATTGCCCTGCTCGCAACACTTTCCGCTTTTATTTTATAATATGAACAATTTCCTCAGTTCGCCTTTCCATTCGAATCGCTGCCACTTTCGTGAAAAATGCACTTCAAAACTTTTCAATTTGAGGAAAGGAGCGTCTCGGATTCATCGCTCATTGCTGTTGTTGTGTCGTCCTTCTCGCTAATGACAATACACTTGTACTTCGTCCTAAGTGTGTGTGCGTGTATGCCTGAGTGTGTATCTCTCTGTGTGAGCGCGCATTTACGCTCTTTACTTATTTGATTTACGTTTCATTTCCGGCTGCCATATGCTGCCTCGCATACGAATTCAGCCAAGGAAGCAGCGTTTAGCTGCATCTCTGCAGAGAGAAAAAGTGAAGAGAAACAAACATCTTAAGAGATTGAAAAAGTAACTCAAGTTATGGAAAACGTTAGAAAAAAATGTTAACAAAGGATACAAAAAAGAAACTAAACACTTTTTAATATTAGAAAATAAGTCATATTCCCTTTTTTGGTTGTCTTTTTTCCAGTGCATCTTTCAGTGTGTGGCACTATGTTTAAGTGTGTGAGTTTTAAGGCGACACATACTAAAAGCCCGGTCCCGCTATCCCCCCCTGCACTCATACTCATACACTAACATACACACCCATACATACACGTTATGCAATTATAACTTTTGTCGTTAGCAACTTTAAGCAACTTTAAACGTAAATTGCCGCCGTGAAGTAGCTTTTGGCGCACGCTCTCAAGCTCCGCCATTCACCCACACATACATAGACTTACACACACATACAGATAGAGGGTTATAGTTTGTTGTCGGCTTTAGAGGAAAGTGTGTGAAAGGTGTTTTATTGAATTAAGTGGGTTTAACGGGATTTCTATAATGCCAGCGACAGTCGGCAGAGCTGCATATGTATTTATTGTAACTACAGTTGCTAGTTTTCCACCCCGGAAAATGGCAGTGAGCTCGGTAGCACGGAAACTGTGGCACTTTCGGTTAAACTTTCCCAACGCAATGCATATTTTATTTAATTTTTTTTAAGAGTTGCCAAACCGAAAAATGTGCAAATGATGAGGACTTTTCGGGGGCCCAAAAAGTTGTAAATTGTTTGCCAACAGTCAAGTGGCAGGGAATAATTATGCAAATCAAGTTGGCAACACAAAGGCTAAGGTGTTGCCAAAATTTCCACAATAGATACTACAGAGACTTATTAGCTAATCAGTCCGAGTCGGTTAGAGTGGAGCCAACTTGACCACAGCTACACTTCCGACCATAAACGTGTGGGCCTTGCAGTTATAATTAATGGCAAATGTTTTCCTTTTTGCTTTCTTTTTTTCTCTTTGAAACAGCCGCGTGTGGCATGCAAACCCCATTTTGACTCGAAAGCCTGCTCCACTGCAGTTATTTCTCATGTTTTGGCCGCACTTGATTGCCTTCACCTTTGCCACTAGGACTTTTCCAGGACATGCAAAGGGTCTGATGCTCGCATTAGGTCCATTTACATTCGTATGTCGTGTTCCTGTTTTGTATTTAATTCGGGTTATCGGGGTCTCGCTTTTTTAAATATCTTTTAAATATTAATAAGCCATTTAACTGCCACAACACGTTGATGCATGGGGCTCAATTAGGCTGCAAATAGCTCGAAATTGTTTGCTTAATAAACGTCATTCATCAAATCGACACGTACTTTTTTCATGAAAGTTCGACAGCCAGCAAACACGCAAAGTTCGTGTCGATTTAACCCCAAGACCGCTCCCGATGCAGGTCAAGAGGGGGCGTGCCAGGGCCTTGACAGCTGGTCATGTAAGTGAAACACTTTCGGAAAGTGGCCCTTGCTAAGTGAATTAATATTATTTGATTTCTTGCATAATTTTCATTAATTTCTGCTGGCAGAGCTATGATCGTGCATCAAAGGCAACCTAATTTGCCACATGCCGCGGATCTCTCGAGATTTCCATTCAATGCTCTCCTCTTTGTTTGCAGTGGCACTTAGCATCGCAATTGACGTCCCGTCTGCAGGGCACCCTTGCCGTCATAAAAAACAATATAAATATTAATGCTATTTGCGTAACAATTCAATTCGGCCGAGAGGGTTCGGGGAACACTTGGCCGCTTCACACGAACTCCATTCAGACATCGAAGTAGCGAAGAAGCGGCAACGAGGCAGCGGGGCAACGAGCCAACGGGGTGTTGCATATTAATCACAGACACTGGCCGAGGTACGAATGCCTTATATATCAGCCGCCATAAATTCACATGCTACTGCACTGAGAAAAATAAACTATAAAACTATAACTTACTGAAACTGTTAGCAAAATCTTATTAAAGAAGAAACTAACTCATTTTAAGGTTTAATCATGACTAGAAGTCATAGGAGAAATGACTAATATTCCAAGGTATATCACATATTTGATTTTTCCTCTTGCAATCCCCCACGTTTTCCAGTGCACAAAGGCAGGAAAAAGTGCGTTTGTCGTCTGGAAAACCCACAGTGCAGCTCCCTGGGCGGGCCGAACTGCCGAGGGTTGCACTCGTTTTAGGCTGTAAGCCGATCGAAATACTTTAATCCACTTCACAGTGACACTGAAATTAAAACATACAAACGGGCCGTAAACAACCCCGAAATTGCGGCAAAACGAGAAGGAATCGCAGGATGAATGGGATGAAATGTGACGGGGAGGGGGGAGATTCAAATTGGCTGCCATCGCAATTATTCATACGGCGGCGACATTCATAAAATGTCCTCGCGATGCAGGCAGTTGCCGTTAGGCGGCCAGGCACACCAATACACGTACAGCTGCAAGGGACTTCCCCGGGACTGACGTCACTTTGACAGTTGAAACACAAATGCAATTATCACTTTATTTTAAACGATTTATGTGCAACACGGCAAACTCACTCTCGCACACATATAGGACATACGACAAACTCATACAGACAGAATTCAGGACGCAGGACATGTAGACATGACAACGACGACAGCGGCAAACGGAAGCGGAAATGGCAACAAGCGCAGCCACCAAACGAACGGCCCGATGTCCGCCGCCTGGGGAATGCGGTCAGAAAAGGTGTGTGCTGGTCGCCATACAAATACCTGGGATAAAAATACAAAATAGTGGAAAATGGAAAACACTGCGATCGATGTTGCGAAAGGCAAGTTCTCTGTTTCGCGGTTTGTCACTTCGACGGAGTTTCCAGTTTATGCTGTCATTCCGAACTGGGTTAAATTAATTAAAGCATTAATTTCAACAGCTTTCAAATTTGGAAAATTGATAATTGCAAACGAATCATATTTCTGTGTTTGTTCTATAATCATAGAGATAAGCCAGAAAGTAATTTTAAAATCCATGAACATGGCAGGCACAGTCAGAGGTATTGAAAGGGCAAACTAATATTTAAAATAATCACAGATTACAGGATTATTAATATATTTTAGCTGAAAGGAATTTCATTTTCATCTATTGAATTTTATTTCCTAAAGGTTATTACCTCAAACAGATATTGTCTATATCTTTTCATCGCCATCAGTTCATTGAAAGCTGAAACATATTGCTTCTTTCTTGCCCATTCAAGCTTGAAGTTTAGAAAACCTTACGAAATGAAAATAAGAAAATAATATTCAAAGAGATGGAAAGAAGCGATATGCTTGTGCAATAAATAAAACCAAATTGCTAAGAAGACTAACCGAAAACATTCTCGTTTCTCTTCATTTGGAAAATGAAATCCTACGCTTGGCTTGTCTAGAATTTCAACAGCCCATCAAGTGCAGAGTTTCGACTTTAAAGTTTTTGGGCATTAACAATGTCCATTTATATTCGAGACATCCCTTGAGGTTTTTTTGGCCAGTGATGTGAGTGTAATTTAGGACATACATGTCCAACTTGACAAGCTGGAATGTGGATTTGCCTTCCATTCTGCACTCGGTCACTTATATTCCTGCTTATCAATATTGTATTAGGCTTTGATCTGGCGTGCCGGTCTGCAATTGCAGCAGATTTCCATGAATGGCAGTCAGCTTTTTTGCGACGCTGACTTATTGAAATTGACAGAAGGTTAATGGCGTTGAATGACGCTGAAATTGAGGCAGCAGCGCCGGCAATTTAACACCCCGCTGGGCAGTAGCTAGGGGGCGGGAAGCGGTAAGCGGCAGGGACAGGGGAGGCGGGGCAGGAGCTCGCCACATGACAGCGATTCGCAACAGCCGCTTAGAGTTGTGATGTGGAGAGCGGGAGATTTGCGATAAAAAATGATTGCACATGCGAGCGTTTTGGCTCGAAATTGCAGCATTTGCGGCATGGAAATATATTTAGAGATATATATATGTAGATAAATTGGAAACCAAAGGGGGTGAGTCTGCTGCTGGAGAGACAATCGGGCACCCTATGCCCTGGATTTGCACTTGCCGCTCGGCTTTGGATTTGGTTTTGGTTTTGGCGGGTTATCAGTGGCCCTGGCCATAAATCACTGTCAAGTGTCATTCGCCCTCGAAGCAGCAGCAGCTCAGTATCCGTATCCTTTATCCCAGCCGAGAAGGAAACTTTTTCCACACACACACACATCCATAGTCATAGCCGTACTATATATAGATATACGTGGATGTATGTATGGAGAGCGGTATCAACTTACCACGAACATGTGCCCGGGGGCAAAAAGGTGCAGCGCCGGAAGCTGCAGCAGCCACTCAAACGCGACCGAGGACATGGAAAATGCCTGGATGTGGAATGGCAAAAAATCGAAAAAGTTGCTAATTAAAGTTTGTGTTTGCGCCGGCAGGGGCCATGAACTTCGCCCCCATGAACTTCCGACCCCCTCGGCGAAAGTGTTATCCCCCAATGTCATCTGCAATTGCTCGAACTACTCCTTAAGCTACACTGTAAAAAAGATTTTATAATGGAATCCATGCTAGGTCTCGGTGAATCAGAACTTGATTCTATCATGGAATTTCTGTTTCTGTGCACTCTGCCCCATGTCTTTGGACGCAGCTTGCGTTCGACACGCTTTGGTTGGCATTTCGCTGCGCTGTCAGTTGGCGAAAAACCGCAGAGCGAGTGACTTTCCCTACCCTCCGAAGCCATGGCTAATTTCCGCTATTGTTCATAATTTTTATTGCCCTTGTTGCGAATTAGTTTCGGTTTCGAGCGATGCCAGATCCCGATCCCTCATCAATGTTGCACTTTTTTGCAATTTAAAATTTGTTATAAATCGTCGCTGGTTTCGTTTAGGGGTTGATCCTTAATGTTTCCCTTTTGCTCCCTTTTCAGAGGCGTTGACAACGGCAGCAACATGAAGAGCCTGCGATTACAGGATTGCGAACACGATTGCTCTACTGACTTCCTGGGGGTGGGTTTGCAGTCATGGATTCGGAACTCGAGTTGCATCAGGATGTGTTGGTGGGGGTAAGTACATTTGCCATTCTCATAGCTATTAAATTGTGGGCAATTGACTGACTGGAGGGGGCGTGGCCATCGTTAAGGGGCAGGTGCCTGGGGCACCAGGATAATTGCGGAAGTTGCGGGCTGATCGGCACAACAAATTATTGGGTTCGATTGGCAGTTATGTCTCAGATTGCAAAAATATTTTTAGAAAACAAGAAGTGATTTAGTAAGTCATAGCTTTTAAGTCTTATTAGTTTATAAAAAATATATATTATTAGGTTATCTTTCTAACTTCCTTAAGTAGTTAATTCATAAACTATGCAATCTTAAACATTGTGTTGAAATCATAAATCGATCTATTTATGAAATGATCTTACATATAATCCATCTTCTATTTCATAAAAGGTCTTTGAAAGTAAAGGTAAATGTTATACTTTAGTACTTTAGCAAAGCTACAGAATATGTTACCTACAACATATCAATGTTATGTTTCTATTTCAGAAAATGTAAGTTCAACATTCCGAAAATACCAATCGAAACTGTAAACGGAGAACAGAACACTCCTGTTAAGCTAAGCATTCTATAGCATAGTCATGTCGACAGTAATGTTATTAGTTCTTTAAACGTTAATGTTTACGTTATCGAATGTTAGCTCTAGAAGTTTTCGTATGTTACAGAATGTTACAGGAACTGCCAGGAGAAAAATCATGGCTAGTCTCTGTAATTTCAGAATTTGTTTCGGCTCAAAATATTTTTAAATAATATGTTATCTCTCAAATTTTTAAAGTAGTTTAAATAATTAGGACAACAAGTTTAAGTAATTTAATCTGTCTGTAAAGATAAAATTTAAGCAGAGCCTTATGACTTAGCAGGCTAACAGGTTTTAAAAGTCAGACTTCATTGGCTAACACTGCAGACTAAACATAGAAATTAAACAGTCCAGCCACCCCTACCTTAACATGCTAAATTCGGTAATAGACCTGTGTTCTGTTTACAGTCGAAGGCAATAACTGATAAAGGACTCGATTCGTTATGTTAGCAGTTCACAGACAACAACATTCGCAAGGATTAAGGGGTTGTTCCTGTTATGGTGAGTGAGTTTCGAAATGTTAAGGATTTGTGTCTTTAACAGTTCCTGCAAAATATAATTATGTTCGAAAAATTCTCCTTTAACATAGTTTAAGGCTCTGTTAATGTGACTCAATGTAGGACGCTTAAACCAAAACAGGACTTCGGCATCACTGCTAAAGAAATTCAGGGGCTAACATGACTCGGAATCCATTAAATATTATGTTACATATTATTATCATAATTATTTTCAGAAAGAGAATAGAAATAATGTGCTCATAATGCCAAATCTATGTGATTATCTGCCAGATGTTTATATAATTGCTTAGGATTAATGTCTATTAAAACGCTGATTAAATGTTTTCGGTATTAATCAATAATTATTACTCAAAATAACGGAATTATATATTTCATAAATTTAACAAAAAAAAATAAAGCATTACATTATTAGAAAATAATAGAAAACAATTTAAAAGAAAATAACGAATACAAGCTGAGGTCCAAACATTCTGCAGGACTTTCTTGTACTGCCTCAGATTATCCTTAAGCACTTGCCGCCTCCATTCCCATTCAGTTCGTAGCGTCACCTGAGAGGCTTGAGCAGGTCGTGTCTGCCAAAGAGCGGTTCTCTTATCAGTGATAAGACCACCGTTATTCGGAGTGGAAACGTGGTGAGTTTCGGAGTTGAAAGTGGAACAGCAGCTCTCTCGCACTCACTATCACTGGCTCTCTGAGAGAGTTCTTATGCTCTCGGCAGGACGAAAGCCGAAGCGTCCACCCGCGCACAAATCTAGGCAACAGACAGCAGAGGTTCGGCACTTACGAAGAGAATGCCGTGTGTGTGGTGAATGCCGCTGGAAACCCGAAGGCGGCCACGAACCAGCGACCTTATAGAGGGTCTTCTGGGCGGTAGTGGTGGTGGTGCAGCGGCGGCTTCTGGCTTTCAGCTGGGAATTTATTTGCGCAAAAACGAAGCGGCTCAGTTTCGTGTTTGTTGTGCGCTCGTAAGGATGTGTCCGCTGGCGCTGCCGGACTTCGTGCGTTCGCGTCGCGTGTGTGCGCGTTTATCCTGACGCTGAATATACCTCAGCCAACGAGGCCAAAAGGGCCACGAGAAAGTGCTTCGAGCCAGGCCAGTAGCCAGAAGCGAGAAAAATCGGGCAAATATATATCTCTAGTGAATGCCAGAATAATCATGCATATTTACAAATGATCGAAAATCAAAGAAAATGAGGCAGTCGGTGTCCAGTTCCGTGTTAAGTTTTTATTTGTGTTCGAGTGCTTGGCGAGTACCAAGATCCCAAATACCGACGATCTCGAGGATAAACCACTAACTTAAAGAAACACTTGTGTTGCAGAGAATAAAATATAGCGAAAGGTGCTTATCCCCAAGATTTCCTTTGATTTTCTGGCTGACCCACAACCATAACTAAACGATTTTTAATCGAGGCAGATAGTAAAATAAAATTCCAAGCTGGTACTGCAGCACATATTTAGCATTTTCGGGGGGACGACGACTTGCTTTTGGATTTATGTTGACCCACTTTGCAGAGCGTTTTCCCTTTCAATTTGCGCCTTGCAGCGAGTTGGCCAAGACATTTTTGGGCAACTTATCCCTCGGCCATCTCAGTTAATTAGTTTAATTAGTGATTGTCGTGGGCGGTTGGTTAGTCGGTTGTTCTTGGCCAGGCCGAAGAAATTGGTTTGGCATTTCGAGGGAAAATAAAGACCCTTTCGGAAAAAAGTTTTATTTTAAACTGCTGACCCAGGATTCGGTCATGCCCTGCCGCTAATAGCCGACATTATTGTTTGGGACTTTTCGGCAAGGGGGAGGGCCCAAACAAAAGGCCAAAACACCCGATCGACTGTATATGTGCCATTGAACAAACACCAAGCTGGAGAACCCTTTTTGCGCCATTTCTCTTAATTCCATTGCTGCCATTTGTTGGGGCAATAAAAGCCAGCCAGCGACTTGAGACATTTCGTCGGCAAAAAATATATATAAGAAAAATAAAAATCAAATAAACAACAATGGCTGGGAAAAACTAAAATAAATTTATTTGCTTTGCCACTAAATTTGCACTGATTTCGGGCAACAGCGCGACTACACTTTCGCATTATGTTTGCCCCACTCAAAAAGTGTTTGTCAACACAGCCAGCGGAGCGCAAAAATGGTTCTTGGACCTCCAGAAAAGCCATCCTGAAAAACGAGAGTGTTTGTGTGCTTAACCTTTCGAAGGAGAAGGATTTTTGGCCAGAGTGTGTGTGTGTGTGTGTGTGTGTGTGGCACTCACACGTTCCACTATTTTGGAATTTGCGGCACGTGCCCAAATTGCAAACATCAGCAAATAATAAAATAAATTCAGCCTGCACCCGGGAATCTAAACCGAATTAGTCGACTCGAGTGTCCTTTTCAGTGAGTTTACAGTAATGCTTACACGATGATTAGGCGTATGTGGCTGGCATGTGATAAATTCCGTTGAGGGGTTTCGTGTAATAATTTCATTGTTGCAGCTCTGCAATTTATATTGCGCTTTCATGGCGGCAACAATTGCTGTTGCACTTGCAACAAAGGCAACTTGTTGTTGGATGAGAGTGGGGTTGGCTTGCTTTCACCACCCTTCTCTTTGTGGCAGCACTTGAGTCATGCAGCCACTGCAGTTGCAGTTGCACTTAAGCTGCTGCTGCTGCTGCAGTTGTTATTTCTATTTATATTTTCCTCTCTATTTTTCGCACACCCATTGTGCAGAGTCTGGCGTTGTAATCTCCATCTATATGTGCCACCAAGTGGAGACAGTATTGTTACCACTTGACACGTGTTTAGCAGACTTGGTCTTAGAATGTTTCGTAAGAAAATTTAAGCTGACTTAGTCTATATTAAATGACGTCCTGCCAGGACATCGCGACACCTGTAGCCGTGCTAATTAACCAAGTCCCAGCATTCCCATTCAGCTGACTGCTTTCCTTTCATGTCAAAGCATTTAATTATATTCCTGCATTTACCAGCTCTAACTTCAAGCTCCACTCTTTCACTTTTTTTTACATATATTTTTTACCTTTTTCCGTTGGACTTTGCCTGATTTATTTATGCATTTACCTTTTGCGAGTTGCCCGCGGAGGAAGCTGCTGTCATGCCGCTGGTTCGTTGTCTTAATTCATTTTTTATTCCAACGTAAATAAGCTGTAAATTACAACTTCTGCTGCTGTTCCAGCTGATGTTGCTGTTGCTGTTGCTGCTGTCCTGTGCATATTTTGTATGATTCTACTCCGGCAATTCCCGGGCTGCTTGTTGCCTTGCCTGCCTCGTGCTGTATGCCGCGTGCCTCATGGCAAATGCAGTGCCATATTTTTTCGCTTTTCACAGCCGAACTGTTTTTTCCTCTGCACTTTAACAAATTTTTATTCTAGTAGCTTCACAGATTTATATTATTTGTATAAATTTCTAAATCAGTTTATAGTTTAAGTCAATTTATAAACTTTAAGTTTTCGTATTAAAGTCATAAATCATCCTCATTTCCGCTTCTTTTTGCTTATTTATTTCATTTTTACTTTTCTGTTATTAAGACTTATGTGATGTATGGAAAATTACCCTTCAAAGCAGTATAGTTTTTCACAATGCCCGTTTGAAATTCAATGAACTAAAAATCATTCTCGCTCAAAAGGCTTTCCTGCGGTGTAATTTTAGAAGCATTTATGGCGGATATATAAATCAAATAAAAGGCAAATAAATGTGGAAATCTATATGAAAGATTGATAGATATTTCATTTTATATTTAATAAAAAAAAATATATATCATATTTGATATTTTTTCTCCGTGCTGGCAATCACATCTCCCGCTGCTTTCGGCTGGCAGCTACTGCCTTTTGCTACTGTTTAATTTAAAGTTGGCCCCCGAAAGGGGAGCCACTGCACTTGGTAGTGGTGTTGTCATAACTGCAAATCGGCTACTGACATCCAGCTACTTAACGCTCCTCACTGTTTTCCGCTCGCTGTTTGGGGCATTCGGGCATGAAAGCGGCTCGGAACTGTCTGCGGACCCAAAGGGGACTAATGGCCAAGAATGGTTGGATGGATGGTAAGGAAAGGAAAGGAAAGGAAAGGAAAGGCAGGGAAAGGGTAGATGGGTGGCCTGGTGGGGGAGTGCGTTTGGAATTATGTGGAAAATTGAGAAAATGTTGCTCAACTACAACTACTAGTTCCGAGGCACTTTAATTGCCACCGGGCACATTGCGCCACTCTGCAATCCACAACAGGTCATTACGAACTGGATTTAGGGTGGTGGCAGTCGAGGAAGAGCGCCCCCTCTCTGTTTTTGTATTTTCCGGAGGTTTGGCCACTGACTGGCTGAAACTTGTTGAGTGACGACCGACCACTGACGGACTACCACCGGAGATGAAAATGTTTTTCCAGGGGGCAATTGTCGTTAAGGTGCTTAGCGTAAGGCGTTGACTATTTGAGGTTGTCTAGCCGCGACTATTAATGGGCTTCTCGGTTCCATGTCTTCATTAGACCTTTACTTTTTCGAGCCTCGTTGGGCCTGGGCCTGGGCCTGGGCACTAATAATAGCGATTAATGTGGTATCAAGAACAGCAATGCCATTCCAATTACATATTTTTGTAGGTAGTTCTTAATTGTTTACTAAGTATAGTAACTGTGTGCTTGGATATTTGCATCTCAGCAATAGAAAGTTTCAGCCTGAACATGATTTTAGCCATGTAAAATAAATTCAAAAATTAAACATAAATAAAAAGAAATTTGAATACATTTAATGAGAAATATAGAAAAATCAAATAAATCATGGAAGTTGTGGTTAAAATTTAACTGGAGGCTTTGCAAACCTCGTTGGTTCTTGTGGGAGCAACCGCTTCTTAAGCAAAGGAAATATTTTGTATGCACAAAAGTATGCAACGATTTAATATTGCTTTCGTTTTTTGGTTTTTTGGAGAGAACTCAAACAAACTTACGTTAATGTTGTTTCCTGGCCACGAACGAAACCAAACAACAACAGCAACGCTTTCATAAAAAACTTATTTACACAAACTGGGTTTTTGTGCACGAATATCCAGCCAGGCAGGCTCACTTTCACACACACATTGTGGTGTTCGTGAAAAAGTCAACGTGTTTTTCTGCCCACGTAAAAGCCGAGGGTGTGTAATATGGAAAATAAGTTCAATTACCACCTGCGGCAGGTATAATATTTTGCCGGGACTCCTTTGATTTTTTTGCGAATCAGAGTATTGTTGAAAATGAAATAATATCGGGAAAGGGCTCAGTCCTGCTGAAGAGTGCTGTTGGAAAATTAAAAAGTGCTTCTGTTAAAGTTGAGAGATATCTGGGAAAATCTGTGGTGGGAAAATCGTTCTGTTTTCATTGAAACTTGCCGTGAAAGTTACAAATTTGAACTTTAAATTTTAACGTCAACACAAAAGGGGATCCCCTGGGTGGGACGAATGGGCGAAGGGGGCTAACGAAAAATAAACTTGCAGCCTGCAGCAAACACATTAAAACAAAGTTTTTAAAAGCAACCACAACATTTACGTCATGTGCAATGTGCGGCGGGTAGCGATGTTGTGTCAGTGTTTGTTGCAGTTGCTGTTGCACGAGCTGCTGCCAAAGTTGAAAAGGGGGGCGCACTGGCGGAGCAAGGAGCAGGAGGCGTGGCAGCTTTAAGGCCAACTCTTCTCAACCTCCCTTACCATTTTTATAGTCAAAAGCCAAGTTGTTTGGGCCAACAGCAATCGCCATTTGCTGCCACATGTTGTAACTGTTGCCGCATTAAATGTGCAGCCCGCCTCCGGCGCATTTCACTTTTACTATGAACAGCCCGTTTTTACAGCCCACCCACTCTCGGTTGCACCACCCGCTGCACCATCCTCCGCAGCACCCGCGCCAACACCCACTTTTTGGCTACATTAGTTGACTGCACACCACCAGCAGAGATTTCACTCCATTTTATGCTGTCAGACTTCCGAGAGCGCCGCTGTTCTCGCTTGTTGTAAAAATGCCAAATTCATTTTCAGCATATAAACTTTGCCACACACACACACACACACACATAGATGTGAACACACATTCGCGGGCTTTATGCTCCCTGCTGTTCCGGACTGACATCTTTAGTTAATTTCGCAGCCGCAAAAACTAAAACGAAAGGGATAGAGTCTGCGGGGATTTTAGGAGACCGTAAAAGTCCCTTGAATGGAAAATTGAAAAAGCAGCCGGGGCATATGTTATGTACAAGATTTGATAGAAAACCAAAGAAGAATCTTTCACTTAGCTTAGTTTAAGTAACAAATGTTAGTTGACTCAAAAAATGAGGTCAAATTTAAAAAAAAAGAACAAAAAATGTTCCCCAAATAAAGTTTCCCCAGCAAATACCCTCAAATTGATTGAACGCAAAAATCAATCGCCAGCAAATCAAATGTGATCCTATTTGCACAGAATTTAATTTTCGTTTTCCCTCTCTCGTTTTTGCAGCTCGTTCAAAATGATCACCTAAAGCCAAAATCGGTGCAAACAGAGAGAAATATAAAGCAAAAAACCGAATCAAACTGGAATAACTAAAAACGCAACAGCTCATAACGCAAACATAGTTTAATTGGCATTCGAAATAAACAAAAAACAAATGTAAATTGATTTCGGAAAGCCCAAGGGCAGAAAACTAAAACAAAATCTAACTAAATTCAACACACAAAAAAAAAAACAAAAACGTAACTCAAACCACCGCAAAAATTGCTTTAGATTAAAGAGAAAAGAGAAAAATAACCGGAGAAATCGAAAAAAACATAAAACCTACACCCAAATCGCATCAAACAAAATGACGCTGCGCATATCGGCCGAATACGGAAATCATCGAGGGCTCATCATTCCTGGCTTTGTGCTGCTCCTGTTTCTGGCCACCTTGCCTGCCTTGCAAGCAGGACGAATCTTCGGTAAGTCCTGGAGAAATAAATGTGAATTTTGAGGGGATGCCATCAAAATTTCTATCACTTGTTGTTTGCCCCACTAATTAACGCGGGCAGTTTGCAGCTAATGGAATTTTTAATGCCACTTTGTGAGGGGAACCCACTCCTTCCAGCAGTACTTAGCCACCCCTTCCTGCCCAGGCAGGACCTTCTTGACTCTGTTCCTTGTATTGGTTTCGGGTCAACGGAACTCATTGACACGGCAAACGGGACACAGAGAGCTCATGTTCTTTTCGTATTAATTATAATTACAGAAGGTCGCCTTCTTTTTTATGCCGGCAGTCGGCAGTCAACGTCGTTTACATTAATGAGGGACGTCAATGTCAAAAATAAACAAAGGCCTCGCACTCTGGCTTTTTGTATTGGAAATGCCAAAGCCATGTTCTTTTTTTTTGCCATTGTTGTCTTTTCCTTGGTTGTGTGTGTGTGTATGTGTGTGTGTGTGTTTGTCTGCATTGTTGATGTAATGAAAATAATTACATTTCTTGTACGTGGTTTGTAATACCCAGCAGAACAGGAAAAGTCACCAGATTTCGGGCCACATTCCGAACTAATTAACTGGCAAATAAATAAGTAAACATGGCAACAGTTTTGTACACATGGCGATAATTTACATTTAATTATGGCAGCATAACTAGTTTTCCGCCAGAGCTGCCAGAGAAAGGGTTGCTCTGCCCAAACATATACCCAACTTTCAGCTGGAGTCTCTAATTGCAGGCAGGTTTTGTCTGTCCGACTTTTCCGCCTTTCCCTCCAGTGTGTCATTAGATTCGGTCACAGAACAGAGCACACCAAAGCACAGAATACAACAATAGTGGCAACAACAACAGTTGCTCTAGAGAGCAGTGAAAGCGGACACAATTCGGAACTGCAACTGGAAAACCAAAACTTTTGTTGACACACATTTTTTCACGGCCCCAAAAAGTGTGCTTCGAAAATGTGAACGCAAATGAGCGCAGTTCGCTCTTCATCAAGAGCTGCAATAAAAAACCGCTTACAAAAACAGTCGCTAACATAAAAAGCCACCGCACAGACTAGAGATGACTGTTTGTGTTTCAGCAAACATTTTAATTTTTTTGGGATTATCCTAGACTTGAATAGAGTTAACCATTGCTGGCAGGATACTCTTTATATTAGGCTTATCAACCAAATTCAGGGAAAATATATCTTATTCTTTTTTGTAATTATGTACAAGTTAGAAATCTTATTGATAATGAAAGCAACTATCTAAAAATCTATCTACTAAAATATTCAAAATATTTAAAATGATAATTTAGGCATCACTGGCACACGCACACTAAGCCAGAAATGAAATCCCAATTGCAGATGCGAGTGTGTGAGTTTGTGCATTGGCATTAGGTTGCCAGTTGGCGGCGCTTTTTGTCAGGCATTTTAATGTCTGCTTCAGCCGCAGTTGAAACAGAACAGCAATAAAACTGCAGGACAAACACACACAAGCACACACACTTATACACACTCAGCAACCGCACACACACAATCACACATTCATATATAGATAGATCCGACCATGAAAGCGAAAAGTTTACGCGCTTGTTTGCTATAATTTCGATTGTTTTCACTGCAGCAGCAGCAGAGGCAAAAGCAAAAGCAACAACCATTGCAGCAGCCTGCCACGCCCCCAACCCCCACACACACACACAGATTCAGATTCCAACGCCTTTCAGTTCCCAGGACAATTGTGCACCATTCTGCAGCAATTTTCGTTTTATTGATGTGCATTGCCGCCATCGCAGCGAAGTTTGATGCTGCAACTGCAACTGCAACTGCAGAACACACACACACACACACACACACACTGACACTGGAAATAAGCTGTATAAGTAGAGCACACTTTTACTTTACTTTTGTTTGCGTTATGTACTTTCGGTTAAGTGCGAGAAAATTTATGAAAAACTTTTGAAAATGTTTTCGCAATTAAAGTCCCGACGACACAAACAAAGCGGTCTTCGAACAAAACGGAGTGTACTCGGTCTACTTTTCACTGGCATCTAACGCTTTTTCATACAACTGGCTTAAGTGGGCGTGTAACTGCAGCTGGATGCGGCTAATTGTTGGCATAAACGATGCCACCCAGATTGTGTTTTAGATGCAAAGGAACAAAGGGCCTTCCTGCTGAATCCTATCTGCGGTGCTGGGGTAAAAATCAACCAAATTGGCCATCTTCTGGGAACTTTTTATCTCGAAAATGAGAGTCTTTAAGAGAGTTCTTTCTAGAATATTTCACTTGTTTAAATAACTTAAGATCTGATATTAGCAGTAGATTTAGTGTGAAAAGAACAGTTTATCTTTTAAATTGGTGACTAGAGGGAGAAGGTAACTAGAGAGGTGGTATATTTTACATTTACTAATGATTAAATACCTTTATTTATGATAAATAAAGACCTCTTAATATGATGTATAAATAGGAAGTAGCTACCTGTAAGAAAAGTCCCTCAAGTTCCAACTTAAAGCTGGTTTTATGTTTACTAATACCTAGAAAATGCCCCATTTTTCTTCGAGTGAGTGAAATACAGATCCACTTTCCTATCAAGCTGATGTCAATACAACATAAACTTAATGGGTAACCAATAAAAACAATGGAGGCAGAAGCGCCCATGAATAAGTCAGACAACTGTTTGGCCATCTCGAGCATGCGAATAAGTTGAATCGGCAATTCCTGGCATCAGGACATATTTATCGGGTCTACATGGAGAAGCCACGTGTGCTTGAGTTACCTGGTTGTATTTTTTTTTTTTGTGTGTTAGCCCCTGGGGACCAGACACATTGTCTTTCGGCCATTTAGGAATAGTCAAGCATTAAGCGCAAATTGGTGAATTGAATGCTTGAATGGCGACTGCCATTGTTTGCGGCTATTAGCCGGGTTAGAATGTTCTTTTTGGCCAAACCCAAGGAAAAAAGCCCAACTGCCAGCTCCTTTTCACACATCTGCAATTACATCGGCAAAGTGTATTAGGCGCACGTCGCAAATCGTTTCGCCTTTGTTTTTAAATTATTCATGTTATGGCTAAGAGCAAACAGCGATTTAGGACTCCCCCGATTCGAGGCACGCACTTTATATTCAGCTCATTACGACGACGCCGAGCCAATGGCGACATCGTGGGGCTAAAAATGCCGAGATTTTATTTAGTGCGGGCGACGTCCTCGGCGGCTATCCTGTCTGGAGTAATTTCTTTATTAGATTCATTCAGGCCCTCTAGGAAATTCTCACTTGCCCGGGGCCCGAAGCGAAAGCAAAAGCCAAGGGGAAACGGCGAGCAACAGAGGCTAAAAACAATTTTCTAAATTAGTTTTTGCTATCCTAGCTCCCAGCGAACGAAACTGCAAAATAGCAGAAGAAATTGTTTAAGAATTACATGGAGTAGCCCAGTAGCCGGCGGATAAAAGTTAGTTCTGCATATCCTTTAATAACATACAGAATGCTTTAACCCTGAGAGCTTAAATTCCAGCCTTTGCCATACATTTTACACTCGCAGATAAATCAACAAACCCACCAGCCGATGGCCTTACCTTACGGTTATGAAATATTCAATAAAATATAAATAAAAAGACTCGAAAATTTGCGGCTATTGGGTATTTTTGCTCCTCTTTTTTTTTTGCGAGGGACTCGCGGGCGCAGCTTTATGACAACAAATTTTAATCATTATAAAATATACAGGAGCGTGGCAGCTCTCGGGTGGCCCAAAAAACACGTCCAATCAAAAAATGCATCGAATTTTCACCTGCTTCCATTATGCAATGCAAACAACCGCCAGTGTCTGAATATATTTCACTCTCTCTCTCGTAATATTTTATACACATTTTAATTAGTGTATAATTAAGTAAGTAAAAACGAGCACGAAGCGTGTAATTTCCAAAATAAAGTTAAACTTTTGAGTTGATTTAAATATCCGATCTCTCTCCTGTCTTATTTACTTTCCATGTCGCTTTTTTAAGTAATTAATTTGGAGTTTTTAAATCAAGTTCATCGGAAGTTCCCCTTTGACAAGCTCAGTTTTTATTTACTGTTCCCCAACTGGTAGCTCTCTATAAGTGTGCTAAAATAACTTACAGTTTGCCTTGCACATCGGCAAGCAAACAGAAATGGCAAATCCATTCGCATTGACAAACTAAAAGTGCAAACAAGAACTGCTTTGACATTTGTTTGGTTTGCCACAGCAACGAGTACATGGTAAATAATGCGGGATATTTGACTTTTCCAAAAAAAAAAAAAAAAGAAATAGAGGCAACCCAAAATGGAAATAGAAAATAGAAAACTGAAAACATAAAACAGAAAATAGCTCCCCCGACACGGACATGCCATGCATGTCATCAAAATATGCCAGAAACGGGGGCCTTTTCATAATTTATGCGGACAGGGCGGCCACAAACACAAAATAATACAATGCCCATATAGGAGTTTAGTGAATGTGGAGAAGCCATGCACAATATGGTTGGCAATTTGATGCTGCTTTGTTGCACGGCCGCCTGGCCATTGGCATTTTCAATTAATGGAAAAATGTCAGCGGGACTTCTCTAGCCAGCGGCCAAAAATAATGCACGAAATTGCAGCGCAGCCCATGGAAAACGACACATGCATATCAATTAGCAGGGTGCAGGTGGGGTCTACGAATCAAATTTGATTATTTGCCACGATTCATTGCAGGGGAAAAATCTGAATCAGAAGAGAACCAATCAAGCGATCAGCGTACTTGAAATCCGATATTATGTATACGCCGAGTGGACGAGATTTCTGCTTGTTTGCTTCGCCATTTACTGATTCTACGGCTGGCCGGTCAACTATGCCAGCAAATTCAATTAAAAATCAAAATGGCAAAGTCAGAACATGCAACTGAATATGCATTTATATCTATTTGAATGATTTGTAGCTAAAACAAAAAAGGGAAGAAGATATCTGCAAAATATTGGCAAATAATAAAGCAGCAGTAAAAACCAATGAAAACTATTTCAGCAATGTGAAAATTAAAAAATCTCCTTTGCAAAAAATAAAGCAAAATGTTGTCAGGACGAGAGAGGGGAAACTGCTTTTTTTTTTGTCCTAGCCATAGTGTAGTTTCGCAGGCGAAAATTGCAAATAATATTTTACGCTTTTTACACAAATTTTCTAGGACGCTGGCTTTTGTCGGTGTTGTTGCCGGGTTTATTGTTGGATTTTCTGTTCTCGTCGTCAGTGTCGTCATCCTCATCCTCGTTATCGTCGTGGCTAGCTTTGCATATCGAAATAACTGAGTTACAAGTTTAATTAAATTTTAGTAGCAGTGGCCAAAACAGCATATTCTGGCTGGCCAGGGATATTTTTGCACGACTACAATTAGTAAAGAATATCGTTATCAACAGCAGAAGGCATCTCTAAACTATATATATATATATAGTGGACATGACAGACTACATCAGTCTCTAAGCCAGTTAAAAAATATTCCATTATGTTACCAAACAAGCGGAAATTAAATTTTCATTACAATTGTCCTGGGCAAAGAGACAATTAAGCCATTGGGAAATTATGAAATTTATGCAGGTCGTAAATCTTTAACAAAGTTTCGGGACATTTGCCGCTCGAAAAAGCAAATATAATTCCCTCAATGTGGGTCATTAAGCAATTTAATTGCATTTAATGTTTATTTAGGCAACATTTCCAACCGAACGGCAATGAGTTGGGTAAACAACAATAATTGATTAGACAATCAAAATTACATCTGTAAATATTGATGGCTAAAAATGCATTCGACTGGGAATATTCATTGCGAAAATAATAGAAAACTCTGTCAGTTTTATATAAATTTCATTTACGGTTGACTTTATTCCTTGGCAACTTTAAGAGCAGAAACCAAACTAGCCAGGCCATGGACGCAGTTTCCTTTGTTATTCCTTGGGCATCATCATGGGCCCATTATAATCCCGGCTAAGCTGCAGCGATTATTGTCTAAAAAATTCATGTATTTCATTATTAGCCAGGTTGCCGGCGGCCCAGCATTTCCGGCCAGCTCGTCCGCCCCACCTGCGGCTGTTCATTTGCTGTCATAATTTAATTTTTGCCACCAGTCCGGAGACCGAACTAAAACTCACACAGACAGACAGGGCAGAGGGAGCAGGTAGTGGGGGGCACATCCTGTGATGATGTCCGACTCGTCCTTTTGCTTTTCTGCCTTCGGTTCCTACTGCTCCTGTTTCTGCTTTTGCTTCTACGGCAGCATTGTCTGCTGAAAGTCAACATAATCCACAGAGTCCCAGGCTCCGAAAATCCCAATGTGGTCGCCGCTGTGGCTCATTAATCCATGCAGCCGAATGGTAGCCCTCCACATGGCTTGTTTTGGTTTTGGTTTTTGCCCTCTCACTCCTACAACTACTAAACTGCACTGGAAAAAACTAAGTTAACTTTAATGTTATGGAAAATAAACTTAGTTTATATCCTTTTAAGAGTATATCACATATCCTTGCCTTGGAATGCCTTTAAAATTCCCGCAAATTCACTACTCTTTTCCCAGAGTGTTCACTGCTCTCCCATCTGCGTTCACCCATAAATCAGCTGCCCGCGGGCAGTTCATCATCATCATCATTATCGTCGCCGCCGAGCTCCGGCAAATGAGCGATTCCCCATCTGGACTCCGAAATTAGTTGCGTTGCGCGCATGAATGTCACCATTTCTGTCGCTCAATTTGCTACACAAATTATAAACACCAAATGGAAATTGTAATAAAAAATGTGACAGAATCACGGACCGTGAGCCGTATCCTGTCCAAGGATCCTTGCAATAGCCGCCGGCGCACGCAAAAGGCTGGGCGGGCAACTTAAACTTTGCCGAAATTGAAATGCCGCTGGCTTATTTAAGCATTTATTTCGGCGACGGACGTCGAGGCGGAAAGTCAATAATGAATAAACTTCCTCCAAGCAGCCAGCGCACAGCTTTAAGAGTCGGCGGCTAAGTGTAATGAAATTCGCATAAAAATCATTTCGCCACTGCCGGAAAAAAGAGATGTTGACCGACTTCAAGCTGCGAAACAGGACAATGGCAATGGAAAATGTACAGAAAATGAAGAAGTTTTCGATGACTTAAAGTTGCCTAAGGATTAAAGGGATGGCACAGAGTATCCTTTTCTCTTATTTTTGTTTTTGGCTTACAAATATTAACAAAATATTTAGTAAAGGTAGTTTAATGCTGTATAAGATATGGACATTTCTCACTGTGCAATTATAAATCACTAGGAAATTGCAGCAAATACCAATCGCTCTCCTCTAGTTTTGGCCACTGTGCAGGCCGACTTTGGTGGCCATTGCAGCTGGTTGGCAAGTGGCCCAGACTTTGCGTTTTTGCAGACGGATAAAGCTGGCTTGGCCAAGAGCAAGACCAAGAGCAAGAGCAGAAGCAGAAGCAGGGCCAGTTCGTGATGTCGCGCCTATCACAACCAATTTACTAACGAAGCAGATAAATCCAATTTCTGGCCGACAGCAGCTTAGCTTTCCCACTGCAGCAGCAACGGCAAAAGCAAAAGCAACAGCAAAAACGGTCTTGAAAATACAGCAAATAATAAATAAAAAAGCACTTCCGTTTGCTGGGGACAATTTCCGTTTCCGGTTGACCGGCGCCTCAGAATATTAAGGGGGTGCTGTTCGGCTTATTAAGCTCATCACCGAGAGTTTATTAGGCTCTTAAAGCGTTTAGCAGAGTGGCTGAAAAAAGTTATCAAAAAAAAAGAAAAGAGCCGCGGTGGTTTTCTTTGAGGCCTTTGTGTGGCAAAAACTTTGATCAGACTTTAAATTAATGAAATGAAGTAATTACAAAGTGCGAGAATGGCCAAGTCAAAGGAAGCACTCTGGCAGATTGGAGTGCGGTTGCCGAGATGAATCCAACTCTCGACTTCAAAACACCTTTGGCAGGAAACTGCAGCCAACAAAGAACGGAGAAGTTGCATTTTTCTCCATCAGCCACAGCCGCAGGGGGCTGGAAAATGCCAGCCAGGATCTGAGGAATCCGTTCTATTTGCAGTTCATTGCCGAGAATTTTAATCAATTGCAGCCGGCAGCAAGGCCCGGCTCCTTGACCGAAGCTCTTCTTGCCTCTAAAGACATTTTAATTTCTGCTACAGTCATTCATTATTGTTCTGCATTCGGATTCTCAGTGAGTTATTATGCAAGTTGCAAAACAATTTGATACTAAGTAAAAGCAAAAAGCGCAGGCAGGAGCCGGCAAAGCAGAGCTCCAAAGGAGCAACACATGGCCTGGACATGGCACATTTATTTTTGGGCCGAGGATGGAAAATGGAAAGTTTTAAATTAAATTTCATCTAGCACTGTGCGTGCAAAGGCCAAGATGCACCAGCTGCAGTCTGACCCAAATACCAGGCCAACTTCCCTTCGCCACTCTTTCGGTCCTCTTTCAAGCCGCTCTCGATGGATAGATAGATGGAGGGTTTTTGAATCTTTGCCAAGTGCATGGTTTTCAGTCTGCTTTGGAAGCTAAGAGGGCTAAAGAAGGGACAATGGGATACCCTTTAAAATGATTTACTTTACTAGAAACTGGTATACCCTTCTATCTTTGAAAGTTAACAGATTATCATTTAGTAGGCGAACTGATATTTTACAGATTTAAATCGAACATAGTTTAAGAGCAATGTCAGAGTTTTCGATTTCCCATCAGCTTGGCTTAAAGCCACATCGAAAACGAAACCAAAATCGAAATCGCCGCTGGGCGCTGACTTTCATCATAATACAATTTTTATAATTTAATCAAGCTGAGAGCTGCATGGCATCATCGCCCGATGTGCAAATAAAAATAAGTGCGACAATAAAACAAAAGCCAAACAGAAGCGATGCCGTGAGTGGAGATTAACAATGGAGGCGTCGCAGTTTTTACGACCGCCGAGAATGAAGATGGGGCATGGGGCATTGGGATGCCATGGCATCCGTGGCACGCATTTGTCATACACTTTTCGGGGCAATAAAAGGCTGCCGACGAAGGGTTCCCCGTCGGCGGTGAATTTTGCTTTTGTTTCCCGCTTTTACGGCCGTCGCCTGTCAAAGGGAATCCCTCAGCTACAGATACAGATACACATTCGCAGATAGAAACACACAGATACGAGCACTGGCAGGCGTTTTTAAAGCGCTCTTTTGAGCTTTGGCGGGTCATAAATCTATTAATTTTCATTACGCAATTACCAGCGAGCTGTCAGAAGGTCAACGTGTGTGTGTGTGCTAATTACATGACAGCTCCCCCGATCAATCAAATTCCGGGCATATAAACTGGGCCAGAATGGCCTATGAATGTGGTGATTAATTGCCCGTGGATATGCACAAATTTATCATATAAATATTAAAGTGGAACTCACGATTTTTCAGGGGACACGAGCACGTGGGCTCACAAACACAAAACCAATTCGACAGTTAGTCGGCTTAAATCTCCCATTCCTTCCTATCATTCTATATATATATGTAATTGTTTGTATCAAACATTTGATACCCATGAATATTTTAAAAGCATTTCGAAAATTGCTAACAAAACAGAGCCAGAGCACGAGCACGAGCGGAAATAAATGCAATACATTTGAATAAACAGGCTTACACATACTTAAACAAATGCACATGTTACCATACATACGGTTGGGTGGTTATCTCTGATCCAGTGAGTGTGTGGGTGTCCCTGTGCGTGTGTGTGGGCCATGTCAACCACTTGTTATTTCCAGGATGAGAAGGATGTTCGTTGCTGTGCGTACAATTTATATCCGATTTTAATATTGAATTTCTGCTAAGTCAAAGCCAAATGAACTTTGTTGTTTGGCTGAGAGGAATCGGGAAAAGGGATTTCGCCAAAATGGGTTGCCAAGGCAACTGCAACAGGGATTATCTGCCAGTGTAAGCCCGCAGTTAATGCACTTGAAGAAAATGCTTTTAATTTTTAATTCAGTAAGTTTAATCTACTCGAAAACTGAAAAACTTTACAACTAATGAGATTATCTTTTAAAAATATATTTTAATATCAGTTTAAAATCAGTTTTATCCCAGAAAAGGCAATAAAAATATGAAATGATATCATTAAGCTGTAAATTTTGCTCCGTGTGGCTTTTCTTGTCATTGTCGTCGCAGGGAAATCGCAATCGGATATGATTTATAAAACATTTATTCACATGCCCGACAATGGCCTAACAAGCTCAATCATTGTGCCTATTTACCAGCGATATATCTAAATCGGGCCGATAATGTTCACATGGGCGGGCCAGTCGCGTTGCCAACGAAATTTGACTAATTAAAGCGCCATATGAATGGGCCCATGGCGAATCGGAGTAGTGTGCCTTTCAAAGGAGCAACTTGCTCACGTAATTGCCGGGGAAATCTAATCAGACTTTCTGATGTTGTGTTGCCATTAGGGGCATGCGTATTTCCTTTTTCCCAAGTTAAACTTCTCGCATGTTGGGCCCACGCATGGGCCACACAAATGGAAATGCATAAATCAAATTGTTAGAGATTGGTAACCAAGCAGAGATAAACGCGTATTATTATGCCGTCAGATGGGGACTGGGACTGGGACTGGGACTGGTTCTGGGGCTCGAGGAAAATGCCTGGCCGGGTAAGGCCGCTGATTCATGTTTCTTATCATCCATCAATCAATCGGCAGGGCAAGGATATTGTGCCATTATTAATAGTCCCAGCCTATGGATGGGATGTATTTAAGCAGCTCGAAGGAGGCCCCAGGCTTTTCCTGCTGCTCAAAACTTGCGAAACAATTTATCGAGCGGAACACAAACACACAAATAAGTGGCCAGAATACACGTACTGTATGCAGAACTGCATGTTCACTAGGGTGCCTCATAATATATAATATAATAAAATTTAAATTAAAAATTACTTTAAGCTTAACAACATTTAAAGGTTAACTTAATAATGGTTAATAATTTTTAATAATAAGATAAATAAGAACTAAGAACTTATAACTCTAATAGCCACCCTATGATTTCCCGACTGCATCACATAAAATTTCGCAAACATCAGAGAGCCACCCTACTGTACACAGATGCAAATTGATGTCGACAGGCAGCCCAAAAGGCGTTGTGTTGGCACAACTGGAAAAACTTTTCCCGGGCATCAGAATGCCGAGTGCCAGGCCCAGATTCTTAGGGATCGAAGGGGAGAAGGGGCCCAAATGGAAAATGGGGGTAAATGTAGAAAGGAGTAAACGGGGTGAAAACCTCACAGACAGCCCGACCGACCGACCAAGACCAAGTATTGTCCTGGTGGCCAGGCCACTTGGCGCATTCCAGACAAGTGAAAACTTGATAAACTGGGTCAGTCCGTAAAGGGGGAGGGGGAGCGGTCGAAGGATGGGGCCCCTGCTTATGCATGAAAATCAATCTAAATGCAGGCCACAAAGCTGTGCCAGCTTGCTTTCCAATTAATGCATTAAGAGCTCACCGGAAAGGCTCACAGGCGGAGTGCATCGACTGCCCATTAAATTGCCGATTAGGTGTGACTTTAGAATGTGTGTCGCGGTGCCGGTAATTTGACTCGAGTCGGTCAACCGATATCGCACCCACAATCACTCCCTCTCAGCCACAAAAGTTATTCAAGTATTTTCTAGAGTCTATAAAACAAGCTCTTGGTTTGGGCGTAAAAGTGGTTCCAATATTTAACAAGATTAAAAGTGCAATTTCATATTTTTCTTAAGTTAAATACTATATATTTTATTTACCTACTTTTTAAGGAACTTTTTCTTGAATTCGAACAGTAGTAAAGCCAATATTTTCCAAGTGCATCCTCACTAGGGGGTCATGCAAATGAGCCTGTGGCGAAATGCAGACCGAAATATAATACAGTTTGCACGTTGACCGCAATGCGCTCCCCATTCTCTCTACCATTGACCCCCTTTCTGATTTCTACTTGCCGGGTGGGCGTTTTGGCCAAGTCAAAGGCAGCTGGTGGCCCGCAGTAAACGTTGACCGCATGATTTGTATCTCAAATGGGCCACAAATGGCCACAACACACACTCCCAAACACACACAAACACAAAAACCGGAGAGCTCATAGAGAGTGGCCAGTGCAAACATTTATTGCTAATTGCCGAAAGGACATTTGCATAAACTTAACAAAACCCAAAGTTTTCCATGTAGGCAAACAAACAAACGAACGACAACTTGACCACACACAAATGCACTGGCCATCAGGCCATCAGACCAGGCCAGGGCGTCTTCGAGGCGGTGGGCGGTGGCTTGGTCGCCGTGGGCGTGGCACGTGCAATTTGCCAGCCAATCGAGGAAACCACCGCCATCGACACCCCCCAAACATCCACACCCCAGAACCCACAGCTATAAACATGATTCAATTTGCGAGCTGCACAAACTTTAGTCG
Organism: Drosophila eugracilis; assembly: GCF_018153835.1. Taxonomy (NCBI): domain Eukaryota; kingdom Metazoa; phylum Arthropoda; class Insecta; order Diptera; family Drosophilidae; genus Drosophila; species Drosophila eugracilis. The sequence goes on from NW_024573499.1 coordinate 464,275, forward strand.
GTCCCTCAATTACCAGTTTATAATTGATTTCCCCTAGCAGTTTTGCAAGCGAACGCTTTTAAAACGTTTAAAATGGCCAAAATGCTTTCGTTTACCGATGATGTCGATCATTCGAAAGCCATTTGCCGTCAAATAAATGTTGGAGAATTCGAAGCATTTGGCTGCCGAATTTAGTGAATTGGAAATGGCCTTTTGCCTCTATACCGCCACCCCCATCCCCCCTAAAACAGCAGCTCAGCAGTTGCGTAATTATAGCCGAGTGCAGCGGCACTTGTGCATTTTATTGGCTTTAATTGCCGGCGTCACACGCGGCGTATGAGTAATGGCAATTTAGAGGCGCCTCGCACGAACATTTTCAATACACACTCCAGCTATTTGTTATGCAATGAATGCCTGTCCTAAATAGGTGCCGAAGAGGGGTTGAGTGATGGTGCAGGGAGAAAAAATATCTGACTTTCAGGGACATCACTAATACCTAACAACCAATGTGATATCTATGAAGGGAGAAAAGCGTGTGACTTAGAATATATTGTAGCATACATTTGGGAGCCTTTGCAAATGATGAAGCACATATTACTCTCTCTCTGCCTTTATCTGAATAACATTTCTCTCAGTGTCACTTTTGGTTAAAGGAATAACTCCATCCAATGCCTGTCCATTTGTCCTTTTATCGCACACGCACATAAATTGACCAAATTAATGCGAAAACTGAACACGCGCCGAGAATGGAATGGAATGGTGGTATGGTGTGAGTATATGGAATGGATTGGAGAAGGCAAAGGTTGGAACCGGCATGTGTTTTAATGAAGAGCTTGACGCTGGCTCCTTTTTCAGACTTTCCCTTTGACTTTCACTTTCGCCTAACGATGACATCAACGGAGGCTTTCCCCTGACAAAAGATTTGGCTAAGTGCCCTTATCAAAGTGACAACAGGCGCAACATCGTTTTGCCTTTCTGTCTTTCTTCTATTAAGCCCCTAAAGTGACGATACAGTGGTCATAGGTTATAACGAAAAAATATCCCTTAAATTCGCTAAAAAATAAATGGTAATCGTGTATGTAGATAAAGGAAGAAACTCTCAAGTAGAACGGTTTCTAGAGGATCTTTTTTTTGAAATAAAAATTCTTAAAATTGCATTTATTTGCTAGAACACCCACTGTATCGCTTAACCTCATTTCCCCTTGCTTTATTCTGTTCTTTTCTCATCTTTCGACAGCCCGAAGCCATGCAATTTCAATTCCCATTGGATTATATCTTGCATTTCAGCACGCACTATGCATCCTGGGTTATTGATAAAACTTTCTGGGCTGCTTTTCTCGCCCACCCACAGCAATTATAAGGCCAGCAACAATTTGTTTATGTGGCAATAGGCTAACCGAAGAGCGGAGAACAAAAAACTATTAGCATAAAATGCAGCGCAAAAATACAAAATACGAAAAGGAGCTTTTATAGGTTTTGCAGAGGGTCGGGGAGGAAACGACGCTATACGAGTATAGCCATGTCTGGCTGACTTTGCCCCACATAAAGAACAGGAAATTGTATTTTTATAGAGATAGAGGGAGATAAGCAGGGGAAAGCGAGTAGCAGGGAAATGAAAATCTGCTTATGAAGTCATTGTGCCGCCAATGTGGATATCAAAACCACTGAAAACCGATGTTGCTGCTGCTGCTGCTGGTGCTGCAGTTGCAACTGCAAGATTGCCGGCCTGTTTTAGCTGCTTTTATTTCCGAAATTCCTAGCACAGCTTTCTCCGGCTTCTATTTGCCATTTAAATGGAAAATTTCGAGTGGCATTTGCAAACAAAACGTGGCCGAAAACGCGGCGAAAAGTGGGTGAAAATAAGCCACGACGTCTGGCCGGAAAACTCGGGAAATTACATCGGGGCAAAAGGAGGGAACAGGAGGAGTGAGAGTAGTGGGGTATGGATCTGTGCCCTCTGCAATTTTTGCAATTACAAGCCGGCAATTTTCATTGTTATGGCCGTAATGAAAATGGCTGAAACCATTTTTGGCTTAGCCCGGGCATTTTATATTAATTAATATTAAACATAAGCAGCGAAGTGCAAAGGGGGGGAGGATGGTGAAATGAAATTTGCATTTTGACGCTGCAATTTGATTGATGAAAAATGTAATTAGTTGGCTGACAAACCGAGGGTGTGTGGGTGAGAATGTGTATGTGTGGGTTGGAAAAGCAAACGCATAATTGCGAAAATTCCTCGCATAGCTAAGTTCGGAATTCTCAGCTTCGTGGCAAGTTCCAAAAATTAATGACAAGTCCACCAGCTGGCTGAGTGAACTGTCAGCATTTGTCTTGGCCACAAGTTGCCGCAATTCATTTGCAGAAACGGAAGTTTCGTGGCACTGACCGCAGGAACTTTTCCGGAGTGCCCAGACTCCCGGGCACTTAAACTACGGAATTTTCTCCACTTCCATATTGACATTGAGTCCGGTACGGTCCGGTGGCAGTCTACTAAAAGGCAAGGCAAATAAAACTCTAGCTGTTTTGTGGTCATTTCATTATCGAGTTGCAGCTGCAATCAAACCGAATGCAACAAAATAGTTTAACACCCCGGCGCCGGAGTGAATTGCCACGGAAAAATGGCAAAAATGGCTACAATGCCACTCGGCTTGGCTTTGTCCTGTTTAATGCTGTTAGCAGGGAGCTGCAGCATTTGTTTACTTCAATGTCATTCAGGCTGACAGCCTGAGAAGGATGATGCAGTGAGAGAAACATCCTTTAAGTCAGTTGGGTGATAAAATACTTAGTAATTTTGATAATATATGGGAAGTTTCACAATATAAAGGTAAAAGGCATTAATAACTTAGGATAAACATTGAATTTTTCCATATTTGTAATGGTGATGACTTGACTTACAACACATATATTGCTACCAATATCTCTAGTTCCCCATTTCTCTCCGTGTAGTGGCCAATCAGTTGACTTGGCTTCTTCTGTGCTGGCGAATAAACAAGCCAAAATCACAAAAAAAAGAAACGACAGGACGACGACAGACGCAAACATTTTTGGACTGCAAACTTTTTCACTTTTCGCCTCGTCTCGTTTTGTATCTCGCGTTGGTTTATTTTTTAGCGCCATTCGCATTTCATTTTGATAAATGGCAGCGAACCGCCCACAGTCACCCACAGTCGCCCATGGCAGCCCATTAAGCCAACTTGGCTGCAGCTTGCTCGGCTGACCCAAATGATTTCGGTTCGAACAAGTCCGGTCACTGCAATTTAATTACTGTTTATGCATAATGATCGTTAGTTTTGCCTAATTAAGCACCACTCGCCTGGCAACGATAACATTTTGCGAAACAACGAAACTATTTTTGGGGCCTCTCTGGCTGTCAGTTGTCGGGCAACACCTCAAATTGAAATGGAATGGAATTGCATTTTGGGGTGGACAATAAATTATGCAAATCAAGCAATTACCTGGGTGGCTTCGCCTCGCCTCGCTTCGTTTTCGTTTTCGTTTTTCGAGTATGACCAGGACATACTCTGACTCTCCATTAGTCGGACTTTGTCACCTGTCAGGCCGCTCGGACATGCAGTGCAAAAACATTTACCAATTTGCATAAAATTTGTATGCTCATTTGCTAAATTCACAAATTAATTGCCGTCACACTTGCACACGTTGCGCATACGACGCGTGGCCGGGCAGTAAATTTACCACTGCCTAATGAGGCAGTGACCAGGCCGACCGCACATGGCGATAGTTATTGAAAGTTTGAGAGCAAAGCGCTGTCATGCCAAGCCACACCAAACTCGATCGAATGGAAATTTGCACAGGCAAAAAGAAACTTTAGTTTCAGTCAATCATTTGGATTAAGAGATAGCAATCCTTACTTAACTTTAAACTAATCAAAATCAATTAAAATCACATTACTTCTTTACTACTTATGTTCGACAAGTATCACATTCATATCTCTCTAGTGTTATTATAAACAATAACCTTTTTATGTTTATTCTGCTGTGGCTGTGATTATTTAGTTAGTAGACCAATTAAGTAAATTACATATTCCAGTTTGCAGTTTAACACACAAACTGTTAAGGTTTCCCCTTTGTATGCTTTGGACTCGGACTAAAACTTAAGCCACTGCTAAGCTGCTGCTTAAATATAAAGTAAATACCACCAATTAATTGGAGCAGCAGTGATTTTAAGCTGGCTGTCACCTGCTGGGCGTCCCATTCAAGAACCGCCTCGAAATGTAATTTCCTGAATTGCAGTTTTGAATACACAATTCGCCCATTCAATGGGGCTGTTCCACGGCAGACGACGTGCTTATTGGAGTGACTATGGAGTACTTTCTCCTTACCTCCCACACACACACTCTCGTTTCGGAAAAGGACTCTGAATGCTCGAGTGGACAGGTAATGGAAGCTGTCAGAAACTGCGACATCACCGCTGTCAGTGGCTTGTGTTTTTTTTTTATATTTTTGTGATATTCCCTGGCAAACAAAGAGCGGAACAAGGAAAATATGAAAATGCGTGGAAGAAAAGAAGAACTTATTTGCCCAGCCGTATGCAAATTTATTCACTTGGACGCAAATAATACAATTTCAATGGCATTAATGAAAACAATTTTCATAAATGAATGAAACCAACAAAAAGCGAGAGACATTCAACGAGCCGCATCAAATTTGGCTGCATGCGAAAGTAGCTTAATGCTTAAATGGCAGACACTTCCTTCTCGTATTTTCACTCAAATTTCATTCCCATTCGCAACTGTACGCAGCAGTTCAAGGAAGTACATTTGTCATAATGAGAAAAATAAGTATTTAAATAAATCTCATTGAATGTAAATTCATATTAGTTTATGATTTATTGTGATTTTCTCTGGCATCTGCAATTATTCAAATGATATTTATGCCTTCTGATGCTTATTAATTAATACGGCCCAAGGTGTAATTATTTATTATGAACATGTTTGGGGAATTAATTATCTGAATGTAATAAATATTAAAGCTAGAAGTCTGTCAGATAGCTAAAACCAAAGGATAAATCATAAAATTAGCAAACTTCTCTTAGGAATATTAACTCGCTTTAACATGGCTTAATATATGTTAATCTAAAATAATAAATTCAAAATAATATTAAGAAAAAATCCATAAATCATTATTTAATTGAAAGATATATTGATTTCAATATTAAAGTTATTTTTCCACGTGTTTGTACACTTTTTTATTTGGTGCCCTGACCAAAGTTGGACACTTGAAATTTTTGAGTATTCGAGGCGGCGGGAAAGTTTGCAGACGAATATCGAACGGCAGCTGGATTAGAAGTGGGCGGCGAAAAACTGCAGCTCATTGGGGCGTTTATGGGCGCTTTGGCGTAATTTCTATTATTTTCCATGGCCGGCTATGGCGCACTCAAAAAGCAAACAATTAAATGTCCAGACTGCGCCCGTGGGCATGCTGTGAACAGAACAAATTGAGGTCAGAACGGGTGAAACAGTTGGCAGGCAGGGAAAACCAGCGGCGCAGGGCGAGAGGAAAACCCAAACAACAGTTAAAAGAAAATTGGCTACCACAAAATGAAGTCGACTGGGAGCTGGTAGCTGGTAGCTGGAAGCTGGAGACCTCAAGGCTGTAGCTGAATGGGAATGAGATGCTGGAAGAGCGGAAAACTGGGACCTGGCCATGGCCACACGCCAAACACTTGTATTTTGGGGTCATAAAAGCAGGGGAAAATTGTGCTAATTAACCCTAAAAGAAAGCTTTTTCCCAGGCGGACGTGTGTGTGTGTGTGGTAGCCTGTCCTAGTCTGTGTTTTCCTCTGCTCTTCAGCGACTGCATTTAAAATTATTTTGCACATTATTGCCGCTCATTGTTTTTATAACCCAATTATTATACAACAAACTGGGCGGCTGCTTAGAGGCCTCGACTGTTGGCAATGCGAAAATAGCTTTTATTATTATGCTGGCGCTGTCAAGTGGCCATAACACGCATACGACACGTTGCCCTGGCACACAAACAGTCCAAATATGAGTAATTAGCCGTAAAAATACAAACAATATAATATTTAGCATGTGATTACAGGTTGCTATCGTTATGATAGCCATGCAACAGCAATGAATCACAAACAATTTGCCGACTAACAACTTTTAATGTGTGTTGGCAGCAACAAAATAAAACCACATACCCAGGACCCTCACGAAAATAAACAAAGGACCTATGCAAAAGCCTCGGCAAACGAAATTCCGGAAAAGAAACCGTACACCCGGGCCAAACACCTAAACAAACAGCACGTGGTCCCTCTCCTGAATGGCCCTAATATTGTTTTTCGGCAGGAAAAACAGAAAACAGAAACAGAAACAGAAACTCCGGTGCCCAGGACCCAGGTCTTTAATAATTTCACTTGATAGTTCTGCGGGGGCAGGCAGAGAGAGAGAGAGAGAGAAAGAGAGTGGGGAAAGCAAATATATAAAAGTGCTTATGCAGGGAATTACTATCAAAAAGGCATTAAGCAGCCATATGCGGCAACGATAAATGCGAGCAACTAAATTTAAATTTAAGCGGTTGCCAGGCACCGCCAACACAGCAGTAACACTTGAGTACACTTGGGGAAAACGGGTTGTACTTTAAATAATATGAAATATACAAAAGATGAGAAAAAAGAGTAGTAAACCAACTTTATGGCTCAAAGTACAGATGTAGTTACTATAATAAATACAAATTTCCAAACAAATTTCCATTTTAAAGTTTCTCTGCGTGCCTTTCAACGTGGGCAGGTAGATAGGTAAGACATACGTGTGCACTCACAGCGGATGTGCGTGTTTGGCAACTGACTGGCTGCCACCTTGCCACCTCGCACACCCAACTTTCCAACTTCCTAATGCCGCAAAGTCATTTGGCGGCTTATGTTGCGCCTTTCGCAGAGACCGACCGACCGACAAGCAAACAGTATTGAGTTAAGGTGAAAAATATGCAAAAGGCAAACAGCAGTGCCGAAAACAAAACCGAAAAACGGAAACGGAAGTGGGGGCAAAACGGAGAAAAAAGAAACGAAACGGGGGAGGCGGGAAATCGCACGCACAACGCAACTTGCCGCCGATCATTTATAATGCGTTTGCTGTGGCACAACACGGCGTATGGGTAACACGATTTTTCCCCCCAAAGCCCATAAGTTGTATTTGGTGTTTGTTGTCACTGCTGCGTGCGTGGCTGCCATTAGCAGAGGTTCGTTTAACGCCTGGCCAAATAGGCCCGTGTTGTCCTGCAGACAGGTGAACGCCCGATTCTCTGGATTCTAGGAATTAAATAAGGAGACTGTCTGCTGTTCATCAAACGTTTCATTTTTGCCCGCCCAAATTCAATTAAATGCATACAATGTCTAATAGAGCCTGTCTACATCGGCAATTTTAAGGAATTTTCAGCTGTTCAGGTAGAAAATTCCAATAAATTTTAATTTCTAAGAATTGGATTTAATGGTTAATGAAAAATTTGCACACCACTTCATAACTGCTTTGAATATTACTTCTAACGTAAAATAAAGTAAATACGAGTATATAGTAAGAAAGACTGAAACATATCGCATTGCTAAGTCAATTTGAGTCTTGCAGAAACATCCAGAAAGGATGTACCTTTCTCGGCTTCTCAACTTACTCCATCCTCATTATTTATTTCTCCTTTGACTTTCCTCGCCTGCAGAGCTCATAAATAGACCCTCTCGCATTTCAACCATTTCCAGACCCAGCAGAACGCCAACGCGTTCGCGCTTTTCTCCTCGTCACTTCTCGCCGACGCTTCGAGACGATGATAAATTAATTGGTTTTTTATTTATGACGCCATGGGAAGCGGGGGTATTGACACTCGACATCCCTGGCTTCTGAGTATTTTGGCAAATTGTCGCTGCTTCGTTGCTGTGTTGATGTGTGAAAGGCTCCCCTCCCCTGCCTGCTTCTACTTTTTCTCATGAGTTCATTTCATTGCCTACTAATTGATTTACGCCCAGACGCTGGCTGTCATCGATTGATTGGGAGCAATAAACTGCTGACCTGGTCCGGTGTTCAGGGCCAGATTAAAGACGGCCAACAGCTGCGCCACTTGCCTCTGACAATTTATTAGCAAATGTAATGAGCAGAGTTTATTAGCCAGCCGGCTCGTGTTTGCATCTAATTGAAATTTACATGCACACCGGACATTCGAGCATATCCTGCCAACCACTCCCCTGTGTGCGTGTTTGTGTAGGCAGAGCAAACAATTGTCATCATTAAAATAACGGCCAGGATGCACACTCTCTTATATACACACACACACACACACTATGGTGTATAGACCACACAAATGAGGCTAGTTCATGAGCATCGTTCGTGTGCATCTGCCGAACAATAAATAAAGACAATTTGCAGCTGCAATTATTATGAGAACCGATAAGCCAGCTAAGCAGTTCAACATGTGCTTCACATGGGGGCCATAGAAGCTGGCGATATACACATAAAGACCCCCATCTATGGACAAATCTGGGTCACAGTGTCCCCGGAAATGTTAAGCAGCTGCTGGAATTGTTTGGCCAATAGCCACTTAAAGGCACATGAAGAAAAAATTACTTAAAAGTTAAGAAGTTTAAGGGTTCATAGAGTTACCATGAGGAAAAATGCAAGGTAAAGGTGTGGAAATTATATAAAAAGGGAATTTTCATTTTTAAATTTTAAAACACAACTTAATTCTAGAATGTCTAGAATTTTCCCTTCGTGCACTTTCCCATCAACTGATGAAGCTGCAGCTTTAAGCTGTCACCATTGACAGCTAACTCGATTCGTATGAGCAAACAGGCTGCGTTCAACTTCAAAGTGCCTCGAATTAGTCGGCAGATGCACAATTATTTAAGGCCTGTCTGGGAGAAATGTTAAGTGCTCTGTGGTCCGAGATGGAGAACTTTGAATGCCAGAGTCTGGTGTCTCTTGAATTGCAGGCGAGTTTGGCATTGGCCCGAGAACTTGTGGCCTTTGCCTGTGGCCGACCAATTTCGAAAACCAATTTGGCCAAAACCAGGGGAATGCCTTTGAAAATACCGGTAGAAGCAGAAGCAGCAGCAGCAGCAGAAGCAGAAGCAGCTGTTCAAGCAGCATATATGACCATTCAGTGTCATTAGCCTGAGGCTAAAGCTAAAGCTGGACACAGAAATTAGACTAATGAAAACAAATGGATATCTAGATTAATCCAATACTGTCGCCTTATTTATAGACACAGGGGAAATAGAACGCCAAAAAACGGCTCTGTCACTGCGACCCACTTGTGGGGGGATTAGTTTTTCCAAGGCAAACCACTTCATTAGCAAAGCCACAAAAAGTGCACATCATCGTTCGGGTTGAGCCAAAAACGAAATCAATACCAAAGTGTTGCCATTAGTGGGACGATCTTTTCCCTTTGTTTTTTATGCCCCGCCATCACGCGAGCTCACTCCCCTTAAAATGATGAACTCCGCACCAGCTGAGCTTATAAACAAATAATCATGGCGCATTTTAATGAGCAAACCAAGCGCTTAATAGTTAATGTTTGTAGGGGAGGACCCGCTGGTGTCGCTATGTTGCAACTATTGCTGCTGCCTCATCCGTCTGGCAGCTGCCACAGCACGCGCAGGCAAACAAGCTCCAGATGAGTGCCAGACAAGAGCCATTTGCATCTGAAGGCATTTAAGTTTCGCATGCTCTGTAATTAAAATAATAAACACGCGCAAAATGCATTAGAAAATTTAGCCGAGAGCTTAACAGCCATGCCCCCACCAATGTTGCGTCCCTTTAAAATCAGCGGCAATAACAACAGTATGTTTTGCCTGGCGGCTGAAAAGCTAGACAGCGGCTCACGTTGCGTATACGCAACGCTTGACATTTGTTTGCTCTGCTAAAACGAGGAATCTCAACGAACGAACGGTCTGTCGTCCTTGTGTCCTGATGTCCCGTCTATTTGCACAGCAAGAGCGTGCTATTTGTGTTGGCTGTTTCACTTAGAGCGCGTTTGCAACCTGGCCTCAGGTGCACCGTTCCCTTATCCCCTTTGACCCCTTCGAATGGGGCAAAAACAGCAGCCACAATGCGACGAATGGATGGATGGAAGGGTGGGTGCTTGCAATGGCCCATTGTGGTGGCATGCACCACACACTTGACCTGCAAGAACAGGTACAATGGCAGGTGCACAGCGGGAAAATATATCAAATAAGCTGAGATTTCTAAGACATTGAGCTTGTACTATGTTTTACAGACAAGTTGATTGATTTCATTAGAATAAGTGATCACATCACAGTAAAGCTAAGCTAACTAATTACCCACTTAGTGATTCATTTGCTTAGCTATTTCTCTCTGTGTAAGGGATAGAAAACTAGGCCAAGAGCTGAAAATGCGGGAGAAATCAAGCATGAGGTGTCGCTCTTCTTGCTCTTCGATGTTTGTTTGTAACAATTCGCCACAAAATTCAATTCTCGCAAGTGCAGCGGGCATCTGCACTCTTCCTCCGCCTTACTGCCATTTACCCTCTTCGCAATTTCAGCATTTAAATGTTTCCAAGTACTTAGCAAAAATGTTGCTGCCAGGCCAAAAAAGCCCGAGGGCAACACAATGAGACACTTTTGCATTTCCGTCAGTCACACGCAAACGCACACATACAAAAACCAGTGCTTTTGCTAAACACTGTGACGAAACAAAATATAAAAAATTACAACAAGTGGGTGGATGGGTGGAGAGGCTGCAAGAGTGGATGGGGCGTGGCCGAGGTTGACTGAGTGGTTAGCTGCCTGCTATGGGGCATTACATCTGTAGACGTCAACTGTGTCAGCTAGCTGATGTTGCTGCTGTTCCTGCTGCAGATGTTGCCGCCGTTGATGCTGCAGATGTTGCCGCTGATGCTGATGCTGAAGCGATGTGGAGGATGTTGCTGCTGCGGCGTTGAGTGCGTCTGTCGACGCTCGAGTGTATCAAACACAACGCAACATCAGCTGCATACTTTCGCAGCGAGTGTGTGGGTGCACTTAAGAGTCACTGTGTCAGTAAACAACTGACCCACTTCGTGATGAACAGGCTGCGCCACCACCACCACCATCGTTGCTACCACCAAAAACCAGTAATAACAACAACACAGATGCACACTCTATTTATCATATTGCACGCTGCGTAGTACCCACAAAGCGTAGCATACTTTTTTGGGCAACAAAAAAGCGAAACTACGTCAGTTTGAAATAGGAGGGAAATAAATAGAAGTGCTGACACTTTGGCTAGAATTTAAATATTCAAATAAAGATTTTCATTTACAAATATATGAAGCCATATCAATTTCCCATTGCCAGTTAGAAATCCCTCTAAAATGGAGAATTTCTTACTAACTTAATTAATATATTTTAATTTACTTTTTACTTTTTATGTTCGCCAAATGTGGCAGCACTGATGAAAAACAGAAAGGAGAATTTTAGATGCATAAAATATGCGGCATTTAAATAGCGCAAAAATATCTATGAAAATATTTTTGCTGGCCAGACAAGCCGTTCCGCCGCCTGTGTTTGCATTGTTTTCATTATTTTCATTCGTGGCAAAATAAATACGTTTCCCATTATTTTCTCTCCGTGCGCTTGTGTATGTGTGGGTGTTAGTCGGTTGTAGGAAAATTTTTGAATTTTCGCTTTTGCCAGATAACAGGGCATAAAGTGGAAAGCCGGAGTAACTGCTGTGATCCTGAGCGAACATTTTCCTTTTGGCATTTTGGCAATTTGTCAGCGCTAATTTCACGTTGATTATCCTGCACACACATCTATATACCTACATATATATATATATATATTTATATGGATTTATATTTGTATGGGTGCTTTTTGTATTATATAATCATGACTGCTCCAGTTTGGCTGTTTTCTTTGGTTTTGCTTTGGCAAGCATTTTGCCGCTGACAATTAAATGAATGTAAGATAAATTGTCGCATTTGTTTACAGTTCAACTTGTCGTTTGTGTTTAATTTAAGCGGAATTTGTTGGGTTTTGGCTGCTCAGCGGGAGAATTGGTTAAGGCGGAGACAGAGGAATCGGGATCGGGCCAATCGACAAGATATATATATAAATATAGCTGCCAGTTAGCTGCCTTAATTTATTAGGCCAGCCGGCTTCGCGGCATTCGCCTTGCCGCAAATATTTCGGCAAGGATGAATCCCCCAGAGTCGGGTAATTTGTTGTTCACTTCGTTGCCCAATGCCAGTGGGCGATGGTTAGAAAGAGGCGTGGCTCTTGACTGAGAGTGTGTGTGAGTCTTTCTAAGTTACGAAGCGAAAGTTTTGTTTAAGTTTGTGATCTGAAGATTGCTTTATCAATTTGTTTTTACACTTCAAAATTAGTCTTGATTTTATTAGTTATGAAAATAGGTAATTTTTTAATTTGAGCTGGATTTTTAAAATGTCCTTTCAAGTCGCCATGCTTGGCTGGCTAGCCCGCATTCTCAAATTGCAAATTCAGATGCATGCGGGCATCCATTAGCATAAACTTTAAGGACATCCGCAAACGCGCAGTGACACGTGAACCGGGGCGGAGAAATATTTTTAATATCCTGCGGCGGCAGCAACACTTGCAGCACGTGGAGAGTAGGTCCTCGAAGTTCACGGAGCATGGACTGAAAATCGCGTAAAAGCCAGCGGCGGGCCAAGCTCTTTAATGACGACCGGCAGTTAAGTAATTTTCCTTGTATTTTCCGGCGGCGGCCGCACGCTAGCGCCTTTGGCTTAATGCGCTTGTACCTGTTCACAGATCCTGTTTCTGTTTCAGTTTCAGTTTCAGTTTCTGTTGCCGTTGCCGTTGCTGTAGCTGGTTTTGGTCCGGGATCTCCAACAGCTGCAGCCCGCACTTTGCCCCAGCTGTTGCTCCTTCGGCGTCTGCCAATGGCCTTCGGTGTCATTTGACTCGCAATTACCACCCACTACTGGCAGCCACCACTCCACCACCCACTCGAAGAGGCACCTCTAAGTGGCCCACTACCACGGCCACTCCCACTTCTTCGTTTTCTACTTGAGCACAATGTAAATTTGATTATCGCTCAGGCAAATATTTGTCAGCCACTCACCAAGTGGCCGGGGTGGGGTATGGTGTGGGATTTTCCTCGGGTAATGGGGGCAGCTGGATTGGCTGCCAGCTTTGTTGCTGACATATTTATCTAGACGTTTGCCACTGACATTTTTGTTCACTGCCAGCCAAGCTTTTGCCCTTCATTTACACGGTGAGAAAAAGGGTTGCTAATGGAATTTTAATTTAGATAAAGTAACAGATTAACTTGGTTGTTACTCTTAAATGAAAAGGAACTATCTTTACGGGTAATAAAAGATATTTTTGATGATAAATTTATAAAAAATATAACAAAAATCATGTCATCTCATTAGACATTTTAGTTTTTATCTTACAAATTAGAGCAGAAAACTTTCTTTCTGTGTAGTAAAACCCGACTTTTGTTTAGCTCGTCATGATTAATTAAAACTTGCTCCCTATTTTCGGATGTTGTTGTGGCATTTGTTGTTGTGCTTGTATTTGTTGTATATCCTGTCTTTGGTGTTCTTGTTGTATTGGTGTTTGTTTTGTTGTTTGGAACACTGAACCGGCCAGTGTGAACATGTTCCTTTTTTACCACGCAGCTTTTCAACAAATTACAGCAAGGCCTCTCTTGTCAATTGGTGGGGTGAGACAGGGAGGAAGTGGGGGGGGTTTGAACGGTAAAACTGGGCGGCAGATAAAGGCTGTGCTCAAGTGGGCGGGTCAGGGCTATCGTATCTGAAAAAGAGGCGTGGCAGTGGGAAAGTTGCGGGCAACGGATTTTGGACTCATTAGGCTCGTTCACTGTTGGTGTGAAAATTCAGCAAATATGTATACAACACTGCAGGATGTGTATTAATGTGTGTTAGTGTATATGTGTGTGTGGGGGCGTGCTCTGTGTGTTGGTATGTGTGTACGAGTGGGCGGGTGTCTATGTGTAAACACAGGGCTTAATGAGAAAAGAACTTACTCTGCTGTTTGAGTTTGGTTCCTGGGACTGGGACTGGGTCTGGGTCTGGGTCTGGGTTCCTCTGTTTCCGCTTTTTCTCTGTCGCTTTTTGTTTTCGGTGATGTCGGCGGGTTTTATTTAGTTTACACAGGTGAGGTGTTCGTATACCACCCACACACACACACACACACACGTGTAAGTGTGAGAGGTGTGTCTGTGTGCGTGTTTCAGGTGACAGACATGCAAACACAGCATTGTAATTTCTTTTCGATTCCTGCTCTCTCCTCACTGCGGTTTCAAATTAAAATCCAATTCATTTCCATTGCAAATAGCGCAGCCAAAGATAATTTCCAAGATAAAACCATTCACTATGCCAGAGCATTTCCCTTTAATCTTAAAATTATGGCGAGTTGAGAAAACAATAAAAGCTTACCGCCGGAAAAGCATAAAACAATGGCCGATCCATAAAGAAAATAACTGGCGATTTAAATTAATTACCATGAACTCGGCGTAAATCACGGTTTTTTAATGGCCAGCAGTAAAAAAAAATAAAAATAAACTTAAAATCGAGCTTTATTCTGCGTAGATAAACTAGTTTAATGGAAAATTACTAAACAATCGAAGCACGGCTTATGATGGAAAATCTAACAGAAGGCTTACGACAAAAATGCTGAAATCGTAAAAATAAAAAAAAAAGATTATGCCTTTCATGAAATTAATTATGCTGGGATTGTTGCGTTTTTATTTGATTTTTTAATGCAAATAGATTACATTAAATATTGCATGAAAAATCAAACACAAAGCTTCTGGATAACAAAATGTATAGAAAACAGGAGCTTTACTCTCTTACTTTTTTTACGCAATTAGTTTTTACATTTTTAATTTGATTATAAGTAAGGCTAGAAAAAAAAGAAGATTGATTTTAAATTTCTAGCAAGTTTCACAGGAAATATATTTATATTTTTATGGCTTTTATTTTATTTTCAAACTCGTATAGATCATGTTTAGGAGGGGGCCATGAGAGGAAATAACGAGCAGCATCAACATTGCTAATTACTTTCTCATTATGCAGGCTATTTAGCTTTAATTACACTAAGCTCCAAGCCACGACACACACAGACAGACACAGACACATAGAGACAGGCTGACAGCAAACCCCACACACACACACAGACACAGGGACACATGGAGAGCTCTTCTAAACTAGCAAAAAAGCGCTCAAATGCTCGAAATTCGCCGGGCAAAAGTGGCAACAGCATTTGAGCCTTTCACTTTTCACCTGCCTCGGCTTACGGCCCTCGGCTTTAGCCGCTGGCAATTCCAATTTACAGCGCAAAATGTTCAGAATTTTCCATTTGAATTTTCGGTCTGTGAAAGCTGGGAAACCTGGGCTGAAAATGGGAGAAAAGGTGGGTAGGTAGTAGGTGGCTGTGTGTGTGGCCCGAAAGGGAAACGCTCTTGTGCGCCAAATTGGCGGCTCTCGGCTGCGAAAAATAAGGAACATGGCTGCAACACACACTGGGCGCGAAAAGTATGCAGCCATAATGAGGCGAGCTGGGTATATCCAGTGTATTCTTTACGATCAATTTTCAGGTTTTCAATCCCTTTTCAGCTCGCCGGGGGTTGGTTAATTATATCAATTTAACAAAGATACCTGCAAGTGAGCTTTCCCACACACACCTGGTTAAGGGAAACTCTTTAAATATCAATACAGAAGGAGAAAAAAGGTCACAGAAATAAGGATAAATATTTAACAACAAATTGTAGATGTAAATGCTAGGCTTTAAGTACTATTTTTGAACCTTTTCTTAACTTTTTCTGTAGATCTTATCTTAAAACCCATTAAAACAAGAAAAACTCTTAGAAAACTATAATTTTTTCAATATTTTGAAACTCAAATGACTTAAAATAATATTTATTTACGTTATTTTAAAGCATCAGGTGGTATGTACATTTCCAACTGCTGACCAATTTTGTTTACTTTCTCGCCGTGCATGTGGGAGTTGCTGCCTTTGGTTTATTTGCATTTTAATATGGCCCGTTTATTATGGGGCTTTCATATTGTTGTAGGTATTTATAATATATTTCCCCTTAAGCCGCATTTGTGTAATGAAACGGAAGGGATTACCGCTGGCCGCTGACTGTCGGTTGCCCCGCAACCCGAAATCCGCAATCCTTGGGCCTTTTGCCCCGCGAACTACCCGCCCACTCATATGAAATCGCCCCGAAAAAATAAAACCCCACACGTAACCCTTAACCCTCTCCACATCTTGTGGCCCGAAGTTTAACGAAATTGAAACACATTTGCCTGACAGTTGCCATCAGCTTGGCTTCAATTTGATGTCAGCATTATTGACTGATCCTGGGGGGGCCTTGCAGACAGGGCTTCTCTGCCGTCTGGATCGCATATACATATGTTTACCCAAGGCTGAAACACTTCAAGTTGCCTAGTTAAAGTTAAGTGTTCGTGGGCGGGGAGCTGGAGGAACAGGGCGTGGCCCTGCTCAATCATATTTCACATTCGCCACTTGTCAGCTTTTATCTCGTTTTCGTCATCCCAAGAAGTGCCCATCTTATATGCCAGCATCCTCTTCCCTCAGCTTCTCCATCCCCTTGGTGGGTTGTCATAATTTCATTATTTGCTTCGTTCAGGCATAAAAAAAGGGATATTGTCTGGCTGCCTGTTGTGTGTGCAAGTGTATGTGTGGGTGGTTGGGTTGTCATGAGCACGATGATGCTCGCATGTCCTTCCCGTCGATGTCTGCACACGCATTTATTCCTCAGCTTCTGTGGCAGTCGGCAGTTGGCGGCCATCGCAGGATGACAGAAAATGTCTATACAAACAGCAGACAGGACGACAGGACGACAGACAGACGGATAGATGGGCAGCCCAGCCCAGATACGCACCCACACGTCCCAAAAAGAATTGCAATTGATTTTCGGAAATTCGAATTTCATTTTTTCAAGGTCCTTGAACTACGAATATCAATGGGACTGGCTAGCCAGTCACAAGAGCTTAAGCCATTTAAGTTCGTCCTGTAATCAGAAATCCTCTTTGAAATTTATGATTTTTAGATAAATGATACAAATACCTAAAAGAAATAAACAATTCCCTTGAAGTTAGACCTAAAAAGTTGTATCTTTGAAGGATATCCTGAAAGTTATATCAACTATTTGATAATTATTTACATTTCCCTCTTCAAAAATCCTTTAAAAATATTAAAATATAAATATTTCCGATTTATAACAATTTAAGCTCTTATTCCCAGAACGTACCTCTTTTTTTTTGAAGTGCCCATATGCCTGGCACATCCTTTTTCAGCCAGTTGACTGACTGACGCGCTTGCCACGTGCCTCAAGTTATGAGACTCGACGGCCAGGGAGTTGAGTTGGGCTGAGCGGCTAGCCAAGTGTTGTCCACCGCCCAACCAACAGAAACTTCAATTTTAATTGGATAATTACTCATCCAATCCGGGCTTAAATCCCGCCTGAAATTGATGCACCGCACCGGGGTGGTTAATGTGGGCAGGTTAACTGCGAGCATCCTTATTCAAAGCTCCCTTTGAACCCGTGCCGTTTGCCCAAGTCTGCGGCTCAAGTGGCTGGCTGCCTGGTATTTTTCCCCCTTTTCGTTTGGAAAAATGCATCGCAATGGTTTCCAAATAGATGCACTCGAAAGTGCAACTTGTTGGTGGCACGCACGTAACCGCCTCCACAGACCATTCACAAAATGTACGAGATATTCTCGTACAGAGACAGACACACACACACACACACGCAGAGATGACACACAGGAATGTACAGAAATTGAAAGCCAAATACGGCAAAGTTGTTGCCAAAAGGGTTAACTGTCGACCGACTGCCAAATGGCTTTCCATTCACAAGCTTCCCTGGCATTAAATGTTCCCCAAATCGATGCAGTTGCATGCAAATGATCCCTCAAATTCGAGTAGTTTGCAGATGCAGATATAGAGGAGCAGCAGAGAGGAGCAATATTATAAGGGAGATACTTCTGTCGAGTTCCTCAGCCAAGCTTAGCCATGTACCACAACATCGGGGAGTGTTTTTACAGACAATTGACATGGCAACGGGTCAAAGGAGCTCACGAGATCCCAGGACAAACAATCAGACGCGGCTAAGTGCTGTTATATTTGTACTGCTGTTACACAGGGGGAAATCTTTCAAAGAATGTGTACTTCTACTTTCTATATAGGAAAGAGTTTTCATGAAATAAAAATCAATCAAGGCCATGTTAGGCCCATCTAGTTCTGCTGTTTTAGTGATTTAACTATATCTAATATACTAAATCAAAGTATTTTACAGTGCACTTAACTAAGGGTGGGGGTTGAAAATGTTTCCGTTGAAGATGAGAGCTACGAGCTGCGAGCAGCGAACCATGAATTCAATATTTTCATCTTTTATGCGCTCCGGCGAGTTTTCCGCTAGGATTTCAAAGGCTCGGATACTTCGCCATGGCAGCCAGCGAATCGCAGTGGAAATCCCACTGTCTGCCCATCCGTTGATTAGAATCAACATAAATAAAATTAATTGTTGCCGGTCGACTCGTCGGGGGTTGTTGCATCCAATTTGATTATTAGCTCAATCCAAAGCGAAGCCAACCCGGAAACCGAAGGGCGGTCCCATTCTGGTCCGACTACTTATTTCGATTTTGTCGTTGGCTAATTTTCCTGTGGTCGAAACCAAGTCCCTTGGGCACTCGCTTCAATGGCACAAAATAATTATAATTTATTTACAGCGCCCGTCTGCCTGTCTGTCTGTCTGGCTGGCTGGCTGGCTGGCTGTACGAGTATGTCTGCCTGTCTCTAGGACAGTTTGAATGTCGCTCTGTTTGCTGCTTAATTGCCAACTTCTACTGCGAAAACGGTTTCGGGGCAGTCGTCAAAAAAGCCCTCCTCATAAATTGTGTGCAATTGTTTCCTGAACTCGGGGCCATTGCATCAGGAAATTAAACAGCGATTCGCCCTCTGTTCCTGGCAGTCCAACTCATCTGCATGCAGCAGGCGAAATATGCAAAAATCCCACGCCCCCATTACGCCACTGAAAGAAACAGGGGGGGAACTTACAGAACCAAAAGATCTAACCTGATAGATTCTGAGAGATGCATTTTCTTGCCCAGTAAAGGTTTTAATTAATATTTTGGGATCCTTCATTATTTCAAGATTTTTCCCTTTTCTCTCTATGCAGCCATTGAAAGTCCTCAGGCTTCCATGCCGCAGTCCAAAATCATAAATTACACAAAAACTGACCCAACAGCGAATGTCGTATTTCGAATTATGCAAAATTCCAGCAACTTCGTTCGAAACTGAAATATAATTTCAGCTGCGAGAGTGCCAGAACTCGAGAGACAATGAATCGATAATTTATAAATACTCCGATGATCGTGGCTTAGGGAACAAAGGCAGCACTCATTTTGCCAAACTCGTAATGGTACCAAGGGGCAAAAGGGTCCGAAAGTGCATCAAAACCGAAAACCGAGAACCGAAAACCCATTTGCTCGATGGAGAGGGTGGTGCATGACCAGCTAGCCCACTCGAAATGCAGTCGTTGTGGCAACCAGTTGAGTTGCAACTGCCACTGCCAATGCCAGGGCTAAATGGTGGGTTTTTGGCTTTGGCATTGGCAGTGGAATCGGTTGGGTTTTCAGCATGATTTCTCAATTGATTGAAAGTGGCATCGGATCGGAGTCAGAGCCAGAGACGGAGACGGAGCAGGAGTCGGCGTCGGAGCCATGTCATGCCATGCCTAATGCTTATTACCAACACTTGGACGCTTGGCAATTTATGCAGATGCAACTGGAGATGCAGATAGAGATGCAGATGCGAATGCAGATTCAGCTGCCAAAGCTGCTTATGTCCGAGTTGCTTCTTGGCCAACTGCCCAGTGGGCAGTCGATTTGTTGTTTCTATAATTTTAATTGGTGCTCCTCCTCCGTCCGTTCGTTGGGCGGTGAGAAGGCCAGGGCATTTTTGGCAATTTCCAAAACAAATATTGCTCGAAAGGATCTGCTCCGGCATGCATGAAGTAGTGCCCGACCACCTTTGCTCCGGTACCTCGGCACTCAGGTGACCAGCTGGGCAGCTGAGCAGCTGGGCCACCTACCAAATAGTTTAGAGCATGAAATTGCTTTCACCACTGGCAACTGACACACAGTGCATGGGGATTTTATATATGCTGCACGATGGGAGGAGCAGACTGCTTGGTTGGAAGTGAAGCACAAACTGTGAGCACTGCTCCGTAAACATGTTATGTAATTAAAATGCCTTGCAGATATTTTGCCCAAACATTTTGCGGCTGCTTTTCGCTTTTGTGTGCCAAAAATATTCCTTTCCAAATAACTTGAGCTCCTCTTTTATGAGCGGCTGCCGCTCGCTCACAGCCCCAACTTTCTCAATGGAATGCCCCAAATTCTGGCAAGCTTTCACCACTTTTCCTTCTTCTTGGTGCATGCAACGAGTACATGTTGAAAGAAATCTACTACTACCTAGTGGGTAAATCTTCCTCTCTTTTTGGGTTAAAAACAAAACAAGATTTCCAATATAGAAAATTCAAATTAAATGTTAATAAATTGAAGATCTGATTGACAGTTAGAGAATAACAATTATTGAATCATGGAAACTATTTAATTTCATATTTCATGTTTTTGCAAAACAACACAAATATTTATTTGCATTGATTTTAAAACAAAAGCTGGTTTAAACCTCATTTAAAGTCAAAACAGAATAAATACCAATTTCATTTCATTCATCAATGGTAAATCGTATAAATTTCCTCTCTTGGCTTAAGTTAATAACCAATATTTATATAATAAAATCATTAAACTAATCCATTTGGAGTGGCTTTGGATAGCCTTCTCTCATACTTTTTGCACCTGTCCACGCTGACGTTAACACTTAATGTTTTATTTATTCCTTGCAGACGTCGCAAATCGGGACTACGTTAAGGTGAATGCCGAGGCGGGCAAGAACGTGACCATTCCGTGTCCCGGGGTCAACGAGCACTCCCTGGTGGACACGCTCGTGTGGAAAACGGCGTCGACGACAATCGCCCAGTTTGCCAATCGGATACCCCTGCTCCACAGTCCAAGGGTGAGTGTAAAATGATATAGTATGTACTGAGAAAAACAAGCTTTGGGAAAAGTGTTATAGGATTTTTCTACATTTTAGATAAGAAATATTAGCTTTTAAAGAAGATAATTCAGATTTATTATAACCCTCGGAATTAAAAAAAAGATTAAAGTGTCAGCTTTTAAATTTTTTATATTTTTTTTTAAATAACAATAAAGTTTTAAGTGCAACTTTTTACTGCCTGCGATTATCAAATAAGATTAGCTCATTAAAGATTCAAGATTTATTCTGCTTCCTGCAATTTTCGCTCAGAAATGGCCCTCCAGTGTCATATCAGAATTCATTTCGACACTTAGAAGGAGCTCTGCTCCCCCTGGACAGGCGAACACCCCTAATATATAGGGCCCTATGCTGGTGCAAAAACGAAGCTGTTAAAATAATTGATGGCCGGTTGCCGGGCGGCTGTTTGAACTTCGCCATCCGCCGTCGACAGCGGCGATGACTACAAGAAAGTGCAGCGAAAGTCCCGACAACTAAGTGGCCATCATTGGAGGAGCACAAGGGGATCGGGGTCACCCAAGTGCAGTGCAGCCGGCGCGGCTAATATATTTTAAATGTTTGATAGTTGCACTAAAACAAAAGCGACATGGCGCAAAAAAATGTTCAAGTGGCTGGCAGATGGCAGAAAAAGGAGGGCCAGCTAAGGAGTCGAGCGGGCCAAAAGTGATTGCAATGGCCTTAAACGCACTCGGGGGGCCATTGAGGCGGCGCAAACAGAATG
Organism: Drosophila eugracilis; assembly: GCF_018153835.1. Lineage (NCBI taxonomy): Eukaryota > Metazoa > Arthropoda > Insecta > Diptera > Drosophilidae > Drosophila > Drosophila eugracilis. The sequence goes on from NW_024573499.1 coordinate 486,080, forward strand.
ATGAAGTTGCCCCCTTTCGTTGAGAACAAGATGATGGAGAATCCAGAGATGTCTGCACAGTGAGAAAATCTCGTTTAAGAAAATTAAATATACCAATATGAAGGATTTCAGATTTGCTTCGATTTGAAAAGAAAAAAACCATAAATTTTAAATAATATTTTTCCATAATTTATTGAAGATTCTCAAAGAGTAGGGTAAATTTCTTCCCAGTGCATGGAAAGGCTTCTCCTTGAGCTGCAGGAGAGGGCTAGCCCAGCTATGTGTTAAATGGCGGACTGGGACACTTGAGCTGCAGCCAAAGTTAGTCCCAATCCGGCTTCGGAGCTCGGTTCGCATTTCTTGGCCCGAAGTTTCCTGCAAGTGCGGCGGCTGCTTCTTGGCCCGGCTATTATGTGTATTAAAAGTTTTTCACCTTGGCACAGTAGCTGCTTCATTTTATTACAGCTGACACATGACCCCTCGCACACACACACACACACACACAGACTCAAAGAGAGAGCTCTAGGACCCTGTTGAGCTATTAACTTTTGTTTTATGGCCGAGACTAGAAATGATTCATGTTTGCCCAAGCCAAGCGGACTAAGGAGATCCACTTGCCCGAAGGACGAAGGATTTGCCTCTACAAGTTTCTGTTGTTTTTCTTCCCTCCTTTTTTTTCTCTCTCTAGATTTTCTGGTCATGTAAGGCCAAAAGGGCGATGAATGTAATTAGAGTTTACTGGGGAAAATCGCATAGGAAATTAAAAATTCCACATGGTAAATTTCTGGCAAATATTTTTCGTCCTCTGTCTAATAATGCCTGTCGACCGAACCATTCAGCAGAATGCAATCGACCGAAACACATACACATATGCATATGGAAGCCAAGGCTTTAATTTGAGGCCAGGCAAGCGGCAAAAGATACAAAAGTAAATAACAGGGTCAGGCATGCGAAGATAAACCAGATGCACTCCATCTTACTGCGATAGATTGCTGGCCATGTGAATGAAATAATTTAGTTTTGCCATTCGAAACGGAAACATAAATTCACCAGAAATACATTTGCTGCATCGCAGTAATCTGTGATGGAAATCCTTATTAAATTTGGCCCAATTCTCTGGTAGAGACAGCGGGCAGGTATGCCTTGCAGTTGCTGGCAAATTATTTTCGGGCTCATGCAATTTCCAAATTTTCTGCAAATCACAATGGAAAAACAAACAAATCTGGAATGAATTTACTGCCAATGCAACTGGCTTTTTACTCAAGTTAGGAAAGACACATAGTTCAATTATGAGCAAGAGCCGGCATTTCTGGGCAAAACAAATTTGCCAGAGACAGGAAAAACTTTTAGGCCGGGTCGATGACAGAGTTCCCAAATTTGTTTTCGTTTTTGTTGTCTGGTCGGTCAGACACACATATATGAGGTATGCATGTATGTAAGTCTTCTGACTATTTAAAAGTTTTCCCTGCCCGAAAGTGGAAACCCATGTCGGTCGTCCTGTACGTTGTCACAGGCCTTGAATATCTAGATTTTAATTTTCAGATCAGACAAACGGAGTTCTAATTAAGTTCCCTCATCTCGTTGCAGATACAACTTTTATCGGACAACTTCGGCCTGCAGTTTTCGCCCTCGTTAGCCAGCGATACCTCGGAGTACACATGCCTAGTTAACGATCGGCATATCCCAGAAGCCATTGTCGATTTACTGGTCCAGGGTGAGTTTTTTATATTCATTAATAAAAGAGAGAGTGTCATGGAAACCTCTTGATTTTTTTGATTTTTTTTTATGTTGATATTTATAATCCTGACCCCTTCTCAAGGGTTTCATTACCTGCAAAAGATTTCATTTAAAATTCCATTCTCAAGAAAGTTTCCATCGATTCCATTGAAATTTGCACTCTTCACGTTCATTTACCCGCTGCCTTAATGAAACGCTTAACTACTTTAATGATTTTTCCGGTTTACTTGGCCAACATCTTCATGGCCCCCCAGATTCCATTTCCCGATATGTCTTCGCTGCTCTTTATTTCTGCATCGATGCCAGACTCTTGTTTTCATTGTTGTCGCCCTCGCCTTGACATGATTTCCATTTGCATTCCACTGATAGCTGGCACTTTTCTCGTTTCTTCCCTGCAGATGTGCCCGATCCGCCGGAGCGGCCATTGTTGATAAGTTTCACATCACGCTCGGTGAATTTATCCTGGGCGCACTCCCAGCATCCGCGGAATGCGCCCGTCACGCATTTTATTATTGAAACGCGGTAAGTGTTGCCACAGCCAAGAATGAAGCACCAGCAGAGGTGCCAACTAGCAATATCAGAGCTAAGTCTTGAATGCAAAATAAAAACTAAATAGATCTTTGATTTAAGATAAATCTTTTAAGTCAGAGCTTAAGATTTGATTTCAAATTTGATCACTATAGAAATTTATACATTTTATTTTAAGACCCTTTACCAATTACTTTTCAAATATCAAGTTTTTTTTTAAACTTGTCATTAAACTAGATCTTTAGAGATATGGAAACAAGCTAGTGGACCACCTCTTGCCCGCTAAAATGGTTTGTTTTAAGCTGATGAAGTGTCCGTTGGTGGGGTGGTACTTGGGCGGTTGTTTGAATGGGTAGCAGTGGGTTGTTGAGTGGGTGGCGAAGGGCGCCGAAGAGCTGTCTGTGGCGATGATGGACGCGCGGCCATGATTGACACATGCAAAGGCGCTTTGCCAAAGGATGCAACTGCGGCTGACCCCATTGCGCTAATGAATTAGCGAGCAAAAGCGAAGCTCTGGATGCACACCATCGCCATAATGCGCCCATCAGCGTTATTGGGATGCTTAGCAGTTGGCCACGCCCACAGCTTTGACTTCGAACCGCCCACCTGATTGCCTCGTCTGCAGGACGAACGCATTCAATTAAATTCATGTGTTTACGGCTGGCTTAAGGGTACACCAGCGGTGGAAATATTAGGATTAAGGGTGACAGGCATAGCTGGCAATATGTTATACTAGGAGAACTCAATTTTCTATTCCCGGCAGAGACTATAAAACAATATTCTATCGTAATTTAATGAATACTATAAGCCACCATCAAAGTACAGCTATATTCCTGGCTTCCACTGTAAATCTCGGACCACAAATTCCGCCCACTGGTCCGGCGGTACTTTAATTAATATGTAAAAGGATGGCGACGACATGCATGACTACGGGGATACGCACTTCACTTGTGCTCCATTTAAATAGAAAAGAAAACACAGGCTCGTGTATAAAGCCATCTGTGCATCAGAGAGAGAGAGTCTGTGTGAGGGTATAAAGGGGGGTTTCCCCGGTTTAAGTCGAGCATATACACCCAGGCACATACGCCAGCCATTGTACGGCACTGGCTATTTTCCGAATAACTTGAACTCAATGCGGGGCATGAAATAAAAAGCGAGCGCCGCCAACGCGGTACAAAGGCCAAGCGAAAATGTGGAAAAAAAATACCAAAAAGCGAAACTTTTTCAATAAATTTCCATCAACTGCAGTAGCGCCGGGCCAAAGAGGCAAGGGGGTTGGGTGGCGGCGGTTGGGGCAGGGGCGTGTCCTCGACAAGACACTGCGTTCTCGGCACAATCGATGACAGCCAACTGGAAAGCAGAGCCTGCGGTGCATTTATGCAAAATAAGAAATAACTGCACCCACACAAACACTGAAGGAAATGTGAACACGCGCCGCCGCCTGCCAAGTGTACATACACTTGGAGAAACTTTAGGAAACTTAAATATTTTATATTTTTATGTTAAGACCTTACAGCTTTATATTAAAAATTTAGAGTTTAAACATGAGTTGTTATTAAAATGGGGAAGTATATACGCTTTTTCTCGCAGTGCATGTTCAGCTTATACGCAGCGTAGCATACTTTTTTGGGCAACGCGTACACAAAATGAAGCTGCCCCATTGCCATCTCATTCTCCGGCGACGTGGAGCTGTAGACTGCATTTTATGTAAATTCCCATCGACATGGGAGTGAGTTGAGTTCTTGATGCTGTCGAGGACCCCCTCCCCCACTCCCCTTATTTCACATCGCCTCTTATTTACATTTTCGCTTGATTCGGTTTATTTGCGCATATGGAAAGCGGGGAATGAGGGGGTGGTCGGACGGTCCCTGGGTCGGTGGTTCAATATGCACATGAGCTCCTATCGAAATTGAAAGACGCCAACGTCAACGAGATGATGATGATGATGATGGTGATGGGGACATCCTTACGCTGGATTTGCCGGCTTGCTCCCATGCAATTGAAATGGGCCGAGGATGAGGACCAGTTTGAGTATGAGTTGTCCTGTGAAGCGTTAAGTCTATCCATAAATTGCTGCCCCTCAACTGTTGCACAGCCAGCAGGCAGGATAATGTCATCAGTTGGCGGATCTCTGTTTGCATATATGTGCGAGTACATATACTGCAATACTGGTATACTCTTATGCATTGATGTTTTGTATTTCGCATATTTCAGTGGCATAACTTTCGGTCAACCGAAAACTGGGCCAAACTCTGCGGCCTCTTGCCACTCCGCAACTGACATGTTTATCAACTGCTGCGGATACTGTTTCTGTTCAATTCCCCATTCACCAAAAACCAAAAATAGTGGCAAAAAAAGGAAAAGTGTCCATATCATTATGCGATGGTTGCTGCTGATGATTCAGATATTCATTTTTTTGCCCACGACAACTCGCTCAGCTGCATTTTCCGTCACCTGATTTCGATTCGATGTTTATTCAGTTTCTTTTTGCATTGGTTACACGAATAAAATTAATTAAATCTTACGCTTATGAAAACATTTCCATTCGCTGGCTATTTTTTGTTTACTTTATCATAATGTAAAATACCTTTAAAGTTATAAGGGAATGGGAAACGTTATCGTAATGGAAACAAGCGAAAAACAACACTGCTTAAAATAAGTTAAATAAAGTATTTGTTTGCTTAAGTCATTCAATAATAATCAGGAGATTTAAGCCTCACGTTTCCTTCTTTAAGTTACTGGAAAATACTTCGCTACTATTACATAAAATACAAAAATATTATTGATACTTCTTAAGTCTCCAACTCTTGTGTTGTCCCCATAAAATGTATATTTAACAGTCCTGCCTTCAGCACAAAAAATACAGGCATAAATTGTGGCTTTTTAACCAAGTTCCTGACTTATCTGCCAAGTGCTACGACCACTATTTGTCCATTATCTTTAAGGACTCGTGCGGCAAGTAAATTGTCCTGTTTCAACAACTCGTCCATGAACCTGGCTTGGCCCAGAGCCCTCGGCCGTGTAGAAGCGATACACCCCGGGAGGGCAAACAAACACAAACTCTCCCAGATGCATAAATAACTCATATTCATTTGCTTAATATGAAAAAAGTAAGCAAACATTTTTAAAGCAGCTTACCAGCAGCGAAGAAAAACAACGTCAGTGGCATAACAGCAAAAAGCATTCAATACATGCCCGTGGAAAGGCCGCAAATTTATTTGCCATTGTGGTTACTTTGCCGGCGAATCTCTCCCCCAATTTTTTGTTCTTTGTTCGGTCGGGGTTTCAGGACCAGGTCCAGAACATTTTTCATATGTTTTTCATTCGGGCCAGTTGATGGGAGGTCCAGGCCTGCCATGCTTCATAAAGTCGCCAAACAATGTTTTTTTTAACCGAATGCAACGTGTCCGGAGGACCGATGTGTCCCAATGTCCCGATGCCCCCGATATTCTTCGATATATATAGATATATGCACTATATATATGCACCCACTAAATGCCCATTGGCAACGCAAACAGATGTGCCCCACTCAACGCGGAAGCTGCTCGCACGCATTTATTAATTTTAATCATTTTTTTGACACAATTTCCGGTGGCCGTTTTTTTTCGGGGGGTTCCCATTTATTGGTTGTCGCCATTCATGAAATGTTCAACATTTTTCATCGGCTCATATTTAAACAATTTTTAATCACACCATAAAAGCCGCACCGAATCGGTAAGCCCCATTAAAATCAAACTTTAGACGACGGCTCGCAAAATTTATGTACGAGGCCCCGAAAAACTGAATGTGCCAAAAAATATGCTAAAATTATGTGAGTTTAAACCAAAATTTACTACACTTTGAAATGTGCCATGAAAAATGTTCATTGTGCGAGCGGCTGCCAGTAATTTATATGCGCAGCAACAACAATATCAGCGGAATACGAATATATATATTGTCCTTTTTGTTGTTGTTGTTGTTGGGTATATAGGGTATATACATAGGTGGGAGTGTGTACTTTTGTATGGCAAAAAGGGGCATAAATATTTTAGTGCCTATGCGCGGCACACATTTCAGGAACGGATCCCAAAAAGGGCGCAGCCACCCGCAAGTGTCATGCAAATCCGCATCCGTTTTATATAAATTTTCATAATGCATTTTATGCCCATGGTTTATGTATATTGGAACCGCTCTCTATCTCGCTCTCGCTCTGTCCTTATTACTCATTTGGCTGGCAGATGGCAGACGTAAAATATAGATTTCTGGGCTTATTTATATGGACGTGCTTGTGCGCGGCAATTGAGCTGGTAATTGCAATATAAATGCACAATAATGAAATGATTCGTTCAAATAATTTGGCCGTTTCAAAATGTTTTGTTTGCTCGCGTCCAGTTTGCTCGATTAATTGTTCATTGAATTTCCCCCGCTGAATGACTCATCAGCATCCACTATACATTAATGAGGTCAATAATAAGCCTTTGAAACTGCCAAATTGACGCAGTTTAAAGGTGCAAGGTAAATACAATGGAGTTTAAGCTAAGATTTACTTTAAATATCACGAAATTCTTGGTTTTAAGTATTATTTTTATGAAAAAGTAAGGTTAAGTCTGTTAAGTTCTCAATAAGATGGTTTAATAATCATTCTATATTCTTCAAAAATATTCTTTTTATTATAAAATTTCTAATTTGATGATTGATTCTGGCATTTTCAGAGAGGGCGAGGACGGCATTTGGGAGCAACTGGCCCGGATCTACACAAAGACAAATGCTACGTCATATCAGGTGACCGGGCTGACGCCCTTCACCGTCTACAGCTTTCGTCTCCTCGCGGTCAACAAGCTGGGAATCAGTCCGCCGTCCAAGGAGTCATACTACATAGTCACGCTGCGTGAGGGTAAGTCCTTTTTCTTTGGGTCCTTACACACTTTATTGGCGGCAGGATCATAAACTATTCGCGTAGGCGGTTCACATAACATAACGTAACGTATAGCTGTGGGCAAAATTACGCGACACATGACATAACAATTTTTACAATCGCATTAATTTTTCATTTCAATTCCAACGACTTGGCCTGACTTTTAAGTGCCGTCAATGAAAAGTTGTCACAGGCTCGCCCAGTTTTTCACCCACCTTTCCAGCTTTTCCGCAACTGCCAGCAATTACGGCCTCATAAAGACGAAGTCTCCTCACGTTGTATACGTTTAATTATTTTTCCGCTGACGGTAGGCCATCCCCAGGATCTGCTAGGCCAGGTGTGTCGTCATTTTATGTGGCTCCTCAGCTCCTCAGCTCCTCGGCTCCTCTGGCTGGGAAACTCCTCCCGCATCGCATCGTCATGCTGGCAATGACATTAACTGCGTCCGCCAGTAACCCAAAGTAAGCTACAAGTGCGGTCATCAGAATAGCTACCGTTTCATAAGTTAAATCAGTGATTACAAACTTTTCACTTGCTTTAAATCAGCGAGTTTCTAACCCTTGAAGTTGCTAAGGATCTTTGCTAAGTCAGAAAACGTTTTCCATTTTTATTTACTTTTTCCAGATCTTCTTTAAGGAGGTGACCTATTTGGTTTCCCCCAACTGTCTTCTTGTGTCACTATGCCACGAACACTTAAATTTTAGAGGCAGCTTCCATTTCATTAACATGCGATGACAAAGCCTAGAACTCCACATCCTGGAAGTTGGAGGAACTACAGTCGAACTATGGGTTAACCCTTGAGTTCCGTTCTGCTGGATGCACTAATTTTGTGGCGAATGCCTGAGAGAGCCGTGTCATTCGGCTGACATTTCACCTGCCGCTGCCGCTGCTGCTGCTGCTGTTGCTGCCACAGACAATGATTAATCGTAAGGCCGTGCGTGTCCCACATATGTACGAGAATAGTATATGCCCCCCGCATATGTATAAATGGACTCCAAAAAGTCACAAACTTTCCGTAGGCTTTAAGAGCGCGAGACACATTAATCAAAGGCAAAGTAGCAGTAGCAGCGGCAACAGCGACAAGCTATTAGCAACACATTTGTCTTACGAACATTGGAAATGACTTTGCTAATGCACAGGGAGAAATAATAGTTGAGATTCTTAAAGTTTCTAAGTCAGAATTCATATATGGTTGCATAAGCTGCACTTATAAAGAAGTTTAGAAATAGTTTTTCCTTTTCTTTATGATAGCATAAAGACAATTTGACTCCATGACCCAGTTTTCTTAGATTTCTCTCAGTGCAGGCTGTTCGGTTGGGTGTGAAATTCCATTTATGCCGCACCCACAATGGAATGCGACCCAAGCTGCCGAAGCTGCAACACATGCGGTTACAAATTAGTCAATAGTGTGTTGCTGTGTCCTCGTCTTCTGAGCTCATTAAGGACCTTTTGGCCCTCCTAGAGAGCTATGTATGTATGTGTATGTGAGGGTGTCCTGCGGTCGCCGGCAGAGTTGCCAATTTGTATAAATTAAGCCTGCGGCATGCATAAATTAACCAACGACACACATACCGGCTCTTTTCGGCTGGGAAACGCTGGGATACTGAGCAAATCCTAAATCTAAGCAGCGGAAAAGCGAAAAGTTTTCAATTTTCAAAGCAAACTTTGGACGCGGCATCAATGTCAAGCCGAAAGACACAAAATATCTTTTAATTTATTTATAAATTCATTGAGGTATGCGAGGTATTTCGCCCTTCTTTCGTTGCTGGCAAACTGCCAGATCATCCTTAGCCGGGCACACCTGCTACACTGAGAAAATATGACATTTCTGGAGAAAACAAACCCAATGGGACAAGCTTTTCAGTTCTAGAATATATCAAATGAAGTTTCCTAAAGAGATGAACTTTTTCTTTGAGTGTACCTGGGCGACACACGCATCATTTAACCTGCGAGTAATTCCCGTAGACAAGGCCAAAGAGGGGATGGTTGCGAATAGGAAAGAGGTCCAAAAACGTAGGCGCAGAGACCCTGAAGCCCACTCCCAATCCCGGAAAACGGGCCGTGGCACTTGCAACTTATGTTGCGTGACAGTGACAACTTGACAATGCCACAGACAACGTTCCGCTTTACATGACAGGTCAGAGAGTTTTTGGGCGAAACTTTGGCGCAGCGTTTTTAATTTCGAATTTTTGAGTCCTCCGCTGGAACTTTTCTGCCAGCCAAAGTTTCTGGCCTAGCCTTAGCTCCTTCATTAACCAACTTAATCTCTTACAGCTCCCACGGGCAAGCCTATACCAACAACGGCCCACAATACGTCCTCCACCTCGGTGTACATCTCATGGAAGGCCCCGCCGCCGGATACTATACTGGGCGAGTTCCTCGGCTACCGCATAACATATCGACCACGCGATCGGGATCCCAACGATACCAAGGAAATCTATATCCGCGACAACACCGTCGAGGTAAGTCATGAATATGTTCCGAGGCGTATTTAGTTGTACAGGCCAAAGATAATTGAATTTCACGATTTCTGACACTTTGCTGTATTGTGAGCGAAAGCCAGGGGTAGAAATGCAGTGAGAAGAATTTGAATTCGATTTATTAACTATTTTTTATATTAATATTAGCTTTAAGTTGAGTCAAATGTAATTCAAACAAACTATATTTACATTTAAATATTTTATTTTAAGTGATTTTTTATTTCATTTAAGCCCACCCATTTATTTACAGTGCCGCAATAGAGGGGCCACATTTCGTGTTCCGCCTGCAGCGTCATTCAATTTCGCTTTGGTTTCGGTTCGTGTCTGTCTGCCTTGCCACGTGCATATCATTTTCTTTGCCACAAAAACTCGAGGATTTTCATTGCGATTGCGAATGCCAGCGTTCGAGTTCGGGCTTAAAGCTGGTCGAAAAATGTGCGAGTTTGCACCCTGTCATTCGCCGGCTTAAAGTCACATCAGCGGCGTATTAAAAAGTAATTTACACCTGGAGACAAGCAAAACATTTCCCACACACACACACACACCTGCAAGGAGTGAGGGGTTACAAGTGTTTTTCGTTGGCCATGGCCACCTGTCAAGGTGTTGCCATATCTCGTTTGGGGACCCCGCCATATCAGTGGCAATTTGTTAACGATTAGTTCTCAGCTGGGGCCAGTTGCTACTTGTCTAGGCCAAAAACCCGAAACAGTGGGTGTGTTCCTCCATCTCCGCGGGTCTACATTGTATCCTTCGGTTAGTTGGGCACGCAAGTTGGCTAATGAACTAGGCAATTGGGGGAATGTTCGGACAAAATGGGGCGGACCCAATACAAATAACTTGGGAATACCTTTCAATAAAAGGAAAGTTTGGCCAAAAGCAAACCAAACGCTTAATTTTAGTTCGGTAAATTATGCAGTGGCCAACTGTCAACTTGTTAAGTCCTCTTTGGGCAGTGTTGAGTCTTTTAATTTAAGCTCAAACTAAAACTAATTCTTGGTTTTTGCTTTCAAATAATATTAAACTAGTTTCACCTTCTTGTTAGATACTAAATCTAAACGATTTTTGACAAGAATCGCCTGACTTTAGATAGACTGTTAGTCAGCCCACGGGCATAATCCGAACCGCTGGCCATTTCCGGGGCTCTTTGAGCCAAATTCTAAAGTCGAGCTCTGGGAATGCATTTCCGAATTTGCAGCTGCATTCCGGATGCACTCGCCAGCTGCGAGGCGTTTGGCTAAAATATGCAGAAATTATTAGCGATAATGCTCACGTACGACACTCGGCGCGACGGACTTTTCAAAAAACCCAAAAAAGAAGCAGAAATAGAAGTAGGTGGCTGTAGGGGAGATGGGTTTCGAAATAGGAGGACGCTTGATTGCCACGAGCGTGGCACGCTTTTGTGCTCGAGTGCATATTTTGTCCTTATCTAGACGCAGCTCCCCGTCTCTGTCTCCATGTCCTCTATTTTTCTCTCTTTTGCATGTCGCTGGCATGTTGAAATATTATCCTTGCAGGCAGAAACGTGCGACTTTAGTTGGACTTCTTTTTTCGTAGGACTAAAGGACACGGAGAAAAATGTCTATTTTCTTATGTGATTCAATCGGAAATATACTATATACTATAATGTCAAATATATAAATAAATTCAATGACAAATATTCGCATCACTTTCCGCATTTTCGAAAGTAAGAAGTCCTTGGCTTTAGTAGTCGAACTACCGAACTACTTTCTAGCATTACCGTCATCATAACATTTTAACAATCTTGATGACGTAATATTTATATATTTAAACTTCCCTTTTAAACTTCTTCATTTCCAAACTTAAAATTTAAACTCTCTTTTTCCCGATGTGTACGTGTTTTTTCTGCTCAAGTCATTTTGGTGGACTCCAGGACATGGCTTTCTGTTATTCCCATATCGCAGCATCAGCATTCAGGAGCCTGCGGCTTCTGCCGACCTGCCACACCCCCATTCTCTCCACCGCCTCCGTTGGCCAGCGGCATTCACATTGAGCTGTCACGTGTGAGGTGGAAAAGCGAGGAAGGTGGCGGTGGGCGTTGGATTTTCCAGCGCTCGCCTGCAGGGCTAAATTTGCCAATTTTCTAATTAAAATTTCTGCGCCGTAAAGCATAAATTTCGCAACTTTCACGCAGATAAAAGCCGGCAAAGTCGAGTCACCCGAAACCTCAAAGGAAGTTTCTGGCCAGGATAAAAAAAATGCAGAGGCGAAAAAGCGTAGTCCGACACTGATATTGTTGATGAACAGGAAAAAATATAACAGTCCAGCAGATATAAAAGCAACTTCAGTTTAGGGAAAAGTGTGGAGTTTTTTGTTAAAGGCATTGAGAACTCTATGACAGGCGAAATATGCATCTGTTTGTAGTTGCAAAAGTGGTTTCCTTTTTGCTACCAACTAGATCCCTTCTTTGTTCGCCAGTTGGCACTAATTAACGCAGAAGGGGCGAGAATATTTAGATGCTTATCCCCCTGCCCAGCTTCACACTTTCGAAAGTTATGCAATATGGCCGGAAGTTGGCAACTTTATCAATTACATTATATCAATTACGTGGCCCGCCCTCGGGCGGTACCAACTTTCGCCTGACCATAAAAATAAAAGCAGTTGTAAATTTTCGGCCTCATTTACTGGCGACTAAATAAAATGGAATTATATGACCGCCCACCATATAGAAACACTAAATCCAAGCTCTCTGTCTTATGTACGCAACTAGAAATACAGTTGGGGTGGCAATATTAGTGTTCGATGAACTATTTTATGAAAGTTCTTTGTCAAGAAAAACACACATTAAAACCTCATAAAAGAAGTTCTTATAACTAATATTTACCACATGAACCAACCTAGGAAAGTAAAGTGTTGAGCAAATTTATCATAAATATAAACAAATCCTTGCACTATCACTTTGACCGCAGCTGTAAAAGTCTGCCGGCCGAGAAAGATATCACGCTTTTGGTGGAAATAACTGCGATAGAGGCTGGCGCCGTCTGAACAGCCAAAAGCAGCCACTTAAGCTGTTGGCATGGCAGTCAATCCGCTGCTAAGCACAAGCCTAAAGTTCGCACAGTCGAAAACCCGTTGGTTTTGCGGTAGAACCGCAGACGTACACAGATACAGCTAAGCACACATACCACACGCATACAATCGCACCAGCAGGCAAATTCAGGCAGGCGGCGCTCTAATGTATACTACATAATTTGCCCAAGGCAGCTGACCATTTGCGAAGTACACTCTCACACACACACACATACACACACTTATACATATGTGGTGCTTTAGGCAGTGAACCACTCTAAGTCTGCGGCTTGTTTTATGGTTTGGCAGTGCTTTTGACCTTTGGTTAAAACCTTAATCAGCGCCTCGCGAAAATCATGGACAAAGCCAGCGGAACGGACTCACTTATGACTAGTCCTTGGTCTACACGCATAAAAATCAAAAGGATATGTGATGTATAAAGAGAAATGCGCGTGATTGTTTCTTGTTTTATTTCATTCTATATTTTCCCTGTGCACGGATGTATATGCTGTGGCAATTAAGGCAAAGACTACTCCTCGTTGCCCAAGCAACTCAATTTCCTTTTGCACCGACATCCCAGCACTGCAAATCAATTTTAAGTGCTGCAATTTTCATATTTGCCAACGGCAACGCACAAAAGTATGCAACGCGCAATTTCCGCTCCAAGCATGCACAATACTGATGGGCAGAGAGAGGTGAAGGGAGGGATTGGGTGGTTAAGGGGGTGGTGCTGCAACTGCTGCTGCTGCGGAGGCACTTGCTGCAAGTGCTCCACTTTATTTTGTTATGCGCCTTCAACGGCCAACAAATGAAAAGTCCTTTGGTGTACGTGCACAGCCAAAAAAAAAACACAGAAATTGGTCCTTAATTGAGAATTCTTTCATAAAAATCATGGAAAAACCTGATAACAGACACGGAAAAATGAATGTATGGAAAGATCGAAAAATTCCAAAATTTATAAACTAGTTCTGGTTTCTAAAACACAAAGAAATTCCATTAAAATATTTTAAAAACCGAGTAAAAATATTTTCTTCTTGTGTTTAAAAAATTACAAACGAAATTTCACTGATTTCCTCAAAAATGTTCCCTTTCCCTTGCAGAGCCATGAGATACAGAATCTGCAGACATACACGCAGTACAAGGTGACGGTGCAGGTGTTCAATCCCGAGGGCCTGGGACCGGAGACCACCATTCTGGTGATGACCGACGAAGGAGGTGAGTACCAGTTCCATTTCACTGGGCAAAAACGCAATGCAAATTCCCCGGATGCCCCACATTATCAATGATGCATGCCGCATAGTGCTTGCCCCGAGGGAATTCCAACTGTCAGGCATCCGAGCGATGGCCACAAGTCAATAAGTCGATCGACCAACTATTTTTCACATATCTCACAACCGCAAAATTCCAAATATTACGGCTTATTGACATGCCAGACAAGTGACCAACCCCCCCAAAAAACCAAGTTATATATTGTGTATATCGCATATCATATGCAATACAAGATGCAGATGCAGATGGAGATCCAGATCCAGATGGAGATGCCGATGCCGATGCAGATGCAGCAGCGTCAGAAACAAATTCGCCTTTGTGTGCACTTTTAGTTTTTCATCCTCCTCTCAAATTTTTCATGGATGCGAGGGCAAAGCAAAGCAACTTTGAGATTCGCTCAACCACAAAATGCCTCCACCATGCAATGAAGCAAACAAATAAAAGTTTAACTCCGACCAGAGGCTAAGGAAAATATGTTGCAATTTTTCATATTTTTCTCACCCGTTCCCTGGCATCATTTTCCATCTGGCTTTTCCTCGCCAGCTCGAAATCCGCTGCAGACCGCAGTCGGTGTGCGAACTGTATTGAAATGGAAGAATACTCGCCCAAACAAATAGAAATACAAAATAAATATTGCTTACTTAAACTTTTGCCATATGCTGCTCAGTCAGCAACAAAAACTGCCCAGGCATGTCCTTTCTATTTCGGTCTTTTCCCCTTTTCTCATACCCCTTACTTGAGAGCTCTTTCGGGGTATATTATTGCTAAGAAAATTCTTTTAAAATATTTTTAGCATATCTTTAGTTGGTTTTAAGGAATATGTGGGTAATGTTTGTTAAAGGAAATTGTTTTAATTAAGGAAAACATTTCATCACTGTAACAGGCAAAGAATATGTTAAACAAAGAAAGGAATGTATCGTTGGACTAAAGGACCTATAATTAATCTCTGATTTCTTTGATGTTCATACAATTTAAGCTTATTTCTTGTCCTTCTTCCTTTAAGGATATCCCTTGTTGCCTATACCTCATTATATTAGAAAATACAAAAATAATTGCCTCTAACGACTGATAGACGGGTATCAAATGGTTGCAATAACCGGCAAGCAGGCGCCCCCATGCCGTATCCTTTTTCTTCTGCTTCTCCATTGTTATATCCTTCGATTCCTGGACCGCCACGTGGATTTCCGGTGGCAGCGTTTCAGTTGGTATCACCAGACGCCGCCGCCGCCGCCGCCGCCGCTGGCGGAAGTGTTGATGCCATAGACGCCGGCCGGCTGAAGTCGGCGGAACGTAAATTATAAGCAGTCGGTCATAAATAAATCTGGCTAAAATCGGGATAAAAAACTCCAACGTGTGCGAATTTATCGAAGTAAATTTGAGATAGGGATGGGGGATTTAATTTCCTGCAGTCAGCGCAAATCTGTTTGCATAAGCGCGCAGCCGAGATGTCTTGGCCAAATATTGCGCTCGTCGCTGGCGATGGAAGTTTTTTAAGGCGCGCTAAGACTCGAAACTCTTTTGAAAGTTGCCCAAGAGCTTAGCGGTATAATTAGCATAAAATTCAGCGGAAAATCCTTTGCCGGCGTGGTGCGGGATTGGCCGGAAACGGAATAAAATCAGATTCGATAAAAACGAAAATACGATGGCACTCTCCCGTATGGATTTGCCTGTCTCCCGGGGAGCAGGTATATGGATATATATATATATAAGCTGCTTTCAGCGAGAGCGAAAATATAACTCTGGATTTTTGCGACAGCTGGCATAACTCAGTAATTTCCGAATTTTCCACGTTCTTTTCCATTTTTGTTTGGGATGTGCGAAGGTAACCTGGCAGGTGCAGACGGGCGGAGCTTTCTGGGGATTTGCAGCGGCTTAGGCAGCAACTTTGGCCAAGGCCAAGACCCATCTGCTTTGCTCTCTGCCGTTAGGCCCAAGCCTAATAGAATTCTGCCGATTCCGGGAGGGCGTGGCCAATGCGCGTGGCAGTTGATTAATTACCCCCGAATATTTGCCGCAAAACAGCCGCAAATGGGAGGCATAATCAAAGCCAAATCCCGGCACTCGAAGAAAATCATTAGCTGACATAAGAATTTAAAGTTTATGTTTCTATTTATCATCATTCAACTTTAGTATTTTCAGTGTTTTATCTTCCTAAATGGAGGTATACTTTTCCCTAATAACTTTCTTTAAAGAAATTCTTAGACTGTATTTGAATTGAATTTTCATCTTAAGGAAAGTAACCAAAGAACTCTGCAACTCGACCACATGCGGTGAAAATTATGAAGCCTTGCAGTGCGGCTTAGCTGGAGTTCAGGGATCCATGAAATCCGGCAGTTCCTTTGGAGGAGGGTCGTGTTATCCACCCAGATAATGTCCTCAGAAGGAACTCAACGATTGCAAAACAATTCTAGGGCTTCGCCGGCTTTGGCCTTCGAGTTCTAGAGCAGCTCGACAGGCCGTCTTTGATTAGATATTTTCCACTTTCCTTCGGCCAGCCTTTGTTATTGCGTTTTAACTTCTGACATTGGCCCGGACGGGCTTAGAGGGCTCCCAAATAGTCTTGTCTCCGTTGTCTGCCTCGCACGCACTTGGATTTCATTTGGCCAAGACAGGGGACCTGTGGCCAGGCCAAGAATGGAGTTTTTCCTTTTCCTTTTACCAGCTCAGTGCAGTGCAGACAGCTCAAGGGGACCCAAACACTTGTCGCTTTCGAGACAAAAAGACAGACAGACAGTCGGACAATCGTAATGGCTTTGTGCCCTGTTTCTTGATAACTTCGTTTCGTTTCATTTGTGTGTACTGTGTACATGGCAACACTTGATGGTCTTGGCAACTTTTGACTTTAACGCGTCCTGTTACCCCCCAAAGGCTTGCTCCTTTGACACGGCCTCTTGCACCTTGAGCACGAGGAGGTTACCAGGTTCAGATCGGATGAAGTGAACTGGTTAAGACCTTGGTCGGACTAGCAACTGGAGCAGTGAAGCAATTTAATTTGTCTACTTCTCGAGGGCGTCTGGCGAAGGGCTCTTTAAAATCAAATTTATAATTCAAACAACCTGCAGCATTTACAAAATGACTTTGAGCGCCTTTTCTCTCTCTCTTTTGCCCAAAATGCAAAATCAACGCAGCCAAAACAAATGCTCCATTAGACTCGTTGTTAGGGGTAACTGAAGCAGAAAAGCAGGGAACACTGAAAAAAATGCTGAGAAACCTATCTTTATATCATATAATAGTCATTAATCACTCTCTAAAAGGGTTATTTTTGAAATTTTACCAAACATTAAAAAGACCAAAAATACATTTCCAATGAAGTCTTCTTGGGTTGCTAAACTAAGAATACTCACAGTGCAGATTCATCTGGTACATCCTTGAATACTCCCCTGAACAATTTATCACCGCCCGTTTGTCAACGCCCTTGAGGGGCGTGGCACGTGGCTGGTTTTCGCTGCTGTTGCATCCAAGAAAATTAATAGACACACGCACAGATCCACCTGGTGGAATGGAACAAAAAAAACGAACGAAATCGCAGATGCATTTTGAGGAAATGTTGCCACTCATTCCGAGGGGGAAACTAAAGTAAATGGAAAATGGGAAATCCATTTACTAAGAGAGCGCGGACTGTCAAAAGCTTGCGGTCGTCTAACCAGAATTCGGAATCCAGGATGCAGAAGCCCGAATCCACCGGCGACTAAGTTCTGCAGTTGGACCCTCAACTTGTAGCTGCAAAATTAATTACCTTTGGCTACTTTCAACTAGCTGCGGTTCGGGTTCAGCCGTTTGCATGCACTGAAAACCCTCGTGGAAAACGGCCCGCCCCCTGTTACAAAAACACCGCCCACCTCTAAAAGATGGTTCAGTGCATCCGCCGACTGCTTTTAAAGCGCCAGCCGCAGAAAATAGAAAAAAAAAATCGCACAGATAGTGGAGTATAACCCAAAACTCTGGGCACAAGTTTCCATCGCAGAAAACTGCGGGCGGCTGGCTGGCGGAAGTGACAAGCTGCATTTCGAGGGGGTGGTGGAAAATAGAGGGCGGCGAAAAAGCTGCAACAACAACAACGAAAACAGATAAAACACTAGGGAACAAACTTTTCTTGGCCACGATGAATAGTTAATACACTCGCAGGTGAAACGCGGCGATCTAATTGAGGAGGAAATTTATAGAAAATGGGGTGCATTATGAGAGGAAAACTGGGTCAAAGGTCTCCCTCTTGAAAAGGAAATCTTTCAGTTTTGTTGAGTTTAAGTATATTTTATAATAATTTTTAAAGTTTTTAGGTTTTAGCAATCATTCCATTAACTTAAAGCAATGCAAGAAGAATGTTATTTTAGTAAACTTAAAAATATGTCAGAAAACAAATATGAAAATTTTCTCTTCTGGATAAATTTTTAAGAACAGATAATTGTTAATCCCATCGAGTCTTAGGCATTAATCAGAAAACTCTGAAAAATCGCAGTATGCAAATGCATAAGTTAACCCTTTTCGACCAAGCCATTTCCCGAGGAAGGGTAGTAAGATGCCCGCAGCAAACAGCGGTAAGACAGTCGGGAGTATTAAAGAAAGAGAGAGGGCGGTTGGGGCAGTAGCAGAAGGACCAACCAGCAGCAGGATAAGGTACAACGTGAAAAGTATGTTTTAATAAAAGCGGAAATGAAGCAGCGTTACCGTTATTTCCTGTTTGCGCACAGTTTTGTTTGCGGCAGAAAATAAAACTAAAAAAGTAAAAACACAAAAAAAAAAGCCGAAGGAAAAGCGCACTAAGGCCAGCTGCATTTTCGCTCCTTGCAAAACCAAAAATGATAAACCGCAAACCACTTAAAAAAGTTCTAGGCAACACCAACGCAGGCAGCAAAAACTTTTCCTAAATAGACGAAATTAATGAGCAGCAACACGGGGGCAGGGGAAGAACCCTGCCGCCGGTTCAGATCAGATTCTCAGGACTCTCAGGAACTTGCAACAAGCAAGCTGAGTCACCGAAAGTCCAAGGAGAGATTTGGCAGATTTATCGATTTCGCTTTTGGACTTTGTTTAATAAATTACATAACATTGACAAAGCTTTAGAGGATTGGGTTTACGATTATGTAATTTGATAATAATCTGTATTAAAACCAGATTTAGTAGTTCCTCCAAACATTTTTGGTAAGGTAAACATTAAAGTTAGTTGGCTTTAGTCTTGAGTGCGATCAACAGATATGTTCAGCCCACCCCTGACAATAACACCCCCGGCATTACCATCCTATTACTCTGGAAGACCTCAACCTCGTATGGGTATTGGATTCTCGTTCTCAATCCCATTTTACCTTTGTGTTTTCCTTATCCTGCTCCACATCTCGGGCTCATAATGTGCAAACATATCATTCCAGGGATAGGGAGGTGGGCGTTTTCCTTTCGGAAAATCAGGCTAATAAAACATTTGCAAGCAATCAGAAAGTTTCAGCGCTTTCTGCGATGGATGTCATTGCATGTCTGGGCCGCTCCTCCAACTTTTGCTTACTCTTTTGGCCGCTGGCAGACGGGACGAGAGCTGTAATGCAAAATGAAAGCCAAAGAAAGTCGCTTTCCCGCTTTCCCATTTTCCAACGAATTTTAGGGGCACTCGAAGACTGGCAAGTCGCCTGCCAAAATGAAAACGAAATGAAATGTTCGGAAAGTTGTTGAAAATGGCATTCGGCGTTGACAAATAATTTCATATCATGTCTGCGCTTTTTTGGCAAAGGATGCCCCATCCTGTCCTTGCCTTTGATTTCCCTTCATTCCGCTTTGTCTGTGGCATCAATTTCATTTGATTTTGAGCGCCTTTTGCGGGACATGAGACTATGCAAGCCATGAGTCTATTAAAGCGACCACCTAGGGTCTCAGTCTCAGCTCTTTTCCTGTCATGCACTGCGGAAAATTCCCAAAAATCTTTGAACCGAAAGTCAACTTAAACTCAGATGTATTTCAACTTGATATTGATTAGAATCATTTTCTTTCACTGTATTCACCTGTCGCCTCCCCCCTTTCCTGCGAATCATCCTTGAAATGTTTTTTTTGACAAATTCCCTGCTCTCGTTGCGACACACGCTCAATCACTTTGGCCTGGGGCGGATTTTAAAGTCTTTAACTTTTCTTTTGACTTTTTGTATTTTGATCCGGTGGAGGGAACAATCTTTTTTCCTGTTCGATTCCTTTCTTTCCTCCTCCACCTCCACCTCCTCCTCCTCCTCCTCCTCCTTTCCCGTTTTTTGTCTGCAGTTCATAGTCAAAAGGATTGCAATAACAACAAGGGCAAACAGGGTAGCCGGCAATCTTTTTGATGGCACCTCAGTATCGCTGCGAGTGTGTGTGCGTGGGCGGTTTGGATATCTGTGTTAGTGAGGGCGTGGCAGCACTCAGGCGTGCGTGTCTGTCACCGTTCATGTTACTCTGCGTGCGAGTATGTGTGGGTGTGTGTGCGTTTTGGCCTGGGGGCTTTTGCCGCTTTTGGCTTCGGCAAAAGTGCAGAAAATTTGTGCAAGTTACGTGCTTGATTACATTTTTCCAAACTTTTTTCCCTGCCATTTTCCTCCGTTCCATTTCGGCCATTGACGGGTGTTCGATAAGGTTAAGGTTCGCATAGTTTGGCCATCACATGTGCAGGCACTCGGAAAAAAGAATGCCATTCAAGGATGACTTTCGAAGGTTTGACTTTATTTTTGGTAGAATTATGAAACCATAAGGAGGGCAAAAGTCACTTCAAGATCGTCTAGTACTGTAACTATACTTTTCCCAGGTTTTTCCATTTTTCACTATAATGTTGAATATTTCTCAGTGCTCTGAAAAAACCCACTAAAGCTGTGCTAAGCAAACACGCTTTTTTCCAAGTGCACAGACTTCCCAATCCATTTTTCAAACCCAATCCAATGACATATCGATTAATGGATAATAGACCTGACACCTGGGCGTCAGGCAGTCACAGTCACAATCGCAATCGCACAGGGAAAGCTTTTAACAAATTGTGGTCGTGTATAATCGGCTTAAATTAAACAAATCTAAGCAATTAAGTGCCTGGCAGCCTAAAATCCCCTGAAAACAAACGGAAAATGCAGAGCAAAGCCGGCAATCAGAAGGCAAACAAAGTAATCAACCTAGGGCCAAGATTGCATGACAGTTTGCCAGGGAGATCGGCTTAAATCACATTTTCAAATTTCCGAAATCAAATGAGACAAGGCAGAGGAGACAAGCAAGGAGACTTTCACCCTTCGAGCTGTATTTTTGAACGGAAGCTAAAGAGTTTTTGCCTAATTGAAGGCTCTCTCTTATGATTAACTGACTTGGCCACTAGTTCGATTGGTTAATCAAGACGGAAATGAGTCGAAGTTTGTCGTAGTAGTTGGCAAAAAGGAAAGCTCTACCACAGGGCGTATGATCTATTTCGCCTGGCAACTTGTCTCTGTGTCTCTGTGTCTCGGCCACAGGACACACAACATGTTGCAGTCACGGCTGTCTCCTTCTGTCCCTCGCACTCCTCCTTCGGTTCACTCTGTAAAATTAGTTTTGCACTTTGTACATTGTCAGTGGCATTCTTTACATTTCTTGTTTGCCCCCAGCTCGGGGCTCCCTGCTCCTCGACTCTTGGCCACCACCAATCCTCGAATCCTCCGTTCCTGAACTTTCGGCAGCTCTAACTCAGTTAGCCTTCCCAGCTGCGGTCCATGTGTGTCTGTCTTTGTATCCATGTCGGCGTTTGTATCTGTATATGTGTCTGTGTCTGTCCATCGTCTCTCTAGCCGCATCTGTGTGGGTGTGGGCCACTCAACTTCAGCCTGTCATGTTGCACATCGTCTCGGTCGGTGCACTGCAAAATATTAGCCCCTAAATCAACAATGTTTGTCACAGCCAAACAAAATGCTGCAAATAAGGATTACAAATGTTGGACATGACAAAAAGTGTCCTCAAATCAAATCAACATCCTCAAAGAGGGCACTAACTCCTCTTTGATTTATATTAATTAGAAAAGAAAGAAGTTTTCAAATAATCTATCCTACTTAAAAAGTTATTTTTATAGAAATAGTCAAAGGAATAATCCCTAAATCTTATTTAAGACTCCTTGATAATGAAATATCATCACTAGTTTTGTTCTTTCCAATACCTATTAAAAACTTTATTTAACTTTTAATAAAAACTTAATAAAGACCAAAATGAAACCCATTTTATCTGCAGTGTTCCCCTTCTTCGTGAGTCCAGGCTGCTCTGTATTAGTTTCCGCAGGCGACTTTCACGTGGTTAGTTTCCCGCCGCAGACAAAACTATGCACATTTAACGCTAAATGTGCCGTCTGCCACTCCCCCTTTTTGGCAGGGCGCTCTTCAACCGCCGCCGTTGCCGCCCCCCGGTTCGTAAATCAGCTCTGGCCAAAGCTTTGAAATTTATTTAAATGCCCAAAAGCTCGTAATAAAAGAGACGTAGATTTATGCAGCCAGCTGGCAGATGGCAAGTGCCAAGTGAGGCTGAGACCGAGTGGCAAGTAGGCGAAACATTTTGGCCAGGCCTAAAGTATAAGGCCTTAAGCCCATGTGTGTCTGGCACTGATTGCCGTAGAATATACGAATATGTGTCTATGTTTGTATGTGTTCTATGCACACATGTGTGCTTGCATTTTCATTTGCAGTTTTGGCCCACTCCCCACGCACTTAGCCAAATTGCAGTCGGCTTGGCTTCGCCGCCTGGCAGAATGTCTTCGCGCAGTCGCCATCGCAAAAGCGTTAAAACCGCATTTGCAAACTAACACCAACACCAGGACCACATATGCAGAACTCTTTCTCTTTTGCCACGAATTTTCTACCATTTTCCCGTAGCATTTTCCTTGGCTGCTGCAGCTTTTTGTGCGTTTTTAAAATGTAAATCCTCGGAAATTTTATGCACATTGTCGTTGTTTTTCTTGTTGTTGCTGTTGTTGTTGTCCCTGTCTGCTGGCTTATATAAAATTTTGTAAAATTGCATTTACACCACAAACACATTTGCATTTGAAATGCGCCCCTCGTTGTTGTTGTTGTTTTTGTTGCTGTTGGCCTTGTTGTTGGTGGTATTACAACTACAAGAGCACCGATTGCAGAACAGCGGAAATGTCCAAGCCACAAGGTGCACAGTGGGGCGAAACATCAACAAAACATAAGAAATCTGGTAATGCTAAATTCAAGTTATGAAAGAAAATCATGAAATATTGATAACAATTTATGTTTGTTATTAACAAAATAAAAAATTCCTTCGAAATGTTAGAGTACTTTCTCTACTTAACTTAGAAATTTCAATAAACCTTAACAAATAAAATTTATTTGCCAAAAACTTTTCCTTCATCATCCACCGTTCGTCTGCTGTTGAGTTTGTAGTTTCTTCTTTCATTTTTTGGATTTGTTTAGTCTGCCGCATTTTGTTGCAAATGCCTTGTAGCCTGGAAATCCTGTTTGGCCATATCCTTGGCACACAACATGTCAGGTTCCGCATTTGCAGGCGGCACATGACCAGGACTTTAACTCGCCTCCCCTCGAATTTGCAGTCAAAGAGGCATTAATTGAATCAGAACGCTCATTTGTGGGAAAATTATATTGCCGCTTTTGATGTAGTCGAAGGCAGAAAACCTTTGACACTCTCCAAAGGCGAGAGGGGAAAATGAAAAGCGGGGCCGTGAATGGGTTAAACAGAGAAATGGAGGAAGGGGCTTAGCAACCGGCAACGACGACGACGACTGAGAACTGTGATTACAGCTTAGGACGCAATTTAATTATAAATAGCGCCAATTAATCAGGGCTTTCTGGCTTGTTCGCCGGCCTTAAGCCGACACAATGACGACCTGCAATAGCCCAGGATCCTGGCCATTGTCTTCACCTATTTCCCTGTGTATTTTCCCCCGCTCCGGGCAGTCATTCTGATTTGCAGCCATTGTAAGGACCACGCCCAGCGTTTTGCATAACTTAAGCTCTTGCCAACGGGTTGTTCTTCTTCTTCTTCTCATACTACTCTCAACCGCCAGGACTCCTTCGTCCTGCGCTTCCTGCGTTAATTTGATTTAAGCATTTATGGCATGCGGTTGCCCAGCGGAATCTTCTGGCATAAGGTCAGATTTTCGCACTTTTGGGAGTGGCACTTTTGCGCAACATATTTGCAGGACTTTGCCAAAGCTGTGGCCTTAAAAAAAAGGCAACGTAAGTCCTTGAAACCAGCTTTTGCTTTAAAAGGGGTTGTCATTTCTTAACCCTTAACCCCTTTTCTTCACTTTTAAAGTATTAAAATACTTAATAATGCTAAAGCTGAACTATAAATTCAAACTATAGCTGCGTATCAGCCTCTTGTTATGCATTTAACCTACAATGGGAAAACCCAAAAACCGCTGTCAACTCTTTCCAAAAAACAGCGCGGAAAAGAAAACATTTCGCGGCGAGCAAACATCAAACGACCTTCGCACAAATTTCAAACCCAAAATTGCTACAGCGGAGGTGGAAGGTGGATTGCCAACCGCCAATATAGACAGAAAGTTTCTATTTTTTTCGGTTTTTGCTGCTATACGCTTTTGGGACCATGCGGGTTTCCTATGCGGTTCCACCTACGTCGCGAAAAACGCATAAATTTTATTCAATTTCTGTCATTTCACGAAATGTATAAACACATCACGGCGCCTACAACGCGACTGCCACGCCCCCAGAACCACATACCGCACCTGGGCCGAGCATCGAACCAAAACCAGACTCGAACCGAAAACCAAACCAGACCAAAGACCAAACCAAACCAGAACAGAGCAGAACAGGCTTCCCTGCCTGCATTGTACATTTGCGGTTATGTGGGATTTTTCGGGCCTGGCGCACAGTCAAGTTCAACTAAATAGAACCTGTTTCAAGGAAGTTCTTTTATAAATCAATTTTAAAGTATTTTTATAAGAATATAATTTCACTTTTTATGACATTTTAAATGATTTTTATTTATTTTAAACATAACTACCATGCTGATCTCTGCTGTCATTATGTATCCGAGTGTATGTGACCGTTTAACCTGAGCGTTACGTATACGCCACGTGTGCCGCATGGCCAAAAAGCACGCGCCCCGAATATTATTTTCATTTTTCTGGCACTCGAACAGCGGAAAAGTATTTTGCGCTTAAAGAAGCGCCAGGAAGCGACAGCGGATGTGGCCCAAGGAATGCAAATAAAGCAGGAATAAAATAAGGAAAACACAGTCTTGAGCCGGGCACAAAGGATATGGCATAAGAAGCTGCCTGTCGAAGCCGCAAGAGCACCCAGTGAAGACCCAACGAACCCCGGGTGAAATCCAGGAAAGGAAAAAAGGGCACTGTGGGGTTAAGGCGTGGGCCACTCGCTAGGAAGCCGGGCTAAGTAAATTTTCAAAACATTTTGCTCGTCGTTGCGCTTTTGTCGCATTAGCGTACGTGATAACGTCATGGAACAACGGCCCCAACAATAGCGGAAAAAAACATCCAGCTAAGGCAACCCATATGTATGCTAAGATCTAAGGAAAAAGCCAAGCACGAATATGTATAGTTAGGCACTGAGAGAAACGCTGAATAAGGGTCTTCTTTTTGTCATTGAAAGTATAAAAAGGGAAGGCAAAACAAGAAGTCCAAGGAATTTTTGACTAAAATAAAAGATTTTAAAACCTTGTCAACTTGATTTAAGATATTGTTGATAAAGACAAGGTACAGATTGGTAAAGATAAAGTTAAAGTCTATTTAAAAACTTAACTAATATACTTTCTTCTTCATATATTTAATACTCTACCTAATCTGCTTAGAATAAAAGCTTTAAAAAATATTAAACATACCGAACTTTTCCCTTTGTGTTTGTTTGCATCTGCTTATTTTGCAGACTTCGCTCTACTTTTTTTTTTTGCCATCTCCGCTAAACGTATTGAATTTATTTTTCTAGTAGCTAAGGAACGCCTTCATGAATAAGAAGGACCGAGAAAAAACAAGCACACTGAGGAGTCAAGAAATCCCGATAATATCGGCACAAACATAAACTTCAGCGAAAAAGTTTTAAAGTTGGTGGAAAAAGAAATATTTTCGATTGCTGCGAGTGAAGCTAAAATGCTGCACAAATTTCAGCGAAATTTCCCCATAATTGATGGCTTTGGTTAAGCTGAAAACCCATCGATGCCCCACTTCGAGCCACTTGACTGAAGCATTAGAAGAAAGTTTCCAACTGCTGGGAGAGCTTCTATATATATATGTATAGATATGCACTACATATACGTATATATATCGACAGTCAACGTTCCGCCACAAATCAATGTAAATGGCATGCATACATTACTCATACGCAGTGTGGGGCGCGACGAAGGATTCGAAAACTTGCAGCTAATGATGCTTCAATTGCTGCTTCTTATGAGTTGCAAAACGTTGAATGAATGAGCGCCATTGCATTCAATGGCCCACAAGAGTGTGTTTTTCGGGGGAGGCAAGTGGGGTACGAAGCCAAAGGATCCCAGGACCTTCGAGTGCAGCAGTCTAAGTAAAAGCCAGCGGTCGGAAAAGTGGGTGGGATGATGACGACGACGACGGCGACGACGACGTTGCTGATAATGATGCATGCGGCAAATCAATTTTGTTGTATTATGCCAAAAGTGTGCACAAGTGCAGTGGCAGGGAACGGGGTGTGGCGCTGGAAAAGCGGTTGAAAAACTGTGGGTGGCAAGCGACATTAGCACTAAAGTTCCACCCAGACGCTCAGCTTTTATGTTGTGCCCTCTGCTCGCTGAATGATTTTCAGCTATTTTTTGTGTATTTTGTTTGGTTTGCTGGCGGGTTTTTCCTCCCCTTTTATGTGTCACGCCCCCACAGCAATGCCATTTTTGTGTCGTAATACTTTGGGGGCATGTGGCATGCTCCAACGTACCACTCCACCGCATATTTTTTTCACTCTACAGTCCTTAAGCGACGCCTCATTCAAGGAGCTGCTCTATTGGATGTGTAACAAATGTTGCACTCTCTCTGGCTACAGTTTTTCCGGCTTTTCCGAATTAGTTACATTGGCATGAGGAAAAACCAAATATTTAGCAGTTATGGGGAAAAGATTTTCGATGATTCGTAATCCTTGAAACGAATTAATAACATTCCACATTTGTTTTGAGGATTTATAGGGTTGCCAGCTAAGATCGATTGGTGGCTTAAATAATAACAATTTTCATTGGTTTCTTTTCTAAAAATAAATAAATAACAAGCCAATAGATTATTTTCAGCTAAACCCTCGTTAGATTTAATAAGCTTTATAAACAATTTAAACTCTAATTCCTTTCAAATAAATATTTCTCCTTTATTTCTGTACCAACTGAAATGTAAAAGAAAACAATAAAGCATTTTTTTACGCTTCGTTAAAAATTCCGAAAGTATGCCATTTTGTAATTGATTTTTTAACTGCTGGCAAGCAATCCAAACAATTCAGTCGTAATTAAAACAAATTATCATCACCACACATTTTATATTAAAAGTGTTGTTATTTGTTCTCTGGCAAAAAATCAGAAATGATATTGACAAAACAAAAGTGCAAACAATTTGATTAACCTCCGTACAAGTGCAGACAAAATATGTAAAGGCAAACAGCACGCAAAATGCAAACAAATAACAAAATGAAATATTAAATTTTTATTACGGAATGCTGCAAATGAAAATCGAATCGATGTTGGGTTTCATGACCCTTAAACGACTTTATAATCGAAAATCAAACACAGAAAGTGAGGAAAGTATAAAAAGCAAATGAGGCCGCTTCTTCGATTTTTTGCCTGTTCGATTTGGACACTGCCAAACTGTTGCAACATTTTCATTTTGATCTTATTAAAATGTTACACGCTCCCTTTGCCCCACTCCTATCTCTCTTTCTCTCTCTCTCTTTATAGCTTCTCTCCATCACTCACTGTATTTGGGCACAATTTGGTATTGAAATAAGTTTTTAAATTAATTTTTTGTTAGCTAAAGTTGGCCAAACTGAGCTGAATTGGACGAACTGCTGCCCCTTCGCAGCTTCCTTCCTCTTAACGATGTTTTTCTCCTCCTTTTTTAGAGGAGACTGAGAGAAATGGGCGTGTGAATGGACCAATTGTGTTCCGTATTGATTGAATCGAGGGGACAGTGCCTGTGCCTGGTGCCTGTGTGTATAAACAGCAATTGTTGGCTATTTGTTGCTGCAAAATTGAAAAACTTTTGCTTCTGGCCTGGCCTGGCCTGCCTGCTGCTGATTGACAGAAATGTTACAGCCAAAAAAAAAGGAAAGAAAAAATTGCAATTAAATTATAATTGTTGCCTGACTGCCTCATCGACCCGATTTAAATGTGGAAAATACATTTCGGCACGCCCCCACCCCGAAAAAAAAGTATCTTACGGAAATTCCCAATGCCACAATTGCGTGTTTATTTATGAAAACGCTAGTAACGTGCCACCACCCAGTGCAGCAGAAAATGCCGAGGGAAACCCATTTTCCCGCTTTGCACTCCCCCAGAGCTTGTCTGTTCGAATTTCGTGTGCATTTCATTTGCCACATTGTTGAAGCGCTTTTAACAGGAGGAGCTCCCAACTTTCCCCTTTTTGCGCACTAGCGCATAAATCACATAAACAACGTTCTCTGATTTCTCGCATATGATATTTGTGATTTCCGTAGAAGGAGTTGTTGGATGGATGGCCATGCACCGAGTTTCCCGGAACACAGTCCCCCAAAAAAAAAAAGAAGACATTCATACATACATTCAGCAGGGAAACAAACAGAGTAGAACAAATAAAAGATCCAGCAGAAGATAGCAAACCGAAACTCCTCCGTGATGAGCAATAAAAATCAGAATACAATGAGACGACAGCTGAGTTATTACATTGCCTTTTTGGCCATGATTTGTTATGATTTCTCCTGAGCGACTGAACGACTGAACGACTGAGCGGCTGCAACAATGCAATGCATTTTATGCTCCCATTAAAATATCCTTTTTTTTCTCTTCTCGCTCTTGTTTCACGCTCTCTTCCCTCGTCGAATGCATCTTGATTTTTCCCGTTGATAAAGTTGCCAGGAAAATAATTTAGAACCCTCGACATGTCAAACCTCGCACACAAGTTAGTTCCATGTAATCCGGGAGCTCATTGCTTATATCTCTCTGGCCATTTGCCATTTTTATTTCACTTGCCACACTTTTGCCTCCCAGTCCACTGAGCTACATTTTTCAATTTACTTGGGGACACACTCAGACCTAGACCCAAAAAAAAAACATAAAGGAGAGGAAACCAGAAAACCAGGCAGCCGGCAAAACTTCTGAGCTCCCTTCGACGTAAATTTACACATTTGTCTGCCACATTAAGCGGCCCAAACCGGGCTGGTCTCACCCGAATTGGGTTGAGTTGGGTCGTGTTTCTGCTGGGAAATTCCCTAAAGTGCAATAAACATGCGCGCTACAGTCCCACACATTCGTATATCGACACTTTCGATGGCCTACTTAAATTCGAAAAGACAAAAAAGGAAGAGAGAAATTGGATCTGGCAATTCTCCTTTAAGCGTCATTTTAAAAAGTGAAATATGGCTCGGCCTTCCAGCCGCGCAAAAACTAATTTAAAGGCTTGTACTTGCACTTTTTTCCATATTCTTGGACATGTCACTGTGAAGGATTTAAGCATTGTTTAAATGGTTTACTTTTTCTTGCAATTTGAAACATTTTTCAATCAAAATAAATACCATTTAACTCTCTTTGTCAAACAAATAAGGCTTTAGACTTTTAACCTTTTTTGAAGCAACTTTTCCTGTGAGCACTTTAAGAGAAATAAAACAGAAATCTCCTGGCCTCAATCTTGCAGCGAAAGTTTTCCATTTATTCTAGTTTCCATCCATATATAAGTTTATAAATATATATAAAATATATATATATTGCATCGAACATGCAGGCTTGGTCTTGTTAAGCACTCGACGGTTAAGGGCTGCACAAATATTTATTGTGTCATTGATTTTGCCGCTAAGCCGTCGACGGGATGCCGTTCATACGACTCCTTCGGGTCCATGGCCTTTCCTTTTCGCTTTTCCGTATTTATCCAGCGTACTGCAGCAGTCAGACGGAAGTCACAGTGGGAAAGTGGGAAAGTGGCGGGGCAAATATTAAATATCACCCAGCGAGGATAAGGAACAACAGCGGACGAAGCCAGCAGGACTTGCCAGCTGATTGGATGTGAAATTAAATTCCACACAAAGCTAAGGAAGGGCGCTCTCTTTAATTTGGATAATGTTGGAATATTAAATATTATATAGTAACGTAAAACTTAAAGCAGACTTAACAAAAAGAATTTATATTTTAAATAAAGTTTAGCAAAAAATAATTGCTGACTCGATTGAGTTACACTTTTAGCACAGCACTAAATTATTTGATTTAATTCTATTGAAATAGCAACACTCTTGGCTCGTTAATTAATTAAAATGTGAACTCCCTCCTCTTCTCCACTGGCAGGTAAGTCGATGCGTACTGCAATTTATGCCCGGGTATGTCAATATATCAGCCAATAATTTGCGTATGACTTGTCAGTGGTTTAATTAAAATGAACTGCAGCATGAAGAGTCCACACACAGCCAGCCATATACCATATGCATACCCGTAATATATATACCTTACTCGTACATCACATGGGTAATGGCAATCAAATATAGAGAGCTTCACCTGCCGGACAGCCAATGGCGTGTAAATAAAACTAATCCCGAGTTGAGCGACCGCATAAATCAGCCGCAGATCGAAATGGTGAAATGGTGAAAAGGGGAATGGCTGCTGAACCGGGCAGTTTGATTCAGTCAGGCGAATGTAATTATAAATCATCGGTGCTCAGCCACACAAATGCAATATAAAAAGGTAGCTGCAGGCCTAATTGGCTTGCCACGAGTGAGAATACACAATATGCATCAATAATTCATGAAATTAAATAGCTTCCTTTAGAGAGCGACGGGGGAGCAGGGGGAGCACTTGATAGACTCAACTGATGTGACAGGTTCATATCACGTCACTCATCCGCCCCGTTTTCTGCAGCTGTCACATAAAAAGCAGACGGCAATTTACATATTTACCCATGTATTTGTTTAGACGCACACATCCTGACGAGAGCTGACAACATCATAATAATAAATTAAAATATTAGCGCTTAATTAAAATTATCAATACAGCCAACCCCAAACCACTCGGCTATCTATCACTAGCGAGTTTGAGGGTCCCATCAGCGACATTTTCCCCAATCTCTCTCTCTCTCTCTCATAACTCAACGCGCCTTCTGACAGCATTTGGCGTGTTTCTGCGGCCCGGCTTAAAAATAATAAATATTTTCATCTAAATCCATATTTATTGAATGGCATTCCCGGGCCGCACAATACAATTAATTAAGTGCGGGGCTTTATTGTTTATTTAACGCTTCGGCTTCGCGGCTAGCCCACGGCCTTGTCTCATATGGGATTTTAAAATCCTGACAGGGGGTTTTAGCCTGGCAAAATATTTGCCAAACATTCCATTTCGTTTGGGGCGGCAAGAGCGGGGCATAATTAAATATGAAAGTAAAGTTTAGGAATGCATGAAATGATTTAATTCCAGCGCTTTAAAACTGATCCTTTGAGGTATAATAACTAAATAATAACTTAAGCTTATGGTATTCAAATTGAAATCAATTTATTATCCCTTTCTGTACTCAAATACTTCAGCTCGTTAATATTAGATTTCATGTCAGAGGGAAAAACTTGCAAAAAATGTCAGCTAAGAGAAGGAAAAATGTCGAGGAAATAAAATTCAAATTTCAGAGATGTTTAATCTCAAAGATGGCACTGCAGGAAAATCACCCAAACGAACTTCCCTGGACATTTGCCAGCTCATTTTTCACCTTAGTTAACTGACTGCAAACAGGATTCGATTGCAGGACGCCTGGCATATCCGTACGTGGATATAAATCAATCAAGCTCCCAACTGCAACGGAGTTGTCCTTCGGTCGCCGAAGCACTAATCACAGTCCTGGCAACTGGATATGGAGAGGTGATGTTGTAATGAGTGCCGAGGATCGATTTCCGTTTGCAATAACTCAACTTCAAAATGTGAAATCCAATCTATACGGCAGTCCCGTTCCCGTTCCATACCCAATCCTCTGCCAACCGCCTGAAACAAGTGTTTACAGTTATTAATCTGATTATATTTAACGTGCAGAGCCACTGGCAGAAGGAGTTATCTACAAATACGGAATTTCCACGTTATCTGTGAGGGATTCTCACAGGCTCCGGCCTTCCCATTTTCCTTCTCGACTCTTGACTGGCGCACATTTCACTCGAAACTTTTCAAGTGCCCATATAAGTAATGACATATCAGTCTGACGACGTCGACTGTTCTTGGATGTGTGTGTGGGCGGTGAGTTCTGGTGGGCTCTGGAATATGGGCGGGGGTTGAAGGTTGAGTGCTCCGAGAAGCTGGCTTCTTGTCAGTCGTTTTGCCAATTGACAGCATGACAAGTGAGCAGCAGGAGAATTCCACTCGTACATACGGAAATATGTAAAGTTAAAACAACACAAAAAAAAAGCTGAAGAAAAAAAACAGTGAGAGCCAAAAAATGTTTGCTATAAAAAGTTTTCAGCTGCGACAACTTTTGCTTAACTTTTGCCAACAAAATGTGCAACTCTCAGTCTGTTCACATATCTGAATCTATATATATATATCTATATCTATATATGTTGCATAGAGAGAAATATATATGGACTTCTAATGAAAGCGGGAACTCATATTAAAAATGGCAATTCATTTAAATAGCAAACTAATTTCTTTAATCCCTCTCAAAGTACAAAAAACTAAACCTAATTGGTTCAACTCTTCATTTAAATTGGAATACAAAATCAATTTAAAGCCTTGTTAAAAGGTAATCCCTTTTTCACTGTGCATATATATATATTTATATCTATGTAATGTATAAATTTTGTGCTTTGTTTCATACTGCGTGTCCTGCTCAATCTTGCCAGCAAGATTTAATTAATCAATTATAACGATAGCAAACTTTTTTCGCCCAGCTGGGGACATGACAGTCGAAAAAGGAAGCCGGAAACCACAGATAAATCCAAATGTCACAGGCTCTTTAACAATTTAAACTAAAAAGCCTGATAGACCATTATGCCATGGCACACATTTTGCATATTTCGGGGCGTGGCACTGTGCAAATTGATGCATTCCAAAAACGAAGCAGCGAGTGAAATGCAATAAATATGCAGTCAACATTATTTATGTGACAGCTGTGATTCTTTTTTCGGGTTTTTTATATTTTGGTTCTGGTCTCTAATACACTTGGGCGGCATAAATCCAAATTAGAGACTCTTGCCAAATGCATTTATCAATTAATGGGAAGGGAGATTGAGAGCTTTGCGGCCTGGCCACAAAGGCTTTATTTAACTGACTTCGGTAGCTGGTTGCTGGTTACTGGTTGCTGGTTATTGGCTGGTTACTGGCCAGGCTAAACCTTTTAGTTGATCAATCTCAACGAAAACCTCTTGACAATTAATTGAAAAATGGTTGGCATGTTGGAAAACCTCAAAACTATTGAGAATCATGCTCTGTCTCTCTCTCCCTCGCTCTGGTCCGCTCCTTCAGTGTCCTTTGTGGTGTATTGCATAAAATATGCCAATGTTCTCGGATCTCCAAGGGCTTCCAACGACAACGCATTCATCACCATTTGCTTAAAGTGACGCCTCAACACCCTCGCACAGTATACACTGGGAGAAAGAAAGTAAGAAAAAGAGGAAAAACAGGGGAAGCAAACATGGTGTATCACACGCAAAGCCCAGTGCAACTCGGATTCAACCGGAGTGAGCATTTTTTAACACTCATACGCCCCTTTGGCCATGCAGCTGCACACACTCCGATATGCAATACCCCCTCTCACTCTTCTCTCTCTTCCTCTCTCTCTGTCATATATCCTTTCTATATTTTGTCATATTCCCTGTTGCAACTGGCATTGTTGTTGTCTTTTAAGGTTCATCAAAGCTTCAACATTGTTTGGTCACAG
Organism: Drosophila eugracilis; assembly: GCF_018153835.1. Lineage (NCBI taxonomy): Eukaryota > Metazoa > Arthropoda > Insecta > Diptera > Drosophilidae > Drosophila > Drosophila eugracilis. Next base: position 519,978 of record NW_024573499.1, read on the forward strand.
TTGTTGGCCAACATCTCGTCCCCTTTTCCCTTTTCCATTTCCCATTTTCCGACCGCCCTCTCGCTCTCGTTCGTCATACTTCCGTAGCTGTCTTGTGAAATTTTTCCTGTGGGAGTTAAAATATGCACAAACTGATTCCCTTTGCCAGTTTCCCCTCTGTTTTCCTCAACTCCTTCGGCCCCTCTCCACTAGTTGTTGGCCTGACTTTTTCGCTTTGGCCCGAGAAGTTACGAAAAAACACTGCGAAAAATACAACAGCAAAGTCTTAGATATATTTCTTATCAACTTAGATTCTTATTAGAAAATATTAGAAGTTTCCGTTTTGTAAGAAAAACTTTTTTTGAATAATATCTAGCCAAAGTAAACTCGAATTTTCCCAAGTGTAGTTGGCCTGGCAGCTCTGTGCAACCGAGTAGTTATGCTCCAGTGCATGTGCAACTTGTCTGTTGTTTATGACGCCCTCCGCTGCCACGCCCCCTCGGCACCTCGGCACCTTGCCGCCCTGCCTTGTAGACCATATGAGGTGGTATGCGTGTGTCATCATCATCATCAACATCATCATACGTCTCGGTTTCGTGCTGAAATCGCAGGCATAACATCTACACACACACACACACACACACACACTCATGGACAACAACAAATGCAAGCAGGCGAAGGGGAAGCGCAGCAAAGGGATAAAGGATATATGGAAAAGGATATATGGAAGCAGATCTCAACACTTGGCTGGCGCACCAAATGGAAACCACTTTGACGCCCCTTGCCGCCTCGCAGATTTAAAACTTAACCTTTAATTTTCACCTCTTATCTGACCCAACTTTTAAACTCCAAAGTCCTTTTATTTTCTTTTCTTTTTTAACGTACTTTTATGGCTTTTCGTCCTGGCCATAAAACTTGACCACACCTGCTAATCAAATTTGACTTTATAATGTGCTTATCCAACGTTTTCCTAACATTTTTTCTGTAAAACCTGCAAATTCGTTGATGTTTTTTATACAAAATTTAAGGGATTTTTTAACCAATTAATTGAAGGTGTCGAACTATCGAAAAAAGTACCAAGAGTAATTGTAAAACACTTGGCTTTCTAATTAAATACCGGGTATGTGTGATCACTTCCAGCTCCTCCGCTATTTATCCTTGTCTGCTCATTTTGTGCTTTTGGAAACCCGGGGAAAAGCCAGCTGAGGCAGCCCAAAGAGAGCAGCAAATATTTTTCAATAAAACTGCATTTTTCCATGGAATTTATTGAAGTTGCAGGCAGAGCAGAGTGCAGTGGGGCAAAGGCAATGCTCCTCCCAGTTTACGAAGATTGTTTACTGTGAGTAATGGCCCAGACAAATGGCAACCAACTCAACAGACTTCTCGGTGCTCCTCGATTTAGAGCTGGTGGTGATTCCATTGTGAGGACGTTGGCATGCAGATCATTGCAGCGACAGAAATATTATTATGCCAGCATTATGTTCACAATGTTGTCTGCCATTTAGTCAGCTCTTTCGACAACTCGGTGGAGACATGGAGACACTTGCTGTAGAAGTGGCACCCCCGACAAAAGTCCACACCACACACACGACATCTATGCGAGTGTCGGGGAGCAGGCGGCTCCGTAATGGAAATCATAAATTTCACAGTCTGTCCCCGAGCTCTTGAGTCTTGATGCCGCCTGCAATTGATATGTCTGGGTACATGGACTGATCATCTGACAGGCCAGCTGATGGAAACCCAAACGAACAGGTGGCCCAAAAACTGAGCTTCTGTGGACATGTGTTCGGGCAAATTGCAGGGTTATAAAGCAAAGATAAAAACTTGTAACAAGCCTTTGATGGCAACTTTGAGCATAGTTTTCTCCCTCTTCTGGGTTTGCTTAATGGTTTTGTTAATAAAATTAACATCTTACTTCATAAAAGCTAGCTAAAACTGCTTCGTTGCTAACTGGGTCTGAAATTATGAGCACAAAATGGCCAAAATAACTCACAAACTAATGAATTATTTGGTTAAAAAATAGATTTACTAACTTAAAGACCAACTCTTTCTCTGAAATATGAAACAAACTAAACTGACACCACTCAAACATTATAATGTCAGCTCTTTTCATATCAAAACTTCAACTTTTATGTGCTATTAACTTTTTGTTGCTATCGCAGAAACCCCTGCGTGTGAGCATAAAATCCTCGGAAAATGATTAAAAATTACCCAAAAACTTGGACGACGTTTAAATGCGATATTTTGCACTTATTTCAACGGCACCCAGCGAGGATAATTTCCGCTGCTTTGTAACGGCAACCGGCAAATTGCGATGAGTGTGTGAGCATGAAATTAAATTCCGTGCAAACAACAATAACCCTTTGAGGCAGCTAGAAGCTCTGGCAGGATGATCATCATTTTCCAACGCCACAACAGCAATAACAGAAACACTTTTCGGAGGCGGAGTGCGGAGTGTTGGGTGGTGTTTTTGTCTACTTTTTTAGAAGAAGAGCCGCTGGCCAAAAAAGGTACGGCTGCCAAATAAATTGAATCGAATTTAATGTCAAAAGTGCAGCATATAATTGGCTTAATGCTACGGGTGGCTGCTACACGGTGTCACACGCAATGCTACAGAATAAAGCTGCAACTGCAAGGCACTAACACCAACACTAGAGCACTGGAAGAAAATGGGATCAGATAGTTGGAAACTGAGAACTAATCAGTTCTAAACCAAAAAACCACATATTGGCCATTAGAATATTTTCTAAGACTTATTCTAACGAGCTAAAATATATCAATTTTTGGTCAATGTAGAATAGAAGACTATATAGCACTTTGTGTAAACATAATTCAATATTTTTTCTAAGTGCACACCTGCATTCGGTGACCTGCAGCCCCTTTTTTCGCCGCCCTCTCTCTCTTTTTCAGTTATTGCCTTTGTGCGTTTGGCGTTAAAAGCGCAAAATTCAATTTTGTTTTATTGTTCGTTAGTTAAACAACGGAGGGAGCGAGGGTGGTGCCAGGTGAGCGAGTAGAACTGGGCGTGGTAATTGCATTTCGCCCACCTGTGACGCTTGGTTACCTTTCGGCACAGCAGCCGCAGCCAGCCAGAGAAGGAGAAGGAGAATTCGGGGCGTATGAGCAACGCTTATACGCAGGCACAGCCCACAAAGGATGTTCATAGCAACAGCACTCACCACCGCCCCAAAACAAATCATAAAACAATAATTAACCCACTGCCCCGGGAACCTGAATCGAATAATGACCGAAACCGCTCTGATTCCAGTTAGCAGTTCCAGCAAAAGGCCAAAAGGCCAAAGGGGAAGCTGTCAAAGAGTTGGTAACCCAAACAGCCCTCCCACTTCGACTTGAGCTCTCCTGCAGGAGACTGGCAACATAATTGACCCACTTAGCTGGGGGCACCGGGTTACCATTGGCTTTGTGGTTCTGCCAATGTCCATGTGACATGTCTCCACTTGACTTTGATATTGGCCATCCGCAACATGAGCTCGGACTTGGAGTTGGCTTGCAAGTTGATGGGTGCAATTGTTGCCCGGAAAGCCATCCGGAGGTTAGGCTCTCAAATAAGCATTAACACAAATCGGGATAATGCCAAGCAATGTTGGTTTTCAATTGAAGGAGTTTCACCTTCCAAAAGCAGGTTTATTGACAGGTGAAATATCTTAAGAAGTCTAGAAATATAATACCACTCATTTGCATTTCTCAATAAAAATGTTATTCCCACTTAAAATTCCATTAAAACACACTTATTGCCGTTCAAGTGAGTTCCATTTTTAGAATCACCCGGCGATAATGTATTCATGGCTAAATACGAATAGCAAACCACACAATATCCCCTGGCAACTTGTTTATCCCAGTTCCGCACAAAGACCTTCAGTGACAGTGCTGATGAAGAAGCCCGGGCTCCGTCTTCGTCTCCGTCTCCATTTGGCATTTATCGCCTTAGCAGGGGGAATCTCTTATTCATATGGTATGTGCTCGCCCAGCTCACCTTCTTGGCAGCGTTTCGAACATAAATTTTCCAGCGTTTTTGTCACAATTTCTTATCTCATAAGCATAAAATTAACAACCAACAAAAATGGCGACAAAATCAAGCCAAGAAGGAGGGATTTGGTATTTGGGCACTGAGCGTTATTTAAAATCGACGCCTGCGGCGCAGCTATAAAAATTTTTGCGCGATAAAACGGAATTATGAGGGCGTCGAAGGCGGCAGGACTAAGGAGCCAGGACAATGATGAAGCGGGTGCGAGAGGGCGACACGTGTTCTTATTAATTTTAATGCATATTAAAAATCGAATCCCTCGGGGTATGCCTTTAAAACGAGTGCCAACCGTATCAATAAAGACCCCAAAAGAAGGTAACATTATGGCTCCCAAACTCGTAAAGCAGCCAGAAACCACACAAACCATACATATATATACTCCTATATACACATCCTTGTATTGTTAAGGACAGACTTATGTTTATTAGATTTTATGGCGCTCATCTCGGCTAAGCTCGGTGGTCTTGCGGTCGTCTCTCTCGGCCCACATTTTTGTTTCTCTGTTAAAATATCTTAATAGAAAACAGATAATTCATAAAATATTTACCAAGTGGCTAACAAACACACACACACTGAGGCATAAAGGCCTTTAAATCAGCTGCAGGAAGGGGCCGAAATGCCGATGGCAATGTCTGCCCATGTAAAGTGAACCGAATTTCAGCCACAGTTGTGGTTATGATTTTTATAACCACCATATCATGCCCTCTCCTAAAGTCTTTCGGCTCTGAAAGGGTATCTTGGCTTTTTAAGCATCTAACCAAGATTATATTTATATTTTTCACTTTCAAAATGTTTTTAGATTTGTAAAGAAGAAGAATAAAGCAAAATCAAATCAGTTTTCAATCAGCATCCAGCAGATCTTAAAGTATTCCTCATTCGACTTGTTCACATCATCGAAAGACTCTGTCTTGTTCTCACTTCTGCTCACACTTTACACTGTACAGATAAATAATGCACAAAAGTTGTTCATTTAACTTTGCTTGTTTGTTTCATTTCATTTGGTCTGCTGGCTCCGTTGTCTTGTTCGCCAAGCTTTCCTTCTGGTTTTTGGTTTTCGGATGCGGCATTCGGATTTGGCCTGCCATGTGCCGCGAATAAATCTCGGGAGACGGGAAAAGGGCCAACAAGAAGCGGAGGTGGCGGAGGGAAGAAAAAAGTTAAGAAAACTCATTCACATAATTTTCCAGTTTATTGTGAGCTGCTGCTGCTGCTGCTGTTGCTGTAGCTGCTTTTGGCCCAAAATACATACACACACCTGGCCAAAACGGAGTGCGGCATAAACCTGCTCTAATTACCAGGACCCAAAAACGGCGAAAAAAAAACCATAAAATATAAATAAAAATCATTCATTTTGTGCACGTTGCCAGGGCCTGGGGCAACACCCCTGTCTGCCTGCTCTGGCCCTTGTATATACGAGTATGTAGTAGTAGATCCCTGGGATCCTTAGGCTACGCCGTGCGACTCCTTCTGTGCGTTAAATTTTTATAGCCTACACTTGGGCGCCCGACCAAGTTACTGCCACTTAATGAATTAACATTATTTTGATGGGTTTTATGCTTTTTTCATACTTCGGCAGCCATACTTCGCCGCACAGCAGCTGCGGTTGCCATCGGCTATTGGTCATGCCCGGCAACACCTAGCCGACTGGCTTTTAACTTTTTAATAAGCCACAAATAATAAAGAAGCGAAAAAAACATTATTATATTCGAGCATAAGCATAATTCAAATCATTTCATTAACATTTTTTGGGGCCGCGCATCCCTTTTTTACTGGCGGTGCGAGGGAAAGGAAATTGCTTTTTAAGTACTTAACTTCAATGCAGCGGCAAAACTTTTGAGGCTGCAGTAAAGCTGAAACACTGAGGGATAAAGCAACTTATAAACTTGCAGAAAAAAAAGAATGGATTAATTCTTGGATTTTATGCCTTCGAAATGTGGTGCCAACTGCCAGCATTTGTCCTTTTTTACAGGCATTTTCTCTGTCATTTTGCACATTTTAATCATCATTTTCTATTGCAAAAACAACAAAACTTATGTTCCGTCAAAAGCAATAAGTTGTCATAGAGTAAAATATATTTTTTTCTCAGCGTAGAAAATCAGAAAAAGAATGAAGTACAAGCGCCGAAGTGAAAGTTTTTATTAAATGCATAAAACGAGTCAAAGTCCTGGACTGCCAAAGGCTATATGCCACATACCTATGTAGATCTATATACATATACGCACAGGATTCCTATGTGTTTGTGTATGTGTTTTGGGTATGGGCGTGTTTCGGCTGTGTGTGTGTGTGCGTGTAGGGCCATAAATCTAAGTGCTTTAACGCCTTTGGGGCGACTTGGCAACGCCTACTTTTGCGGCTGATGTAACTGCCAGTTACCAAAGTCTGTGTCTGTATTTGTAAGTGTGAGTCTGTGTGGGTGTAGGGAGGGAAGATGTGCGTGTGTGTGTGTGTGTGTGTGCTGGTTACCCGCTACCGTTATAATGAGTTTTCAAGTGGTTCCCTGCATAGGCAGGTAATTTCATTCTAATGCCTAATGATGTATCTTCCGTGGGCGGAAACTTGCACAATGAAAAGGGACTGACGCGAAAGGAGAACCCTGAATTTCCAGCCCAACTATGTTAGTTAAACGGCTTTTAAGTGCAGCGATCGTCGAGCAATTATGATTTCACATTTAGAACTGTTTTATGGTTTTAATTTTGTCGTTTGTGCTTTATGAGGCAATGTAAATGTATGTTAAAGTAGAAAAATGTATGATGGTTTTCAAAAGAACTAAGTAAGTTCTAAGATATATATTCATATTGTAGATCCTTAAATAATGTGGATTTTCATCAAGAGAGGTAACACTGTATTTTAATTAAATATGAACACATGGTAACTTCCACTTCTAACCAGTACTATCACGTTGCTTATAATCAGGGTTATCTCAAGGCAGCAGCTCTACAAACTAATTACAATCGATAGAGGCAATATCTAGGCTATTAATCCCAGATATAATAAAAACAAGAGCATGTACTTGCAGCGTCTGCTGATATGCGTTATCAGTCTGAGCGATAAGGAAATATATTTTAATTGGGAAATGCAATCAGAAGTTAATTGAAAAAGACACAGCGAATTCAAATTGCGCGCCAAAAGCAAGGGAATTTCTGTGCCATGAGTTAAAATTTCCCCCTACTCGCTGGGATCAAAAATTGAGCGAGTTCATGACACACACCCTCTCTTTGTTGTTCGCTCCAGAGAGAGAGAGAGTTTACTATCCCTCTCTCTCTCTGTTTCTCTCCGAGAAAAGCAGCTGCCGCAATTCGACGGCGAATTTATCTGCACGCCGCAAACGCGGCGAATGTATCCGTCTCTTTCCCTGTCATCATCATCAGTCGCCGTCGTCGTCTCGTCGCTGTGGTTTTTATTCCGATTGTGGCCATGCAAAAAGAGGCAAATATCCAGGAAAATTAAACAAAATCCATAGTGAAACAATCTAAAACTTGAGTTAAATAGTCTGTGATGTGAAAGCCTATGAAAAACAAACAGAAAACAGTGAAAAACATGTGGAAAACCAAGTGTTAAGCTGGTGGTCAGACTGAAAAGAACAGGCTTCTCTGTGCGCAGCAGCCGCCTTTTTTTCCCGAACCCAAAAACCCATAGGCAATCCATAAGATACTTGTGTATCTCAGCTCAGAAGGAAAAATACTCGAAACTAAAGTGTTAAATCAAGTTAAAGCAGCGGAAAAGAACGGTGGCCAAAAACAAACAATAAAACCATAATTTGTGTCACATAAAAAAGAGAACTTAAAAAAAAAAACCAAAATAATATAATGCCATATGAATGAGAAAAAAGATATAGTTCCAAATGCTGCTGCCTCTTCTTCAGCTTCTTGTTTTTGTTGCTCCCTTTGTTCGCCTTTGTTGTTGTTGTTGTTGTTGTTGTTGTCGTTGCTGCTGTTGCGAATAGCATTTTGTGTACCTTTCAAGAAATCAATAAAACAGAAAAAAAAAGAAGAACTCAGCTCGCAGAAACGAGTATTCCTCTCTTTCTCGCTCTCAGAGAATTCTCCGAGACAAACTCCCTCTCCCTCTTTTTCTCAGTGTGCTTCGCTGTGTTTTGTTGACATTTTACCGCTTTGTCTGCGGCGAATGAAGCTCAACGTGGAAAACCATTTTACCAGGCAAATTATGTCAATAATTTAGCATATTGAGCGGATAAAAAACGTAAAAAAAATGGAAAATAAAAACCACCGGATGGCGAGGGAAGAAACAAAGAAGAACCCCTCTGAAAATTCCAAAAAAATTATAAACTGCGCAAATTCGCTGACAGTTAAATGACACAATTCCGGCTCAAAACGATTTTTGTTTCTCATTTTTGGGGCTGGGTCGCACATTTTCTGCAGCGAATTCGCTTCCCTTTCTTTCCTCTTCCCTCTTTCTCATATTCCCATCCGTATCCGTAACACGTGCACTGCGACTCCGGCTCTATTGATTTTTCGCACATCCCACGGGCGCCCATTTTCCGTATTTTCCGTATTTTCCCGTTTTCCCCCATTTCCATTTCCCGGTTCCGGATTCTCGCTGCTAGCTGCATTTGCGCATGTTCGTTTCAGGCATTTTCATCTATTTTCGCAATCGCAGTGCACTGACCTTAGCCCATGACTGTCAACATTTTCGGACACACTGCGGGAAATGGTGAAATAAATCCACCGGATAATTGATGCACAGAAAGAAATTAACTTCGATTATATTCATGGTTAAACCAGTTAAGTAAGCCCCCTTGTAAGATAAACAGTTAAGACGTTAATAGGCCTAACTGTTAGCTGAAGTTTCGTCCAACGTTTAAATATATTTTAATGATTATTTATGATGTAAAAAGAGATTAGAAATGCGTGACTCGATTCCCAGACATTTTACACAGAACAAAATTTAAACTTCTAGTGAAATATATTTTTCCCTGTGCACCCACATTGAAGTCTCAATTTGGCTTACAACTTTTTCGCGGTGCACTTTCCCACACCTCCCCAGCCGCTTTTCACTCACTTGACTGCATTTAGGTACACATTTGTTTGGCTTACAAATTAACGCCATTCGAAGTGTTGGCTGGATAAACAAACAAGTGATTTTATTTCATGGCTTTCACAATGTGGGCCATTCATAAGAGCCGATTGGGGGCTTCTACGTTGGGTAAACAAACCGCCGCTGCTTCCCCGCCAGCTGAATCAGAATCTGAATCTGTAGCCGAGTCCCAAACAGATCCCCAAGTGGGCCAACTCCACCTCGGATGCAGATGTGGAAGTGGGTTATCAAAGAATCTCACGCTCATTACGAGGTGGGAGGAGTCCGGAGTTGGGATTTGTTTGGATTGCGGTAGTGGGATTGCAGCACGCGAGTGCTTCCAGGAAAATGCAGCAAATCCCTTTGGAAGTTTTGGGGGAAATTGCTAGCAATATTAGGACTAATAATAGTTTAAAAGAAGACCTGTGCTCAGGGGAACAGCTTTTTCTATTTGTTTTCCAAGCTGAAAGTTTAGAAATGTTCTGTTATAAATACCTTTCATTATTATTTGATAAAAAAGAAGAGAATCCATCATTAAAACCCACTTTCAGCCTACTGCTTTTCCGGGACAATCGTCTTAAGTTCATTTGGCCAACTAAAACCGTACTAAGCCCTACTTCCGTTGACTTATAGAGACCCTCATCCCACGCAGTTCTTCCGGTTACCTGAGAAATGACTACCCATTCCTGACATTTTCACTTTTTATCAAAAAAGAAAAAAAGTCGAGACAGACAAATTGTCTATTATGTGAATATTTTTGTATCTACGGGCATTGGATAATGGAACCCATGCGGGGCACCATGTCGTCACGAATATGTCAATATGTCCAGACTTTATGAACACGAAAATACAATGCATCCCACTGAAAAGTCTGAAGTGGCGACTTCCCACTGGTTTTGGCCTGCAGTTGTCAGGCAATTTGCCCTCCGCCAATTGATTTCCCATTTGGCCCGATGTATTCCCAGTGATTTTCAATTATCTGTCAGTTGTTCTCATAGACGGGTCAGCGGATAATGCTAATCAGAGTAGAATTTTAGAATCCGAGCTCTCCACTTAGGAGTCTTTGACCCGTTTAGCGTTATTAAGCACTTACTGGCCACAAATGGCCGACAATTGTCGCTTGATTGGCCAATTTCCATGGTCGGATCAGCGACTTTGGACGCGACTTCGACCCGCTTAACCATTTCATTTTATGGTTTCCCCCCTTTTTTTTCCCCTCTAACTGCACCCTTTTACCCGCCACGGATTCAATAATCTTTTGTGTTTCTATTTTTGTAAAGGCCCTCTTACTTGTGGCACTCCAAAGCCAGCACATCTGTGTCTGTCTGGCACGGAGAGAAATGGGAATATCAAATGTCTTTATCCACTAGCTTATGTCGAAGCGGATGGGATTAGTCAGGCAATTTGTAAACAAGAAGAAAAGATGCAGAACTTAAGTGTAACTAAAAATATTGTCATTGTTTTCAATTAGTTAGGAAAAGGAAGTCTTCCCTTTAATCTCCTAAAATAGTTCTCATATTGAGACTTAGCTCATTACCTTGAAACAATCCATATTTCTTGCCTTATTTTTGGCTGTGTAATTCTGAAGACTACACTCAAAGCTGCGGCTCGTTGGCTTACTTTTTGCATGCGGCAATTTGATGAGCTGCTAATTAGCAGCTGCGCCGACTGCGACTGCGATTGTGGTTGTGGTTAGCTGGCCAAACACGGGCAGGCAACAACAATGCCACACTATAGCATGTATATAGTATAGTATGCCTCAACCGACAACCGACTCTGAGACCCCGAGAATATAGCGTGCTGAGGCTAATTCTGAATGAATCAGCACGAGCTCCCTGTAATTTGCACTTTGTTCAGTGCAATTGGAGGAACAAAGAAAGGGGTGAGGGAGCGGAAAATGGATGGAATGTTTCACTTATCCGGTGTCGTTGGGGTTCCGTGCGAGGGAAAACTCAACTGGAAATTGTAGTGCTTAGGCAGCTTATGGATTGAGATCGATTAGCTGGGTTTATGTTTGGCTTTGAGGATCGTTAAGAAAGAGTTAAGAACTTTTTACAGTTTTGCATAATTTCTGACTTGTTAAGTCAGAATCTAAAGCATATACTTTTTTTATATATATTTTTTTAAGATTTCTTCTCTTCGTTTTCTTTAAGTCTTTAAGCTAATCCACATTTTTCGTTGAGATTTTTCCATAGCGCATTCGATAATCGCCTTCGGCGTAATCTCTACGCCCAATCATTAATTTTACGCGATTTTTTGTTGGCTTTTTGTGTCCGCCTCATCCAAGTTAACCCCTGCTAGCTCATCGGATAATCTTAACCCACAGCTGGCGCACACATGTCGTCAGAAAGTCGTTTGTGGGCATTGCCAATTTGTTGGCAAGCTCTTCAGATATGGTATATATATGGGCATATACTTATTTATATTTATATACGCGCCCTGCAAGTGTGAGCTCACTTATGGCGGGGAGTGTATTTTTAATGCGGCTGCATCTTCGTCGGCGGATGAACCCCATTGAACTCTTCTCGTTCGGAGGGATACGAAAACAATAAAGCGCAGAAAAGTGTGAAGAAAATGCGAAAAAGGCGGCAAAGAACACAGAGAGATAGAGAGATAGAGAGAGAGAGAGAGAGAGCAAGAGAGAAGCAGAACTGAAACAATGGCAGAGGAGTATTGAAAAAATGCAATAAATTATCATAAATAAAAGTAAAACAAAAAGAGAGCTTTGCTTGATGGGGTTCAGCACGGGTTCAGATTTTTTGTGTTTCCTTCTTTTTTTTTTGGGTTGGCCCGCTTTGAAAAATGTGTTACACAAGGCAGCAGCAGCAACAACAACAAAAGCTACTTTTTACAACCTGGGCGGGGTATTGACAAAGTGAATCATCGCAGAAAGACTTAAGTTAGACGCTTCGTTTAGTTTTGTATATGAGAATTAATAAACTTAAAAATAAAATATTTAAACGAACAATTAGTCACTGCTTAATCACAATACTTAAAGCAACAACAATCGGAATGTTTTTAAGCCTAAAAACAACTCTCTAAGTTTAATCACAAACAATCCCCATTCATTTATAATTTAAACCCGAATTTCATGTGTATGTTTAGTGCCAAAATGGAAATCATTTAAGCCGAATCAATCAAGAACTAATCAAATATTAAACAAAAACAAGCACAAACTGTAAAACAACGCACAAAAATGTTGTAAACGAAAAAGGAAACTTTGAAAAAAACTCAAAGTCCTACCTAACAGTGGGACAAAAACGCACAAAAAGTGAAAACAAAAATCGAAAATCGCACAAAACCGTGAAACTACAATCCGAAAGCATCAAATTTTCATCGAATCAAGATGCCACGCCCCCAGCACCACGCCCTTCTGAGAGCAATGCTGAAGCTGTTGCTTTTCGTCAGCATTGCGGAGCACTGTGCCACCGCCCTGCCCACCAACTCCTCCAAGGCCCCATCCTCCCCATCGCCCTTTACCGCTGCACCCACTCTGACTACATCATCATCATCATCATCGGCGGTCATCAACGCCAGCTCTTCCGATCGCACTCTGGCCGATCTAGTCAATCCGGAGGCCGAAACAACCGGATCCGGTTGGGAAACACTTGAGACTGAATTCAATCCGGGCACCACGGTTGCCACCACCCAGAAACCGGTTAAGGAACCACCGAGCACCGCAGCCACCTCCATTGAGCAGCAGGATCAGCCGCCGGATGTGCCTGCCACCACATTGGCCTTCGTAAATGCGTTTCCGGTTCCGGTGGCCGGCGAAATGGGAAACGGAAATGGCAACGGAGTGGGCGGTGGCAGCTATAACGATGCCACGCCTCCCTATGCAGCGGTCGATGACAATTATGGTAAATAGTTATGCAATTTCTATTAACTTTGAGTGTAAGAACTTGAAAGTTTAAAGTAAACGAACGGTCACTCTTATTTCTTGGCTGCCGAGCAAGGTCACATTGCTTAAGTTGACATCATCAACTTAAATTTTACATTTAGTATAGATTTTAAATGCATAAAGCAAAAGCTTTAGAGCAGAGTGAGTCATAAATGAGTACGTGCTGTACTGTAGTTTTATTTTATTTTTAGTTTGGGTTGCGGATTTAAGTCGACATTCAAGGAAAATTTCCATTAAGGGAAGCTATATAAAGGCAAAATTGAAATATAGATTTCCCCATTCCTTCTCGTTTTAATAATTTAATCAACAATAAAGTTGCCCTAGGCCTGCCCCTAAAAAGAACTCCGTTATCAACGACAAACAAAAACAAAAAGTTCGATGGGCTTTCGACAAGAATTGGCAATTATAGTTGCCCAACTAGGTTCATTGACACCGCACTTTTCCGAACTTTCTCAGACCCCTGGAAATCCTTAACCCCCGCTCACCTCCTTTAACCCGCTTAGGCTCTTGGCGAAGAAGAAGAACTTGTAGTTACTCAGTTATTATCTGCTGAGGGGAACAACAATAAAACACACAGATAAATCCAACACAACAACAACAGCAATTGCATACTTCAAGGCAATTAAGAGAGTTTTCATTTCCGGTTTAGCACGCAGCCCCTTCCCCGTGGGCGGAGGCCAAGGAAAAGAAGGCGGGGCAACGTCAACAACTGCCTGCCTTCCTGTAATATGGCAAAATTCTCACGCAAAACTTTTGGCTTTGGCCAAATGAATTATTTAACATTGTTTTCGCTGAGCCCAAGCTTGTGCAGAGAGAAAAATAAGAAGTAGGAAAATCACTTTCTTATAATTATGATTCTTAGGAATAAAAACCAGTTGCTATATTCATTAAGTATTTAAGAAGATTTCTTGAAGAAAAACAATCATTAAAAACTTAAATTAGACCAAGAAAATGATTACCCTTCCAAGTTTTCCTAATAACATATTTATTTCAGGACTTTTCTTTCTGTACCAACTATTTCTTGCTGCTATTTTTATATACTGTTTTTTTTTTGGGCTGGCTCATAAAATATGTCCGGGGGAATTGACAAGCAGCCGTCTGTCTGCTCGTTAAAACTTGGCCAGCGGGTGCCAAACAGCAACAATTCATTGGAAGTGAGCCATGTTTCACAAGCCCCTACCGGAGTTTCCCTGGCTTTCCTCGTTTTCAACACAACGGGACACGCGATGCGCCCAGGACACAAAACAATTAACAACTTAACTTTTATGGCCCACAATTATTTGGTATTTTATTGTTAAGCTGCAGCCAACTATTTTTATGGGCATGTCATTAAATTGGAGCGGCCAGGTCTTAAATAGGTCTTAGGAATATCGCCAAAGATGAATTTGCATGCCACCCCCTCGATTTTCCCCTCCCAATTTGCGTGTTCCTTCTGGTCGGTCAGACTGACAGTTGGCAAATTGCAGAGCCATGTCCTGAAAACGGGCTAAAAGCTACCTGATTTGCTGACCACACGCAAAACTTATATTAAGTTGCATTTCGAGGCAGGTGCTGTGACCACGCCTTCTCAAATAAATAAGGTAATATGGGGCACAGGGAGTGGCCACATCAAAAGGAGTTACACTGTATTTTAACGGGCTCAAGGTTCCTTTTATGATTTATGGAACCTTCAAGGGGCAGCTGATTGCATGCAGGGAAAAATCAAAAATATTAAGTTGCCTTTCGAGTGACTGACAACAGTTTACCCGTAAAACCAAAACACAGCAGTAAAGTTTTAACATTTTAAACTTTGATTTAAAGTGAAAACTTAAAAACATGCCACACAAATTTATAATTATGAAAATAAAAGCTAACTGCCAATTAGCTTGTCCAGTCAAATAGATCAGTTTGAAATGGGTTGAGCCCGACGAGCGAAAATTAAATAAATTTTATATAAATTGCCGGACAACATCGTCATTTGAATGCCTCGCTGGCTGCCAGTAATTACTATTTCAGTCAAACGAATTCATTAGTTTTTTCCTCAGAAAATACTGTTCAGAGAATATATAGTATCGGTGAGTATTCGTTATGGGAGATAATAAACTGGAATGGCTGTAAAATTTAAATAATTGAACTTTCGATCGCCTCACTTAACAAAGCAATCAATTGGCGAGAAGTGTGAAGTTATTTAATGCCTTCTGCTGTAATTACAGTCTCAGTCTCAGAGTTTTGTAGACTCATCTTTGGCGAAACACTTTAATTAATAAACCTGCTGAATCGAGTTTTTCACCAATCATTTTTTTGGACCACCCTCGAACGAGATTTCCACCGAGTCATTAGTTTAATTAATTGTTTGGCTCAACTTTTGTGCAGCCAAGTGCCACGAGCAGGCTCCTGCTGCTTTTCCCAAATACACTTTTCGCCGGGTGTCGAGTTAATTTTTAGTAAATTCATTTTCACTTCCGAGGCGCAGCTGAGAGCTGTCACAATTCGGAGCAACACTTTCGGTCTCGTGGCCGTGATGAAAACTGCAGTTCATCAAGAGCCGCCGCCCACCCACGGGCTGTGATTTCACAAGTGCTCAGCCCTTGAGCATTTTCGAGGGGCTTGAAATGGGAATTTATTGAGAAAGAGGGCCAAGAGTACCCCAATTCGCTGTCGAGTGAGTGTGCGAATAATATCTGTCAGATACTCGCAGTTTCAGTCAGAATGTTGCCGGCATTTTGACAAACAGCTGTTGACAAACTATTTTGGTAGTCACAAACTACTGAGAACATTCAGAATTAATGGTTAAAATGTAGTTGGCATTTAAGAATAACGAATAATATTTATCTCTCAAAAGGTTAAAGTAAGTTAAAACTTATTAAAAAAGAGCAGAAAGAGGTTTGCCACTAGAGATGTGCTTTTCTGATCTGATTGGCTATTACAAATAGTATTTAGTGTGGCTTTGCTCTACTAAAACCGCAACGCAAACAATTTGAACTTAAATATTCCAGTCGCAACTTGAACTTTTAGCAAAGTGCTTGCCACATAAACTGGCCCCTGTCCATGATCTTTGGCTATATCCTCTGGATATATATATAGCCGCACTCAAAGTCCAAAGTCGGACATGTCGCAGGCGCAAGGAAGTTTCTAATACAAATTGGCACAACTTTCGGCTTGTCAACGGCAAACAGGCAGCAACTTTGCTGCGTACTCTCGTATTTTGACAAATGATTTGCGTCTCTGTAGAAAAACCAAAAAAAAAAACCAAAAAAAAAATCTAGAGAAAAAACAAAAAGTCTTGACGAAAATAACTACGTAAAACCGAGAGGAGCTGAGAAAACTTTGATTTTGAACTTTATCCAGTGAAAACTTTCTCTCCATCGACCCATAGAAATTTCACAGGACACTGAGTTATGAACATGACTTGTCAAAAAATACATTAAAAGTGCAAAGTAGTGGAGCAGCCAGGCAGCCTTCTTAGTCGAGATGAAAACAATCATTTAGTAGCCAGCAAATTTGGCCCAACTGAAAAGCATAAATCATTGAACTTTTTGCCAGCTCGCTCTGTGCTCTATGGTCTATGGTGTATGGTCTGTGCTCCATCTGAAAAACAGCCATCAATCATTTAGCTGGCTTTGCTGCTGTCTTGATTTTAATTTGCAACATGGCTCAAACACACGCTCTCGAGGACTTTCAGGACTTTTGTTGCACAACCGAAAGGCGTGAATCGTGCTCAAGGCGTCCTTTTCCATGTCTCAGATATGATAAGCCAGCTGACTAGACTTCCCAAGGACCAAGGAGGTGTCTTGGGGAATGTTCCCACCTTGATTCACTTTGAGTTGCGCTTTTCACGGCCTGTCACTAGAGCTTTTCCTCTGCGGTTCTTACTCCCTTAGGTTGAGGAAAAAAGCAGCCTGATATGCACACAAATGTGCTGCCTACTTATCGGCTGCAACGAGCTGCCGCTAATTTATGAACTCCCTTAAGGACTTCAGATAAGAAAAAACAAACAAATGGATTAAAAAAACACAGCAAAAAGGATTGGGATGTTGTTTGTGATGTTTGTGCTACAAATTTTGTATACTCTTACATTGATTTTTGTAAAAATTTAGTCATTTTTAAATGTCTGTAAGCTATTAATATACAAAAACTTATCTTAAAAAGTTAACAAAGGTTTTCATGGAATATCAATAATAACTTTTGATAACCGATAAAAAATTTTACAAAATTTTAAAGAAAGGTATTGAACTGTTTAAAGTTTTCCCAAAAATTGAAACTTTTTTATTGATCCCCCAACATACTTTGGGAAAGAATAATACCCTCTTTCAGTAAACGAAAACATTTTGATAGATGGCCTCTGTCACGGGGACAAACAAAGCTGACAAAGAAAAAACAGAAATCAAAATCAAGAACATAGATAAGCCCTTTTTTGCTAGGAAAATTCCCAGCTTTTTATCGCTCAACCACGTGCCAACCCGCATTTAGACACGCCCACTCCAGCTGGGTCAGCGGGCGGCGGGCATTGGGAGGGAGATAGAAAAATGTTGCCTCGGCGACAACTTCCGCCTAACTGCACTTCAACATGTCAATTTTTCTTGTCCCCACCGCCCAGATGGATGGATATGGATACAAAAAAAAAAAAAAAATAATAAAAAAGGACAGAAAAATCAACCCTCTAACCGAAACGCCTACGAAAAATGGCATTCGAGAGGAAAACTCAGAGCTCAACTTGCATGTGAGTGCTGGCATTTTTCCTCTTTCGGCCGCACTCCCCAAGTCACTTGTCATGGAGGCCTTTTGTCTGCCGAAAAGCTTTAAATCATAAACACCTTGTTAGTGCAACAACTCGACACTTTGAACGTGACATTGATGCCTGTTTTTGTGCCGGCACCGAAGCCCAAAACAGTTTCCGTGTCTCAAGCATCGAAAAAACAAGCGAACTCCGGCCGGAAGGTTGGGTTTTCGATGTGGATGTGGCTGAGCATGTGGATGTGGATGTGGATGTGGCCGTGGTGAGCCCGAGGTGATGGTGCTTCCATGTGCAACTTCCTGCCGATAACCTTTTGCACACACACACACAAACACATGCCACAAAAGCCGTCGCCATCGTGTTGGCCTTATCGCTCTACTCTTGGCCATGGAGCACAGGCAAATGCAGACATCAGCAGAACCATGACTCCGGACCAGACACTCGCCCTTAATTAGCCAACGAAACCTGGAGAGTCGGGTTAAGGTTCGGCTTAAAGTTGGCGGTACAGCAGGTTTAACATGCAAATTAAAAATTTACTTAAATTAGGAAAACCCTTTAAAAATTTCTAAATAATTTGCATGTAAAAAGTGTTCTGCAACAAGTATTTTAGCTCCTCTTAAAAACCTTTTTTTTATATTTCCCAGTGACAGCAACATTTTAGAGTACTAACCCTTTAGGGCCGCACACGAGTTGTCTGGCTTTGACCCAAAATAGACACATGTCAAAGGTTTTCAAACGTTGCAAATTAGTGAGCATTAGAGTTCGGAATAAAAATGCGAAACAAAAGGATCATCGGTAGATTTCGACTGACAAGCCGAGTGGCAGAAGCACTTTGAAACAAATATGTTATGTCGTTTGTCCATTTGAGAGAGAGAGAGAGTCAGTTTGAGTATTAATGTGTGTGTGTGTGTGTTTGGCCCATTTGAAGTGTGTCAGTTGTGTTTTGGCCCTTTGTATGTGCATTTGACAGAGCTTTGAGTTTGAATAGGGCCACAGGCATTATGGCCAAATTCCAGACCCAAGACTTGCCATTACGAAAATTACAGCAATTTAATCAAAATGCCTGTTCGAATGACGTAAATTATAAGTCATATCATTAGAGTTCAATGGACCTATCAAAGAAATTTGGTAAGTAATTACAGGACATTCTAATGAAAGAGTGAAATTTGGAAGGAAATATATACTTAAATAAGGAGTAATATTTTCAACTTTTTTTATCAAATTTTTTAGGAAGTTTTCATGAAGTTGTTCTTTATTTTAAAGCCAGTTTCGAACCTGTTTCTCTGTAATCAAAGTTCAAAAAGGATCTCCCACACACACACACACACACTGTTACACCCACAGCCGCCACTCATACATATGTGCATTCAAAATGGCCGCCACGTTACTTCCGCTAAGTGCCGGAGCCTTTTGGTCCATTCACTGTTTGCTCTTGGCCATCAAAGCTTTGGGGGACAAAACTTTTCAGCTTTTTTATTTTTTCGCAGCTTGTTGTCCCTGCCGCTGCTGTTTTTTCACCACTTTTTTTTTTTCGTTTTCGGGCTTTATTTCGCATAATTTTTGCGCCTTTGTGCGAATTCTCGGGGCGGTGGAGCCTTTGACGCCTTTTGAAAGGCAGTCACCTGGGTTTTTGCCTCCTTTTTGTTATGTGTCCCATGTGTGTGTGTGTATTCTCTAATTGTTTGTTTGTTTGCTCGCTCACTCTTATTTACTCCCCGTCCGTCGCCTTTTGTTTAGTTTTTACGTCTGGCCAAATCCGTAAAGCAGCTCGTAAAGTTAAGCAACAACAATAAAGCACGAAGAGCAACAACTAAATAAGGCATATGGCCAACAACAATGGCGCCCCGCTCTTAACTTGTATTTATATATCTTCATGTTCGGGCTTAGTTTTTCCTTTTTTTTCCTTCCAACCTCCATCCTCCATGCGCCTTGCCGTTCAAGCCGTTTGTTGTTGTTCCTCTTATATATATATATTCGTTTTTTTTTTTTTCGAGGCTCAGACAACTTAATGCTATTTGCTCCACACAAACACACCTTGAAGTCCTCGAGCTTCTGCCTGCTTTTGTTTGGAGTTTTTAACAACTTAAGCACGTCGTCGGTATTGGTTTTTCCAGCCGCCTTCTCTCACTCGCTTTCCCACCGATTTCCCACCGACTACATTTTCCTAGTTATATTTTTTCTACTTCCTGCCTTTGCCTTTGTGAAAATAATCACGCGCGCGCTTTTGAGTGAGCAGCCCCTGGATGGGTGGTGGCCCCCTAGTTTTTCTTTCCTTTCCGGATTTTCCTTTGCTTTTTCACACTTGGTTACTTCCGGCGCGATGGCTGAGCAAATAGTGTGTAAGGCGCATCTATTGTTTTCTTTTAATTTGCCCAGACATGTCAAATGTGGAGGATCTTTCTGTCGATGAGTTTTTTAAGATATTCTTGGGTATATGACTTCCTTATGGCTGCTTTAATGTAGAAAAGGATATTTCTGTTTCCAAAAATACTTTATAAATTAATTTTTCTCCACCTTTTCCCTTATATTTTTAGCCAGCATTCACCATTTGATTGATTCGCTTTATCAAACGGTTTCTGCTCTCAATTATTTATGTTATATTTGCCAAACAGAAACCAATCAGGAGCACTAAGTGCCCACATAGTCACCTGTCGGGTAGGTGAGTTTGCCAGCTGTCTTCTGCGAGTGGCAAACCTATTAACTTTTCTCTCCCTTTTCCCTTCTAACCATTTTCCCCATGTCCCTCTGCAAGGACATTTATCGCAGCAGAGTGTGAGTGTGTGTGTGTGTGTGTGTGTTGGTGGGGGGGAACACTTTGTTGCTTAATTGATTTTAATACAAGTACCCCGCTCCTTTTCGCCATCGGTCCTCAAGTGAGTCGTTCGCTTTCATAGTTCGAGTTCGAGTCTATAAATTGGCTTTTTCCTTTCCCTTTTTGCAGATGCAGCAGCAGCTGCCTGTCCATTTCCCATTTCCATTTCCGTTTGCAATTGCAGAGAGCCCAGGCCAAGGATGAAGTACAAGAAGAAATTGGAGTTGACTGGGCTAGTGGAAGGGGCGGGGAGGCGGTGGGTCCAAAGGGGGCACACAGGCAACAGCAAAGGAAAAGGCAAAGAAAGTAGAAATGCCATTTATTGAATTGTATAAATTTCTATACATTGACAGCGACTGTTTATTCTGCCCAGCCAACTGTTCATGTGTGTGTGTGTGTGTGGGTTCCACTTTTTCTTACTGGTTTACACAGTGAGAAAAACAAGAGACTAGTCATAGTTCTTGACAAAAAGGATAATGTAACTCTAAAAGTTAAGAGCTCATTAATAAAATTGAAGCATACTTCTCAGCATTTTAAAAATTCATAAAAATCATATTCAGCTTAATCAGCAAACCACTTAAATTGGAAACTACTGAAAGAAGTTTCAGTGTACAAGGGTACTTGGGGTGTGTGTTTTGTTAAGCTTTATCGCATTTGCATGGCAAAAGTCTCAGGCGGAATGGGAGTAGGGTCAAGTGCCCGTTCCCGCCCTCGGGTCACTCATTTGTTCTTTTGATTGCAGAGGGTTTTTGCTCGTTGGCCGAGCTTTTGTTGTATTAGTAAAATAAATTACCATTTAGTGCTTTTTGCCACTTGCACACTCACACAAAGAAGTAGTCCCAACACATATATACAAATACAAGAACCCTTTGGCTGTCACACATGGTCGAGTGTTGTCCTTTGGCTTGCAAATGAAATTATTGCCAGGGCTTTTGCATCCGCTGGTTTGCTGGATTATAAGCCACCATCTGTAGCTGTATGGGGTAGGAGTTTCCCATCTGTATGTACACATGTGTGTGTGTGTGCTTTACCCTACTGGCAAGTGCAGGCCATAATAAATTGCTAGCAATCGCATTTCCGTTTCTTTATGCGCTTCGATTACGTTGCGCTTTACTTGCGCCAATTCTTTTCCTCCTTTCCCCCTCGTAATTGAATATATAATTTTTTGTTCCCTCTTCCCACACACACTCGTACACAAAGAGACTCGCTCACACATACACATGATTCGCCGCCTGCCATTTGAATATAAATTGTTTTATCTGCTTCTGAAAAATATTCATTTCAATTTATTTTACTTTTCTTCATTTGATGCGATTGCTTCGCCTTCCTGCTCTTTTTACGATTTTCTTTTTCTTTTTGTTTATTAAATAAATTATTTATGCATTGTCATTTGGAGTCATCCGACTTGCCGTTCCCTATGAGCACACGCCGCTAAGTATGCAAGCATTTTGTTGTTTACAAATTCAGGATTACTTTGTGGAGATTTTTTAGGGGGACTTTTTAGGGACACTTTTTATACATTAAACAGCTGCGACGACTTTGATAACTCAAGAGTTGGAAATCAACTTCCTGAGCCCATAAATTACACAATTCCAGGGTATATTTAGGATATCATAAATAAAAAAATAAAATAAATACAAATTTTCCAAGGGAAATGTTAGATATTTCTATTTATATGATGAAGAAATGTTATTTGTTCCATTTTTGAACAGCTTATTATCCCCTCTCGAAAAAGGAAACATCAAAGTTGGTATCTTATATTCCACACCCTACTTGGAAATAAATCTGAACTCTCTTGTTTGCTTAACTTTGTGGTTCTAAGCCGAAGATATGGCCCAAGAACATGAGCAAATTTAACTTTTGACTTTTATACTCATCCCCGAATTCTATTTACTTTTCTTTGCAGTGCCAAGCAAGCCCCAGAATCTCACCATCTTGGATGTGTCGGCCAGCAGTATCACGATGTCCTGGCATCCACCGAAGAACCAGAACGGAGCCATCGCCGGCTACCATGTTTTCCACATCCACGACAATCAAACGGGCGTGGAAATCGTGAAGAACTCTCGCAATTCAGTGGAAACCCTTATACACTTTGAGCTGCAGAATCTACGTAAGTTCTATTATATTTTTTGAAAATTTTCCACAAATTTATTGATGAGCTGAAGGTTCAATAGGCTTTTAATTCATTTACCTTCATTGGTCGATAAAATTTTGCAATTTCGAACTTCTCGTCCGATCAAAGGATTTTTCAAGTTGTCCTCGTCGATTTGTGACCCCCGTCAACTTCAGAGCTCGTCATCAAACTGTCAACAGTCGAACGCCCACGTTGTGAAAAGGCGCGCATACTTTCCCACCCACTCCGCGAATGGAAATGGAAAACCCCTTGAACCTGGCCAAGGACCTATTATTACCTCTAATTGAGGCCCCAGTCAAATTGTTTGCCAGCTGCTTTGTAATTAAATAGTTTCAAGTGCTCGCTGCCACTCGCTTGCCACTTTCTGTTTGCCAACAACTTTTGACGCTTATAATTGTACACCCCAAAGTCGGCTAATTTTCCTGATTAAGGCGTGAGGTGTGTCTTTCTGGGCTAGAGAACACCATCCGCCTTTAGAAGAAGATGGAGAAGAAGAAGCTACTTAGCGATGCTACCAGAAAACTGGCAGAGTTTTTGGAGGTTTTTAGAGACGCCCCTCGAGCCATGCAATTAACTTGCTACAAAGTTATGCGCCGCATTCCACATTCTCGTGCAGCCACATTGTTTAATTTAATTACACGACTCAGGATGCAAGATGCAGGATACGGGATGCAGGATGCATCTCACCTTCAGCTAACTTCGACGATGCCACGCTGCACGGAAATTCCAAGGGATCTCCTCCTTTTGCGGCATGCTGGCTTTATTTCCCTGGGCCGCCGCCATGGCAACGTTTAATTATTTCCAAATTTAATCCAAGTAGATGTCAGCAGTTTCTCTTGTTAATTAAATCCAATTTAAGCTGACAGCACCGCTTGAAGGACTCCCTGTTCTTTTTTGTTCCTCTCCCCGTGCATGAAAAATCAATTCATTGTTATTGTTGCCACTGTCGCATGCATTTTCCGCGGGCAAAATTTAATTATAAAGCCGAACGGAAACCGCGGTCCTGTTTTCCCTTCTTTCGCGTCCAGTGACATGCGGTGACGTTTCTCATAATGACCAGGCAGAAGATGCCCGCGTGCCGCTCAGTTTAAGGTGGCAAGGGGCGTGGCAGGTGCTCTATATATATTCCCGGGAAAACAACTGACATCCGCTGGAAGTATTTACGACCAATAAAAGCCTCAGCTGTCGCATCAAAACGTCCTCTCAACAAGGAATAAAGCGAATTAAAGGGTCACAAAGTAAAGATTTTCACTCATTTATCGAAAATAAAGTTCAGTCAACTTATAGGCAAAGTTTCTGGGAGAGTATCTACTAGATCGATCAAATATCTATAACTTAAGACATTTCCCACTCTATAAGTGCCTACTAACCTATTAAATATTCATTGCAGGACCCTACACTGATTACCGCGTGATAGTAAAGGCATTTACCACCAAAAACGAGGGCGAGCCCTCCGATCAGATTGCCCAGAGGACAGATGTCGGAGGTCCCAGTGCCCCGGCGATTGTGAACCTCACTTGCCACTCCCAGGAATCCATCACCATTCGCTGGCGAAGACCCTACGAGTTCTACAACACCATTGACTTCTACATAATCAAAACGAGGCTGGCTGGACAGGATACGCACAGGGATATAAGGATCAATGCCTCGGCAAAGGAGCTGGAAACTGCGGTGAGTTACAAGTTTTAAAAATATTTGGCTGCGAGAAGGATATTTTTCAATACTAAAGTGGATTTTTCTGCCTGTTTTGCCATAAAAAGTCTAATTTACAAAAAGTTTTAGAAAATAAATCCCTCTGGAGTCTGGCGGTAATATTTCATTCGCAGGTTTTCTATAAAATAGAAGTATTTTCCGCGCTGTTAGCAAGCATTTTATTGGCCTGCCAAGTTGGCAACATTGTTGTCCGCCTTGTGATATGTCAATCGAGTCGGCTTATCGCGGCCATTTGGCCCGGTCGGTGCCCCATAAAAAAGGAAAATTTCTATGATAAACTGCCTAATACAGACAGATATTCAGGCGGGGAACCAAAACTAAAGTAAAAAGTAAAAAAAATAAAAATCCAGCGGTAATAATTGCATTTTTATGCAGCAAACAACACAAACGGCATACAGAACAGCCCACCTGCCACGGCACCTGTAAATATTTTATAAAAAATGTTCTATACCCAAAAATGCACACACACGGGATGCATACTTTTCCGCTGCATCGCAACCACACATATACAGGCAGCACACGTGAAAATCCGCCCACCTGCGAAAATAAATTAAATTTATGTTGTTTTTCCTGTCCGCCTTTGTGCCGCGTCTTCCCTTTTTATTTAGCGCCCCAAAAACTAAATAAATAAAAGTAAAAAATAAAAGTTTGTCGTGGGGAATGCGGCGAGGCAAACAAATTTCCCAACAATAAAATGTTATCATACACATAGCTGACTTTTTCCATATCTGAAACTAGTTTGGCTCTTGTTTCGTCCTGTATTTTTATATTTTTTTTGTTTTGGTCCTTCCCCTCTGAAATCCTGTATCTTTTTGGGATCCCTGTGTCGCCTCGCTTTTGTTTTTTAGCCAGTTGAAAATATTTTTGTAATTGAAATATTTTGTAGCGGCAAACAAGCTTTTTGTTGAACAACTAAACAACAGAAATGGCAATAATTTTAGCTTTGTTTTTCATTGTTAGTCTGCGAATATGAATGCCAAATATTTAGCTTTTCCTGGGAAGGGGACAGAACTCTGTTAAAGTTAGCTGAAAACTAAATTAGAAAATATCCCAGCTCTCAAAGCCATCCTCGGCTTAGATAAACTGTCGAACTAATATGGTTAGATATATGCACATCATGTTGACTTTAACAAAAGAAAATCTTAAATAGACAAACAATAAACTACGAAAACTAAGTTAAACAGAGTTACGACTACGTTTTCTTTTATTAAAATAAACATTTCTTTCAAGGAAAAACTCCTTACTAATACTCTTGTCTTTCCTTTCAGATGATTCTACAAAATCTAACAACCAACTCGTACTACGAGGTCAAAGTGGCAGCGGCAACGTTCAGTGTCATAAATCCAAAGAAAATTGTGTTGGGCAAATTTTCGGAGTCAAGGATTGTAAGTAGCGCATAAAGATATCAAATGCAACCCACAGGACAGACCAACACCTGCCACAAGGCGGAAAAACTTGGCATTTTGTTGCGGGGCGGGCCCCAAATGCAGGGCGGAGATATAAGACAGAGGGCGTGGCATGCCATAAAGTTGGCATCCTCGCCGTTGTCAGTTTCCATATCAGATTACATGTCCAAAAAGGAAGCAGGCTGCTCCTTTTTTCTGCTTGTTTCCTACACAAAAGTTATTTAGTTGCAAAAATTCTCCTGTCTTGGGGAAAATATTCTAATAGTGTGCACTGTAGGGAAGGATCTTTGACTTGTGTTTCTATGCATTATTGAGTTCTTAGCTAGTGGACCCCGGGGCGTATGCGTAATGAGAGGCTTATGCGCATTTAATAAGCCCGCAACAACAATGAACTTCATCAACCACTCAATTTTGCCAGGCACTTAGAGAAATAATGGGAAAGCATATAAAAGATTCACTATCAATATTTGCAAGCTACCGAATGACATTAAATCCAATCTTGAATGTCCTGGCAATCCTAAGAAAACATTTCAATCAACCTCCCTTTAAGATCCAAAAATAAAGAAGACTTCTGTTATTGTTTTTTCCTGTGCATCTGCGTTTATTGACATTTGGACCCGCACAGCAACTCCTTCAACCTGTCATAACAACATCCTTAATGATTTT
This sequence comes from Drosophila eugracilis, assembly GCF_018153835.1. NCBI lineage: Eukaryota > Metazoa > Arthropoda > Insecta > Diptera > Drosophilidae > Drosophila > Drosophila eugracilis. The sequence continues at coordinate 546,382 of NW_024573499.1, forward strand.
CCACACAAACGCAGACACACACACACACACACACTCACTCACACACCGCAAACTTTGTTGCATGCATAAAATATAATCCAAAGTTGTGGCAGAAATATAGCAATTTAGTTGACCTCAAGTCTTTGGGCATGGGGATGGGGCCCGAAAGGGGAAGGCAGCCGCAGCGACACGCCCTCATAAGTATGCAGCAATATTTTTTGTTGCTCTTGTTCTCTCCCTCTCTCTTGCTCTCCCTCCCTCTCTCACTCATTCATAATTCATTGCCATTGTTGTTGCTGCTGCTGCTGCTGCTGATGTTGTTATTGTTGTTTTTGTCGGACTGCCTGAATTTCAAGTGGCCTGCACCTTTTGGCCGCATTTACATGGCCCGCTGCCATTTTCCGCCCGGCGCACACAAACGTCCCCATATCCCTGCAAAAACGGCGCTCATTTAAATCCTTTCTTTTTTCGGGTGGCAGCAAAAATCTTATGCAAAAAGCGGAAATAAACAAGCGCAAATAAAGAGTGCGCGAAAAGCAAACAAAGGGAGCAAAAATCAACAAAAATAAAGCTCGAATATAATGATAACAGAGGCACACACACATTTGTAACGCATACACTTCATGTCAGTACAGTGAGGCAAAAGTACAGCAAAAACGAAATATATATTTTGATATGATGAAAGCAACATCTCTTTAGGTCTTAAAACATAAACCACTTTTTTGAATAATATTTAAAAGATTTTTGTTTATCGAATGTAAAATCTACAAACTCTAAATGAATTTCATCAACTAACTTAATATACCGGAAACGGAAAGTATTTAATGTTATAACAAGCAGAATCAACCTTGTCAAGTGCTAATCCAAATGTTTCACTTATGCAATACTTAGATTGCTATATATAGACCTTTCGTTCGAAACAAATCCATCCAGCAACCGCATCAAAATGAAGCTCTTACTTTCTACTCTGGCTGTTCTGTTTATCATAGTGCCACACCCTAATGCCAAGTATCCCAACAATAAGTACTTTCCCCTTCCCAAGGCCAACACCACAAGGATAGGATCGGAAATGTTGTATAAAATAATAAACTTCTTTTACTGACTAAAATCTTTTATAAACCAAACAATTTAATAAGGGGATACAACTACGAAATCAGTCATAGGAAGGAATACCTTATTTTATGTAAGATTCCCTCTACAAACCATAGCTAAAAGGCATTACTATTTCCAAATTGATTAGGGCTTCTAAAATTTCCTTTATATAAAGGGTTTATGTTTCTGACTTAATAGAAATATATTACAAAATACACATAACTAAAAAATACAACTTTGGTTTTAATATTTTTGATCATTTTAAGCAAAGCTTAAACTTTTCTAAAATCGATTTTCTCTCCAAACAGATTCAACTGCAACCGAATTGCGAGAAACTGCAGCCGCTGCTGCGCCAATCGCATAATGATTACAACCTGGCAGTTTTGGTGGGCATTATCTTCAGCTGCTTCGGCATCATCCTGATCATCATGGCCTTCTTCCTGTGGAGGTAAGTGGCGCTCTATGCTCTTTGGCCCCCATTTAGTAGTAATTTCAGTATTAAATCCAAAAATAAACATATAAGAAGAAACAAGTGCTGAGGTAGCAGCTGCTTTTCTTGAGACAGTCGCGTGCAGTTCCATAAATAAAACTGAGGAAACTGAGGAAAAGTGTTGTCAAAGTGTTGAGTGCAAAGCGCTGTCCACCCACTCCCTGCGACGGAATTTAAAAATAACCCAAGTCGACCCGTTGCAGCAATAGGAAAATATGTTTTCAAAAATAGTAGCGAAACAAATAAAATTCTCAGAATTTATCCGAATGAATTTAAATCGTTTCGGGTTATTAATATAATTTTCCACGCTGTCCCCTTGTTCTGTAAATTATCCGTGAGGCGTAGCTAACTTCATTAGAGAGCGCACTTAACCAATTATGGTCTCTATGACTTCAGAGCTAACAAAAAACAGTACAGAAATCCTTTTGCAATGTCCTTTCGTACCAATCCATAATTAAGGAAATAACTCGAGCATATCTATCTGCTTTTTTGCCCTCAAAACGGCAGAAACCAGATACCACAAACTTGAAAGGGGAGGTGGGCCGTCCTCATATTCCCTGGAAATGTTAATTAAAATTCAAATCGCAAAAAAAGAAAGCACGAGAGTCCGAGGCGAAGCCAAAGACAAAGACAAGCAAAACAATTTTAAGTTACTTAAAATCTTTATTAAATGTAAAAGTGGTTAACCCATTGCCCAGACCCCAATTGAATCCCCTGCCCCCCGTATCCCAAACCCGATCCCAATTCGCATTTGCCGGAGGCAACGGAGGCAAACATTTGAGACGACAAAATGTGTTGGGGAAAATGAAAAGCGTTTTTATACCCAACTTCAATGGAAAGAATTTTGCATATTTTCTGTCGAAGCGATTTTTTATGCTGCCGCGAATATGCCAAATGAAAGTTACCCCCATCCTTACCCCTTCTCGGGTTCCCTAACAAATTAATGCCATTTTATTTATTTTTTACAAATACCCCGAGCAGAGCTCTGAGCAGAACGCATAACAGCGTGAGAGGAGATGGAAAAGCCGAGGTTGGAGTGTTGCCATCCCATTTTTCAAGTTACCCAAGTTTTAGAGCGGAAAAAATTATATTTTATTAAGCAAACAAAGGCGAATTTCTACAATTTCCTTTTCAATGCAAACAAATATAAAGTGGGGAGCGGGTTGGCTGTAGCCAGAACAAAAGTCAGGGAGAATATGAAGAAGAAAAAAAAGTAACCGAGAAAAACCAAGGGAAACAAGAAAAAAGGGTTTTCCGTTTTATGTGAGGCGAGAGAAAAATCTTGTGGCAGAACTCAATTCGCGGCTCTTGGCGAAATCATTTACATTTACATTTACTTTTGCATTTACAGAGCACTAATCAGCGTTTAGTGGCAGCCACTGTGGCAGCTTGAATGGCAAAAAGTCAAGGGGCGTGGAAGTTATTTTAATAACTGCTGAACTGCTGCCGCGGCTTGCGGCAGGTTAACTAAGTCCTAGCCACACACTAGAAAACCAACTAGAAACTTGTGCGCCAACCAGAAATACTTTTGCAATTTCTTATGGCAACAATTTGCTGGCAACAGCAACGATAACCATCTCTTGACTAACTTTTTTGCAGAGAAAGGGCTGAAATAGTTAAGCGAATAACTTACTTGTGATAGAATAAATCATTATCTAGAGTTCACAACCTAAGGTGTATCATACTTGGTACTTATTTTCTACACCCTTTTATATAATATTAAGGTCGAAAGAAGAAAGAATTCAAATATTTCTAACTAAAAGGGTATCTAAGTTTCACTCTTTCCCAAAACTGAGTTCAATATTATTTTCCATTTGCATTCCAACACCGAAATAGAAAAGGCAAAAGACAGCAGGCAGAAGCAAAAGCAGAAGGAGAACACTTTTCCCCTCTATCTGGGCCTCACCGTATGTCGACTTGTGTGTTACTTTTTCATATCTGATGCAGTTGGGAACATTGTTTTTGTGTCGACGGCTTTATTTGCCAGCCAATGTGTGTGCTCGTGTCTGGTTTTTCCTATAGAACTTTTCCCTATGCCAAAAATAGAAAGGCAAAGAGTCCAACAAGAAATTGTTTTTGGTCAACGCATTGGTAACTTTTGCCAAAAAAGTTCCATTTCATGACAGCCATGTTGAGGGGCAGGTTCCCCCCTCAGTGTTACCAATTTTCCTACCCCTGTATATTGACTTTATCAACGATATCAATGAACCAAATACCAACGTTATCAGCGCTTTTCCAAGGGTACATTTCTCCCAATGCAAGTTTTATTGCGGAAGTTGTCTGGCCCAATCGAACGATTAACAAACATCGATTCCCAATAAGGCAGTAGATATTTTTTAATTGATTAATTGATGAGCCATGGGGCTAGGCAGCAACAATAGCAAACAAACAACAGTAGACTTAATTAAGCAAACTTGGAGAGAGAAAACAGTGCATTAAAATTGTAAAAAATATATGCAGCTGCAAAGGTTAAATCAATGTCATATGTTGATAAGATAAGTACCAGGATTATACAGTAACTCAATGGGAAATGTCACAGTGGAAAGTGCCTAATGGGAAGAATGCCATAAAAAGTGACTCATAAAATAAACTATTAATTTGGTTTAACTTTAAAGCTATATATTCTCATATCTGTAAAACAGATTTATAGGTTTTTGGTTGTGCTAAAAAGTTTTCATTTTTAAACCACATTCATACTTAACCCATTATTACTGTAGCAAAGAAGGCAGGGCAAACTGGATTTCAGCGAGTGCTAGTAAAAACGTGCCAGTGTTGTTATCAAACAGCTGACGCAAAGCTCTCAAAGCTCGCTCTTTGCCTATATCTCTCAGTCGGGTTAAAGATCGGGGAACTGGGGAAAGCTCTGGCACCGCGCTGATCGCCAATTGACAAGACTTTTCATTTGTCCAAAGCACGCGCGGTCATAAGCACGTTAACTTCAAGATTTTTCTGCGCCGCCAAGCCATCGACAAATAAAATAAAAACAATAATAATAAACCTTATCACCAAGCAACTTCGAGAGAGAGAGAGAGCAAAGAAGGCGATAAGTGACAAGAGGCACCTGCTAACATATTCCGTTCTTCATTGTGAAAACGTCACAACGGCTGCCCCATTGAATACGTTTATGCCACAGTGCGGGTCCGTAGTTATTGCGTACTATTTTTGCAAGTGAACTGGCGACATTGCTGTTGCCAATATGACGTAATTTGTGTAAATATGTGAGCAAAAGTCGCGAAAACACATTGGGAAACGAGCAATGCAATTCTAGCGAAGCGCCACATTATGTCAGGTGGCAGGGAAAAGCGCTGCAGCAGCCCCATGCTACCAGCAACATCAGAAATTGCAAGTGCAACAGCAACAGCAACAGCGTCAACGCCAAGGCTGTTGCGCCGTAAATCGCAGCGTGGAAATTGGTTTACGTAAGTTTTTCGCAGCTGCACCCCCGGGAAAATGATCGCCGCACACGTCACGTGTTTGCCAAACAAAAATCAGAAAAAAAAGATATGAAACAACCCAAAAGGCAGGTTGCATGCGACAATATCAAATGGCTGGCAACTTCGAGCGGAAGTTGACAAATATAAATAAATAAATAAATACGCTTTTTGGTGCGTAATAGAGGGGCAAGAAAAACAAGAGTCTCCGTCGATAAACAACAACAGCAACTGAAATCAAGAAAAACATATGTAAATATATGTGCATACATAGAGGAAAGGAATTTCTTATTTTCTAGTTGGTTTTCCCCCAATTTAGGTATTTATTTACTTTTTTTCAACGACGGCAAAAGTAAACAAACTCGAATCGCCATCTCCCGTTGATAAGAATTATTGAAATAATTATCAAAGTTCTCGATTCTCGTTTCTCGATTCCCCAGAGAGTTTTGTTTATGCTGCCAAACTTCGTAGAGTAAACAAGAAACGAATTCCGCCGAATTTCTTACAGCGACAGATCAGTATCGCTTTCAATATATATGTTTATATATTATAATAGAAAATAAAAAGCAAATTTTGGGAAATCAACTTTTTATCAGTGCTTTCAAAGTAGCCATTGGGTTCCGGCTGGGCGAGAGGAATCACTTCTCGATAAGAAGTCTTAGATTTTTAATGGATTTATTAAAGCTTGGAATTTCTGCAAATATTTTTAAACCTTCTTATCAAAAGTCTAAGAGTTGTTTGAGATTTTTTTAAATATTTTTAAAAAAGTACAGTCAAGTGCTCAGGGTACAGCTTAAACTTTTTGTAATCAAGAACTCTAAAAGAAAAGGTTTAAATCAAACTAGAAAAACCTTTAAGAATAGTTTCCCTTAAAGAAAACCTATCACAGCTATGTACTTTACATTGAGAAATCGATTGTCCATCAATACAAGGACTCAGATCAAGATTATTTCCGCAATACTTCTTGGGAAAGTGCAACGAGCCACAACAATGCGAAACAGAAGGAAAAGTTGGCAGTACAGTCTGGACCACTCAATTTCCATTATGTCGTGCACTTTCTCCCAAGGCAGCGAAATCCCGCAATAAAATCAGCAACAGCGAGTGGAAAACTTTGCTGGTAAGTTGCCAAGTTTTGCTGGTTAGTCGAGTGCACTTGTAGGCGAAACTTGGTGCAAAGTTCTGGTACTGGGCTCCTTGTAATCGCTTAAGCCAATTACAAGAACTTAACCTCAATTTGTGTATAGAAATTGAACAGGCAATAATGTCCACCTTTTCTCGTTATTGTCACTCATTTAAAGCAGCTTTGGGCAAATATTTGCACAGTTCCTACTTCTTGTATGAGCTTCCTGCCAAAGGAATCCACAGACTGTCACAAAATTCAAAATTACTTCCTTCTGCCTGGGTGGAACTGAATGCCATTAGCACTGACCTGACCAACCACCCACTTTCTGTTATCTATCCACCAGGGCAGCATTTTCACCTGCTCTGCTCTTCGGCCACCTGCTTATTTATGCATTTTGATTTTGTTAAGACCTCTCCTCTTGGCCACGGCCACGCCCATCTGACACCTTTCGCTGATTTCGCTCTAACTGATTGCAGCTGTTTCATAATTTCCACAGTTCACAACTTTTGCAAAGAAAATTATTTTGCCTGCGTTAAATAGAATTTGCACTCCTTTCAAAGTAGCCTGTCATTTGAGAGGCAACGGGAAAAGGATACTTTTGTGACTGGTCAGTGGGAATTCTGCTCTAGTTGCTGCTGCCACACCTAATAGGATTGGGCTTAAAGAGGACTGGACACCTTCTACAGCAAGAGTTCAGTTAGCTGAATATATATTTTGATATATAGGTTAATAAGGATGGAGAACTCTTAGACTTTGTCATTGAGTGGAGAGACGAAAGTTGTCTTTTAATTAAAGGAATTTATATTAAGTAGTGGCAAGAAAGCAAACTCATTCAACATTCTGACAAATGCAATTTTGAATAATCTTTCTTTATTCTACAAGCGAACATTCAGATTTCTTACGTATATATCCATAAATATTTTCTATCAACAACCCTTTGTAACACTCGAACTTTCCTTAACCTCTTTTCAGCAGAAAGTGCTTCCATGCCGCCTACTACTACCTGGATGACCCGCCACACCATCCGAATGCCCCCCAAGTGGACTGGGAAGTGCCCGTGAAGATCGGCGATGAAATCCGAGCAGCTGTGCCCGTGAATGAGTTTGCCAAGCACGTGGCCTCCCTGCATGCTGATGGGGACATTGGATTCAGTCGGGAATACGAGGCCATCCAGAACGAGTGCATCAGCGATGATCTGCCCTGTGAGCACTCCCAGCATCCGGAGAACAAACGGAAGAATCGCTATCTCAACATCACAGCCTGTGAGTCAAAGTTACATAAATCAAAGGGAAAAGCCATTTCAGTTTTTATGACAACCACCTATTGAACAGCAGTTAAAATTTAATGGCTTCTACTCGAGAAATAATGATCCCTCGCTAATTGAGAATTTATTTCTAACACGCAGATGATCACAGTCGGGTGCACTTGCATCCCACACCTGGCCAGAAGAAGAACCTGGACTACATCAATGCCAACTTCATCGATGGCTACCAGAAGGGACATGCCTTCATTGGAACCCAGGGGCCCTTGCCCGACACCTTCGATTGTTTCTGGCGGATGATCTGGGAGCAGCGAGTGGCCATCATAGTGATGATCACCAACCTTGTGGAGCGCGGCAGACGCAAGTGCGACATGTATTGGCCGAAGGATGGAGTTGAGACCTACGGAGTGATCCAGGTCAAGCTTATCGAGGAGGAAGTGATGTCCACCTACACGGTCCGCACTCTGCAGATCAAACACTTGAAGGTGGGATTAACTTCGTTTATCTCATTAGTTTCTTTAACTAACTGTTATTTGTTTTAACCCCCAGCTCAAGAAGAAGAAGCAGTGCAATACTGAGAAGCTTGTCTACCAATATCACTATACCAACTGGCCCGATCACGGAACCCCCGACCATCCTCTTCCCGTGCTGAACTTTGTCAAGAAATCCTCCGCTGCCAACCCCGCAGAGGCTGGTCCTATAGTCGTGCACTGCAGGTGGGTTAATACCTCGATTTAACTAACTTAAAGGAATTAACTAACATTTCTGATCTTCTTATAGCGCTGGCGTTGGACGCACAGGAACCTACATCGTCCTGGATGCCATGCTTAAGCAAATCCAACAGAAATCGATTGTGAACGTCTTTGGATTCCTGCGTCACATTCGAGCCCAGAGGAACTTCCTGGTCCAAACCGAGGAGCAGTACATATTCCTCCATGACGCTCTGGTGGAGGCCATAGCCTCTGGGGAGACCAATCTGATGGCCGAGCAGGTGGAGGAGCTGAAGAACTGCACTCCCTACTTGGAGCAGCAGTACAAGAACATCATCCAGTTCCAGCCAAAGGACATTCACATTGCCTCCGCCATGAAGCAGGTGAACTCGATCAAGAACCGCGGAGCCATCTTCCCCATCGAGGGCAGTCGGGTGCACTTGACCCCAAGCCGGGCGAGGATGGCAGCGACTATATCAATGCCTCCTGGCTACATGGCTTCAGGAGATTGAGGGACTTCATAGTCACCCAACATCCCATGGCGCACACGATAAAGGACTTCTGGCAGATGGTCTGGGACCACAATGCCCAGACAGTCGTGTTGCTATCATCTCTGGATGATATAGTGAGTATATAATGATTGCTCTTAGAAAGTAAATACTAATTAAGATTTTTCCCTTTAGAACTTTGCCCAGTTTTGGCCGGATGAGGCCACGCCCATCGAGAGCGATCACTATCGCGTCAAGTATCTCAACAAGACCAACAAGAGCGACTACGTCAGCCGGGACTTTGTCATCCAGTCGATACAGGATGACTACGAGTTGACGGTCAAAATGCTTCACTGTCCCAGCTGGCCGGAGATGTCCAACCCCAACAGCATCTACGACTTCATCGTCGACGTCCACGAGCGTTGCAATGACTACCGCAACGGACCTATTGTCATTGTAGATAGGTGAGTTATCAGAGCGTTTTTCTGTGTATCTATGAAGCTAGATTACAAGATAGATAATAAGTCATAAACTCTATCAACATTCAGCTTTTCTACTAGTATTTACCCAGAACTGTGAATATTTTCTGATAAGAATATTGTAAATTTCCCTCCTAGATATGGTGGCGCCCAGGCGTGCACCTTCTGCGCAATCTCGTCGCTGGCCATCGAGATGGAGTACTGCAGCACGGCCAATGTGTACCAGTACGCGAAGCTGTACCACAACAAGCGGCCCGGGGTGTGGACATCCAGCGAGGACATTCGCGTCATCTACAACATACTTTCATTTTTGCCTGGCAATTTGAACCTGCTGAAGCGCACGGCGCTTCGGACTGAATTCGAGGATGTGACAACGGCCACGCCGGATCTCTATAGCAAAATATGCAGCAATGGTAATGTTCCACAGCATGTCATACTGCAGTTGCAGCAGCAACACCTAGAGACACAGCAGCAGCAGCAGCAGCAACAGCAGCAGCAGCAGCAGCAACAACAACAGACTGCACTACATGATACAGTCAGCACACCACCAACCGATACTAATCCAAGCCTCTTGCCCATTCTGTCATTGTTACCGCCCACAGTCGCTCCACTCCAGTCCAACTCATCCACAACACCGCCACTACCACGACCTACATCCCCACAACAAACCATCCAAATGTCATCGCCATTAGACCTGTCCCATCAGATCTCACCCACAGTCGCCAATGCAACATCACCAACAACAACAACAACAACAACGACAACACCGGCAACACCAGCTTCCGCTAGTGCAACTGCAACTGCAACTGCAACACCGACAACTCCAACCACACCAACAGTCCTACCTATTATACCACTCGCAAGCTCTAACAGTTTAACCCTTACTAATGCCAATTTCCATACTGTTACTAATAACGCTGCTGACCTGATGGACCAACACCAACAACAACAAATGCTGGCCCTGATGCAACAACAAACCCAACTGCAACAACAATACAACACGCATCAACTTCACAACCTGAACAACGTTGGTGATCTTCTGATGAACAACGCGGACAATTCACCAACCACTTCACCGACGACCATCATCAACAACAACAACAATAACAACAACAACACCGCCGTCACAAATACAGCAGCGACAGATGCTCAAAACTTAGATATTGTAGGCTAAACTAAAGATAAATTTACAGAGTACAGAGAAAGGGAAATTAAATCATTTTATAAATGTTTAAATATAAATATTTAACTTTAAACCGTACTCTTACGTATATACATAGCGATGTATTTATTAACATTTAAGTCCGTTAAGTCCTTTAAGTCCTTTACGTGAGAACAGGGCGTCTAGCGCCTTGACCATAAATTATTCATTCGCCGTGTAAGCTCATGTTTTACTTTTATTTATTCCCCTCAGTTAATCCCCCTTAATAATACCATCTAAGTTTTTTTATAAACTATACTTTACCTACAGTTAGTCACAAGGAAAACGAAAGAAAAGTCAAAAACAGAACAAGTATAAAATTTGAGAGATCAAATCTTGAAAGTGAAAAAGTTGAAAAGTAGAAAAATGCACAAATTGAACAACAAGTAGAGTTAAAGAGAAACGTATTTGTCTAATCATTTATAACATATAGCTAACGTTAATGCAGGTTCATTCTGCACACACTTGTGCCATGATTTTTTAAGCTCCTATTAAACTCCTATTAAAGTAATGATTATTAGTTACAAAAACCGAAGTAACCTAACCTAGTTGATTGAGCACTTCTTGCATTTCGAATCGATTCAGTGTCCGTCCTAGTATCTGTTATTGTTTTTTGCCTTCTTATCACTTTGTTCCAGTTAAAAACAAAAAAAAACACCAAAAATAATAAAAACACAACTTAGCTACAAATTAATTGCGAATTTAGTAGGCAAAGAGAAGAGTTATTGGCAAATATTCCGAGTTACCGAGCACTTTACACGGAGCACCTTGCATCACCGCCACTCCCACTCACCACACATCACTGTAAATCCCAAACTAAAACTAAATAGATCACACAGTTTTCCGCACAAAGCACGAGAGCATCCCGAAAAACAATTGTAAATAGAAGCTTAGGCCGGAAAAACCAGGCTAAAATACTGTAAAAATAAGCTTAGGCATAACCTAAGACTCATCATTCTGAACAAGCTAAGAATATTGTAAAAACTAAACATTAAGCAAAGGCGACAACTAAGTGTAAATCTACAAATAATCGCAAGCAAAGTATTATTAAAATATACAATTCATGTGGAAAGTGAGATAAAGATAAAGATAAAGATAAAGATAAAATGAAAATGAAAACCCCAATGAAAACTCAAGTTTAAGTTTCGTTTTTCTCTTATCGATGCACAGGGCGTTACCACATTTGATATAACCCGAAAAACAGCGTAATATTAATCTGTACAGTTCTTAAAATTAGCCTCGAATGTGGATAAAAATAAATATAAAAGTAAAGTTAGCACTCTGAATTGCCATAGCCAGGGCCTGTGTGTAAGTTAGCTAAGGATGGATATACGGAATTGTCCACATTTAGTCAGATATATCTCTTACAAGAACAAACACACACAAGGCAAGTAGAAAGCAAGTAATTTAGTGAATATTTTTACATTTTATATGTAAAATGTGAAGAGAAAGAGGCAGAAGAGGAAGAAACGATAAACAAACATGTTTTAAAGACTGGTTTTTTGTACACTTTAACTTAAATAAGCATGTATACTGATTATGTAAATGAACGAATGTCAAAGGTCCTTCAGTTTCCTCTTAGATTTATCCCGTGTCCACCCACAATCGAATGTAGTCAGACTACTTGAGGATGATATAGTAGACGGTAGATAGTAGGCTTCTGGTGGGAGCACCCTTCAATCTTGATCGTATCAAAGCGAGAGCATTTCAATCCAATCCAATCATTTGTTAGCTGATACCAAATAGGCGGCTCTACATATTAACCAACTAATGACCAATTTTTGTGAGATTATGTTTCTTAGGCACTAACCCGACGTAGACTAAGACTACTTATATAGTACGCTAGAAAGGCTTGTAAATTTCTCATACTGACACCGGCAGTGGTAACAAATGCTTCATCTGTAATATAACAACAAGAATCATATTATTTCGATACAATATTGAGAGGAAAACAAAACTAATGCATTTTAACTGTTAAACACATAAATAGTAGTATGTACGATGAAACTATAGGTGGATATTTCTATACATTATGTACATAATGTTGTATGTGTGTGTGTGTGCGTGACCTACGTCGCAGCCAAAAACGAAAAAAGGAAAAGCTTAATCAACAGCAATAAGTACACAGAGTTCTACAGAAAATCCCCCAATTAAAAACTGCACCCACTTTTCGAGCAAACGGAAACCTTTCCGCGACTAAACTACCTTCACACATTAACTAAAGTAAATGGAAAGAGATACAAAGCAGCAGATACAGCAGATTATCTAATTGACGGTGTTATGCAATTTATAAATGTGATGAATGTCAAAGTTAAGCGTAAAAAACAATTTAAAAAGAAACCACAGAAAATACAAAAAAAAAGATAGAAAGAACAGAAATATTAAAGAAAGATTCGTAAGAACGAGCTGAACGTAGCCAGAACTTAAGTAAGCATGCCCACGATTTTAGAGCTAAGCAAATAGATGAAGATAAACACCCCTAACCCAGAGGCAGACCATAGATTTTAAAGAAAGAAAAGAAAGAAATTGCCCCCGCCCCTAAGGACCCAGAATGTAGGGACTTTCCCGCAGCTTGTAGAGGCCATTGAAGAAGCAGGAGGATCCGATATCAGAATCGGTAAACGTCTCGCGATAAACAAAATTAATGATATATACAGATAAAGATAAAGATAAAGATAAATTTATGTATGTATATGTATGTACACCTAAGCTACTCGTAAGCCAATGAAAAGTTGAAATGGACTAATGATAAATGGAACAGACAAAATTGAAAGCGTCAAAATAAAGAACATCAAATTGCAAACTTACCTTAGCTGGGCGATTGAGTTTCTAAGGTGAACTCCACGTGCATCAGCCCGAAGTGGCTGCGGGGCAAAACATCCGGGGTCCAGGTCAAGAGGACTCCATTGCCAGAATGATCCTACAAGGGATTGAGTTATTATATATAAATATTTCAGCTCTAGTCTAATCCCACCTTCGGAGCCGTTTCGAAAACAATCTTTGTCATATAAAGCCGGAGTCTGGGGTAGACTACTCGCTTTTTGGGCTGTCCCGGGACATGTGGCTCCACAGGTGGACGAACATAAGGTACAAAATGGCCTTCTGCATGCCGCTGGAAGGAGCATTCCAACTGTAGCCCAATATTTGGGGTACTGAAGATGCGCTTCACGGTGTGTAAACTAGCGAAATGCCAAGTGTACTTTTTGAGGCCTTTGTATTTGCCCGATTCTATCACAGTCAACTTATCTAAGGGTCGTCGTTTGATGCCAGTGCTGAAGCTTTTGCAGAAGTGCGAGAAGGTGTCCTACAAGGCATGATAAAGAGTTAATAAGATATTAAGAGATGCTAAACCCTAACTAATTACCTTGTGCACATGGAAGTTGTGTTGAACTAAGCGCTTTGTAAGCCCAGCACCAGGAGTTTCTAATGGCTCAAAGGCGTCGTTTAGGAGCTCTATCACATGATCCAGCCATGCTAGGTAGGACAATGCCGGTTGAACCGAAGGATCTAGACATACTGAAGCTGCCGTGGCTGCATTATTCACTATCAAATCCCTTCTAGCTGGCAGTGGTGGCTGCCTTACGGACTTCACTTCAGTCACAATTTCTGAAAACTTAACCGGAGTCTTTTTAACCACTGATATGGTGGCCAATTCAATGGGCAGTTGTTCGGTGACCACAGAAGGCGTGGTCTCGGTAAAAATAGGCGGAGCAGCTAGTATGTTATAGGGTTCAGTGATCAGCGGCAGTTCTATATCCTCACTGCATATATCCAGCTGATCAGTGGGCTGAAACTGATCCATTAGCTCAATGTTGCAATCGGTTAACTCTATGGGCTCGGCGTAGACATCGCAATTGGACAAGAGCTGCGAGTCATTGGCATAGTGGATCAAGGCATCGTTGGTATTTGAGGTGTTGTGACTAGAAGTTGCTGCCTGCATGTTGTCCAGGTTAAAGACACCGTCAGTCAGATCGGGTAAGGGAAGCTAGAATATATCAAAAAGTTAATCCATAACGTCTACAATTGGATGATTAAACTCACATCTAGCTGATCCCCGAAGACAAGAATGTCCACCTGTGGATCAAAGTCATCCACCATGCTCAAACTTAGCCTCAAATCTTCGGTGGCGACTTCTCCCAATGGAGTTTCCAGCTGAGAGGGCATCCAAAAGCTCTGCAAGCCACTGGTAAAGTGACCGTAAACCCGTTTTCCCTGCGGGGAACTGAGTATTCCCGCCAGAACCAGCAGCAGATGGTCGCAGATCTCGTCCTGCATCACCAGGGAGTTATCTGGCTCCACTATGATCTTTAGTTTCCGGCAGGCACAGGCGTAGATTCCCTTCTTTTTGTTCAAGCCGTTGGCCAAAACGGTGACATGTAGCCTGGCAGCTGGAAAGGATTCGGAGCGTTCGCATTTCACAGCAAATGTGGAGTGATTCAGTCTCTGAACTCCTGGAAGATGCTCCTCTTCCTCTGCAAACTTGTACAGATGCCAGAGATGCTGCTTTTGCTCCTGGTTTATATTCAAGTTCCACAGGACCTCGCGGGACACTCGATAAACTTGGGCCTTCGGCAGTTCCGCCCCGGATTCCCTACAAGCCTTAACATGGACGCAATCTACGGATTCCTCTCCACTTTTCTTGCAAGACTCCACGTAGCACTGGGCCTTACTGGACACCACCGCAGCATCCGGTTGCAGGGACAGAGTTACATCCTGTATGACCACAAAATTTCGCGGCTGTTGCTCCTTTTCCTTAGTCCTCAAGGAGTAAACAGTAGAGCCTGGCCGCAGGGAAACCAACTGCACGGCATCCAGCACATTCCTGCGCTGCGGGCACTCGGAATTCCGGCACATCTGCGCCCGATTTCCATTGATGGCACCACAGTGAACACACTTCCGAACGCCGCGCATTGTTTTTCACATTTCTTCCATCGAAAAACTTAAGTTTTACTTTCGCAAATTTCTGCACAATTTTGCCGGTTTTTGTTTTGTTTATATGAGTGTGACCGTTTGAACTTAAGCTAATTTAGGGCTGGGTACTTCCCCTTTCATAATTTTAAATCTTTTTGGGGGTTGTTTTGTGCTTTATAACTGAAAATTACATTAAGATAACTATTTATTTTAACTATTTTTATTATGAAAATGAAAAAAAGTATTATACAAATTTGGATTATCTACATGGATTTTACATCTCGTTTGGGATATTCCGCTTCATATGTTTTGCTTGTAATTGCCAGCCCTGGCCATATCAGCTGTTTGTTATCGATAAATTGTTTGCTTATTTCTATTAGAAATTTGTTATCTTTATTTTGGATATTTAGTTGGGATTTTCGCAAAAATGACGCATCCTTTGGAGGTGGAGCAGCGAACCCGCAAGTACCCCTTTGTAAATATGCGGATTTCAGACCATTCGATATTGGATACCATCGAGGGACGCCACAATTGCAAGTCCTGCAATCGGTCCCGGAAATTCTTCTGCTACAGCTGCTACATACCGGTGGGGGAGCTGGAGGATCAGGACGTGCTGCCGCGTCTTGAGCTGCCACTGAAGATAGATATCATTAAGCACAAGAAGGAAATTGATGGCAAAAGTTCGGCGGTACATGCAGCGGTTTTGGCGCCGGAACACGTGCGGATCTATACATTTCCGGAGATCCCAGATTACCGGGAAGAACCAGGAGTGGTTCTTATATTTCCCAGTGCCACTTCCTTGACAGTTCCCCAGCTTTTCGAGAGAAATGTCCAACTGCAGATAGGAGATAACTATGGCCTGCCAAAGGGTCACCATATGGGCACCATGCTACGCAGAAGAATGGATGAAGTGGAGATCCAGGATCCCCATTCAAAGGATCAGGAACCATCCGAAAAGAAAACCTGGACCCTAGATAACCTGCCCATCCGTCGGGCTGTCTTCATAGACAGCACATGGAACCAAAGTCGTGGGATCTATGCGGATGAGAGGATTCGCAGCCTACGAACTGTAGTTCTACAAAATAGATTATCCCAATTCTGGCGACATCAGAGGGGAAGTCCACGTTGGTACCTTGCTACTATAGAGGCCATTCATCAGTTCCTCCTGGAAGTCCATATCAATGCCTGGGGCCTTAATAGGGAGTACAGAGGACTGGATAATCTCGAGATCACAGAAGGCTTTCATCAACTGGCGGAGCCTTTGAAATCAGTAGCTCCCATCGAGGATGTGGGCAGGGAATCTCCCTACAACGGACAATATGACAATCTGTTGTTCTTCTTTGCCAATATGTACGATCTCATCCACAAGTACTACGATCATAATGATCTGATATCCTACCGGCGACCCATTTAGTTTTTCTAAGTATTTATATTGGATAGTGAGAAATACACGTTATTGTTGGCTAAGACTACTTCTTCTTCTTCTTGCCCTCGTCACCGGACTCGGAACTGGAGGACTTAGCATCCGTATCGATGGGCTTTTGCCATTTCAGGGCGTTGCGACGGTACAAGGGCCAGGGTGGAATGGTAATCTGGGAAGAGGTCATTATGCGGTTTTACAAATTAAAAACTAAAATTATACAAGATCTCACCAAGGAGGAGAGCACAAATCCGGCTCCCAGAATGTAAACCGTTTGCGAAAATTGCTGCACAAATGCTCCGTAAATCAGTCCAACGACTCCGAAGAATGTGATGATAAAGCGGGACCAACGCTCCGCCTTTCCCTGACCAGCAAAGTCCTGAGATAAGAATGTTTATTATATTGATTTAATATATTGAATATCACCACTCACCATATGTGTCTGAATATCCAGCATTTTGAGATAATTTATCCTTTCAAATTATCAATTTTCACGTAAACAATTCGGTTTGCGGCACGTCAGCATATAAATAGTGTGACCGTTGCTATAAAGGAATACCTCAGAAACGCCATGCAAAATATACCAGATTTTGTACTTTCTGATTCTAACTGGGTACAAATACCAATCAGATTTAACTTAAAATTGTACCTTATTGAGGAAATTGCCTTAATTCGAGTTTTAAATGTTAATAATCATCTTGAGATTATAAACCCATTTCAAAATTAAACACAAAACCAGAATTTGAAATGATATCTCGATTTAATCAATCGTTCGTTGTTCATACATTTATTTGTACAATGTTTTTGAATGGCGGTTTGAACCGTGGACGTAATCGATATGTTTCTATCAATAAATAAGTGGCTCTTCGTAAGGCTACGGTTAAATATAAGGCGAATGTGCGAGCGGAATTTGGGTTCCTTTCCAATACGATGGGAGGCAGGATTTTCCAGCTCCTGTTGCTCCTGTAGTGCATGGCATCCTTAGACTCTGGCGTCCTTTGTGCGTCGCAGATGGACGATATTGATCACGCTGATGATCACCCAGGCCACGAAAGCTATCCAAGCGAAGACCAGAGTGAAATATAGACTTGCAGCTGTGTTGATACGGCCATAGCGCCTCCGTTCATAGGACACGCTCTCCACCAGATAGTCCATGAAATCGAAGATAGCAGCACACGAGAGGCGTGACTTGATCACGGGCACTATGTTGCCCACTCCCTGGATTTCCTTCAGAAGAGATTCCCTGTACTGCTTGCAGGTCACCTCGAATCCGTCCGTGAAGATGGCAGAGTAGATCAGTTGGTAGATGGCCATTATCACCGAGATCACGGTGGCAGGAAGCCCTGAAAAACATATTATCATTACTATCATATATTAAGGTTTATTTCAAGATACTCACAATAGTAGGGCGAGAGGCCGTCTGGAGTTAGTTCGGACTCGGTGGTCACTACAATCATGTCACCAGAGCTATTGGGAAGAAAGGAGTAGTATTAATGGAAGTAGTTATGGTTTCCCAATCTACATTAAGTATTCATTAAAGAATCATATTCTTTGAGAAACTTTGCCATTTTTTAATTGTTTTATTGGGGCATATTGCATATAACTGCGTTACTCATCCGCAGAGTGGTCATCATTAGCATAGACGCCCCATGTTGGCGAGCATGCCGATTAACCCACTTGACCCCCAGACACCAGATCGGAATTAGAATGCTTACCGCTGCCGGATGGTGGCCGTGCCCGCCTTGGGCTTGCCACGCCCGATGCACATCCGATACCCGTGATAGAGGGCCAGCACCACGGCGAACAGGAGGGGCAGCACGAGTCCGTAGGTGGCATAGTGGCAGTAGGCGATGTTCCCGCCCTCGAAGCTGTTGTACGTGCTCCTGCTGTGCAGTACACATCCGCAGTTGGTGTCCGGACAGGCGTTCAGCACGTACTGCCAGTGCACCCAGGCCACTGCCGACGAGATGCAGCAGATCACCGAGGACACGATGGCCAGAGGGTACAGATAGGACAAAGCTCGCTCTGCGTAGTACGACATATTGAAGACTGGTGGACCGATCGATCGTGAAGTTCCTGAATATAGTAAATAAGTATAATATAAAGATTACGCCATCCAGCAACCAGTTTCTTAAATGTTATTATAAAGCTACTCCTAAAATGTCCAAGCTTTATTTAATTTTGAAATAATATTCAAATATCTTCAGTCTTATTAAGTAATTTGTGGGGTAGTCAGTCAATTGGGTTAAACCTAATTAATTGCCCACTTTTCGAGCTCTCTAATTCCACATAATTGTAATTACAGACAATTCGTGTGCAATTGCTTAAGAGCAGGTCGAATTTCATTTTAAATTTTCTTAAAGGGGGAAGACCACTTTTTCTTTTAAAACTTCTATTACTATGATTTTTAAATATATAAATAAAATGTAAATATATAGAGAATTACAGACTTTAAAATGAATGTGCAATAACGAGTATTGTACAATGTAAATGTAAATTATAGATTTTAGTAAATTATAATACATAATACCATAATACATGACCACTCCTAATTACTTAAAATCTCAGCTAGATCGTGTTAAAAATCTGCTAATTGCAACACTTTTGTCTTTGCACAAAATTAAGAAAAGATAAATACCTAAGTTAAAGCGTTACAGAATATTGTTTATATTAAAAGGGTTTTGAAATGATAATAACAAAACTCCAAAAGCTATCGATTTTACAACAACAACTCGTTGGGCGTCTGTCTTCAAAACACACAAACACATGCACAAAATGGGTTGCAACGCGCACTGTACCAAATATAAACAAACTGTATTGTTTCTCTAGTTATTCTAGATTTTCAGTTAGACAGCTCACATCCAGTTAGCAATAGTTGTTAAATGTTTATTAGACGGTTTTTGGTATCACATTTCTTACAGGATTTAGGTATTAATAACAAAACTTCACTGCTGACACACGCCCGCACACAGGCGCACTGCAGTCACACCTACGTTTATCGATATCGCCGTGAGAGAGAGAGGCGCAGCTGCAGCGCGTAGAGAGAGAGCAACAACAACCGAACGGTTGAGAGGTAACTTAACGACTGAAATAAAACTGTTGTTATGGCAATGGTTTCTGATCAGAACTGGCATTCTGATTGGGGAGCGCAGTGGCATTACCCTGAAGGCGGGGTGTAGCTTTAGCCACTAGCTAAGCGCATCTGGCAACGCCAAATCGTTTGAATTCAAATTTTAATTCCGTTAAAATTAATAATACGTTAAATTAACAGTCTTCCTTGAAATCGAGAAAAGAAATGCTGATTTAAGCTTCATTTTCGCTTATCTCAGTTTAAATCAATGCTACATAAGTTTCCCCTCTGCTATATTTTATATTTAAGAGCAATTCCTCGAAACTTCGTTGTTATCAATATTCCGAAAACTTTTTCTAATTTTTACAACCTTAGCAAAAAGTTCCCATTTAAATCATATAAAATCGCCATTTCCCGAGATGAAATTATCAGATTTCTGAAACCACCTAACGATGAAATCATCAGCAGTTACTCTCCTGCTCATCGGGATCTGCTTCCTGGCCCTGGTAAACAAGTCCAACGCTGTATGTTGTGTCACCAAGGAAGAGCTGACCTATAAGATGAGCAAGGGAGAGTGTAAGGATGTCGGAGGATATGGAAACAATCCCCAAAGGTGTACAGTCCTGATCTGCGCCGATGGGATGGCCCAGGTGGGCATGTTTTGTGGCCGATCATCGTGCAACCTCTTCGGCTGCAGCTGCGATGGAGGATGCTTGGAGGGCAACTGGAGCCAGAGCTTTGTCTATAAACACAGTTATTACGGAATTGAAATAATTAATGTTAAAAGATATCTTTGATGTGAGATCTATGTGCAAATTTGGAGAAATAAACATATTTTTGATTTTTTAACAAATATTTTCCACCTTCTCAAAGTTGTGGTATCTTGAACTGGAGCTAGGGTTTAAATTATAATAATCTTTAATTCTAATTTTCCTTATCTCAGTTCTAATCAAAAGCTGCATAAGCTTTGCAGTCTCTATATTTCCTATTAAAGTAAAATACCTAGGAAATGTGCTGTTATCAATATTCCAAATAACTTTTTCATTTTTTGCAACCCCTGCAAACAATTTCCCAATTGAAATCATATAAAATCCCTATTTCCTGAGATGAAATTATCAGTTTTCTGAAACCACCTAACCATGGAATCACCAGCAGTTACTCTTCTCCTCATCGGGATCTGCTTTCTGGCCTTGGTCAGCAAGTCGAACGCTCAAATCTGCTCCACAATGGAACATGTGACCTTTAAGATGAGCAGGGGAGAGTGTAAGGATGTGGGAGGATATGGAGAAAATCCCCAAAGTTGTTCAACTATAATCTGCGCCGATGGGAAGTCCCTGGTGGGGAGGTGCTGCTGCCGATCATTTAGCAGTCACTGGGGTTGTAGCTGCGATGGAGGATGTTTAGAGGGCAACTGGAGTCAGAGCTTTGTTCTTAAAAACAGTTATTACGGAATTGAACTTCTTGATGTTAAAAGATATTATTAATCTATGCAAAATTGGTGAAGTATACATATTTTTGGTTTTTCGAATAAATATTTTCCACCTTATCAAAGTTGAGTTCTTTTGAATCGGAGTTAGGACTAGGATAATATCTGTATGGACAACGCCCACTAGAGATGTGCGCTTCTGTTGGCCTGCAGCCACGGGAAGAGCCGTTTACTGACTGCAAAAGTCTAAAAATTCGATTTCTAATAAGCATTTGGGAAATAATACTGCTTAAGAGCAGTTTCATTTCACATTTTCTAAAAGGGTTAATATTTCAAAATATAAATAAAAAATTATATATAAAAACTAGCATTCTATGAGTACCTCCTAAATAAAGAAAGATAAAGAAATGTATTAATTAATTATATATCCCTTGAGCTAGAGAAAGAACCGCATCTTTAAGTTTGATTTACCTTATCTCAGTTTTAATCAAAATTTGAATCAGCTTTGCAGCCGCTATATTTCCAATTAAAGTAAAATACCTAGGAAATGTGCTGCTATCAATATTCCAAATAACTTTTTTCATTTTTTGCAACCTCTGCAAACAATTTCCCAATTGAAATCATATAAAATCGCTATTTCCTGAGATGAAATTATCAGTTTTTTGAAAGCAACCAACCATGGAATCACCAGCAGTTACTCTCCTCCTCATCGGGATCTTCCTTCTGGCCTTGGTCAACACGTCAAGGGCTGAATGTTGCTTTACCAAGGAGGAAATAACTTATAGGATGGAACAGGGAGAATGCAGGGATGTCGGAGGAAATGGGAAAAGTCGCAACGAGTGCACAATCATGATCTGCGCCGATGGATTTGCCAAGGTGGGCACATATTGTGGCCAATCTTCTTGCAACATTTTTGGCTGCAACTGCGATGGCGGATGTTTAGAAGGCGATTGGAGCAAAAGCTTTCTCGAGAAACACAGTGATTACGAAATCGAAATCCTAGATGTTACCAGATATTTTTGATCTGTCAGATCTACCTACATATATGAGAAATGGTTAAATAACCATTAGTTATCGTTTCGATTTTCCAATAAATGTTTTGATTCTTAAAAAAGTTGTGTTTTCTTGAACTAGAACAGCTTTAATCAACAGCTGAATCCGCTTTGCAGTCTCTATATTTCCTATTAAAGTGAAATACCTTGGAACTGTGCTGTTATCAATATTCCAAATAATTTTTAAATTGAAATCATATAAAATCGCGATTTTCCGGGATGAAGTTATCAGTTTTCTGAAAGCAACCAAAAATGGAATCACGAGCAATCACTATCCTCCTCATCGGGTTCTGCTTCCTGGCTTTGGTCAACAAGTCCGACGCCGTATGCTGCCGCGCTAAGGAGGAATTGATCTTTAAGATGAACAAGGGAGGGTGCAAGGATGTCGGAGGATATGGAGAAAATCCGCACAGGTGCAGAATCGTAATCTGCGCCGATGGATTTGCCCAGGTGGGCATGTACTGTGGGCAATCATCTTGCAACATCTTCGGTTGCAACTGCGATGGCGGATGCTTGGAGGGCGATTGGAGCCAGAGCTTTGCCTACAAACATAGTTACTACGGAATCGAACTCATAAATGTAAAAAGATTCCTTTGATCTATCTAAGATCAAAATGAGTAATAAATGAGTAAAATATACTTATTTTTTTATTTTTGAATAAATATTTTCTGTCCCATTAAAGTTGGTTTGCTTGAACTAAAGCTAGAATTGTGCGGAAAGAAAATCAATTTAAAAATGAATCAAATTTCTTAATATATCAAAACCAGCATCTTTCCTCTTACGGAATTTGAAACTTTATATTTGCCAGTAGTTTCTTACTAGTTTGAGACAGTCTGGCAACGCTTAATCGTTTGAATTCAAAGTGAATTTCCGTTAATCGTAAAAATAACTTATATATCAAGAGCTTTTAACATTTAATAAATAAGGAAAAATTAATAAATTCACATATGTGTTATATAAAACTATACTCAAGCTGGAATTACAGCCTATCTCAATTTTAATCATTTCTGCATATTTGACATTTTCGAATTAAGTACAATTCCTCGGAACTGACCTGTTATCAATATTCCGATTCTTTTGATATTTGAAAACTTGGCAAATTACAATTTACAATTAAGTACAATTCCTCGGAACTGACCTGTTATCAATATTCCGAATAGATTCTTGGCAATAAGTTCCCATCTCAAATGTTATAAAAGTGCGATTTCTCTAGGGAAAAATCTTTAGTTCTCTTAAAAATTCAAGTCATGGAATCATCATTAGTTACTGTCCTTCTCATCGGGATGTGCTTCCTGGCTTTGGTCAACAAGTCCGACGCCGTATGCTGTCACACTAAGGAGGAAATAACCTACAGGATGGAACACGGAGCATGCAAGGATGTCGGAGGATACGGAAATGATCCCGACATGTGCACAATCCTGATCTGCGCTGATGGATTTTACCAGGTGGGCATGTACTGTGGGCCAAGCGATCTTGCAACATCTTCGGCTGCAACTGCGATGGCGGATGCTTGGAGGGCGATTGGAGCCAGAGCTTTGTCCAGAACCACAGGAATTACGGAATCACAATTATTAAAGTTAACAGGATGCTTTGATCTGTCTAAGTTCTGTACAAGAAGCGGGTGAAATATTAATTACTAGAAGCCTTTTTTGATTTTCCAATAAATCTTTCGTTTCTTATCCAAATCTTTTGTTTTTAACTATACTACAGCTATTATGTACGTGATACATGTAATATTATAATATCTGTATGGCCACGCCCCCTAGAGATGTACGCCTCTGTTGGCCGGTCGCCATGGGAAGAACATTTGCCATGTCTGCCGACTGCGCCAAATGACGCCTGCACTCGCTCTTTGAGCAGAGATCGTCCCCCAATAACCCCTCCATGTCTATATATCCACATCCAACTATCCCCTATCCCCCTATCCACCCATATAATACGACCAACTAGCCGAGTGGATTTTGGCATAAACTATTTTCCGCGGACGCCTGATTTTCTCAGTTGCCAGAGAGTTGTGGAGCCGTCAAGAACGCGGAAAATTTCGACCAATTGATGCCGTAGAAACCAGCGGTTTCCGCCGGATTCTTGCCAGTAATTTGCCATCGAAGAAGTGAAAACTCAAGTGCAATTTGCCAAGTATTCGCGACCCCCGTCATTGTTGTGCGAAAGTTACGAAATTGCATTTTTTGTTCGGCGATTCTCGAGCATTGCACTTGCATCCTCATCATCAATTTGCAACCAAAACCAGGCGAATCCGCCTATCGCCTATAAATAACCCAGGCAAAAAGGGTGAACACAATTTTGATGTGTACCTCTGCTCGCAAATCAAAAGATCACCACAAAAATGTTCACTAAATTTGCATAATTCGCCTGTGCAAATTGTTGTTATTTCGCTATTTTAAACTTAAGGCAACAAGTAATTAATTAATGGCTTTTGTTCTCGTGTTCGTTTATATTGTAGAGTGGGTCTAACGATTTCCTTTGATCAATTAATCAAATGGGTAATTACGTTCTTGTATTCTGTGTAGCTTTTAGCCGGATTTCGATAGTGCTTGTGGCTTAAAATAGTTTCTGTACTTGAAAAATATGCTCATGGAATGTACATATCTGTTGTCTTTTCGGCATTAAACAAATAAATATTTTCCCATATTCAGTTTGCCAAATTAAACAAAAATAATTTCAGTCTATAATGTCTATCCTAAAATTTGAAAATCATTGAAAATTTTGAAAAAATGTAGGGGAACATAATCTTTTAAAGTTGCTTTCTTAATAAATATTACTTATTAAACTTAAAAGTCTTGTAAACTAAATCCTTATAAACTAAAAAACTGCATGACTAATCGGGGAAGCCTCGCAGAAATCGCCATTTCATGAATGAATGCTCGTGCTACTTATAGAAAGCGCCTGCAAAATATTCCCACAACGACACAAGCCGGCATATTTCCCATAGATAGAACCAGAGCCACACGGAACCAGACAAACTATATATTATAGAACAGAAAACACACAAAGTTTCCAAGGGTTAGAAAACAGTGCCCACGATGGATAATTGGAATGTTTTGGCAGCGCAAACCTCATCCCAGGCCATCGGACTCCACGACTCGGGGGTGGTGAGGACGCGACTGGTAAGTGCCACATACATGCATAGTGGATGTACATAGCTATAGTAAACAAAACAAACCCAGCCGACCGATCGCGTATATATAGAAATCTTGGCAACAAACAACATGCGTCTTTACTTGCACTGAGAAATAAATATATAGAAAGATACTTTTTTGAAACATTTCTTACTTAGAAACTTTTTGGATAAGGGCTTAGGAATCAATTAATATCAATATTTGGTTAGTTATAAACAATTTAATATATACTTTTATAAAAGTTTATAAGGAAAACTTAATCATCTGTAGTACTTTATATCTCATACATCACTAAAATCTTTCCAACCTCCAAAAAAGGAAAAATAACAAAAACTTTTGTCATAAAGCGTTGCCTACTTTTTGACTCCCCTTAAAGGGACTTTTAATCTCTAATGTGTTTCTCTTGGTGCACCACTGGGTGGGTGTTTTGGTGGTCGGCTGGTTCTGGGAGAGTGCGTAAGTGGTGCGGGGCCGGCGAACAGCTGATGCATCCGAGACAGATCTGCCACTGCTCTCGTTACTAGCGCTCGTCTATAAATAGGAACCTGATTCTCTTGAGTCTATTGCCTGGCGGTTCTTTTGGAGATTCCGATGGCAATGTCGATGGGAATCCGTCTCGCAGTAGCGCGAAAGTAGCTCAGTCCGACGGATATTCAGCTGGCGAACCAGACCACGCGTAGTTTTCCCCCCATTTTTTACCTATATTTTATATAAGTGCTTTCGCATCACCTCGATACATATTGAAGTGGCCTAAGGAATGGATATTTCCACCGATATCTGGGGTCAGCTGGCCGTCGAGGCCTCGCAGGTGTACCTTTCCGATGGCACAGTTCGCAGTCCCTTCGCCGATACGGTACGACGATTTGGAGCTATTACTTTGAGATTAACTCATCTGACCAAAAACTAGGAGAGAGTACTTCTCTGAGAAAAAGAAAAGCACTCGAAGTGAAAATATTTATAAAATATGTGATCCCACATGAACACATATGTTAAATTATATAGAAGTGGATCAAAGCGTTTCCTTCACAGCGATCTTAATTATTTAAACTTAAAAATTAATGAGAAAATAAAATTATCAGTATATATATATTACACCTTTCTAATACATTTCTCACCCGCAGACCATCGAAAAGCTGCCCGACAAGGTGCTGCTGCACATCTTCTCGTATTTGTCGCACCGGGAGATCTGTCGCCTGGCCCGGATCTGTCGTCGATGGCGCCAGATTGCCTACGATACCCGACTATGGAAGAATGTGTCCCTGCGCCCAGAGGTCTCTGGACTTCACGTGGGCTCCCTGGAGATGCTGCTTCAGCTTATATCCGTGAGATTCGGTCCAACGCTGCGCTATATTGAGCTGCCCATTGAGCTCATCACGCACACGGTACTCCACGAGCTGTCTGCCAAGTGTCCCAATCTCACCCACATGCTGCTGGACTTCTCCACGGGTGAGTATTCCACTAATTCAGTGCTAAATTTTAATTATTAATAAATTTATGAAATATTTTTAGCCATGCAGCTGCACGATTTCAGCGAGATGCAGGCCTTTCCCACCAAGCTGCGCTATATGTGCGTCTGCCTGTCGGAAGTGATCTTCATGGAGGGCTTCATGCGCAAGATCTACAACTTCATAAACGGCCTGGAGGTGCTCCACTTGATTGGCACCTATGAGAAGTGCGAGGAGGAGGAGGAGGAAATCTACGAGGTCATCAACGTG
Source organism: Drosophila eugracilis (assembly GCF_018153835.1). Taxonomy (NCBI): domain Eukaryota; kingdom Metazoa; phylum Arthropoda; class Insecta; order Diptera; family Drosophilidae; genus Drosophila; species Drosophila eugracilis. The sequence goes on from NW_024573499.1 coordinate 573,367, forward strand.
CATAAACTGAAGTCGGCCACTCCTAACTTACGTGTGATCAATCTGTACGGCATCAACTTCATCGACGACTCCCACATCGATGCCTTCAGCTCCAACTGCATCCAGCTGGAGTGTCTGGCTGTTAACTTCTGCAACAAGGTCACTGGCTCCACTCTGAAGACCTTGATCCAGCGATCCAAGCGACTGACCTGTTTGCTGATGAATGGCACCAGCTTGAAGTCGGAGTTCGTGATGCAGGCCGAGTGGGACAAGTGCGCCTTGCAGGAGCTGGACATTACGGCCACGGACCTTTCCCCGGAGTGTTTGGTGGATATGCTTACTAGGATTCCTAGCTTGAAGTTCCTATCAGCCGGACAGATCAATGGATTCAACGATAGTGTACTTAAGCAGTGGATGGAATCGGGAACTACCAGGTGGGATGAAACTTTTTACTCCTAGTATCCTTCTTTCTTAACGTTAATCCTTTTAGATCCCTCATTTCCCTGGACCTGGACTCATCAGACAACATCTCCGATGAAGGTCTTCTTAAGTTTATACAGCGCCAGGGTCATCAGCTGAGCGCTTGCTGCCTCTCGGGAATGCCCCACATCACAGATCAACTATGGATGAGCATCCTTCCTTTGCTAGGCAACTGCAAGTAAGTTAAGTTAATTAATAATACTATTACAATATTAATCCCATATTATTCCTATCCTTCAGGATCATTGTCATGGGCACTGCTGAGAAACTGGGCGTCAATATCCATGTGGACCAGTTGATGGACACCATTGCCTCGAACTGCGGCAACTTGGAGCGTTTGGAATTGCGTTGGGATCCGGATAACCTGCGATTCTCAGACAAAAGCCAAAAGGCGATCGATATTCTACGTGTCAAGTGCCTCAAATTGCGATGCATGGTGCTCAGGTGAGTTTCCTTAGTAACTAATTCTATAGATTTTTGTGTAACTTTATGGAACTTCCAGCGATGGTCGCTATTATGAGACGGTTAAGGCCAACTTTGAGCGTGCCGATCGTATCACCGTGGTTCGCACCACCACCTGTTGTCGGGTGTCACCTTACCATCTGCTCCGCAACTACAATGATTTGATTTTCAACTAAGGAAATAATGTGGACTGTAAATATAGAATGCGTTTCAAAGCTGAAAGATGGTTAAGATGTCCAAGAAAACGTTGGTTACTCTTCCAGCTTTGAAAGGCACTGTAAATCGTGTTAACCGAAACAGCCACAATTCTAGTCAAAAGTCAACACAAAAATTGTTTCTGTGTGTTTTCGCTTACATTAGACTGTTTTTAATGTTTTCTGTATTTTCCGCTTCTTTCGTTTAATTACATTAAATCTAAATAAACGTACATAGGTAATTTAAATAAAAAAAAACAAAACAAGGATTCTCTTATTCAAGTTATTTTTACATTACAAAATTATACAACGCAATCATTTGTTTCGCTCTCATTTTTCATCTGTGCTGATTTCGTGTTTTGTTTTTAACTAGATTTACTTGGTAACTTGATTAAATCATTTTCAGACTTCACCACATAAAATGTTTGTTTATCGTTTTTGTTTTTTGTTTTTTTCTTGTTTTTTTTATCCGCTGATGGTATTTTTACACTGCTTTTATCCGCTGCAAACTTAGGGCTACATTTTTTTGTGTGTGTTTCAACATTTTTGGATCAACTTTTACCATAAACTTAACGTACATAGATCTCTGGTTCAATTATCGTCTCATTATCGATCAGCGCGCTATTATATGCATGGTATATAATTTAGTTAAGCATGGCTGCGTGTTTTATATATATATACGTAAATGTCTGTGCATATGAGGATCAAGGGTGTGTGCTGTTTGGTTGTCATGTGTCTTGTGTGCTAGGGAGTGTGTGTGTCTTTGTGTGATAGGAATAGATTGCTCTTTAAAGGATTAGAGAAGCCTTGGTTTTCGCTACAAAGATTCGCAATTTTTACATAAGTACACTAACACACAGAACATTTCCAAGTAGTAAGATATATAAGAAAAACAAGGTACGCCGAGCGCTCCAGTTTCCGTCGATCCGATCCGATTTACTGCTGGTCCTGCGACATCCGGAACATGTGCGTCGTATTGCTGGCCGCAGCCGTGGCCACAGCAGCAGCGGATGTGGCCGTCGGCGGAGGCGGTTGGGCGGATGCTGAGATATAGCTGCTGTCACTGCTCCCGCTGGCGCTGATTCTCTGCGTGGCGTTGCTGGCAATGCTGCCCAGAGATCTCGCCTCTCCGATAGCCGCTGCTGACTCTACGATGGCTGCAGCTGCCTCGCCTCCGATCCGCACTGCTGCTGCATTGGAGGAAGTGGGGGCCACATCAGGCATCTCGACTGGAATTCGCTCAGGAGAGCGTCGCGGCGCACCAGCATTGTTTCCATCCTGGGGGATTAAGTTTTATATAAGTAAATATGTACATTATATCCTTTATTGTACTTACATCTCGCGGGTAGATACGTAGCGGCTGTTCAGCTTGGGCATCCGCCGCTGGCTCTGCATCATGGGCATTTTCTTCCGCCTTGTCTGTATACATCATGATCTCATGGCACAAGGGGCAGCGATCCTGGACATATAGCCATTTGCGAAGGCAGACGCCATGGAAGAAGTGACGACACCGCGTGATCTTGGCAGAATACATTTCCTAAATGGTAAAACGAAAGCTTGGTTAAATGCAAGAAATGGGTAATATAAATGGAAACTCACCTGATAGCAAATGGCGCAGACATCATCAAATGCCTGCAGCTGGGCAGGAGTTGCCTCTGGAAGAGCAGAGATCTTGTGGACCGCCGAACGCCGCTTCATGAAGACCGACCAGCCCGCCCGGGCCTCGCACCAGATATTAAAGTAGGCATGGATGCACATCATGATCGCTCTGATGGCGCCGCCTGTAGCATTTTGGGCTATCAAGTTATAGTTATCGATACACAAAATCAACCAAATAAAAATATTACATGCACACACAGAACAGAAAAGCTGGACGCGGAACAAGGTGGATCCGGATTTGGACTCGGATTCGAGTTCCGAGTCCGATGCACAAATGCCAATTTATTGCAGCGATGGTTTCGCTTACTCATGTGTTAATGTAACAAGGACAGGGGCGCTGGACGACAACTTACCCGATTCGAAGATTAGAATCCAAGCTCCATTGATGAACAGCAGGATGCCGAAGCAGAACTCCACCGAGTTGCCAAAAGCACGCACGTAATAAAGGTAGTCATCCAGCTTCTCCCAGAAGAACTGGCGCCGGGCATCCAGCAGGAAGAGTGTATAGGTAGCCAGCGAAACGAGCACCTAAAGAAGGTTATATTTATCATCTATCAATCTTGTACAGAAGATATCTAATGTTCACCTACCTTGACTATCACTTCGACGGAGAAGGCGGTAACCGCCAGCAACCAGGTGGAGATGGATCGCTGAGACCATAGGTAGTAGAGTAGGGACACGGGCATCACTACGAGGAAGGCGCAGACAGTGAGGGCGCGCACATGGCGTTTTCGTGAGGGATTCCTTGCCGCACTTAGCGACATTAAAATGGGTGAGACGATGTTGTGGAGGAAGTGAAGCAGAGCAGTCATCAGTAAGCACAGGTTCCGGCAGAGTCTTATGAAGCGTTTGTCCGGCGATAGGGAGGTTAAACCCGTCTGCAGAGCAAGGATATAGAAAAGCACTGCTGAGACAGTGCCCAGCGACTTCTCCTCGTCGTTGTCGTAGGTCAGCAGATACCACTGGAAGCCGCGTCCGATGTAGTGGCAGATCATCGAGATGACGCCAGTCATTCCTAAGACCGCCGTCAGGGTTTCACAGCCATCCACGAGCAGTTTCTGCGTAGCTGGCATCAGTTCCAGGGGCTCATCCGTCTCAGTGGTGGCCAAAGCATATCCGCCTTGAATTATTCTAGAAAGTTATGTTTATTATTAGATCAATATTTATTTCAGGAGGTTAATCAATCTATGATAACCTGATTGCTAAGCCATTAACGACTATCGAAATACAATGCGATTAATGGCCTTGTTCGACTGACACATTTACGGTCTAAATGCAAAAATTCGAACGTTCCATGTGCTTGATTAACATAAATTAATGAACTACCTCGGAAACCCACCTGATGGTCCAAAAGACCCTCAAAACATTGGGAACATTCAGGCGCTGCCATTCATTTTCTATGAGCGCCGACAGTCCAAAGTTGGACACAAAGTTCATGGCGTACTGGTATCCATTGTAGACCGTTCGACTGGCCTCCATGGCGCTATGCATCAGCGTGATCTTCGTGAGTATGATGGGTGCGAATCCGGCTACAACGGGCAAGTGCTGCGCCACTTTCGGCGGCAGTGGAAGCATGGCCACCAGAATTGGACTAGCGAATATGATGGGCATTGATTTCTGGAGCATCTCGAACCTTGGACCCAGATGGATGTAGGCAAACAGCATGCCCATGAACCACTGGGCCATCAGATGAGGCGCCAGCGACATGACCACCCCGCCCGAATCCAGTAATCTCGTGGTGTTCAGCGACATCAGATCCTCCAGTATGCTGGGACTCCGCTCCATCAGGGCCAGGGCACTGACATTGGACCAGTAGGAGAGGAAGGTGAGGCCCAGCGAGGTGAGGAACATGTAGACCATCACCAGGTGGCGGGTCCACAACATGAAGATGCAAGCGGCGGACAGGAAACCTGCAAAACCACGAAGATAATGAGTCAAGTATTTACGTTTTATTGGCGTCCAAAGTGCGCCCGATAAGCGGCCCTTGGAATTCTAGACAGTTTCGTCAGTAGGTCGAAAACAACGAACTTCCAATAATTTATTTGTTTACGTTTCGGGTTCGAGCTTACTGAAGGGAAATTATTCAATTATATGAAATTAATTATAATTAGTTGCATTTAATTTAGCTCTGCAAAAACTTTTTAAAAATCACAATGATAATTCTAAATGATAATTGAAAACTTTATGATAATTTGTTATCTCCTGTGGTGTGCTATCAACTTTTCCAACTTTAATTATTTTAATCGCTTAATTTGCTAAAAATACTCTAAAATTTTCGTAGCTAACGATGACTTAGTAACATTTTTCATAGTAAGGGCTAATTATAAAACATTTTCAATCAAATTTCGATCTGTAGTCTCTATAAAAGATAAACTAAATGTATACTTTCTACTTTGACATACTGAAATCGATGATGAAATAAAGTCGTTATTGTACATGGACTGGGCTTTTGATACTATGACGTGTATGTAACCTTTTTGGCAATAATTTTGGAACGGAGAAACTTTTATCATCTCTAGAAACATGAAGAAAATAAGTAAATTCCAGATCTTGAAAAGTATATCCCAGAAATGCGAGTTTAAAAAGTCCTAAACGGACTAGTAAGATTATATTTGTTCTTGGCTCACTCGAACTCACCAAACAGGCAGATGACGAACTTGACCGTGGTGAGGCTGAGGACTTCTGCCAGTGTTTGGTCATGGGACAGTTCGTCCATTAGGGTATTAAATCCGGAGCTGAGCATTCCATGAGTTTTAGCGGTTTTGGAGGCGTTATCGATACTCTGTTCGAGGGCAGACTGGACTGATCCAGAGGCGGATGTACTCATTTGGCCAAAGAACTCCTTGATGCTGGCGAAGGGATCTGGGTTGGGTGATGTACCTGGTGGGGGTTCCGTTGGCGGGGTATCGTTGGCAACTGTTTCTGGGCCACCCTTATCCGGATAGAGCCGCGTAGGCAGGCCCATGCCGATCTTTAAGATCTCATCAATGACCATCACCGGTGGAACGCGCATCATCACGTCCACCAGGCCCAGAACCTTTGTCCTCACGGACATGGTGGTATGTTTTTCCTCGTCTTCGACAGCTGTGATCTAGATCGGCTATAGTTTGCTGATCCCGCGTGAGTCGGCACTTATCGTGAACCAATCAAGCTCCAATCTGCATTTGTTGTGGATTTAGCCTTCGTCTTGGATTTCGCAAAAGTAAAAAAAAAAAGGGGAGAATGACGATTTGCGTTCGTGTGTGTGTCTCTGTGTGGGTTAGTTTGTAAACCGCAGAAAAAGCCTAGTTTTTAAAGGTAGGTTTCGTTTCGTTTAGTTTCGGCAGGTGCGTCGTTGTGTCCTCCGTTTTCTCTACACAATTTCCTTCGATTTAAACTTTACACTTTTCCTTTTCACAATTGGTTTTTGTTTTTCTCCTCTGCTTCTCCTCCTCCTTCTTCGACCCAGCTATCGATTGGCCCTGCTGTTTATCGGTGCCGCCAGTGTTGTCTAACGGCTTTCCCGTCTGGCTATCGATATCGATAGGCCTGGCCAGCTGTTCCCTTGGCGCTTTGTGGGCTTGCTGCTTGAATTTCCACTGGCATTCAAAGACTAAGATGGCGCGATAGAGCGTGTCGGTCTGGAGAACTAGAAATTTTGGTAATTTTACTTAAAACTAATTTCGAAAAGGTCTGGCATAGCCTTCTGATTGATAAGTTTACCATATTAAAATCAACTTTCACACTTCCAACTTAGGTTTTGGATAGCCTGGATTTTATCCGAATGTTAGTTTACAGAAATGTTAAAAAGTCGCAATGCCTACTGCTGCTGCAAGACTTATCGATAGGTAGTGTCTATGTTAAATTGGCGCGCTGTCTACGGAATTTAAATTTAATCAACGGCCATGGGATTGGGAATAGATAAATATACTTTAAAATGATGTATTATAAACATCATATGTTTGTAAGGGAAATTTATTTCTGTTTTTTAAATTTTAATTTACTAAAATATTTTCAAAACGCCTAAAGAAAAAGCAGATACATCGTTTCATATTAACATCTTAAGAATTTTTCTAAGCTTACAAGTTTTATGGAAATATGTAAATTAAATAGTGCGTTTTGCAGGAATTCATTTCCGTTTCTCATACTTTTTGAAACGACCGCAGTTCCTAGTTCTGAAAACGATTTCCGGTTAAACAATTCCTACATTCCTTCGAATGTGCCCAATTCTAATCCCCCCAAGTCATTTACGTGAATTTCCTCAATTGTTCGGCCATTAACTTTTGCCATTTGGAACCTTAATTGTTGTTCTTTCTTGTTTGTGGCACAAAACCACTGGAAAATGCCCCCATCCCTTCTCTTATGCAAATGCACAAATTGAGGCAACGGCAATGCAGTCCGCAGTTCGGTTTCGTTTTGGTTTCGTCCCCAACGCAACGCTCGTAATTATGCGCAATTGTTTAGCGTTTAGCTCAGAAAGTTCAACTAACATAATTGATTTTTCATGCCGCGCCACAAGAATTTTAAACAAACTGCACAGGTCATAACAAACTGCCAAGTCGCCGAGTGCATGCTTGTAGATTTTTTCGAGTTGAGGGTTTTAAGGGGACTAAATTTTACGCTAAAAGTTGATTTTAAAAATTATAATTTTGATTTTAAAACTATTTTTTAATAGAATTAAATGTTATACGATAAACTAACATGTATAAAATTAACCACAAATTTAATATTTTCAAATATTTTTTGATGTTCTAACAAAGTGCGTAAAATCCTTTAGATTTGTATTACTTAAAAATTGTTCCTTATTATTATTTATAATAATTATAAATAAAATATTGTATAGATTAGAGTGTTCAAAGTGCACTCTTGTTATCCCCCTTTGCAAACCCCTCCTACTAAACCTTATTTTAGGCCCTGCTAATTTGCATGTTTTTCCAGAGTTTTCGGCGGGCAATTCGTGTTGCATACTTCAAGGGGCAGCAAATTGCACAAAAAAAATCACTCGAAGGCGATTTTAACTTTTATTTTTCAGGAGGAACAGGCAAACAGTTAACACTCCCAGAGGCATTGGGCTCCCAATATGGATCTCATATATTTAATGTAATCAGTGTAATTGTCATTGCGATGAGCCGGGGGAATCAGGACCCGGGTCCTCCATATATACTCGCACAATATGGAGCCCAATCCGATCCAAGCCGATCCTCTCTCTTTGCGGTCTCACGCATGGCAATTGTATAATTTATCGCTCCAGTTCTAATCGGCAGCTGTCAGGAGGATAGCTGACCAGGCTGGCCGATCTCGGGGGAACGATTTAATTCGCTGGCCATATAAGTCGGAAATTTGTACGTTGATTAACGCGCCAATCGTTTTACACAACAACGTACAAAGTGTCGATGGTCTCCATGTCTCCATGCCCCCATGCCCACTTCGCCACGATTTTGCCACTATTTTGCCCACTTTTTCAACGGCTCCAATCGCAGTTTCATTTTGCCCGTCTATGTGTGATTTCATTACACTTGCAGCTACACAGAGGGAACAGTTTGATTATTTGTTTGATTACTTATCATAAATTTATCTAAAAAATCTATGGTAATAATAGTCAGCAATAATAATATAATGAACAAAAACTTTGTTACCTTAAAGATCCATACAGTTTTTTAATAGCAACTCAAATCTTAGCTAGACTATATATCTTTAAGCTCATTGATTTTTCTATGTGCATCCAAGTGGCCAGGAACAGGACCTAAAGGCGATCATGTGAACCAAGTGCAATGCGTTCCCAGCGTGATTACCACTCGCAGATAATATATAGAAATAGACAGCTGGAAACCTGCTGGGACGCCAAATGAATTAGCTGCCATTAAAACCGCCGATGGAGCTTTTTAAGATCAAGGGTAACGAATGAAGAATACCTGATAAAAGTTTAATTAAATATGTTTGAAAAGCTTAAGATATATTAGTATATTTCATACTTTTGTTATTTTTAGGTAAGCTTAACTTTCGATATTTACTTTGATTTTATTTTATAAATGAAAGAAATCCTAAAAATATACCCACTATAATATTTCAAAGGGTATTAGAAGTCGTCGAAAGGCAACTTAATTTAATAGATAAAATCACATAAATGATAGTTAAATACTAACCAAAAACACTGAAATAAAATAATTGAATATTAACAAATAATTACTGCTAATAATTTTATATCTTTGAGAAACTTTTTTGTTTATTCCCAAGAGAAGTTAAGTGAAAAAGTGAATGTTTGCTTAATCAGATTTATCAGAATAAAATATTAATTCCACAGTTTAATATATAAACCTTCCTTTACAAATCAAAAGTAACATATTTCCAGCTAATGCCTTCATATTTTGTATAACCCAAAGAATATGTCAACGGATTATCTTTGGCTTATCCCTTGCCTTGTTTTTCCCTTTGATTTAATTGGATGCCACTTGGCCACTGCAGAAGGACTCCATCAGATTTTTGAGTTTGTCATAATTGCCTCCACACAGAACCCTTCTCGTTTGTTATATTGAAATGGCTTTTGGGCCAAAAGTCCAGTTGTTGGTAGCAGCAGCAGCAGCAGCACAAGCAGAGCCCAAAAGCGACGGCCCAATTATCTTTTGCATTCGGCGAATAATTAGGAGCTTGATTGACATGCGGATAAGGAGACATACACTTGGAATGCCATAGCAAATTATCGAACGGCTACTGTGCTGCTCCTGATCCACAAAAATCAAAGGCCGTAACGACAGCGACATGGAGGATGGAAGTTAGTAGCTCGAGAAGGAGAAGGAGGAGCAGGCGGTGAGGATCGGGATGCGGATCGGGATGCCGTTGAGGACGACAACGACGCCTTCCATTTATTGGCTGATGCTGATGCTGATGATGCTGCGCCTTTGTCTGCACATAGAGTGGTAATCTGATGCTGGGACGATACAGAAGCCACTCCAAAACAATGACCAGACTGCCGGACCAGGCCGTTGGATGGAAACCCGTTTGTGGCATCGCAGCAATTACAATATGTTTAACTACGTCAGCGCCTTATCTGAGGCTCCAAGGACCTGCACATGGAGAAATAATGTGCCATAATAAGTTAAGTGATTTTATAATAAATTTAACTTTAAAAGAACAAAAAACAACTTACTTTTGTAAAGCAAACTACTTGATTTTACTTAATTTATTCAATTTACTACTTAAATTTGAAAGAACTTCCGATTTCTCTTCCTGTGAGCTTGGACATTTTGGGACCCGCTCCCTCGGCCATCGAGAATTTTCCCCCGGCCATGTCAGCGATTAATCCAGCCGACTGGGTGCCCCATCAAACCGCTTGTTAGCCTGGATTCGGGCTCGGAATGGACCTGGGAGCCGCCTCATCATCGATTGCGTTATCGATGGCGTTGCCGGCTTTAGCCTCCGCTTTTGGGACTCCAACTGGCCCGGAATCTCATTTGCGATTAAGTTCTTATGGCCACTGTGCGCATTTCGTGGAAAGTTGGCCAGCAGATCTTTATTGTTCGATTGGTTTATTTATAATAATTAGGTGCGCTGTCCCAGCGACTTTGTTTTGCCTGCACGAAGAGCTCCTTTTGCGGTCTTCGATTTTTCTTCTCTCGTTTTATTTTTTATTTTATTTTATTTATTTTTCCTGGCTTATCGACCGCTGGCTGGCCCATAAATTCTTTAAGCTCGCACCTTTTTATTGTGCGCATTCACACACGCTGCTATTTTCTGGTGGCTTCCTTCGGCGCAGATTGCAATCGGCGGCTGCGGCTGCGCATGCGCGAGGAGCACAGAAAATCCACAGAGAAGTAAAACCAAAGACTACAGAAAGCTGCAGAGGAGCAGCGGGAGCGGGAACAGAACCTGCACCACCGGGTGGAGCGCGTTCCTTTGGTAAATTGCTCACATTAGCAGGTTGTACGACTTATTAAGTAAGCACAATTTGCGTGGCCGCCGCCCAAAAAAAAAAAAAAAAACAGCAGGGTAAAAAAAAACAAAACAAGGAGCATCCGATACTGGATACTGGAAATAATGGGCAGCCGTTAAAGGTGGCGACCAGGAGCCGCCTATCCCGACAAGTGATTGTTTTATAATTGCAATCGCAATTGCAGCTTGCAGTTCGCAGTTCGATCCGCTAAATTGGCCCCGAGGTATCGTATGGTATCGTATGGCATCGCAAGGCATCGTATGGCATCCTATCCACTGTTGTTGTGGGCTGGTCGGCGAAATTGGCAATCCATTTGAATGAATAATTGCTCAATTACGAGCTGAGCCACCGCCGAAGCGCCTAACGAGTCACACTTGCTGGGCGGAAAATTGTTTTCGAAATTTGTCTGGCCGCCGCGGTCAGCATGGGTGCAGGTAAAACTTAATTGGAGCAGGCTGGGAAAAATTGTGGGCTTAACTGGAGGCATTAGTTGGGGTGTCTAAGGGGTTTTCTTAAGATATACCAGTATAGAAGATCATCTAGTAAACTTTTAATAAGGAAAACAATTCTTAAATAAAGAAACAAAAAGAAAAGAAGATGAGTTTTCAGTGTTATCTCTGTTTTCTGTAAATTAAACAAGCTTATTAAACCAACAGTTTATATAAGAGTTAGTATTACTATAAACCATATTGCTAATAAAAACTAAAACTACTAATTAAATCTGATTGCCAGTTCAATCGCTGATTCGAACATCTTAGAATTGAATTTTTGTGAACACACTTCTCGTATGGAAAGAGGCAGCGAAGCAAATTAAATACGAAATATTTGCGGATCGGGCGATTTAAGCAGCCAGATTAGCCAAAGTCAGGAAAGCGCGACAAAAATGGCGCTAAGTCCGCGGAGAGACAATAAGAGCCATAAGATATAGTCGCGCTGTGTTGGCTGCCTGGCATTAGGGTGAAATCGAGAAATGAAACTGGACCAGTTTAAGCGGAAGCAAGCGATGGCTTGTGATGAGGATGGAGCTCTGGAGTTGCATTTTGGTAGCAGGAGGAGCAGGAGCAGTAGATGGGGCATGGAGCTGGAGCTATGGAGCTGCTTCTGGATCTGCGACTGCGACTGAGGCCGCTGTCTGCGGGCACGTAAGAAATTTCATACTAATTGGCATAAATACCAAGTGTTGGGGAGAGAGACGTTGCTCGCTTTGGCCTGGCGACACTGACAGACTGACGAACTGACAAACTGACGGACTGACATTGAGCTAAGGCATAAGAAATGTATACAGTCGAACTTCGATAAGGCTATCCATATTGAGATGTCGATTATTGGAGGTTTACTTTTCAAAATGGAAAAGAAAATGGAAATTTTCTCATTTTTTTAAAGCTTTAAAATTGAAAAGGCTTGACTTGGATATGTGATGTTGGGACCAATAATATTGGGAACTCTTTTAATTTTTATATTTGTAATATTTCTTGCTTGCAATATCTTCTTTATAGTGACTCCCCACTGTACATAAAAACAAAGACCGAGGGGCAAACGCTTGTCGATGAGATCTTCACCTTGGCAATCATTAATCGTCTGCCAGCGACATAATATCGATGATGGAGCTGTGTCTGCAGAGTCTCTGGTCTAAGCCAGTTTTTATTTAGTATTTTCCCTGGCTTGGCTGTGTCTTGTATTTGTATTTTGTATTTCCTCCGATCGCTCCGCTAGTTGGCCGCGTGCAAGGCTGGAATGCTCATCGAACCAATTGAAATTGCTGTGACAACAATAAAAATTCAACTTTGGGGCCTCTTTTTGCTGCAATGTTGCTGCCGTGCCTTGGTTGATGTTGCTGCTGCTACTGTTGCCATTGCCATTGCTATTGGCATTGCCATAGTCGAGTTGTTGTCGACGTTTTCCCGTCTGGTTGACTGACTGACAATTAGACGTTGCTAAAATGTTGACTGATCAAGCGATTTGTAGCTGTAAATTCATCTCTATTTCGCTCTGCGGAGAGAGATTTCATGTCTGCTGCTTGGGAATGCTGCTGGCTTTCCTATGCCTTTATTTTTCCTCATTTTTCCAAGCCTCCCTCCCCAACGCTTTTTTTATTGCCTTTGTCTGGTGGTGTTCATTGGCTCATTGGCTGACCTGCTTGGCGGCTACTTGTCGCTGTTAAAATCCAATTAATCGAACAATTTACTTTGGTGCGTTTAGCGATGGTGTTGCTATTGCCCGGTTATCTGGGCACGGGCTTGGATGAGAGATCGCTGGCTGTGGGGTATGGATAGGCAATGGATATCCATAGCTATGAATAACATACAGGGTACTCTTAGGGGTGATGTTATGGGTATGAATTAGCATAAATTTGAATTTGTTGCTTTAAAGATGCACTCATCTCCTAATAACTTATACTTGCCTGGATCTGAAATCAACTTTAAGTTAGGATTTTATATAAATAACACATACGAGGTGTGTTCAAAAAGTAAGGTGACTCTTCAAATTTCGCGAATTTCAAATTTTTCGATTATCGATTTTTTTGTTTTGTTATATTGGTACACTCTTCCCTAACATCTGTACCAAGTTTCAATGGAACATCCTCTTTTGTTTGGTTGTGGAGGCGTAAAGTTCAAGTTATTTTGCGAGCTCGGCGATTTTTGTATCGAAAATATGGATCAAAGGTTTGGATTTTTGGCCAAAACAACACCACAATAATGCCTCGACCATATTACCGGTTTGGCCATGTGCTTTTTCTTGTTCCCAAAACTGAAGATAATCGAAAAATTTGAAAATTTGAAATTTGAAAAGTCACCTTACTTTTTGAACACACCTCGTATAACTTCTAAAAGGTTTCGATAATCGAAAAATTTGAAATTCGCGAAATTTGAAGAGTCACCTTACTTTTTGAACACACCTCGTATAGTATAGAATAGATAATGCTACTAGTATGACTTAAGAAATACATTACCAAATCCACAACATGTGTTCATATTTATTAGCTAATTATCCCCGCATTGCATACGATCGCTTTCCAGCGAGTCCTCTTATTACTTCCCCGACCTGACCCTTTCTATTCCGCTAACGATCTGTAAGTGTTAAGACATAAATTACGTGCCGCCTGGAACATGACAGCGCTACAAAATGTGGACTCTTTCGACCCGGCCCCCAAAACAAATGGGCGGCCACCCCTTTGGCTGGCATCCAAGCATGATTAGTGTCAATTTTTGTCACTTTAATAGCCTCGTTTATGCGCCTGGAGCAGACCTGGGCCAAAGACTTTCCATTCGCTTTGCCAGCTCCCAACTCGCAACTCCGAACTGCATTAAAAAAGGAAGTGTGCCCTATAAAATAGGCCAAAAAAGGCCGCACAACTGCAGCGCGACGTTTTCATTAATAGACGCTCGAATATCAAAGTGAAAAACTTCAGAAACGAGCCGCTACGCCCGCCCCATTAAACCACAAAATTTATTGCGCCAACTAAAACGAAATCTCGGCATATCCCTGACATCCAGAATGGGCAAGGGGAACGAAGTGGCGTTGGGAGTCCCAACTCCAGCGTGGCAGTTCGGCAGCCGAATCCGCGATCTTAAGGATCCCAGGGAACAACTTAATTCAAGTGTTGTCACTTTGTCGTGTTCCACAAAATGCTGAAAACTCTCAAAACTGCTCATTAATTTTCAAGTGTAACTTTTATTAGGTATTTAAATGCGTGTGAGCATCAGGCCAATGGCAACATGCCATTACGCCGCATCCCATAAATTCGTTGGATGGTGCATCTCTTTTTATGCCACTTCACATATACAGCATTCGGCCACATGTTGCAGCCTCCCCAGCCAGCGTGTCGCACATACTTGAGATTGCATTAGTCGGTTTACACCCCCGAAAAAAAAACATACATATAGATATGTGGGGGAAAATCTTGGGAGGGAAAACATTTCTGGGGAGCGGAGAGTGATCAATGCCGCCTCATCTGCCCGTTCACAACCCATTGCATTAATAATCCATAACGCCCAGATCCGGGGGACTAGAGATGAGAGCGTGAGTCTGGAAGTCTAAAATCTATTTAAAAATATTTTAAGGAAATTTTATTTCTAACAAATTAAGTAAAAATATGTAAGGCATAAGTATATATTTTTGTTTTTACCATTATTAGTATTAGGATGGTTTTTTCCTCTACCTCTCAAAAAGACTGGATGATCATAGTATATATATCCCATCTATTTCATCTCTAGTTGCCACCCACGGCAGAAAAGCATCTGAACTATCCTGGCCTAGTGTCGATAAATCAAGACTCCGAGTGGATGGAAGCAAACGAGATGAGACACCTCCACTTCACTTCACTTCAGTTGGGAATATGGCGAGGGCCTACTCGAAAATCGGGTGAAATATTGTCGCTGCTAATGCTGTTAATGAAACATCGTAATTATGTATTAGGAGGGGATATATAGAGCAGCCTACTTAGGGGAAACTCCGGGTCGCGAAGCACATTAATTATCCGCCGGAGAGCGGGAAAAGTGAAAGTGCGGTCGGGTCGAAAGGAAAATCGTACAAGCCAAAGGCAAACACACGGAAAACAAAGACAAATACAAATGTTTTTGGGGTAAGTGATGTGAATGTGACATTATGTATTAAAAGGATTTTGTGTGTTTTACATAACAACCACAACAAGCGGTTCAAAGAGGCCGACTTGGGTTGGTTTTTTTTTTAGTTTTTTGGGGGAAGGTTGTGGAGTAAAAAATAAATACAGTCTTCATTTCCATTCCATTAAGTGAAAGCTAAGAAATGTATTTACAAATATGCCGCCGCTTCGATTTCTCTTTTCCTTGATAGTTGCAAGTCAATAAAATTTTTAGTTCGTTACAGTAATAAACTTCTAACTTTTTAAGCAATATCCACTGTAGAAACCCCTCAGAAAAAGCTGTTGATCGAATTATTCGCAAATTAAGCAGCACAGTTAGTTGAGAACAGCAGGCGGTCGCCACGCCCTCGAAAAGAAGGCGGAGGTGTTATGGTTGAACTCATCTGAACTCGAGCGAAAAGTCGCCGAGTGGAGCGTTCCGTCTGTTTGGCTTTGTTTTTGCTTTTGCTTTTTCCCCCCCGCGGCATTTGTCAAGCGCTTAGATAACATTGTCATTAATCGTTCGTAATTAATTATCAGCTCTGGTCGGGGATTATTTTAAAGTAGTTATTATTATAACGAACTGTCAACACCTACTTATAAAACAAAGTAGAGCTAATGCCCCTTCCCAAGCTTCAGCTGCCTCCTGCCTAGTCAGTGTTGGCTTTTTAGATATTTTTTTGATATAATCTGGTGGTTTAACTAGTGATTTATATGGTATTATCATGTATATGGTAAATAATTTTTGAAATTGTTTATTGTTTATTGTTATTTTTCAAAAAAAACAAATATTTAAGATATATTTTTAAGCTGAATACCAATTTCTGTACCTTAAAGTTGTTAAATATGATTTTATGTCTTAATAGCAAAAGATATTTGTTATTAAAAATCACTTACAATCTTCACTACTTTTCCAAATTTGTTGTAGTCCGTTTTTGTCATGGAAATTTCTTTACTTTAGTTCCTCCCAAAGCGACATCACTGCCTCCCCATATCTCCCATTTGGGTGGTCGGTCACTCTGACTGACGGTGGCCCGCCTCGAAAAGTTGAAAACCCGTTTGCCCCGCTCTCGGCTCTCGGATCCCCGGCATGTGTAAATGTATGTTAATTTGCCGATCGTTAAATACGAAAATTTGTTGGTTTTATTGTCAGCTGGGCTCTGGCTTTTGTCTTTTGCATCTTTAATTGGTTAACCATATGGTTTCGATCTGATTTGTTAGCGTTAACCTGTAACTCTGCGCTGGCTTCTTGTGTGGGGTTGTTAAATTAGCGATAATCGAGCGGACATAAAGGCTTAATTGTGGCTTATCGTTGCTTATAGCATGTTGGGGGACTCCAAATTAAGGGAGTACTAAAAAATATTCTTGTTATATATCACTTAAGTTGCTCTGGTTAGAGTAGAAACTCTTTAAGAGGGGAAAGTAGATCTCACTACATTGTTGCAGCGAAGCATCAACTTGGCCAACACTTGGCATTTGTTTTGGCCTCTCCTCCCCCAGCTTACAGGAACATTGGCACAATTGGAATTTAATGGAGTCAATTTGGTGTTTGGTGATGCATAAACTGGCCAAAACCAATGGATTGGCGCGAGTTCTGGTGAATGCAAAGAGAGATCCAAAAGTCACAATGAAATCGGAATGCTGGAGATGCTACTGCACAGGGAGAATATCTGCAGTTCTATCAGATATTAAATAGTTTTAAAACTTAGGGTTTGTCATTTTATTATTAAGAAATCAGTGACATTTTTTCTCAGTGTTATGCTGGCAAAGTTGCTCCTGTTGCTGATGCTGCTCCTGCGGATGTCGCTGCTGCTGGCCGCTAACAATGCAGATCAAGAGATGAGCGCGTCCATTTCGGTCTGCGGATCGGCCATTGTTCCATGTGGCATGTTGTTTTAGGAGTCTGCTAAAAAGACAAATGTGGTGTGCGGTTGCGGGGGAGTGGGCCGAGTTTCGGTTAGTAAAACAGCCAGCCAGCCAGCGCGTGTTAGTTCCACTCGTTAAGGATTTACGAGCAATTTTTATCACTTTGAGGATCGCTGACAAATCCGGCAACAACAGCAGCAACAGCAGCAGGCCAGGACCAACAATGCAATGCAACATGCGCATAATAATGGCAAGTTGTCCGGCTCACACAGATATATAGCCATATATATATATAGTGGGCTATATATGCTATATGCTATGAGCCATGAGACAGGAAGCGCACTCGGCTGTCTCATCGTTGTCGCTGATGTGGCCAAAAGTGGCCAATAAAACCCCAGCGACGATGTCACCAAACAGTTGCTGCAATTGTTGCAGTTGCAGTTGCAGCAGGCAGCAGTTGCAGCAACGATGACGACGAATTATAGCAAAGTAATCGCAGTGGACTCTGCAGTTGCAACTCTCCAGCCTTTGTCCATTTTTTGTCATACCCTTCCTTGAAAAGGATAACTCTAACTTATCTCTGGGTTAAAAGTTAGGTTACTAAACATTTTAAAACGAATTAATGTTTAAGCAGCAAAAAGACATTATAATAAGCTTAAGAAGTTAGAAGTAGAAGAAGTTTCTTAAACATTTCTTAAACATTTTCTTTCAAAGAAATCACAACTAGAAGAAGTTTTCCAAAATATAAATAATTTTTTTTCCCGATTAAGCTTTAAGGGCATCCAAACTTTCCCAGCCTTTCCTTTCTTCTTCTCCTTTACCTATTTATTTCGCATCTTTCTTTTCCGTTTTTTTCGTACATTTTCCTTGGCCAATATCGTTGGCGGCTTTTGGCGTTGATTTCCCTTCCAATTTATGTGACATATTGATTTTAAATTGATGATAGTCTATTTTGCGTTGGCCAGCCATCGGAGGAGCGAACAAAGCCGAACGAAACCAATTTATTTTAGCCATTTTAAATTGGCATTTTCGCTGGGTACGCAGCATTTTCAGCGTTTGCTGCATTTGGCCAATGCGTTCGAGCCGGGCTTATATGACTTCATCAGCGGTTTATTGTCGAGGCAGACGAGCTGGCTAGCTGGTTGGCTGGGAAAATGCCAGTGGCCAGAGGTTCCTGCTCCATTCATAGGTGCGCATTTAAATGCAAATTTAATTCAATTAATGATGCATCAAATGCAGCCAATGCCTAATTGCCATGCGATGATCGTCGTCAATGGCTGTTGCTGTTGCTGTTGCTGTTGCCTGTCTGCCATCTCAGGTCTTTGTGTTTTTTTCTATTGCTCGTCCTGAAGGATTCTCAACCCATCTGCAGAACCAGCAGCTGCCGTTTGACAATATTGATGATTTAGTAGTTGCTGCCGTGTCTGTGGCACCAAAGGCGTAATTAGACAAGCATTGTGCAAAAGCGTTAATTAAAAACCGCAAAAAGACACAGCAGCAGACGCGGTGGCAGTTGCCATTTTTCCATCGAGTAGCGACTGCCAGCTGTGCCAGCGCCATGACTCCAATCTCACACTTGGAAATATATTTGCAGAAGTCATTAAGTCTAAGAAGTTAAATATTAATTTGAAATGAATTAAGTAAGGCGATCAGAAGGAGTATGAATAAGATGAGAAACTCTGTTTTATAGATTTTTAAGTTAAGGTTGAGATGAGATTAACCTTCTGAGATTGGTGAATAAAAAGATATAATAAATTAATATTAACATCCTTTCCACCAGTGCATCTCCTCAGTGTCGATTCCGTAATGAGCTCGAGCATCGATTGCGTAAGTTCTGCGCGGATGCAATTGCTTCATAGCCCCTGTAACCTAACCCAAGTCCCAGGCCCAGGTTGCATGTCCCCAGGTCCTCAGGTCCCATTAAATACCCAAGTACAGCAGCGGGTTGGCGCTGCCGCAATCAGCTAATAATTTCCTTTTAAACGATCTCCGTTCGAACTTGCAGCATGCTGCATGAATGGAGGCTCCAGCCTCATGCGTATTTATGAGCCCAGTGATTCCTGTTCGCTGTCCGCCCAGCATTAAGTGCCTAGCTTTTCGGATTGATTTTGACGCCAAGCGCTGGCGTTAAGGGGATCTAAATGGGATTTTGAAGATAATATTGGAGGAATATATATCTTTAACAGGGTCGGGGCTGAGGTGTAAACGTGCATCGTAAATTATTAATCGCATCTTTTATAATATGGCTAAAAAGGCAATAAATATTAAAGGCAAAGTTGGTATAAAAATAAAACGAAAAATGTTTATTTTTATGTTCTTGAAACCTGTGAGGGTAATTTATTAACGTACGTACTTCAAGTTAACTATGAATAAGGTTAATGAAAAGATATCTTAGAATATCTTGTCAAACTTTATCTATTGCTAACAATATCGAGAAACAGAAATAAGTTTTCATATTTTCAAGTTGCAACCACAAAAAGTAAATTAAGATACAAAATCTTGTCAGGATGATAGGTTCCTTGATGTTAACCAGGAATGCTGGCAAGTTGCTGCTTTCCAGTGCCCCAGTGATCCAAGGCCAGTGGCTGCGTGGCCAGAAGACCATGCCGGTTTATGGGTATCCCTGCCCGGATCCTCCGAAATGGGGTTACTCGGCCTTTGGAAGGGATCAGAAGACCTGGGGAGAGTGGACCTGTGCCAGGTTGGATGACCTTCTGAACTGGGGTCGCAAGGGTTCCCTCTGGCCGGTGACCTTTGGCCTGGCCTGCTGCGCCGTGGAAATGATGCACATCGCAGCTCCTCGATATGACATGGACCGCTATGGAGTGGTTTTCCGGGCTTCACCTCGTCAGGGAGATGTGCTGATCGTGGCCGGAACGTTGACCAACAAAATGGCACCGGCTTTCCGGAAGGTTTATGACCAGATGCCGGAACCCAGGTGGGTCATCTCCATGGGCAGTTGTGCCAATGGAGGTGGCTACTATCATTACTCGTATTCGGTGGTTCGTGGCTGCGATCGGATTGTCCCGGTGGATATATACGTGCCCGGATGTCCGCCCTCCGCTGAGGCCTTAATGTATGGAATCCTACAGCTGCAGAAGAAGGTCAAGCGCATGAGGACCTTGCAGATGTGGTACAGGAAGTAACTTTATAGACTTTTTAGAGAGTTGAGTAAATAAAAGATAAGGGAGCAGCGGTAACAAGTACGTGCTATGCTTTCTGCTAAAGATACTTCATAGCATGTAGTATCTAAAGTGCTGTAGGGTTAAAAAGATACTCTAACCCGTAACTAGAGTAAGGGCTTCAAGGGCTAAGGCTCTTATCGTAAGCCGATCTGCCTAACCCAAAACAAAGTCAAAGAGTTAAGCGCATCAGTTCCAGCAACTCAAGAAGATTTTCAGTTCAAAAAGTCGCTTAGTCAGCGAAACAGGGCTCGTGCTCACCTGCACTTGAAGAAGTTCGAGGATCGGTTTCAGATCTCGAAAAGGATCTCCGTAGAGAGTCCTCAGACAATGTCCAGAGACAATAAACACTTCTGGCGGCACTGGGCACTCTCAAGTGTCGATGAAATATGAAGGGTTCTTGAAACATATGAAAGGATTTCGTTGTTTCTCATTTTCTCTAACAAAAACCGAAAATCCTTTTTGCGAATCTGCCGACACGGAGCACTTGAACTTGGTGGGAACATCATTAAATCCTCGCTCGAGTGCTGCGGTGAGTGCATTAAATTGTGGGACAACTATCGCATTAGTGTAATCCCCGAACGACACACCCACAAAACTGGGAGATCTTTTTTCGGGCTGAATGGAAACTCTCGAGAGTTAAAGACATGAATGAAGGACCTCGTCATTCATTGAGATCTCGGGTAGAAAAAGGACCTGCGCACTCTAGGCTACAGACAAAGGCCCAGCAGGCAGCCCGCCGATCCTCGGGGATCCTGGGAATCGGTTCGTGACTCGGACAATTCCAGCGAATAAGAATGGCTGCATGGAGAAATTAACTTGTCTCAATCGCACAGCAATAAAAATTAATAACAAAGCCACTGGCAACATGTTTGCCTCCATTGTGCAGGCATTAAATAAATTTAACAGCTCAATGACTTGTCGAAAGGTGCAGGGAGAATCTGAGCTCTGGACACCGGACTTCGGGCTCTGAACGGTGGACTGTGGACTCCGAGGAATCGGAATCAGTGGAGCGTTCGCGGCCAGGCAACCATATCTTAATTAGCAGACCCCGGCCTACATTAACCTTAATTTTTGCTCTTTTTTATTTTTTATTTTACCGATTTCTGCTTAATTGCGGCGCCGAGGCGCCAACGAAAAAGCTTCGCAAGTGCACAGAAAATATTTTTGGTTTCAGAGAATTTTACATATTTTTTAAACGGATTTTTTATTAATAATAAAAAAGAAAATTAAGATACATATTAATGAATATTATAAATATCACTTTTTAATACTTTATTATACCAAACTTTACTTGCTTTTTTAAATATTAAATCAATTTCGAAAGGTATTAGAATTATAAATAGAAAGAGAAGTATCTAAGGATTACATTTTTCATCAAAATGATTGGTTGGGCTAGAGTACTTCTATCCATATCTATCCATTATAGTTTCATGTTAATCAGGAATATAATTTCCTTTTTACATTTTCAGTGCATTTCCAGTGAACTTTTTCACTGAGATTTTCAGTGGAGTGTCCAGCGGCGCATGCTCAGGATTTGCACTTGAGTGAAAATCTGGTAAAATCTGTAAGGGGACTCGACCACCGAGGTGGGTCCTACCTGCAGATCCGCAGCCCTGCAGTTCGTCAGCGGTGTTAACCCCCTTTCGGGCTCTAGCAATGTTCCACGGGTCATAAATTACGGCAGACAATTTCGGGCAGAAATGCCCAACGAATTGTGTGTTTAACACCTAATCGCCCGTAATGCTCTCTAACCGATTGTGAGGTCCTCCAAAAAATATAAAAAAAAAAACAGTGACTCGCCGCCAAAATGGGCCCAGCAATAAATCCAGAAAGCAGCATCTAGTTTTCATTCATTCATTGAGGCCCTCAGAGCTGGACCTGGTTCATTCATGGCCTCATAATGAAATTGTTGGATGTGTCTGCTTAAGTTCTTTCTTATTTTATTCCAGCATTGTGCTCACTAAAAAGATTTATGTTCATGAATGTAAATGCCTTCTTCAAATCTTTTTTATTGGCATTATGGGGAATTGATTTGTTGCCTCGCTGGACTCTTTCATAAAATTATTATCACACCTTGGGAATGCCGAGCCGAAGGTCTGATCTGCTTTCTTCTGGGGAGAATTATTAAGCTGATTTTAATTGCGTTCCATGCGTTCTGGCTGCTTTGATCGTGGATCGTAAATCTAATTTAGTGTTCTTCGGAATTCAAAACGAAATTTAGACGTTTTCTAATTATGCAACGAACGATCTTCCTCTTCGCCTGAGTGGGGCGATGTTTTGTGTGTTGTTTTCGATCGGATTTGATTGAAATTTATCGCCAGTGCATTGACTACAGATCCGTAATCTTCTCCTCTAGGGCGTTGTTTGGGTCTCTTCCATCTGGCTTACATAAATATCTTGGCCCTCGGTCTGTGTTTTGGCCAAAAGTTATGGGAAGTCGTCAGCGCGTTAAGCCGTTATGGATACTTTACAAAGCCATAACGATAGGATCTTGATATTAGTTTAGTTTTCGGTGCTTGTCCGCTTCGCCCTGCGATCATTTGTTAATAAAAGTGAAAATTTGTTATTTGTTGCACTCGGTTTGTCGGTGTTTCGAGCGATAAGAATCTTGATTTATCTTCCGAGTGTGGCTTATGTAAGATTAGCATTGGTATTTGAAACAAAACTAATAAAAAAATGTTTTCATTTCAGCTAACAGGCTCATGGTGATCTTGATTTTTTGTATTTACTAAATAAGATTTCATTAAATTGCTAATAATTCCCTTCATTAATCATGCTGTTGCATGAATATTATGAAAACATTATCGATTAAAGAAAGTACTTAACCCAAAGTTGACTAATGATCAATATTTCGAGCCCCTTTTTCTGACTTAACTTCTTCGTAATGATCATCATCAGTGTGTTGGCCCAAATTAGTCGCCAAGCTGCCAAAACGTTTAGTACGCAGCTCTCACCAGAGAGTTTCCCAGTTTCTTTCCCGGCCAATTGTCCATTTGTCATGCGGACAATAACGTTGACATACATTCGAGCCAGGTCCTTTGTTTTTGCAAGTCCCAAAGTTCGGGTTCATTTTGAGAGGGGAAAACAGTACCCAGATCCGCTGCTCGGCTGCTTGGCTGCATTGCGCAATAAAACAAGAGTCGCCAAGGAATTGAGGAGGAGAATCCATCATTAATAAGCCCTAAAGTGGCTGCCCGATGGCCGCTCCAGGCGGGCAATAAAAACAATGGCCAAAATGGGCAATGAGCGGCCAACGCACAGCAGCAGCAACATGTGCACTTGTTGATCTTGTTGTAGTTGCTGATGCAGAGAGAGAAAAGAGGTGGACTTGTTATATAAATTTAAGGATATTTAATATATGTAGTGGCATACATACTGGCCTTCCTTAGTGAACTCTCTATACTATTAGTCTTTCATGCAAAAATTTTAACTATTTCTCTATCTGTAGCCATGTTGCTGTTGCAGCTTGCAAACAAGCGAGCAGCAAAAAGCTGCAACAGGAGGCACCGCACTGGAGGAGGCAAAAAGCCAAACCGCTTTAGGCCATTTAAGGCAACGCAATTAATTATTTTTTAACTGTTTTGTCATTTCGGAATGCAGCAAGCAGCCATCGTTGGCCATCGATTGGTAGTGGTCCTCCTCCTTCGGCTTTTAGCCTTTTTCCAGTTTCCTTTGGGCCTTCCTGCTGTTTTTAAAGGACTTTGACATGGCCGCATCACAGCAGTGCGCAGCTTTCGCTCGTTTGATCGCTTGATCGGTTGATCGATTGATTGCTGCAACCTGCAACGTGCAACGGGCAACGTGCAACCTGCGGACCGGGGCAAAAAATGCGCCGAGATTGTAAAACGCGTCTGTAACAAGCCGTTGCGTTAATTTGCCGCTGCCGATTGGCTACCGAAATAAAAAATAAAATAAAATAAGTGCCAGCGCAAAGGCAGACATCGCAGACCTCAACGAAAATAGAAAGTTTTCGTTTTTTTCCTTTGGCTTTTTGGGTTTATATATTTTATTTTATTTTTTATCAAGGCACGACAGAGGGGCAAGGCAAGACGAGGCGAATAAAAAATATGCAAAATGCTGAGTATATATAACAAATTAAACAACCAGTTGGCCTGTGGTGGTGCTCGTGGCCGGGCAATAAAGACAATAAAAATTCATACATTTTTCAAGCAACCTCGAGCAAGTTGTTGGCCGCCCGAACGGGCTTATTTGCTTTGTCTGTTTTGATTATAAAAAGCATTCAGCTTTAATTTGTCAATTTCTTAATTGGCGTTTCGTACGTTCCACATGGCCATAGCCGTCTCTTTCTGTATATCTTTGGCTGTCTCACTCGCTCTTTGAAGACCCACACACACGCAGATATCAAGCAGCCTGCTCAGTGATAGAAGAATTTTAACAAGCTTCGGTGTTTTGGAATTTCGTACGTGAAGAATCCAAAAATGTTTTACGCAATTAAAGAATCTGATAAAATGTCTACGAGCGAGGATGCCAGGAAAGCTAAAAAAAAAAAAAGAGTCAAGATATAAAGACCCCCACTCGATCCTCCCGATTTCGCCAGACTTCGGCGCATATCGATCACTTGTCCGTCGGTAAATATGACAAATTTCGAGGAACCACCATTGGAAATACTATAAAAAAAGAGGCGAAATCAGAAGCGAATGCACATCAATATCAGATGTCGTGTATCTGGGGGCTGCATCTGTATCTGTTTCTGTATCTCTCTCTCTCTCGGTTTTGTTGTGGCACAAACCAATTAAGCCGAGATTAATTGGCCATGTCAAGTGGCGTAATCGAGCGCGAACACAGGTTTGACATTTCATAATTATTTCAACTGCCTCGTTTGCTCTCCGTTCAGATTCAGTTCGAGAGACTGTTCACTTTATAGAGTGAACCAATCTGGTCCCGTCTCTCATTCTCATGATCGATCAATCTGTATCTGTATCTCTTTTTGAGTCTGTTGGCCTGTGATAGATACTTTTGTACCTACGGGTTTTGTTTTGTATAATTGTTGTGTTTTGATATGTTGATTTCAGGCGATAACCGCATGTGGCCACTTTCGGATTATTGATACTTTTATGTAATTATCTTGTCAGGTGGGTTCAGTTTGGGTTTTCTGGAAATGCCAGAAGATCTTACCCCGATTGTCGCTTAGTTGGGGGCAAGAAACGTTAATGGATTTGCTTGCTAATTATTTTTTATCCTACAATCATGGGTTTGGGTTGCCTTTGGAAGAAAATGAAGTAAGTTTAAAAATAAATCATTTAGCATGATAAGCAGTTTGTTTATAACGTTTTTTGGTAAGTTTGCTATACTTATTGGTATCTAATGAGTAGGGAAGGTATGTATCTAATATTGTGATTGATTTTTGAAAATAAAACCTTTTAATTTAACTAATCTTATTGACCCTCGGCCATCTCCTCATGAACCTGTTGATCTTCAAGCTCACTCTACTTTACCCATCAGAACTTTCCATCTTTTTTCCAACCTTAGCATTCTTCTGCAGACCCTGTTGATCTTCCACCTCTCAGCTGATCATCAATCAGCGATGATCTAAACTCTACCGACTTCTTATGGACCCATTCGATCTGATCGCCTCGGAACCACTTTGTTACCAGGGTTCAAACTTTCTCTGGGCCACTCCGCACCCAGTTTTATCACCTATCGGCCATCGCTCATCCCATCCAATCCCGTCCAATCCTATCCAGTCCTATCCACACCCACTCGAGCATTCGAGGCACCATTTCGCCATCCCTCCCGCTCATTTTGCCGCTAATTTGACAACAATTTACTGTAATCACAATCGATTCGTGTTTGCCAATTTTTTAATTGTTTTCAATCCTCTTTTCTTTGGCCAGCCCCAAGGCCCGAAGCCAACTCCCGTCCTCACCAGACACACGATCGAGTAATTTACGATGGCCTCATGGTGATTGGGTTCGCTGGCACAGCGCATGACACCCAAACCCACAGGCCAGGCCAGGAAGAAACTCAAACCCAAACCCTCAGCCGTAGTCAAAGGCAAAACCCATACCGAACTAAACAAACGAACTCCATTAGCAGATCTTTACTGGCCCTCTCGGTGGTTAGTTCGTGCGAACTTCTAGGAATTATGTTGTTCCAATTAAAATAAAAATTAAAATAAAAGAAGACAAAACAAAGGCAGCCCACAGTCGACACTTGGGTCCCCCTTTTCCTGTCGTTGTATCGATTTGTGAAATGGTCGTCGATGGCCTGGCTCTTGCCCATGCACTCAAAGAAATATTTTCTTTTAATTGGGAGATTGTCTTATTATTTTTATTACTTTGGTCAAAATAGTGACATTTCTGGGTAAAATTTTAAAAATTTGTTAAGTAATGTTATCAATATGTTTTTCTTTCAACCCCTATACTTGCTTTTATCATTATTGTTCAGATATTTTGTTGCTAGCTCTGGTTTAAGGTCTGAAAATTCAGGAAACCGATTTTTAACAGAAATGTGAACATTATTCTTGGTTTTAAGCGCTAGCTCGGTCAAAACAAGTCGCACAGCTAAAAGAACGACTGTTTTGTGCTGCTAATGACCACGACTTACCACCCCTATCACTCGTTTTTGGATTTTGAGAAAATCTATTTTCGGCTAAATTTCGCATTTTTGGTAAGGGGTACCATCATCAAAATTTTCAAAAAATGGCCGAAAATGAAGTTTTCCAGATTTGAATGAAACTCAATTGGGAATCATAGCAATCAAATTACAAGCCCTACGAGGTATTACTTTCCATATTTGGACCATTTTTGGCTGATTTTTTTTGCGCCCAAAGTCAAGTATACGTCGTTAGACAGCAGAGAGCCATGGTTTGTAGCCGTTTGTTAGCTCTAACTTTGTCAAAACAAGGAGCAGAGGTAAACCAAAAGACTTTTTTTTTGCAGCTAACAAACAAAACTTAAAGCCCCCATACTTGCTTTTGTCATTACTGTTCTGATTTTTTAGTGCGAGCTCTGATTTAATGGCTGGAAAATCAGGAAGCCTATTTTTAACAGAATTTTGCAATTCTGTGTTCGGCTTTATAGCTCTAGATCGGTCAAAACAAGTCGCACAGCCAAAAGAACGAGTGTTTTGTGCTGCTAACGACCAATACTAACCACCCCTATCACTCCTTTTTCGATTTTGGGGAAACCAATTTTGGCCCAAATTTTGCATTTTTGATAAGGGGTACCATCATCAAAATTCTTGAAAAATGGCCGAAAATTAAGTTATCCAGATTTGATTGCAGATCGATTGGGAATCATTGCAATCAAATTACGACCCCTACAAGGTATTACATTCCACATTCCGACCATTATTGGCTTTGCTATGGACTGAAGTCTGTCATATTGAGGGGAGAAGAAGAATAAGCGGAATTTCAAATTCTTGGAAAGAGGTAACACCATCCATTTTAGCGAATACGTTTAGATATAAATATTAAGTTGATAAAATGTTCTCCCAGTGCATGGAGGGAGGTGAAGAGGTGAGGAAAGTGTACTGGCGCTGGCTGATTTCCATTTAACCTGCTGCACCAAGGGACACCAGGACAGAGAGACCGAGGAGCCCAGGTCTGGGGACTGCAGCTGCATCTCGTGGATGCGGCTTGATTTCTTCGCGCACGATACGAATCGTGGTTGCCTTAAAACGACTTTAATATGTAAATTCGATTTCGGAAGCCAAAGTAATTAATACTAGAATGCAGCCCCGATCCGGAGGCAGACTGAATTTAAAATTAATCCAAACAAACGGATAAGAGGAACCCAAAGGCAGCCCAACGGCAGAAATGTTAATTTGGCTCCTCTGTCCGAGGCTCCAGGAAGCTACATTCTTACGATCGAAGGTGAGAATATTTCTCAACATTGCGTCGATTATGCCGGATATTTATGGGCCAGACCAGGGGATATCTTCAGGTCGTTCTTTGGGGCCATTCAAATAAAAATTATGCTTGACATATTGGTATAAGTTTCGCTTTTAATTATGAATGACATTCTCTATGGGCTATGGACTATGGACTATGGGCTATCGTGTGGGTTCCTATGGGCTCTATGGGCTACATAGGCCCTGCTGTGAAATCAGAGCTCGTCTTGGGTTCCAGTTTTTGAGATAAAGATAAAGATCTCCTCTCGAAGGGGAGAAAAACACACACACACAATCGAATAACGAAAAACTCATTGATGTAGGTAAATTATCGCTCTGTTCTTAACGTCGTGTTTTCGTGTTTTTTAATTGGACTTTGGGAATTTAGTGAAAAATGCTAATTAGTTAAAGGGTTTCTGTTTCTTCTTGGTTTCCGTTTTGGGCTCGTTGGGATTGCATTTCATTGATAATATACGAACGAGACCGAACGAGCGGATTCCCCGAGATTTACGTTGATGTCTCTTGACTCTTTTGACTCGCCTTCAGCCATTTCCCTACTATCTATAAAATTAGATTAGCAGTTAATTGGTTAATGTGCAGCCAGCAACGTTTGTTAATTGATTCTCGGAAAACCCAAAGAGGAAATCTACACAGAGAGAGAGATCTGGTTTTAATTAACAACTATTTAGGTGCTGGAGCTACCGACTCTGTTGCATGTCTCCCTGATTTGGTAACATTTGTGATTTTGATATATGAGCTATGTATATCATTCTTCTCCGATACTCCAGTTCTTCTTCCATATGCCTCCTTCTGCGTGCACAGTAGCCAAAAGCTTGTGTTGCTTCCACAGAACTTTCGGCCTTTGTTCCACTAATTGGTTTTATGGCTCTGCCTTTGGGTTTGTCACTCTTCGCCGGTCATTTGTCGCTCGAAAACGCTTTTGGAGATCGCCTGGCGAAGATTTTCAGATTTTGTAAGCTTGTTTCTTTTTGGCCATTAAAATAGCTTATAATTTTATGCGAGGTCTTGGCATTGTTTGATTTCGATTTCGAATTCGACTTGGCATTTGTTATCATGAAAATATTTTGATCAGGCTGATAAGGTTGATCGCGGGGCTCGTAAAGCGTTTTGTCTAAACTATGGATGATATGTCCCCCTCTCTTTAAGACCTCCATCAACTGGGTCACACTACCTTACTATACATACGAGTATATATATATCAACATCGATAAATTCCCCAACAAAATGCCATTGCCACTTGGCAGAGGCAGAGTCTGGAACTCTGGCCCAGATGCAACACACCAAAACTACTTGCCACGTTCAACGTCATCAGCATATGGGCGGCTTTCAGAGATCCGAACATGTTGTAGGTTGTCTTGTCGTTGCCTTGTAACCCGATAGTTTTGTAGTTTTGTGGTAGCGCACTCATAAATTTAGCCCCCCTCCCGCCATTCGCTGCGCACCTCGCAGTCGCATCTCAGGTGTTAAGCGGGTCGGGATGTGGATACTCTATGTGAGGAGTATTGATAGTTCATGGTTAACTTTTCCTTTTAAAGTGATAAGAATTACATTTTATTTTTAATAATCAGGAAATATAAGTGATTTATTTATATATTTAATTAGCGGTTATATTGGTTTTACTGCCTCGTGTCAATATTAATAACCCATTAATTTTTCATGTGTCTTAAATATTTTGGTATAAATTAATAATGAAATATTCGTGATATGACTGTTATTATAAACAGGAACTTATAAAGCTTAAGGCAAGGATATAAAAAATCTAAAAAAAGTTAATGGTATTTTAATTGTTAATAAAAATAAAGAAAATAAAAACAAGCAGGAATAAAGTTTATTTACAGAACACTTTGAAATCATTAATCAAGTAAGCAAAAAAACATTTTTGGTTTAAAAATCGATCTAGTAAAGAGCATTTCCACTTCTTCTAAAAACCAATCCCTTCGATTTCCCTATTATTTTTTGTGTTTGTTATTTATAACTATTAGCTCTAACTCTAAGTTAAAAAGTCGATTTTGGCTACGATTTTTTTACAGTTTCGCTGCTCACTTGCTGGTCGTTGTTGTTGGCTTTGTTGTCGGCTGTTAGCTGTTTTTGTTGCTGCCGGACTTGGCATTATTTATTGCACGAAAGTCATTCTTTTTAATAGTCATGCAAATTAATTTTTGCTCATTTGTACAACAATAAAAATGTTAACTAATTAATTTTGATTGAAATTTGCATGCAAAACGCGAAAATCAATTTGCACGCGTCGCGTTGTATTGTTTTTTTGCCCCATCTCAGCTGAGATCTCGTAGCTTTGATAAGTGGCGGGAATTGGGAATTTATAAATTCAACATTTAATGGGTATTCATAAATTTAGTCTAAGTAAAAGCGACACGCCAACGGGCAACTAGTTCAGATTGAAAAGCGAAAGTCTTTGAATGATGAATAAGCTTAGACGGGGGGGAATTTTCCTGGCTCAAAGTCACAGAACAAAGACTGCCAAATGCCCAATTAGCGGAGGCATAATAAGCATTTCGGCAAAACGGAAGTCATGTTAATTAATTTCGACTATAAAATCCGAGCTGGCAAAGTTTCGCAGCGACACCGATAGCAATCTGGCCGGAGGAAGCCGGGAGAACAAATGGAATTCCGAATGGAAATATTAACGATAGAGGACCCGTCCTCCTCCAAAAGTATCTTGTATCTTTTGTCTGCTCCTTTTGCCCTGACTGTGCCCAATTATAAGCTAAAGACATTGAAATTCGCTTTATCTCGAAAGTCGTTTGACCGAAATGCGAGGAAGCCGCTGCCAAAAGGGAATGCGAATATATATCTGCCGCGAATAATATATATATATATATATATCTCAAATTAGCAAACATTTTATATCTGTCAGCTACTGTTCTCCCTAATTAATAACAAGATGCCTTTTTAATTCCATTTCGTGCGTTTTGCGCGCCGTTGCTCGTTTTAATTGCCCTCGACATTGCCTCAAGGAGCACTTCTTCGAGATCTCTCTGTTTTCAGTTCTGTTCGGGTTGGTTACCAAAAGGGGGAGAGAGATATACCATCTACCATATACCATTTACCATCTACCAAGCTACCACCAGAAGGAATCCTGAACGGATGACCTGATGGACTGGGAGGCGCCTGCGTGCTATGATGCACTTAATCGCCGCTGCTCGTAATTATGGCTAATTCTTTCCGTTTATCTACAAAGAATGGGTTCTATGAAATTATTATTATTAATTTATGGCCAGCAGCGGCAGGGAATTTGATATTAATGTGGCAGTGTAAACAAATTATGGCCATGGCTGGCTGCGTCTTGTTCGAAGTGCTTAAAATGGTTGTTAAGAGCTTTAGACTGACTCTTTTTTTTAACACGTTTCAGCAATTATAAAGTTAATTGATCTAATAAGCAAGGAAATTCAAGAGAAAAAAGTTCATAATTAAGCAGAACTTGAAATCTTTTGAGCATATTAATTCCAGTTATGGATTTTATTAAGAGGAAAAGAGTTTTATGAGTTTTAGAAAATGAAAACTTAATCAAGAAATGAATTTTCACAAAATCTATCTACATTTCTCCCTACTATATTAACACAGCTGTGCACTATAAAATCATCTTCTTAAGCAGAATAACCTTCTTAAAGTCGTATTTTGATATGCGACTAACATAGCATTCCAAGAGTTAGACCTTCCACTTCCTCTTTTCTCACATTCAAAATCACTCTTACAAAAAAAGGGACACTAAAAGCACAGTGCAACTTTCAGGGAACTGCAACAAAGTTGCAACTTTCAGGCAGTCACCCACTGAGAAGACAGATAAACACTCCAATTGTATGACACTAAGTTGACGCAAATGAGATCGAATGGTCAGGGTGCGAACATGTAACTGCCGTCGGCTAACTCCGGGCAGTAACTTGGCCAACTGGATGGCCAGAACGGTGTGGAAAACCCATTCGAACCTCACTGACCATAAATCGAGTTGGTCCGGACATTTTAGCCAACATTTCCAGGCAGCTCCCGGCCGAGTTGAGTTTAGTTTGAGGCCCAACAAAAGGGGAAACCTGTTTTTGGCCAACAAGTTTTAACCACGGAAACCCGTTTCGATCGCAATGGTAACCGCCTACCAGAAAGCCACAAAGGAGGAGGAGCTTTGACCAAGATGGTGACTGGGCAGAAAAATGGTGGCCAAAGCTAAATAGCGATCGAATTTATGGAATTATTTCATTGTTCTAGGAATTTGAATGCCCTGCTGAAAATGGCCACAATGGCAGCGGATTTTGATAAACGATCTTGGCCAGAAGAACAGAGGGTCGCCATATGCCATTTATATGGTCTGAATGTTTATTGGATGAGTCCGGGACATGGGGGAGAAGGATGTCGGGAGGCGTGGCAGCGTGGCAGCGAGACCCCATTTGATGGCTTCATTATGCGCAGTCGGCCAAGTCGACCAAGCCGAGTCAGCCGGTTGGCGTTTTTCCTTACAAATTGGCTGATTTAATATTTCTGCCAATTAAGTTGCGCTATCCCACGAAAAAGGCTGCCATAATTGGTTTGGCAGCATAAAAATCACATGAATTGCTAACCCGTTGCATACATTTCCGCTCCACGGCAATTAAGTGTATGTCCAGATGTGTGTATCCTTCGGATACAGATACACCTGGTCCACTCCGAGTGGCGAGATGATCGCTGCAAGTGCAAGTAAATTGACTGCTGGTTCCACTCTGCGTCTCGTCATTAAATGCTTGAACAAAATTATCTTGTTAAAATTACAAATAACACGAACATGAAGTAATAAAAACGTACGGAATGAATAATGTGCGCCACGTTAAATCGCTGCTGACTGACGACGATCAGAGGATCCCAAAACCAGTCTTCACTGTCTTCGGTCTTCTGGTCTCCAGTCTTGACTCTACCAGCCTGTCCAACCGCAGGCATCCTTCATCCATCCATCTGCTCTGCGGTCCGCTCAGCATTCAGCATTCTTATAACTTTATTTTATGTGTCGATTTTTAGTGCTCGCTGCGCGGTTGCAGTTTCGTGAACTTTCCAAGTTAATTGGTTAGCGATTTGAGAGCGCTTGTAACGACTGCAGAAAGACGTTGATTTTTTACCCATTCGCCATGTGAACTGTGAGTGAGTGCCTGAGATTGGTCGCATAGCTGGGATCGGGGCACTCCGGGTCTGCATCCGATGGGTTGCCGCAGGAATTTTCCAAGAATTTCCACAGTTCCGCAGGTCTAATGGAAAAGCCAGCTAATTTCTGGAGTCATGAAGGCTTGGGAGGAAGTGAAGGTCTTTACTTAATAATATCTTATGATTATAAGCTTTAGAAATGTGTGTTTTTGGAAGGCAATTAATAAATATATTTAAATTATTTAACAAATGTCCTATTCTCTTAAAATATTTTACATAAGTTCTATAAATTTAAGCTCGTAATGAAGGAATGCCATATTAAATAAGCAATAATGAATGTGAATTTTAATTTTCAAATTTCAGAAGCCCCACCATAAAAACAACATGAATATCCGCATAAACATCCTTTAGGTGTAAACGAGTTAATCTAACTGCCAATTTGGGAGCAGTTATAACCCCATTAAAGTTTAATGCAGCGACTAAAAATCATAGAAGTCGTGAGAAAAGAGGGCATTTTAATTTGACAGAAACTTTACCGTGCGCCTAGTGGTATTAACCATTTAATAAACATCTTCACGCAATTTGCTCAATCACACTGCCCGAAACGGGAGGGTACTTCGGCACTTCGCACACTCACCATTCGCTGCCAAACTATGGCTATATATCTCAGAAGATCCGGGTCTGGGCTAATGCTTAAAGTTCCGTTACAGATTTTATGCTCTTCACGTAGCGCACTTAAACTTCGGGGCCCATCCTCATGTATTTCACCAGGTACGTTGCCCTTCTTTCACTTTTGGCTCGATGGACCGGGGGCTGGCTTTTAGTGCATAGTTAAAACTGCTTTATGTCTTAATTAAAGTTTATAGCGCGTTTTGCCCAAGGCGTCAAAAGAGAGTCAATGCGCATTGGCTGTTGGCCAACTCAGCCGCCGCCCGTTGGGCTGCTGGCCGAGATCATCGACAAGCACAGGCCCAAATGAGTTTTCCTTTTGGCCAAGTATGTGCACTTGAACAAATTTAGGAACTTTAGGAGTTTCTATATAAATAAAAACTACAAAATTGTTAAAGTAGATATGATAAAAGATAGCTTTCTCTTCTCCGCAGATTGTAAAAGTTTTTAACTAATAACTTATTAAGTTCGATTAGGATTACTCTTACTTTAGTACCCATTTTAGTTTCAAGTGCACTTTGCATCTGCAGACCGAGAGCACCTTGGCATGTGTAAGTGTTGGGCATGTACAAATCGCTTGATTGGCTTGCACTTAATTGCCAATGGCTTGCAACTCCCACTTGAGCTGGCTCTCGGATCAGCCATGCTGGTTTTTTCGCTTTTGGCCCGATGTTTTCTGGGCTTTGTTTTTAGTGCTCGGCGAGGTCGTGTCTGCGGCTGCTGCAGCTCCTGCTAATAGGCAATTAAGCTTCAAGTGCTACCTGCCATTTTGTTGCTCTTTGCTGTGCCAAAGGTGTTTTGGTTCCGCGGCCATGGCTAACTAAGCCTGGCTAATGCCTGTCCCTCTAAAACCGTCAACGGGTTAAAGTTCAATGTAAGTCATTAGCCGGAGGAGTACTTGACGAGGCTTTGTCAGCATGTCGATGGGAGAAGGGGAAGCTGCCAGCTGGGTCCTACTAGATCTGGTAAATAACTAAGAGAGTTATGTTAGTTTCCATGTATATATATCAGAAAATCATCATTTACTATAATTCATCGAGACTGCAACCATTTCATATTACTTCTCTACTTTACAAGTTTCTAATTCTAAAGTACCATAAAGTGTCCGAACTTCTTTCTCAGTTCATAATTAATAAGTAAACTGCATAAATAATATAAATTATCATGATAATTCAGTCCTATTGGCACTTACTTTCCAGATAATAACTGGTTATATACATGTAGAGCCACCTCATCAAGAAGACCTGGCACATTAGTCAACTTGATAATAGTGCAATTATTTTATGTTATTTCTCAATTACTCTCCCAAAGCGGTCACTTGAAATTCCAGAAATCCGGATCCTGCTCAAGGAGTCTTCTATATCTTAGGTGGAATGGCAGAACCCCCTCCCTCACCTGTCCCCTCGTTATGCAATTAAGCAAACTTCCGCTGGACGGCGAATGTCGCCGCTTCCGAGGCAGCTTTCTTCATATTTTGAATGCCTGGCGACTCTTTAATTGCGTATACGCCGCCTGTAACGGTCGTTGGGCAAAACGTCTTAATTAAGTCGTCTCCGCCCAGCTTTCCTTGCCTCCCCTCTCTGCCTACTACTCATTTTTATAGCGCCTCTCGCTGCAATTATTATGATTACTTATTATTGCGGCCTTTCATCTCATTTCAGTCCGTTTCGTTTCGGTTTGTTTGCCGGTCGCCTTTATTTTTTCGAGTCTCGCAGTCGGCAATTTAATGGCCGCACAGCCAATTGCAAATATTTTCCAAATTGCATTTCATAATTTCGCTTTTTGCGTTTTGTTTCGGGCCCGGCCAAGTTATTTTCCAGTCAACTGGACTTCCTTTCAAAGGCCAGCCGCTGGTTTAGTTTATTGTCGCAAATTAAGAGGCTAAGTAGGAGGAGGCGGAAATCTCCCCTGCAAATTGGCAGCTTGGACCAGCAATGCCGCTGGGTTCTCGAATCAGCCGCTGCTCTGTTATTTCGGCCAATAAAATTACAAGATCCCATTAAAGTTATCCCTAAAAGCATGTAATTTCGGCGGCCTCAAGTGCCGCTCATGGGTAGAGCAATGGCTTTTAAATTTGATGATGCACTCGGGAAAATATTTTTTGGATTTCTACCCAACTTCTTATGAATATTTGTTTCTCCAATTTGTAAAGAAGACAATATATAACCTTTATAGAACATCTAAGCTTATTCTTTTTTGGTAATAGATATCTGGTCTGATAGTTTTCCATCTCTATTAGCATTTTTTCCGTATGTACTTTCTCCTTATCAACCGCGTTCATAAATCCATATGCAAACCAAAAATTGGAGGTAAAAAATTCCATCAATATGCAAAATTTTTCAATTAAAATTGGCCAGCCAAATGGCAGTTGAAGGCACAAAGGGCCCAGAGATAACTTCGCCATATGCACAATGAGGATAACGACGAGGCAGAAGGCATCGGCATCGGTAGAAGGCGGAGAACGCACAGCAATCGACGGCAATTTATGTGCAGTCAGCGCCATTTTCACTTCATTGTATCGCGGCCAACGGCAGACAACAGACAGCAGACAGCAAAAAATTAATAAAAAGCCAAGTAAAAAATGGAGCAACAATAAAACCGAAATGGCATCGCACACGGCCAAACAAAAAGCTGCAAAAAGCCATCATGAAGAAGGTGTAAGGCATTGTGGAGCGTCAACAGCAACAACGACTGACAGGAAATTAGTTTCCATTTTTTGATGAATGCTTCGACAGGATTGCTCTGCCGATGGCGTTCCTTTTTTTTTATATTTCTTTTTTTTTCTTCTTTTACCTCTTCCTGTCGGGGATGTTTGGGGCTGCTGACTGAACCACTGGGGATGCCTCGGTGCCAGAGTGCCAGGATCGTCAGGCAGCGCATAAATTGCCAGCAAACAAAACGTGACAACCGCTAGCCACGCTTCAGTCTGACAAAAAAATCAGAAAAAACAGAAACACGGCTAAAAAATATATGAGAAGGCAATGCTGCAACTTCCTTTCGTTCATTCACTCAACAATAAAATATTAACAGCGGCTACATAAAATAACAACTGAAGGGTCTTTGGTGGGAGGTGAGGCACCTGAGATACCGCTTGTATATAAGATTTTATATTATTATCTATATTTTGTTTATCTATAGCTAAACTATTGAAAAGGAAACTCAAATTAAAGTATACTATATAAGAACAGATCCTAATCTTCCTAAAAGCTTTTTATTTTACTAAGTTACCAAAAATTAGAACCTTTGTCCAAGGCTCAGTTTGAGCTCGTAGTTCTTAGTGCTTAATTAGTTCAATGTCTTTTAAATTTTTTAGGTTGATGGATACAAAAACCATTAAACTAAACTTTCATTTTTGCAAATCATATATAAACCCTTTTAGTTTAGGTACATAAAGACTCTTCATCCCAAAACCCCTTGAAAAGATACTTCCTCATAACCAGAGCAAAGTCCTTTCAGGGACAGCCAACTGACACTATCAACGGCATCAATTGGCAGCTTCATATACAACAATCAGAAATGCGTTCGAAATATAAAATATAATAATATATATATATCTATAATCGCCCGTTGAGGGCCAGTTAGTTCTACAGTTTCCTGGAAGTGTTGTCGAAGCTTTTCAGAAATACATAAAGCCTCACAGCTTGTCAGATTTATACACGAATGTGTTTGCCCATCATGGGGCATAAATTGCACCATGTGTTGCCCGGGGAAATGGAGGGAGGGAGGAAAAATAAAAACAAATTAACAAATTAAAGAAGCGGGTGTCATAAAATCATGGACTGGGCCCATTAAATTACTCGAATTTCATGTCACAATGCCATGATTTATCTGCTGCCTGGCAGAGGCATTTAAATCTGCGTTTTGATTTACAAATAACAAATAAATGTTGTGATGAGTGGGATCTTTGGAATGCCGCCGGCTGAGCCAGCTGGGGCAGCAAACCCAACTCGCATCTTGGCCCTGCTCGTTCTGGTCACGCTCGTAAAACCCGAAACTAAGCGTCGAGAGCCACCAAATAACTCGAATGCTGATTAAAACATCTCCGGCCAAGCGGTGGAAAGTGGTATCCTCCTTCCATTCCCATGAAGACATCGACAGCTCCATAGCCACATCCACATCCACTTAATAGCCCATTAAGACGTTCGCCAGCTGTAAATTTCGGGATGTCTTGGGCTGCCTAGCGGGCGGCATTAACATCTAGCGAGAAACAATAAATCCTTATTAAATGCCCAGCGAGCCGGGCTAAACTATTAACTGATTTTCTTTTGAATATTTCCCTCGCAGTGCATAAATCAATTTAACAGCCGCACACCAGCACAAAGGGCAACTCTTCCACGGATCTGTGACATTTTAATTACTGCTTAAGATTTTTGATTTACCGTCGATTATGATCTAACGCAATTCTATATGGTGAGTGGGTTATAAAACTGTTTAAGATTGCCTTCTAATAAAAGTGCGATGGGTAACACTTTGAAGATGTCTTTCTTAAAAGTTGAACTTCGTTTGTGCTTAGATCAGTAACGCCTTCTAACGGTTGTAGTAACAATTACTTTTCTCAATTAATTGGTCTTTAAATAGTCAGAACTAAGCTTGTTTCGTATTTGATTGTAAGACAAGTCATGGCTGTTTCCAATTCTTGATTTAGTTAATTAACCTGTTGAAAGATTGTATTCTAATTGAGCCTGGATCAGCGACACGATCTAAATGCCACGGAAACAACTCCATTTGTTAATTAAATGTTAAGCAAGTCATGATTGGAGGTTCGTGGAAACTTTTTAATCTTTGAGTTAATCAAAAAGTTGGTTTCGTTCTTTGTTGAAGAACTAACAGAGCTGTTAAGCTTATCAAAGATTGATTTTATTCTAATTTTTCTTCAAGAATGAAGGCAACGTCATTATAAGTTCAAACCATAAACTTGCTTTGAGATTCCTTCTAATTACTACCGTTATAAACACATTCAAATATATGCCACGATCGTCTTAATAAGGTTAATCAAAAATCGTTAGTGATTGATTTGTGGCCAACAAGATTGTTCTTCGGCTGGGGCTTGTAAACAAATTCATTTGTTAATTATGCTGCCGAGGCAATAATTATGCCACGATCAGTAACACGATCAAAGGTTAGACCCTGGCCTGTTAGCCATGTTAGTTGCAATCACTAAATACACTAAATACTTGCCCACAGCCCGCTGATCGTGAAAATCAAAACAACATAATCATAAAATGCGCACACTAAACGTGGCGTTCTTCTTGTCCCCGTTGTTGTTTTAGCTTGTTTTTCCCTACCTTTTTCCTTTTCTGTTTTTCTGTTTTCTGCTTTCTGTTCACTGGTCTCTGCGTTTAAATGGCACTTGGCCCAAAGCGTTGACTCTGGCAGGAGATAAGATCGGCCGAAAACCGCGAGGATAGCCTTAGCCGGCTGCCGTCTAGCTGCGCTTTTATTATCTGCAGGATCGCTTGCTGGGCATGCAAATTTCCGATGGCAGCCCAGGATCCAGCTTTTGGCCAAGAGCTCTTAGCTCCCAGATCCCAGCTTCCAACTCTTTGGGCCAACGCATGCCGTAAATCACCACTTTGGCTACAGCAACAAGAGCTGCAACAAATTTACAACAACTATGCCGTGCCGCAGTTGCACGATCAAAAAAGTAAGCAAAATAGAAAACAAAAAGCCAAGAGGGGGAAAAAATTGCTTTCAGCTTTTTCGGCCTGGCCCAAAGTCATGAATCAGTTTTTCATAGAGCGCACCTTTTGTTCCCCCGGGCCAGGCCAGGCGATAACTTCATTTTGTGGCTTAATATGCTTGTTGAGGGCCAGGTAAGTAGTTGTTGGCAAAAGCGTGAACTCTCCAACACCTTGAGCATTTTGTGTTGACACAAAACTGTGCCCGAACCCGAGCTTGGGCCCAATCCCAGGCCAAAAGGCTTTCCCTGCACCATCAGCCGAAGACCAGCGACTATGATAATAATTTTTCCAGAAGGCATTTGAGGTTGCCTGCTGCTGCTGTTGTTGCTGTTGTGGCTGTTGTTGCTGTTGTTGCTGTTGCTACTGTTACTGCTGATGCTTTGGCTGTCGATTAAGCGGCGCGACAATTTTCCATAGCTGCTGATCGTCCTCCTTGGCCAGCAGTACACTGCTAAAAGTGGAATGTGAAATGAAGAGAGTTTAAAACACAAAACCAGCTGTCCCTCTTCTATCATGGGTCCTTTTAGTTTCAAGTTAATACACCAAATATATGTCCATTAGATTTCTAAAATCTAAAAATGAATATATAAAAGGATAGATTTGAGGATTTACTGCATCCTTCAGCTTACCATAAACTCCTGAACATATATTTTCCCTAATAAACCTTTAATGCCTTTCCCTTCAGTGTGGACCGAACCGCCGCTTGGCCCGCCTGCAGCCACCCACTCGCGTTTTGGGTGCTGAGTGTTTTACAGCCTCTGGCACTTGCCTTCTTTTCTCGGCCCAAAAGGGGCTCGGCGCGGTGCCCTGTTCCTGCCTCCCTGGCCTCTCAGTCCTCCGGAACGGAGTCGTGAGCTTGGGGCACGATTTTCCATAGCACATGCTGCGTTCTGGTCGCGGAACGTGGCCGGTTGTTGGCTTGTTGTCTTTGTTAGTGGTAGCAGTTAGTTGACTGCACTTACCACTAAGTTAAGATGTTTTTGTCTCCGCAGTCTGTCGTCTGACCGAGGTGTATGCGCAATTATCGTGGACAGGCGAGTCCCAGGCTCGCAGATCGGGATCCAGCAGCCAGAGCGACTCCATCGAAGCTGAAGCTGAAGCTGGAGCTGGAAGTGGAATGCCGCTGCTTAGTTTTTCTTTTTATTGATTTATGATTTGTTTAACACAAAGGCGCATTACAATGCCCCGAGTGGGCTTTTACGAAGAATTTCCTGGCCTGTCCCGTCCCGTCCTGACCGGGGCCAGTCATAAGCCCGGACGGCCGGGCCATGCATTTAAAATTGTCTTTACCAAATTTGATGGCAGCCTTAAACTTCATGCCACATTTGGGCCGCAACAATAGTTGCAATCACGGAGCCGGTCCTCTGGCACTTTCAACACTCATAAACCAGGCTTAACTTAACATGAATGCAGCTCGGGTATCAAAATATTTTATATGCACTCTCGGCTCTTTTCCCAATTTTCTGTCCCCCCATTGTCTGCTGCCAAAGGGGATTTGGTCTTTTGCATTTTGCATTTAGCATTTTGCGTTACTGCCTGTGCTAGCTTTTTGATTGGAAGGCCCAAAGGAGGCGTGAAGGAGGGCTGGCCAAGTGGGATGCTTTCATTTGGCCAATTTATTTAGTAATGCTGCAAAAATTAGACAACTGAATTAATTTTCCCAGCGACAAAAAGCTTGAAATATTGCTGACCAGAGATTACAGTCGAGTGAACTGTTTGGCACTTTCCTACTCTTGGGTTCGTTAGCAGGGGCTTAAGCTCTGGATAGACCTCATGTTAAGATAGATCTTTGATTGTTACCAACAGATTATATACTCTAACAAACATGCAGAAAAGTTATTAATGGAATGGTGATTTAGTTATCTTATTCTATCAGTCACATCAAAGAACTTTCTTGTACCTGACATATATATTGTCTTACGTAAGGGAAGACAGAAGAATTCAGTTATTTTTCCAGTGTAAAGATTCTGCTTCTGTAATCCAACCAAATGAATAGCCATCGCAGTGATGCCCTGACGAATTGCATTCAAATCAAAACTTTCGGCATTAGTAATGCCCGAACGTTGAGCCCTCCAACGACCAGCTACAGAGTCCAAAGCCAGATCATTAAGCCTGTCAGTTTCCCACTTCAAAGTGAGCTGCTGAAGAAGTTCTATTGACATAAGCCCCTGCACCTTCGAGGGTTCTAGATCCAACAGACATCCCCCATAAGCCGTAGACCGTAACCCCCGAAAAAAGTGCCAACTAAGCATGAATTGTGATAAGTCAAATTGTAAACAAATCAACGAAGTCTGGCTCCAAACTGTCTGGCATATTAGCCATATACCTTAGAGGGCCGATGACTTGGCCCAGACGATATGTCTGCCAGGTCCGATTGCATTGTTGATTGATTTATTGAAGCGCGGATCGGAGGCTGGGAAATTGTAATGATGAAAAATTAACTCTCGTCAATGGAAAAATGGAAATTGTGAGGATTGCTCACAAGATGCTGATTCAATTGAAGGGTTTCCAATGCTTCGAAGACAGTGAAAAGGCTTTTCCGATGATCTGTTGGATCGTTAACAATTATTTATTGCTTTGCCTATCATTTACCAAGGGTTAGGGAAATCTGACTGCTCCCCCCACTCGTTTAGCCAGATTCTGATAGCACTTTCTTCTCCAAAGGCCAATCATCGTTCATTGAATTCGATGGGAAAGCAACTGCTTTGACAATCGCCGCCCCCAAGAGCGTTGATAATTCCCAAACTGATTAGGCATTCATACCGCCAAATGATTAATAACAATTGCGGCCAAACATTGTTAACCCCAGGTTAATTTACGCTTTAATCAATTGGGTTCATTTACACCAGTTCGTGAGACGCGGCAGAGGCACCTCAGCCCCCGGGGCAGCGATCATTTGTTCTGATCGATTCGGCGATCCATCGATCCACCGCTCCATGGTCGGTGGATCGTCTTGAAGTTTCGGAGTCAAAACACTTGAGATAATTGCAAATTGAATTATTGCTGAAAATATATTGAAAATTACTATATTTTGTGCTACAACACATTCAAATTGATGACTTGATTGATCGTCCTGCCTCGATGTCTTGATTAAAGGAGCGCCGCTTTTGCTTTTCGAGGCCCCCCTGCCGTTTGCCACCCGTCTCTTTCTCTCCGTCTAGCTAGCCGTCTCTTTCGCTGAGCGGCGCTCGATGAAATTAAGCTAAACAAATTTTATAACACCTTTGCTCCGGCACACTCGCCACTTACTTGGCCGCTCGATTGGAATGCAATCAGTTGTGATTTTTTCGCTTCTCCTTTACAAATGATGATGATGCCGATGACGAGGATCGGGTCTATATATAGTGAGGAAATCGGGCGGATCGGGGGACTCTGCCTCGCAGATTACTCGCGCACTTAACCTCACTCACTTA
Source organism: Drosophila eugracilis (assembly GCF_018153835.1). Classification (NCBI taxonomy): domain Eukaryota; kingdom Metazoa; phylum Arthropoda; class Insecta; order Diptera; family Drosophilidae; genus Drosophila; species Drosophila eugracilis. The sequence goes on from NW_024573499.1 coordinate 616,454, forward strand.
TAACAATAAACTAAATTGCAGTTGGCCAACAAAGTATGTAGTGTCTTGTAGTTACATCTGTGTAGTTGTTAACGTAGCCCCCACTTTCATGCCGCCCCTCGCTTTTCCTGCGTATGGGGCGACTCCGAACAATGAATGCTGTGATTAACTTGAACGATCGCTGGAAAGATCACAAAACATAGCACCGATCGCCTTGATCATGGGGCGGTACAGAGGTTTATTGGTAGAAGGGGGTGGTATCGAAGAGTTCTGGTGATAATCTTCAGGGAAATTCGTGGACTTAAGACGTTTTATTAAGAGTTTTTTTTACATAAATTTATTAAACTCCGTTTGGAATAATCATTTATTCATACAGTTTCATTAAGAAATTTTCCTTAAATTAAATGTATTCTGAAAACATTCCAATCTTAACTGTATAATCAACCCTCGCCATCACAGCGCACGTCCCCATTTAATGATCGGCAATTTCAAAAACACCTTCAATGCGGCTAACAACGATTCCAGATCCCAGAAAAGAGCCAGACGAAGGGGCTTTCGGTCGGAAAAGGTGGCTTCAACACCCCCGCTGATCGCTGATCGGTGATCGAGGACCGGTGATCCACAGCATCGGGCTGCCCAGTAGGATATTTATCGTGAATTGAGTAGTTAAATTACTCAATTTTGATGCCGAGTGCTGAGTGCTGAGTGGAGGCTGCCCGAGGCGTCCGGACAGCCCAGTTAGTTATCAGTTTTGAGATGTGTACAAATCTCAGGGCCAACAGGGCAGATACTCTACTCAATTACACTGGTTAACAGGTAAAAAAGTGCATAATATTACAACTTTATAAGTAAATTTAAATATATTTTCTACAAAATAGTATTTATGATATACGATAAGAGATTTTGAGATTTTAGGTTTCGATATCAAATTTATTATCTTTGACTTAGCTTAAAGATGACCTATGGTAAGTAGTGTTCTCTCGCTTCCCTTCTGGTTCTTGGTCAAGATCTAAGACATCTAGAAGATGCCCCTATTCCAATATACTATAGCATATATATGCAGATCACGTGGCGATCATCGCTCCTAATCGGGCGAGCAAGTGAGATGGGGAGTGGCAATTAGTGCGCTCTCTTTCTGGCCGACTGACGGAGAACCGGGTCGCCTGCACTTTAATTAAAAGACGATAAATTTGCCAATCTCAATGCACAGGAACTGGCCTTGTTCGAGCTGCAGTGAAACTCCCTCTGACAGGACAACTTTGGCGGGGAGTGGTCGAGCAGTGATATTTATTTATTGTTTGTACCCAAAGTGGCAACACAAAAGCCAAGGTGTTAATTTGTTGTTGGCCCAGCCAGAGCAGAGAATACACTGAGAGAAATTCAAGATGAAATGTTCACTCTCTTAGTAAATGGAATATTATTTTAAATATTAAAAATAATTTATTTACAATTCCCTAAACTTATTTTGTACTTTTAACACGCATTTCTTACAGTGTAGTCCTTGGAAATGGAACTGCAGCCTGCCACAAGTCGCAGCTTCCATTCATGCCTTCTTTTTGGCCTTTTCATTGACGCTAACGAACATTTTTGTCCGATTTAATCCCATTTCATGGTGATCCTGCACAATTGCCGACCGCGTTTGCGCCCCACAATTGGGCCAGGAGAGCCAGGGAATCGGTCCAACCTGGTCCAAAAGCCTGGCCAAAAGCCAGAGAGTCAAAGGCCCACAGGCTGGACCGCTGGCAAGGGCAATTTATTTGGCGCGCATGCAGACGACGACAACAAATTCGAGTGCCAAATGATGCCAAGCTGGTTTCCTCGACTTTCTGGCTTTCTGGCATTCTGGCTTTCTGGCTGCTGCTGGCTTCCAGTTTAGGTTGACGTGATTTATTGGCCCAGTGCCACTACCTGAGGGCGTTTTGTCGCAAATTAGTTGCATTCGGCTTCTGTTAATTTAGCAACTGCTAGTGCCTCAACTTCTGCAAATGCAACGCAAATTGCGATAATTTATCGAAGGCTGGCCGCGCAAAGTTAAACAGAAATTACGGCTTTTTGACAGTCCTCCGCCCTGCAGTCCGGCGAACCCTTTCAAGAAATAAAAACACGTTCAACAAATCAACGCCTCGAATTGCTAAATTTATGCGCCTTAACCTCGATGAGCAGCAGGGGCCACCTTCAGTTTAATATTTTATTAATTTGACATATCAACTCGATTGTGGCTAATTGCGCTAAACGAGTCTGGCCAAGATCACCTTGAAGGTGTGGCCACTTCGGCTAATTATGGCTGGGATGGAAGTGAATGAGCAGGAAACTTTGTATGAAGTTAACAATATTGATTGGACACACGCGAAACTGATGAAGGATGATGGGTCAGACAAGGGTCACAGTGGCTTTAGACTCAGAGGTTTGATTGGTAGTAAGAAGAGAAGGTATATGCTTAATAAATACCCATTAATCGTTCAGAAGTACCGATATCCCTGGCACTTTCACACACTTTTTAAGGGGTTGCTATTATCCAAGTTATTTACTTAATCCGCTCGACTTCCTCATTAATCACCCTCTAACGATGCGGTTCTGGCTAGGGGGAACTGGCTTCACCCATTGTTGGCCATTTATCTCCGGCCTGATTGCGGTTTACTTTTAATTTCGAATGCTGTACATCTATTAGCAGGCAGTTAAGGATGGCGGGAGATGCACCCAGCACATGTCAGATGTATCTGGGCATCAGCCAATGTCAGTCGGTTATATGGAACGTGTGACATCCATCCTCAGACTCCGCCATTGTTCCTCCGTTGCGTACATGGCATATACCCCTCTCTATGGCCACTCCACCATCCATTCGATATTATTTGCTCAGGCATCCTCTTGTGTCTTAATTATGTCAGCGGGCAATCGTGTGTTAATAATCGTGTATTTATAATCGTATTAGCTGAAAAGAAGTAAGAAAGAGCAGCAGATCCATGGACAGAGATGAGTTTGGGAACAGAGAGAGGAAATTTGTTCAATGGCTCGATCATAATGAAAACCCTGCCACAATTTTCTATGCCATTCAAAGGCACTTCACAACCAATTTTTAACGACAAGGTTCTCCATTTTACTCTTCTCCTACTTGTAAAAAATATAAAGTTGACAATTGATTCTAAACGGGTCATAATATTAATTTGTAATGGTTACTGGCTAAATGAATGAATAAATTTCATGAGGCAGATGTACCAATTTAGACAAAGGACTTGTTCTGCGCAGTAAAGGCTTCCCATGATGTACCAAAGGTATTGGAATGATATTGTATTCTCATAGCCTACTTTTATGTTTCTGTGAAGTCTATAAACTTTTATTCTAAACTTAAGTCACTAAAAATATAGTAACTAAAGTAAGTTGGAGACACGTTCAAAGAGGTAATTCTACCATTAGTTAAGCACTGCAATCTCCGAAACTTTACCTATATTTCAAGCTGAGAGCACTCTTTGGCTACTTTTTCCGGTTAGTGTCATCCGATCTGCTATCTTCGAGAGGAGTTTCAACCTAACACTTCGATCCACTTCAAGGCTCTCCCGCCGCGTGCATAAATCACAACAATATCACTGGATTTCCTCTTAAAAAACGAGCCGTCAAAACTCCAGGAAAATATTTGACACCGAATCGAAAGGATGTTCGGTAGCGGCATGGTAGCTTTCATGTGCCTCATCCTTTGTGTCACTTGATGCCAACTGTTTGTTCGATCATATTTACAGGCAGGCTAGGATCATGCTTTCCGGGTCATTAAGTACCATTTAATAAACTGCAATATGTGAGAGGATTTTTTGTAGAGTCCTTCGTCTAATTGTCCTCAAATGGCTCGGGGTACGGTGGCATGAGAAAGTGAAATCACGCGCTAACAATTGAAAGGATTCATTAATAAACTGTCTAATGGCATATCCATATCTCGAGTGCCTGCAGCCGCCGCATGTCCTTTTATATACTCGTTGTATGTATATCTGTGGCTCCTTGTTAACCCTCCAAAAACTGATTCCCCTAAACGATGCGATGCGCGGCGTAAAATGTTTTACGCTTCGTTGCATTGAAATTCATTTGAAAACGATTTTTCTTTCAGGCCACTTACACAAAGCCCGGCACACAGACACGGACTCCGGAGTGAAGTTAATTTATTAGACGTTTTGTACGCATTTAATGGCAGAAGGACATCATCATCATTGGATCGAAGTCGGAGTCTATTAAATTCGTGTTCGTGTTCTGCCCTTTTGTCTGGCTCGAGTGCTCTGCCGCTCCTGGGGTTGTTGTTTGTTTGTCTTCTGTCTCTTTGGGTGACTCCGACTCCGACTCTGAATCAGGATCGGGATCAGGATAGCCGCAGGATCAGACTGGAGATGCACTGTAAGAAATCATAAGGCAATAATCTAACTTTTTGCATCTTAGGTAAATCCTAATATTACCAGACTTATACCATCAAAATAATTTTAATATTATTTAAAAAATGTGTAGTTTTGAGATAAATCAAAACTGAAACATACTTTAATCTCTACAAAATATATGAATTTTTTGAAATTGAAAATATGCAAACTTTTCTTTCAGTGTATATTTGGACATCACACTGCGACTGCCGCTTTTTACCGCTGCCATGCATCTTTGTCGCCTTTAATTTCTCGTTAATTGTGAAAATATTTATACTCATTTGTGCATTTTGCACCTTTTGCCGCATCCCTGCCGAAATCCTCCCCTATCCGAGGCTAATTTAACACTCGGCCTCGGGGGTTGGTCAGGACCCGGGTTGGCCCGACTTGATTGCCCAAAACAATTCCTACACAAAAGTCATTAGGGGTTAACTAAAGTGGCGATGAATTTACGAAAATTCTAACGTGATTTATACGGCGACTCCTCTGGCTGGGTAATGAATTCCATTTAAATTAACATTGAAATTTATTCGAGTACTTGAACTGAAGGCAAGTAGCCAGCTTTTCGCCATTTCCCATCTCATCTGCGTCTCATCTTGGAGATTGTCTGGCTGAGATAAATCAGGATGCTGGTTTGGTCTTCAAGGAAAGTGGGAATTATGTTTAATAATTGGAAAGACAATGGGCCAATTGAAAACTTGTAGGCAATTGACTTTTGTCTACGACACTACGATGTGTGGGAAAATAGGTTCAAGGATAATGAGACGAGGGAAGGGTGCCCTCTCTCATTAAGGAATGGTTTTACTAGTTTTTTTGGAATATTTTATAGCAAACAATGAAAAATAATAAATAAATAAAAAGATTAATTGGGAACTTAATAAATTTAATCTAAAATATTTTCGCTAGGTCACTGAAGTGTCAATTCCAAGAACTCTTATAATCAAAAATATTATTTCTAATGACTCCACCTTTGATCTCCAGCGAGATAATGACTGAGTAATCTTTGGCCTTTCCCGAACGTTAAATATATTAGATATATTTATTAAAAATATTGCTAATAACTGAGCAATCATGGGGTTTTCCATAACTGTCACTTTTGGAGGCTATAGCTTCTGTGGGTGCTGCTGACACGCCCGACATGCGATGATTTATTGAGGCGGTCAAAACATGTGTTGGAAGTGACAGCTACTTGCGGCATCTGTAACGCCGCCGCCACCGCCGCTGACGCCTCCGAATCCCAACTGATCCTATGGCCTATATATATTTATTTCATTATTTCCCGATCCAGTATCCTGGCCTCGAGAAACGCCGCGTGTGTTCGCCGCATTTTCACGGGAATTGTGTTGTTGCGGTTGCGCCCAACTTGTCTGCCACTAACGATCCCTGGCAGCGGCAATCAGTCTGATCTGATCTCAACCGAACCGATCCCAAACACTATTCCTCTCGTGTTTCCGCCCTCGTGTGGGAATTTCCGCGCCACGTAATTGGATCAGGTTCAGGTTCCAGCCGAGCAGCCATCGATCGTCCTTAGTGGCTCTATAATTATCAATTATTTTCAAACAATTAATAAACATTTATAATCATTTACTATTAGATATGCTCTATGATGAGGCGGAAGCAGCTGCAAAACTGGGAAACATTTCCTAAGCTAATTGATTTTTGTTTTAAGCAAAAGTTAAGTCCGCTGAAAGGTGTTTGATAATGTATTTGATTAGTCGGAAGTACATAATAGATCCTTCTGCACTACTATAACTTTAGGGGAACTGAAAATATCAACAGAAGTTATAGACCAACCCACCATCCCTTCGCAATTAAAGGCATATGAAAATGGAGTATAGCTAAATGGTTGAATATATATTTTGAATATACACGTAAATGGCACTTTGTTCCCATGCGGGAGCCGAGTTCCGACTGAGATTTTAATCGCCCTTCGTCAGCTGCCCGCTGGGACATTTCAGGTGTTCCTGGCCGCTCGTTCGGCACGCACAGTTAGCCGCAAACAATGGCGTTGGCGAAATTTGAATGCCGAAACTATGGCCATGTCAGGCGGCCATTTTGCGTTGAAAGGATAACAATAATAATACCCTCAATCGGAGCTGCTCGCTCCGGCTGACTGGATGTTAATAATGTCACTCTGGCAATTGACCAGCATGAATGTGCCCAGTCGAGTTGAGTGTGATTATGCCCATCCCAGTCCCCATCTCACCCTCCAAAGGCGAGGCAATCACAATCGAAATCGCCGCCATTAATGCAATTGCCGAAATGTCATTTGCATGCCGGACCTTCCCAGGCATTTAGCCCTGGCACTCTCTCAATAACAATAAATTTGATGAAAATTGCATTTCATAGACATTTCATGCCTGGTGTGTCAGTAGTTTGATCAAATTGCCTCTGTTTCCCAGCAGAAAATGTCACAATGAGAAATAATAGTTGATTAAAGATTAATCTACAGGGAGAGAAATGTTTTCCATTTAGAGGAAGGCAAATAAATCTTATTTTCTGATGCATTTTATAGTTTTAGGGTTTATGATAATGCCTGCCTTAAGGTAATCAAAGCTATGTATGTTCTGCATATCTCAGATACCCAATTCTAACATATTTCTAAAATAATATTCTTTCCACCGAACTCAGCCATACCTTCACCCTTTGCTCATTACCGCCAAAATTCTTTCAGATGGCGTGAAAAATATGAGTGATATTAATGAGCCGTGGTTTTGGAAGGACAACTCCCCTGGAGAGGCCCATCCTTCGAGGGAAATGTGAGCCACAAAGAAAGCGACCGTGGCGGAATGTGCGACAAGTGTCCACCTCTGGCGCCAGTTGTGTGCCTTGAAGAGCACGCTCCTCGGAGAAAGTCGTCTGAGAGGCACAATATTTACCACTCGAGAACCTTTCTCTAATCGGACTAACTACCGTTTAATGTTTGTCCCAGGCCGTGGCCACACCCACTCTTAAGTCCAGCTGCTTCTTGGCAGAAACATCATATATTAGGTCTCATATTTTCCGAATGCTTAAGTAATTTCTCTCATATTCAATAATTACAATGCCGTCCTGAACTTGGCGCCATAACTCAGGAAATTAGACAGGCAATTTCGGTTTTTGGGAACCCGAAACTCGAACCAAATCGAATCCGACTGAAATCGAAAGTTATCAGCGCTAATTGTCAGAGCAAGTCTATAAATCTTGTCAGCCGTTAGACAGAGTTTTCCCCATTTAGGAGTTTCAGTTAATGTGGCAAGGGTTTGGGCTAGGGTTATCTCTCTCCGTGCTCCCTGCTGCCAGCTCAGTGCCACATAATTACACGTCTTTTGTGCGAGTGCATCGGGCGGAGATAAGCATTTGGGGCTAGTCAAGCGTTATGCCTGCCGATTAGATGGAGACGACAGCCTCAATTGCCTCCGAAGAGGGGATGCTGGGAGCCCCGACTTCGAATCTCTCTGATGGTGATAAGGAAAACTGGAATTGCTGTCAGCGATGTTATCCTTTTTATGCTCAATTACAAGCGCTATGTTTTAATTTGGACTGATAGTGAGGAGTGCGTCCCGCGGGCCTAATGGAAAACTCTTGATAATTTTCATAGCTTATTAAATTAGTCGACTGCCTGATTTGAGGGGTTTGTTGAACTCACAGAGGAGCCAGAAACTATTATAAACAAAACTGTTTCTGATAAGGTGGTCAGCGAGATGGAGGCACTCTCTCAGATTTTTGGTTGAAAATAGAAAAATCTGTGAGTGACTCTTGATTAACCTCTAAGAGTCTTAGAACATTTCCTCGTTTCTCAAACATAACTTTTACTAAGCAAAAAAACACCTAATTGTTGGCCAATTTCTGTGATATTTTGCCTATATATTGAGTTTGGTTTTGGGCTGGGCCCGAAGTGATCTGCAATTGCCTTGGAACAACAATGCCGGCTCATTGTTTTTGCTGCACCTTTGCGAGGCAGCGGCAAAATCGGCAGGCAGCATTGTCTGGCATCTTGGCCCGGACTTTCGGCCATTGTTCCTATCAGTGGCCGGGCATTGTTGGCCGTTGCGAAATACAAAACAAAAACGGGCCAGGAAAAACAGACACAATTTTACACCTCTTTTGTGAGGCGGCCGTGTTTCGATTGTATTTTAAATAGGTTCAAGTGAAGCGCATCTAATTGCCAGCCGAGTGCCAAGTGTGTTTTGGCCTTAACGCCTTCGTTCGATTTCGTTTCGATTTTTGTTTTTCCCGGAAATCAAAAAGGTGCTGCTGCTGCAGTTTGCTGGTTGATATATGAAGCGTGTCAACGGCATCTTTAGTGGTTTTTAATTTCGAAATTGTCCTGGTCACTCCCCAAAAAAAACTGCAACAATCTAAAATCGAAGGGGCGTTTGCCCTTGCGTTTGTCCAACAACTGTCGGGGATTCATTCTCCCTAACAATACTACACATTTCGGCGGAGTTTTAGAGCCTTTTGTGTCAATTGCTTGTTGGCACTTTTCAATTTCAGCCATCGGACAGCCCGCATTAAAGTGCTGGCCAACAATTGGCAATTAAAGCATATGTTCGGAAGATATTCCTGGATTGTCTCATTACCGAGATGTTTATCTTTGTTTATCTGCTATCTGTTTCGCCGGGAAACTGTGAAAACTCCTCGCGTTTATATTATTTTGTGCGGGGGTTCAATATTCACCCTCATTATTTTTGGCTTTATGACGAGCTACAAGCCAATTATGTTGGGATTTTCGAGCTGGGCATCTGGGCATCTGTCGTTAATCGATTGGCAACGAGGAAATAAAAACAGAAATCGCCATAATTGGCAAACAAAGTCGTCAGCTGTCGTCGCAGCAATCTGCATATGAAATCGCCTCCAGTCGAGTCATGTCCAGGTGGCAAATGTATCTGTATCTCTCGGCCAAGCTGTCCTATCTGAGTGTGTGTGGTCAGCTCACGTGTCAAGGAGGTAGGAAGGACAGAGAAGAGCACTGAGGAAAGATGCCCAAAAATGATTTAATAATGAACTCGTCGGGGACAATGGATCGGAGTATGAACTGCAATTCCCCCTAAGAGCTGCTCCCTTGACATCCAATCTCTGCTGACAGGCCAATTGTTTGATTGTTTCGTTTCGACAGAATTTTCCAAAAAAAGGAAAAACAGAGGACTGTATGCAAAAGATACACGCTCTCGGGCACTTGAGCTCTTTCAGGCGTTTGATGGGTGTCAAAAAGGCAGCGTTTTCCTACAAGAGGATTAGCCGGATTTGGGCCTTTGTCTGGAGGAGATCAGCCAATTTGAGAGTCAAAGTGCAACGGCATTATGCGCTTATGGGCCATACAAGTTGCACTTTTTGATTGATCCCCTCAAATTCTCTTCACCAGCTGTCTGAGTTCCACTTTGTATTGTTGGCCACTGAAAGGGCAGCGTAATTAAAAGATACTTTTTGGTCGATTCCCACTCTTGCTGAAAGCCAAAACAAATCCGATTTGCCGATGCCTGTAATCGCAGATGAATTAGCTGTGGGAGAATATTTTTTGATATTTTCTTCCCTATTAACCCCTGAGATACAAAGTCAATTGATCACTTGATGTGCTATCAGGTGGTCTTTTGGGTAAATAGGGAAAATCTAAAGAGGATTTTAATAAGCAAATGTATGTTTAGAAGTTCATGAGATGTTTCTTTACTTTTGACCAACAAGTTAAAAATGAACTCTGGTTTTCCGCATCCTAGTCTCTGGGCAACACCTTCTGTTATAGTCCCCTATAAAGCCCATTTTTATTTCACTCCTTCGATTTCTACTTTCATATATCAAGGACTCTGGCCCATTTGTATCCCACTAACTGCTACCAACTGGCTCCGGGTTTATTAATTAGCGGGCCATAAAGCCAAAGCCAAGTAGCTCACAAATTTCAATCAGCCAGAGGCAAGGGCAATGGGATCGAGAAGCGGGCTCTCTGGCAGTGGGTTAACCATAACCTTAACCTTAACCCAAGTGTCGACATTGTTGTCTCCCCGCTCAGCTATTGATATAGTAAATTTCCAAAGAAATCTTAGAGATGTGTTGCGGTTGATAAGCGTGCTGCAGCATTTAGTGGCAGATGCGCTTCATTGTTGGGCTAGTTGGGTTCGGGTTTGGGTTTGGTTTTTGGGTCTGAGTTCTCGCTAGGATTGCTCCACACACTCGGCGTGTTCATTAGCCGCCATAATTTATATGAGCCAACATATTTATTGAATGTTTTGGCAGTCGTTTTAACGGCTAGCTCGAGGCCCGGGGCTTGTGTCCAACTCTGGCTGGGCACAGCTGCCAGCTAGCGAGTGTCATAAAGTTGCAGTCAGAGAAAATCTTCAATCTTTCCTATTTTGTCTTAAAAAAGAAGTAAAGAGCTGGAAGATCTTGGTTCTTTAGTGATATTAATCTACATTTTGCTTTCAGTAAGTATAACTTTTCGTTTTCATAACAACATTTTTCCAAGTGCATACAGCGAGTGCCATAAACTTAGGACAGACCAGCGACAGTTGCCACGAGGTCTGGAGTTAGTTTCTGGCATTGTGGCATTCTGGCACCTGGGCATTAGGAGAGCACCACCAGGGTGTGGTGCCTCGGAGTCTGCGAGTTTGCTTTTGGGCTAAGCTCACAGCATGCAATTATTTTCGTTGTGCGAGTGTGAAAATAATAAACCTGCCAATAGTGTGCAGAAAGTGTCCTGCGGTTCCTGGGCCGCCTCCCGTCTCCTTTATCCGCTCAAGTGTGCACTTGAGATGGCCAACT